>NC_059112.1:53301425-53944133 GCF_020740685.1 Jaculus jaculus
ATGAAAGCTAAGAATTAATAAATTGCATATATTTGAAGAAGAAGAAAAAAAGAAATCCCCATAGTGACTTGGCTTTCATTCATCATGCTGAGACCAGGATCCTGAGATTCCCTGTGCTTGCAGTTCCCTGGCTCTGCAAGACAGGGAAACTAAGAAAGAACTTTTTTTCCCCTAAATTCCAGGGAGATTTACCTCAAGGCTATCAGCTGCTTTTCAAACCTGTCATTTTACAACTCTTTAAGGGGAGAATCTTGAATTTGTTCTATGATCTTAATTACTTTTATTTTTAGTGCTTCTTCTGGGGAATACTCAATAGTAAAAAATTGGCTATGCCATCTTGTACAGTGGGCTTGGTGGAAAACATACCCACAATGAAATAGCACTGTTCAGAACATAAATCATTCTGCTGCCTTAGAGCTGTGAGCCACGCACATACACACACATTCATTTCAAGTGCCCTTTTCATATAGACTCTAGACAACCATTTCCCTTCATATATTCATCCATTCATTCATTTATTCAGAAGTTATGCATTCCATTTTAAATTTCTATTCTACTTACAACTCCAGAGACTAAAATCAAACCTTGTTACCAGGCAGGGTGCCAGGAGAGGCTGAGGGAGCTGGAGGAGCTATTGGGATGATATCCTCTATGGTGTCCAGGGCAAAAGCAGAGGGTGAAGATGAATATGGGGTAGGGATTGAGTAAGAACATATTCCTGAGGCCTTGGATAGAAGGGCCTTGTGTGAATGGCAGGTAGAGCAGAGAGAAGGCCTTGCATACAGAGTGAAAAATAGGGTATTTCGGACCATCTGCCTGTACATTGGCAGAAGTTTTTTAAATCAGTGAGAATTGGAAATCAAAAGTATCATTCTCAGGCCATTTGGAACCATTTTCCAGTGTATATTGCAGCCAGGCAGAATTGCACAGAAAGAGTACACGATGAGGTTTGATGTCATCCAGGAGTTGTAAAGGTTTTAAGGTTTAAGAAGACAGGCTAGGGGGGTAGTAGTAAATGGGTTGCAGGTTTTGTTCCCCATGGAGGTGTAAGACTATAATGAAAGGGCTAGTGAAAGGAGACAGAGAAAGAACAAGACGAAGGTGATGAGAGAGACCAGAGCTTAACGTGCATTTACACAGGATACCAATATGTCCCCCTGGCCCATTAGGGTGAATGGGGCCTAAACCTCCCACATGGGCAGAGGCCATTCAGGTAACAACTGTTGGCTTTTTCACCTGTTTAGTGGGCAAAAAGGGCACCTGTGCTTTGATAGAGAAAGCTGCTGGCAATGGAAGATTAAAGCAGCTGGCAGTGGAAGATAAGTGCTCAGAAGGGAGAGGGAGAGGGGGTGTCTGGAGATGGTGCAACCGAACCAAAAGGTGCCCCTTAGGATACAGTAGACCAGAGAGAGAGACCCGAGGTGTCCAGAGTGCATCCTTCTGGAGTCCTGGGGTTGGGCCTAGCAGCTGAGGAGTGTAGCCTGGCATGCCAGCATGGCTTCTACAGGAAGGGTTAACCCTGAGACAGGCCAACCCGAGAGAGAGGGACACTTACCAAGAAGGAGGGAGGAGATGATGGAGGAAAGAAGGGTGAGGCCGAATTGTGGTGTGTGTGAGAGCCTCTATCAGGCAGAGATGGTCCGAGGCCTTCAGAGGGTCAAATGGCAGCTAAGTGGTTTGGTCATGGAAACGGAGGTCTGGCCACCCAAGAGGGCAATCAGAAGCCTTCCTATCTGAGTCACTGCACCACGTGTAAGTTTCAGGAGTGACCAAGACCATGGAGACCACTCTGAGGCAAAGATGGAAGTTTTCATTCAGGGAAATTAATGAGCTTCCAGGACTGACTCTCAAGAGTGGAGCAGTCTGGGGTTACAGATAGTGGGCTTTATAGGCTTTTACAACTGGGGGAAGGTGAGAAAGGGGAAGGAATTTTCTTTTTTTTTTTTTCTCAATTTTTATTAACATTATCTATGATTATAGAAAGTATCCCATGATAATACGCTCCTTCCCCGCCCGCCACCCCCACTTTCCCCTTTGAAATTCCATTCTCCATCATATCCCTTCCCCATCTCAATCAATCTCTCTTTTATTTTGATGTCATGGTCTTTTCCTCCTCTTATGATGCTCTTGTGTAGGTAGTGTCAGGCACTATGAGGTCATGGATATCCAGGCCATTTTATGTCTGGAGGGAGCACATTGTAAGGAGTCCTACCCTTCCTTTGGCTCTTACATTCTTTCCACCACCTCTTCCACATTAGACACTGAGCCTTGGAAGATGTGATCAAGATGTTACAGTACTCCAGCCACTTCTTTCCAGCACTCTAAGTCGTCCCAAGGTCACTGCCATCTGAAAACAGAAGATTCTCTACCCAAAATGAGAGTAGCATTAAAATAAGGGTATAAATATTAAGAGAATTGCTTACTGGGTAGTTTTATAAGCATACTATATATGTTTTTTCAGGCATCAGCAGATGTTATACCCCTAGGACTCATGACTACCCCCGTTTTAAGTTTTTAGTATCAGGGATGTGCTCCCCCCCATGGAGCGGGCCTCCAGTCCAATTGGAGGACAGTTGGTTTCCACCATGACAGACGTGCCACTATTGCACCCATTGGCTCATTTGGCCTGGCTGGCCAATTATTATTATTATTTTTTTTTAGCCTAGAAAAGTTCCTTTAGTATATACTAAAGTAAAATCACAAAAGGTAAAACATACAATTCATTCTAATTCTCTTCTTTTTAAAACAATAAAATGAAAAATTCTCAGAATAATATGTAATTTATGGCAACCTAATGAACATTTATGCTTAGAACAAATATTAAGATACAAATAAAAGGTTTGATATGATGATGCATATAATTATATAAATATATGTATATATGTATATAAAATCTGTAATTATAGCTACTCAGGAAATAGACAGGAAGATCCAATGTTTAAGGACAGCCTCACTAAGTAAGACCCTTTCTCAAAAGAAAAGAAAAGGGCTGGAGAGAGAGCTTAGTGGTTAAGGCACTTGTCTGCAAAGCCAAATGACCCAGGTTCAATTCCCCAGAACCCACTTAAGCCAGATGTACAGTGATGCATGCGTCTGGAGTTTGTTTGCAGTGCCAAAGGCCCTGGTTCACCCATTCTTTCTCTCTCTCTCTCTCTACTTCATTGCAAATACATATATAAGATATTTTCTTAAAAATAAGATGATAAGAAAATAAAAAGGTTTGGGATGCAACTTAGTGGTAGAAGTGCTTGTCTCACATGCATAGGGCCCTGAATTCTATCCCTAGCTGACTGGCCAATTATAAGGCTTGCAGTGTCCACTGTTGAGTATCTTCACTGGTGGTATCTCTTTCTCCCATTGAACTACAAGCAAAATGGCTTCTTCCAGCTTTCTGTCAGCTAGTCTACATAAAGGAGGTTATCAGCTCAGTTCCAGCAGGATTTCTCAGTGGCCTTACAACCCAAATATGTGAAAGCTTCAGCAATAGGGTCTTACCATCTATTCCTGGTAGGAAACCAAGGGCCTTGGAAATGGCCTGTAATGTTTTAGGGGCATCAGGGACCTCCCTGGCCAACAACTCACTGGAGTTTTCCCATCCCTGGCACTGAAAATTTTCTAACAATGATCTATGGTTCCTGAGTGTTCCATTGTCTGAAACCTAAGGATTCCATATGATTTCTTTGCTTCCTCTTAGATTTTGGTTAGCCCTCCCTCCACCTTTCCTTTACTCAATCTCTTCCCCTGACTTCACTTTGGACCTTTTCACCCCCGTTAATCTATTCTTCTGCTTACATAGATACAATAACAACCTATTAAGTACCCTCCTCCCTTCCTTTCTCTTCCCTTTATATCTCCTTTTTAACTTACTGGCCTCTTCTAATGAGTTTTTTTCCTTCTCACACAGAAGCCCAATCATCTGTAGCTAGGATCCACGTATAATTGAGAACATGCAGCGCTTGGCTTTCTGGGCCTGGGTTACCTCACTTGGTACAATCCTTTCCAGATCCATCCATTTTCCTGAAAATTTCATGACATCATTTTTCATTACCATTGAGTAGAACTCCATTGTATAAATGTGTCAGATCTTCATTATCCACTCATCAGTTGAAGGACATCTAGGCTGGTTCCATTTCCCACCTATTATGAATTGAGCAGCAATAAACATGGTTGAGCATGTACTTCTGAGGAAATGGGATGAGTCCTTAGGATATATGCCTAGGAGTGCTATAGTTAGGTCATTGGTAGATCAATTTTTAACTGTCTTAGGAACCTCCACACTGATTTCCACAATGGCTGGACCAGATTGCATTCCCACCAACAATGTAGAAGAGTTCCTCTTTTTCCACATCCTGGACTTATATCTGGGTCCTCTACTCTGTTCCATTGATCTACATATATGCTTTTGTACCAGTACCATGCTGTTTTTGTGACAATGGCTCGGTAGTATAGGATAGAATAATGTATGGTGATACCTCCCGACTTATTTTTGTTGCTCATATTATTTTAGATATTTGAGGGTTTTTGTGATTCCAAATGAATTTTTGGATTGTTTTTCTATTTCTGTGAAGAATGCCTTTGGAATTTTGATGGGTATTGCATTAAATGTGGAGATTGCTTTTGGTAAGATTGCTATTTTCACAATATTGATTCTTCCAATCCAGGAAGAAGGGATGTTTTTCCTCTTCCTAGTGTCTTCTGCAATTTCTCCTTTGAGTGTTTTATAGTTTTCATTGTAGAGATCCTTTACTTCGTTGGTTAGGTTTATTGCAAGGTACTTTATTTTCTTTGATGCAATTGTGAATGGGAGTGAGTCTCTGATTTCATCCTCTGTATGTTTGTTGTTAGCATATAGGAATGCTACTGATTTCTGTGTACTTATTTTGTGTC
This sequence comes from Jaculus jaculus, assembly GCF_020740685.1. Taxonomy (NCBI): domain Eukaryota; kingdom Metazoa; phylum Chordata; class Mammalia; order Rodentia; family Dipodidae; genus Jaculus; species Jaculus jaculus. The sequence goes on from NC_059112.1 coordinate 53,306,313, forward strand.
CTGCTACATGGCTGTAGGTGTTTATCAGCTCTAGCAGTTTCCTGGTAGAAATTTTACGGTCCTTTATGTATAGGATCATGTCATCTGCAAATAATGATAATTTGATTTCTTCCTTTCCAATTTGTATCACTTTTATGTGCATCTCTTGCCTTATTGCTATGGGTAAGACTTCCAGTGCTATATGAAATGAAAGTGGGGACAGTGGACACCCTTGTCTTTTTCCTGATTTTAGTGGAAAAGCTTCCAGTTCTTCCCCATTTAGTAATATGTTGGCTGTAGACTTGTCATAAATAGCCTTTATTATATTGAGATATGTTCCTTCCATTCACAGTCTCTGTAGGACTTTTATCATGAAGGGATGTTGGATTTTGTCAAATACTTTCTCTGCATCCAATGAGATGATCATGTGATTTTTGTCCATCAACCCATTTATATAATGTATTACATTTATAGATTTGCATATATTGAACCATCCCTGCATCTCTGGGATAATGCCTACTTGGTCAGGGTGAATGATCTTTCTGATATACTCTTGTATTCTGTTTGCCAATATTTTGTTGAGAATTTTTGCATCTATGTTCATGAGGGAGATTGGTCTGTAATTTTCTTTTTTTCTTCTATCTTTGCCTGGTTTTGGTATCAGAGTGATGCTGGCTCCATAGAAGGAATTTGGTAGGATTCCTTGTTTTTCTATTTCATGGAAAAGCTTAAGAAGCAAGGGCATTAGTTATTCCCTGAAGGTCTGGTAAAATTCAGCAGTGAGTCCATCTGAGCCTGGGCTTTTGTTAGTTGGGAGATTTTTGATGACTGTTAGGATATCAATGATTGTTATAGGTCTACTTAAGTGATTAATCTCATCTTGATTTAATTTAGGTCGGTCATATAAATCAAGGAACTCATCCATTTCTTTCCAATTTTCATACATTGTGGAGTATATGCTTTTATAGTATGTCCCTATGATTTTTTGAATTTCTCTGGCATCTGTTGTGATGTTACCTTTTTCTTCTCTAATTTTATTAATTTCTGTCTCTTCTCTCTTTTGGTCAAATTTGCTAAGGGCTTGTCAATCTTGTTTATTCTTACAAAGAACCAACTCTTTGTTTCATTGATTCTTTGGATTTTTTTTTTCTATTTCATTAATTTCTGCCCTAATCTTTATTATTTCTTCCAGTCTACTGATTTTTGATTTGCCTTGTTCTTCTTTCTCCAAGGCTTTAAGGTGAAGCATTAGGTTGCTTACTTGTGACCTTTGTAATTTCTTAATATAGGCACTTAAAGCTATAAATTTTCCTTTTAGGACTGCCTTCATTGTGTCCCAAAGATTTTGGTATGTTGTGATCTCATTATCATTTGACTCTATAATTTTTTTGATTTCCTTTTGGATTTCTTCACTGACCCATTCATTATTTACTAGTGTGTTGTTTAATTTCCATGATTTGGGGTGTGCTCTATAGCCTTTCTTGCTATTGATTTGTAGTTTGATTCCCTTGTGGTCAGATAGAATACAGGGAATTATTTCAATTTTCCTGTATTTGTTAAGATTTGCTTTGTGTCCCAATATATGGTCTATTTTAGATAATGTTCCATGTGCTGCTGAAAAGAATGTTTACTCTTCAGCATTTGGATGAAATCTCTTATGTCCATTCATTCTATGACATCATTTAGTCCAGATGCATCTCTGTTTACTTTTTCCTGGGTTGACCTGTCAATTGATGAGAGTGGAGTGTTGAAGTCACCCACTACCACTGTGTTTGGTGTTATCTGTGACCTTAGTTCTAGTAGCATTTGTTTTATGAATTTGGGGGCTCCCATGTTAGGTGCATATATGTTTAGGATTGTAATGTTCTGCTGTTGGAGGGTACCTTTAATCAATATGTAGTGACCTTTGTTATGTTTCTTAACTAATGTTGGACTGAAGTCTACCTTCTCAGATATTAAGATAGCAACCCCTGCTTATTTCTAGGTCCATTTTCTTGAAACACCATTTTCCAACCTTTCACCCTAAGATAGTGTCCATGCTTTGTAGAAAGGTGGGTTTCTTGGAGGAAACAAATTGAAGGATCCTGCTTTTTAACCCAGTCTGCAAACCTATGTCTTTTTGTTGGAGCATTGAGGCCATTGATATTAAGAGGTAATATTGAAAGGTGTGTTTTCATTTTTGCCATTTTTTGGAGTTCTTCCAGTTTTACCTTTGCTCTCTTGTGTTAACTAGTATTTGAGTATTGTTTGTTTTTTCTAGGTTCCTTATATGTGTGCTTTTCCTTTTCTTCAGCATGGAGGATTCTTTCAAGTATTTTCTGTAGGGCTGGTATTGCAGTCCGGTTCGCATTGCTGGTAGAAATCACCCAACCAAGAGTAGCTTCTGGGAAAAAGAGGTTTATTTTGGCTTATAGGCTCAAGGGGAAGCTCCACGATGGCAGGGGAAAACGATGGCATGAGCAGAGGATGGACATCACACCCTGGCCAACATAAGGTGGACCACAGAAACAGGAGGGTGTGCCAAACACTGGCATGGGGAAACTGGCTATAAAGCCCATAAGCTCGCCCCCATCAATACATTCCCTCCAGGAGGTGTTAATTCCCAAATATCCATCAGCTGGGAACCTAGCATTCAGAACACCTAAGTTTATGGGGGACACCTGAATCAAACCACCACATTCTGTCCCTGGCCCTCATAAACTGATATCCATACATGATGTAAAATACAATGCATTCAGTCTGACTTTAAAAGTCCCCATAGTTTTAATCAATTCCAATGATGTTCATATATCCTCATTGTTCAAGATCTTTTAACTGAGCCATAATACCAAAAAATAACCTCAAAAAACCCATAATGGCACAGAATAAATAATCACACTGCAAATGATGGTATTGGGCATAGCAAAGAAACATTCAACCAATACAAGATTTAAAACAACTAGGGCAAACATCAAACTCTGTAACTTCAAGTCCAGCAACTCTAACCAGTGACAAATCTTCAAGTCCAGTAATTCTAACCAGCAACAAGTCAATGGCATTCCAATTATGCCCCTCCAGCTAGGCTACTCACAGTCCTGGAAAACTTCATTGGGGCCGGCAGCTCCTTGGCAGCCATCTCATGGTCCCGGCATCTCCACTGGGTCTCCACTGCAACCCACGGTTCATCCTCATGGCCCCATGGGGTCTCTATGCAGGCAACCAGCAAACCCGCTTCACACTACCCATGGCCATTTCCAAAACACAAGACCGTGTTGCAAACTCAATGACCCTCTTTCCAGCATTTCTTATACTCCCCAATACCAGATAGGGTGACAATTTGTTAATCCAGGGGGAAATAAAGCAGACTTTGAAGAACAGGACACTCCTTGAGCACTCAGGCCCCTTCAAAAGACTTGACATTCTTCTTGTTGCCCTTGCACAGGTCAGCTAGCCCAGTCTCAAAGGTTGTAATCTCGCAGTTACAGCTGAACGGGAAACAATTCATCTAAAGATTTTTCCTTCTGTGCCATATCCCTCTGCTCATACCAGTTCATTTCTACGCAAAGCAACTCTGCACAACTTCTCAGGACATGGGCACAAGAGCAAGCTTCTCACACAGACTGCTATCCCAGTCCAAGCAAAGCTCTTTCTCACACTCATAAGCCAAACCTCATAGTCCATAGTTCTTATTGGATTCAGGTCTTTCAGCTCAGACCAGAATAGTCCATAAAGCTGTACTTACAGCACTACAAGGCATCTCTTAGGCCAAGGTTTCAAATACTCCCACATTCCTCTTGAAAATCAGCTCCAAAAGGCCAAAGCCACACAGTCAGGTGTCTAGCAGCAACCCCACCCCTGGTACCACTTTACTGTTGCAGTCCGGTTCGCATTGCTGGTAGAAATCACCCAACCAAGAGTAGCTTCTGGGAAAAAGAGGTTTATTTTGGCTTATAGGCTCAAGGGGAAGCTCCACTATGGCAGGGGGAAACAATGGCATGAGCAGAGGGTGGACATCACCCCCTGGCCAACATAAGGTGGACCACAGCAACAGGAGGCTGTGCCAAACACTGGCATGGGGAAACTGGCTATAAAGCCCATAAGCCCGCCCCCAACAATACACTCCCTCCAGGAGGCATTAATTCCCAAATATCCATCAGCTGGGAACCTAGCATTCAGAACACCTAAGTTTATGGGGGACACCTGAATCAAACCACCGCAGCTGGTTTTGTCTTCAAATACTCCTTTAGCCTGCTTTTGTCATGGAATGTCCTCATTTATCCATCTATTTGAATGGATAGTTTTGCACGATAAAGTAACCTTGGTTGACAGTTATTATCTTTCAGGACATAGAATACATCACTCCATGCTCTTCTGGCTTTTAAAGTTTGTGTTGAATAATCTGCTATAATCCTGATGGGCTTGCCTTTATAGGTAACTTGATTTTTCTCTCTGTCTGCTTTCAATATTTTTTCTTTGGTTTGTGTGTTTGGTAATTTGATTATAATATGGTGAGGAGAGGTTCTTTCCAGGTTTTGTCTGGCTGGTCTTCTAAAGGCTTCCTGTATCTGCATTGGCACCTCTTTCCCAATTTGGGGGAAGTTTTCTTCTATGATTTTGTTGAAGATGCCTACTATGCCTTTGGAATGAAATTCTTCTCCTTCTACTATGCCCTGAATTCTAATGTTTGATCTTTTCATTGTTATCTGAATACCTTGAAATTCCCACTCATACTTTTCTATTAGTTTGTCTTTCTTTTTGTTGGACTGTATTAGCCACCTGGTCTTCTAGCTTAGATATTCTGTCCTCTCCTTCATCCATCCTACTGGTGAGATTTTCTACAGAGTTTTTTATTTCATTAACTATGTTCTTCATTGCTAGTAATTCTGACTGATATTTCTTTATTATTTCTATTCCTTATTTATGTCTAGTATGGACCTCTTTATTTCATTAAATTGGTGTCCTATGTTTTCTTTGATTCCTTTGATTTCCTCTTTGATTTCTTCTTTGACTTCTTTGAATATATTTATAATCATTATTTTGAAATATTTCTCAGGCATTTCCTGTAACTCATTCTCACTGGAGCTCATTTCTGCTGTATTAATACTTTTTCGTGGATTTATATTGCCTTTATATTTGGTGTTTCTTGTGGTATAATGTATATATTTTTGCATCCTGGATTATTTAATGATTGGATTTTCTAGTTATCTGGGTATTATCACATTCATCAGATAATCTGATGTTATATAACTTCAGTATAGGAACTTAAGGTGTTCAGTGTGGCTTTCAAGACTCTCAGAGTATTTATCCATGGGTAGGAATTATGACAACCAGATCCTGTAACTGTCTCTTAGGGTGTGTGGTGCCCCGCCCACCCTCTTAATCCTGACAACAAGGAGGTTAAGATTTCTGATCTGTTGAGGGTTCCAAGTGAGCTTGTGACCAGGTGAGACCCTTCCCTGGTGTAATCTCAGTTACCTCTGCTCCTGCTTGGGTCCCGCTCTCAGTTCAAGTTGCGTGGCCGGGTCCCTGGACTGTTGCTCTGTTTGCTGGAGCTGGACACTGGCAGTGGGGGAGGGAAGGCTGGCAATGCTGCTCTATTTCTCTTGCTGGTCCATGTGTTCTTCTACCTTGTGATATGTTCCTCTGTTGTTCACTGCTGTTCTCCCTTCATGTTTCTTGAGTTTACGGAGTGCGCCAGTGTGAGTGGAAGCTCCCCTCACCTGGCTTTTCCTGTGGCTCAAGCCGAGCCTGGCTGCTTTCTGGTGCGCTGCCACTGCTGCTGCGATTGGCAGGCCTGCAGGTGCGGGCTCTGGATGCTCTGGATCTCTCATACTTCTCCACTGCCATTTCAATTTCCTATACACCTCACTTTTTAGTAAAAGTGTGTATTTTGCTGAGGGTTTTTTTTGGCTTTTTCCTCCCTAGGCTGCTTTGGTGTGGTACCTACGCCACCATCTTAACTGGAAGTCAGGAATTTTCTTGTTAGGGCAGTAAATTTATGTTATTTTACATTAGCCATATGGAGAGACCAGTAGTGACCTGGTGAGAGATAAGGGGACAGTAAATCTCTGATCTCAGGGTGAGACCAGAAGTGACCATGTGAAGTGAGAGATAAGGAGGGGTGGTAAATCCTGTTCTTGGGGCATCATTCTTGAGGAATGTGGATGATCCATTTCCTTGTAACCATCCTGTTTTTCATTTGGTGACTCCTTTTTGGGAAGCCCATTTCGACCTAACAGGTAGTATATACTTTCCATTATAGTATGGCACTGTGAAACAGAACTCATATAAGTTAATATACAAATGCCAGTTTATGTGGCACGAAGAGTCATAAGCCAATGAGGTAGTAAACCAATGCCAGTTTGGTGTAGCACTGTGAAACAGTACATAGGTAAGGTGGTTTATAAATGGCAGTTCACTATGGCACTCTGAAACAGTATGCCATATTAGAAGCTAAGGTAGAGAAGATGCTGTTAGACATAACTACTTTTACCCTTGTAACTAGTATTTTACATAAACAATTTCTCTCTAGGCAGCCATCTTGGCCTCAGTTGTATGCCTCATTGCCCATAACAGACAGCCTGCCAGCACTCTAGTCTCTTCTGTGCCACATTCAGTGACTTTAACACCTTCTCTAATCCTTTAACTCTTTTCAAGGCATCCCCTTACTCCAGAGGCAGACCCCACTCATCAAGAATGCATCCTTCCCCATACTACTGTCACCCGGGGATGTCTCCCACAGACACCCTTACTGCTGATGACTCATCATTAGGTACATGTCCTACTAGCCATAGCAAGATCCCAACCACCACTACTAGAAGAAGATGAGCAACCCCATATCACAGGGGGAAGGATGGCCATGCTGAATTTTTCCCCCACAGATGCTCCACCCTTAGCCTCAGTTGTGTAGCTTGCTACTAGAGCCAGTACCATATCATTGCTCCTTCAAAACTCATCTTTGGTTCTTCCATGCCCCATGGTAGGCACCAAGAGTCATGTGAAACCTTTTGCCTGGGAGAGATGAAACAGGCATATATTCACCCACAGAGGGTACAGATGACATATCAAAGCATGATTATACCAAAACCTGTTTTGGCAACCAGTAAGCTCATTGGGATTCCTTACAGAGCACGTGAGAGTGGTTATTTATAGGACTATATATATACACACATATGACTCAAGGGCAGCTGTGTCACGACAATGTCCCACCCCGTCCTAAATGGTGACCTCATGGAAGCTAAAGAGTTTCCCTTTTAGTTTTTTGATAAAGGAATTTTGGGGTATCTTGGGAACAAAAGAACCTTTTTTATCTCTTGGGTAGGCAATAACTCAGGAGTTAGGGAGCTATCAAAGTCAACCTTCATACAAATCTGATGACTCACAGGCCTCCAAGCTCTTCCTTTGGATTTTATAAATGAAATCCACAATAAAAGTTCAGAATTGTTTTTATTAGATTATAGATAGAACTTAATGAGGTGGGAAGACAGAACTCTTGCCCAGGGAGGCAAAAAGGGATTTGTGTAGCTCACCTTGAGACTCAGGTTGGCAACCTTTATGTGATCCCCTTGAATAGGTCTGGTTAATTTGTTCCTGATGCCATGTATCTGGAGTCAGATTCTGAGGAGAGGATTGATCCCCCTTTATAAAGGAAATTAAAAATGCATTTCACTATAGCATTGTGAAACATTAGGCATGTGAGATAATATACACATTCCAGTTTAGTTCACTGGGAACTATTAGATACATAATTTAGTAAACAAAATACAGTTGGGTATGACAACGAGACACTATACATGAAAGGTAGACACTACATCATTGTGGACCATTAGCTGCAATAGCTAGTAAGAAATTTCACTTTAATATGGCACTAAAATCAGTATGCATTAAGATACAAATTTCACTTCACTGTAATACTGTGGACCATTAGGTATGTAGCATAGTAAATAAATTCAGTTCAATGTGGCACTGTGAAACAGTATTCATATAAGTTACTATACAAACGCCAGGTGACCATAGCACTGAGAATCAGGAGGTATATGATGTACTGAAGAAATTAGAAAACAGTAAGCATGTAAGGTATTCTACAAACTCCAGTTCACTACAGCACTGTGAACAATTTAGTATGTCATGTAGTTAACAAATTCCAATTCACTACGGTACTATGAACCATTAGCTACATATCACAATAAACAAATGCAAGTTCACTGAGGCACTGTGAAACACGGAGCATGTAAGGAACCATAAAAATGCAAGTTCACTAAAGCACTGTAAAACATTAATTTACATAAAATGATAAACAAATAACATTTCTCTGTGGCTCTTGAATCACATGCTTGTTAGTTATGAAATAAATTTCAGATTGTTATAACACTGGAAACCATTAGCTAACATAAGTTGGTAAACAAATGCTAAGTAATTATGGCACTGTGAAACAGTATGCACACTGTGTAGTATACACATTCCAGTTGACTGAGGCATTGTGAACCATAACACATAAGGTAGTAAGTCAATACCAATTCACTAGGGCACAGTGACACAATATGCTTGTGAGATAGAATACAAATTCCAGTTCAGTATGTATGGTGGTTTGATTCAAGTACCTCCCATAAACTTATCTGTTCTGAATGCTAGGTCCTCAACTGCTGACAATTTAGGAATAGGAGCCTCCTAGAGGTGATGTATTGTTAGGGGCAGGCTTATGGGTGTTATAACCAGCTTCCCCTTACCAGTGTTTGGCACATTCTCCTGCTGCTGTTGTCCGCATGATGTTGGCCAGAAGGTGATGTCTACCCTCTTGCTCATGCCATCATTTCCCTTTACTATCATGGAGCTTCCCCTTGTGTGTTTAAGCCAAAATAAACCCTTTCCTCCCACAAGCTTCTCTTGATTGGGTGTTTTCCACCAGTAACATGAAGCTGACTGCAATACTATGGCATTGTAGACCCTAAGTTAAAACTATATTTAACAAATGCCAGTTCAGTAGGACAGTCTGAATGTTAGCTGTTATTCAAATTCTAATGCACAATTGTTAAGTGAATAATAGACGCATCAGACAGGAAACAAATTCCAGATTACTAAGGCTCTCTGAGGCATTAGCTACATGAAGAAGTAAACAAAGTCCAGTTTTCAGCAGCACTAAAAACTGTGTGCATAAAAGCTATTGTACAAATTCCAGTTCACTATGGCATTGTGAACAATTAGCTACATAAATTAATAAAGAAATATCAGTTTTCTGTGACACTATGAAATCCTATGTGTGTAAGATTATTAAGAAATTTGTTTTTCCTCTGCCATTATAAATGATTATGCTACTAAGGTTATTCACCAGGACCAGTTCACTCTGGCACTATGAAATGCTGTAAATATCAAGTGGTTTCCAGATTCCAATTCACTGCCTTATTATTGAGAAATATCTATGTATGTAGTATAAAAATTGTAATTTAATAAACCAGTATGAAGCAGTATGCTAGTAATTTTCATTATAAATTCAAGTTAGCTATGGCACTGTGAACTATTGCATACATATGGTAATATACAAATGCCAGTTAAGTAATACACTTGTAAAATGTAATGTAGTATACCAATTGCTGTTCACTACAACATTGTAAACTAATAGGTATTATCATAATAAACAAGTAGCAATTCACTGCAGCACTGTTATTCCCTAATGTGATAGAGGACTGGAATTTAGGTAGTACATACCTTCCAGTTCACTTCTGGCCTATTGATGAATATATATTCATTCTAGTATATAAGTTTCAGAACACTACAACTCTATAAAAAAAGCATGCACATAAAGCAACATATAAATTGCAAATCTCTATGGCACTGTAAGTAAGTATGCCTGTGAGGTACTATTTAAAATCCAGTCCTCTAAGGCACCAAGAACCTGTATGTATGCAAGATAGTACACATACCACTTCACCTCAGACATTTGAACCAATAAGTAGGTAAGGGAAGATAAATTCTAGTTTTCTAAGACACTGTGAACGAGTATGCATGAAACATAGTGTACTAATTACAGCACAATTCACCAAAATAAGCCAGCATGCACATTAGTGTATATTGCTAGTTCAGAAGGGTGCTATGAACCAGTGACCATGTAAGCTACTTTTCAATTTCAGCTCACTGCTATATTATGGACCGGTGTGTATGTTACATAATATATAAATGCCAGTCCACAATGGCACTATGAAATAATGTGCATGTAAACTATTATAGAAATTCGTGTTCCCACTGCCATTATGAATAATTATGCTAGTAAAGTTGTCTGCTGGTACCAGTTCTCAATGGCACTGTGAAACACTACAAATGTATGGTAGTTTACAGATTCTGGACCCCTGCCTTACTATTGATAAATACCCATATAAGACAGTCCTTCAAATTGGAGTTCAATACAGCAGTGGGAAACATTATACTGGTGAGTTCCAATACAAATTCAAGGTACTTACAGCACTATGAACTGTGGTGGTTTGAATGTGAACGTATGTCTCCTACAGCCTCAGGGATTTTGTTTAAGGTTAAGATTCCTACCTGTCTCCAGCAGACTTCTGTAGAAGGTGTCACTTGGTGCAGGTCTTTTAGTCTAGCCATAAAATGTGTAAAACCAGTTTGAGCTCTGGCTACAAGTGTTTGATGGCTGTTGGTTTTATCTTTCTACTATGGATCTCTGGAAGTGAGGAAGCTTCTTCTGACCCAATGGAACTTCCCCTAAGTCTGTAAGCTGAAATAAACCCTGACCTTGCATAAACTGCTTTTGGTTGGGTTTTTGTTCCAACAACAAAAAGTAACTGCACCAGTAAAATTGGTATGGAGAAATGGGGCCATTTTTGTGATTAATATGACACTGTGGGTTTTGGTCTTTGGGAACTTGTGAGTTGGGGGAATGTAAAATAAGTTGGTACTTTGGACTTGAGAAGCCTTGCAGTGGTATAAGTAGAGCTTAATGGGATATTCTGATGACAGTTTGAAAATACTAAATGCAAAGAGAATTGTAGTCTGTGAAAGCTTGGCTCATAAACTTTTAAAGGGGAAAAAGATAAGTTTGTTAAAAATGGGATACTGGCAGAAAGTACAGATGCATTCTTCTACTGGTACCCAGAGAGTTTTATTAGGGTTGAATTTAAAGGTAATGGACCGGTGTGATTGGCAGAAGGTATAAAACAGAAAGATATGAAAGATGTACAAATCAAGCAAGTTTGAAGTTACTGGAACAGAGACTGGTTTTAGGCTACTTAAGCTGCAATTGTTGATTAACACCATTAAGGGTGGGTCAGCTGCTCGGCATTGGAGCAATGGAAATGATGCCCTGAGAGTTAATCCATTCAAAGAAAGTAGCCTAAAGGAAGACTGGGGAAGGAGCATGTTACTCTTTAAGGTTAAGGTTTATCCCATCCTAAGTTTAAAATTTGGCTGTGCCTCATACGTGGTACTGGTCTTGAAAGCATGAAAAACTCAAGGAAGTAGGTCATGAAATGCACAAGGTTTTAGAGGCTGCAGCTATGTGGTATGTGAAATGGGGTAGAAATTCTTGCATGGAAGCTCAATAAGGCCATGTAGGAAGATGAATCAGTTGCATGTTCTGTTGAAATGTGGCATTGGGAAACAGGGTTGAAATCCCTATTTAGAGACCAAGTAAGGCCACTGTATGGAGCTATGAAGATAAATTGTTGCTTGCAATGTAGACACAAACAAGTTCTAGATATGCCAGGACTTTGGAATAGCTGCTGTGAACAGCTTCTTTTCAGGGATGGAATTTTTCCCAGTGCCAAGGCCAGCTGCAGGAACAGAATTGCAATCCAGAGACTGTCATTGCTGGTTATCGATGTTGAACTTGAGCTGCAGATGTTTGATGTTTGCCTACTGGCTATGATTTTTGCATTTCTCCAGTCTCTCCTTACTATGCCTTTTTGCAATAGAAATGTTTACTCTGTGACATTATGGGTTGCAAGCATACAACTTGTGTTTTGATCTTACAGGGCTTACAGATCTCAGATGGGATTTGTACTTTGGAACAGTGTGAAAATTGGTAAAGATTACAAAAATCTTTGAGGTTGTACTGAGGGGGGCAAAGGCAGAACGGTGATGATTTGAAGGTGAATGTATGTTCCCCATAGCCTCATGGATTTTTTATTAAGGATAAGCTTCCTAGTTAAGTCTCCAGCAGCCTACTAAAGAAGTTCTCACTGGGGGCAGAAGTTTTAGTACAGCCCAAGTTGTATAAAGAACCAGTTTGAGCTCTAGCTGTTGGTGTTTGCTTGCTGTTGGTTATGTCTTTCTGCTAGGAATCTATGGAAGTGAACCAGCTTCTTCAGGCTTGATTGAACATCCCCCTGAATCTGTAAGCCTGAAACAAACTCTTTCTATCCCCAAGCTGCTTCTTGTCAGATGTTTGTCTCAGCAATGAGAAAGTAACTGCAACACATAAAGAAAGTTGTAAACAACTGCCAGTTCATTGCTACATTTTAAAACAGTGTGTGTGTAAAGTATTATATAAATTCCTGTCCACTACAACATTGTGAATCATTAGGAACATATCATAGTAAATAAATTCCAGTTAGGTGAGGTACTATGAAACAGTATGCATATATTATAGTATGCTAATTTCTGTTCATGACCACAGTGTGAACCATTAGATGAGGAGGTAGTAATCAAGAGCCAGTCACTTACTCACTGTGAAAGAGCAGGCATGTAAGATAGTATTCAAATTCATGTTCACTATGGCAATACCTACAATATCTATATTAGTATCTATCTACATTAGTAAGTAAACAAACCACAATTCACTACATATCTATGAAACAATGTACAGGCAGGAAAGCTATTTTACAAATTCTAGTTCACTATGGAAAAGTGAACCATTAGCTTCAAAATGTGGTAAACAAATGCCCATTGGCTACAATATTGTGAAACTGTACACATGTAATCTGTTATAAAAATTCCTATTTACTATGGCACTGTGGATGATTTGCTACATAAGGTAGTAAAAAATAGCCATGCAATACAGCTCTGTGAAACAGTATGCATGTAAGGAAGAGCACAAATTCCATTTTGCTATGGTACTATAAACCATTCTCTTAGTCGTCCATAACAATATCTATATGTCAGGGATGTTGGAGGACCCAGGTAGAATACTGGAGTTTTACCAGTATTGGTAAGAAACATACTATACTATGTGTACAGATAAAATTATTTTGAGAGCTAGGCATGGCGACACATGCCCTTAATACCAGCAATCAGGAGGCAGAGATAGGAGGATCACCATGAGTTCGAGGCCAGCCTGAGGCTACATACTGAATCTCAGGTCAGCCTGGGCCAGAGTAAGACCCTATCTCGAAAAAACAAACACAAAGCCGGGCGTGGTAGCGCGCGCCTTTAATCCCAGCACTCGGGAAGCAGAGGTAGGAGGATTGCCATGAGTTCGAGGCCACCCTGAGACTCCATAGTGAATTCCAGGTCAGCCTGGGCTAGAGTGAGACCCTACCTCAAAAAAACCAAAAGAAGAAAAAAAAGAAAAGAAAAAACAAACACAAAAAATTATTTTAAAATTTTGAACCAGCCAGACAAGATGTGCACAACTGTACAAATGTGGGTGCTCAGCCTAGGTGGGTAACCAATGACTCTTATTGGCTAAAAGTCCTGCTCAATGGGAAGGAACCCATAGCTGGTACTGGGAATAAAATCAAAATCCATGGAGATGAGGGTCGTGGACTCCAGTGAGAACCTCCAACTAGTATTTGGCAAAAAAGAGAGGCTACCCCCATCAAAATCTCTCTTAATTAACTTTGTCCCCTTTAACCTATGTTGTTCTAACTTTATTTTTGAAAAATCGCTTTTCTCTTTTACAGAAAGCAGTGAAAACTGGGAAGAACCAAAACCATTTACAGAAGGAAAGGTAGTTGACTCACTCTCATGAGATGAGCCACCTCTTGCACATCAGCAAAGGTCTTGTTGCAACCACAGAGGAACTGGTGAGTTAAGCAAGAGTGCTGCTATCACAGCAAGCCTGAAAACTTGAACCAAGGTAATGGTGATAGACACTGAGGACAATCAAATCATCAAAGCAGAAATCCAGAAGTTGCAGACAGCTTAACACTAAACTAGACTTATGACCTACCTGCCAAGGCTCACGGAACATTGAGGAAGAGGGTGCACAAAGACTGTAATAGCCACAAGGTGGGAAGAAAAATCCAGAGGCATTAACCCCCACCATGATGACTTACTGATGCTCTCACAACTCATAATCCATAACCCCATGGTGAATAGTAGTAACCTCACTAAGGAGGGTCCCCAGTGGAATTGGGGTATGGAGGAGGGGAATAGGACCAATACATGATTTGCCCATATATCAAACTTTCTAATTAGTTATAAAAATATTTTGAGGGCTGGAGAGATTTGTGGTTAAGGCACTTGCCTATGAAGCCTAAGGAACCATATTCAATTCCCTAGGTCCAATATAAGCCAGATGCACAAAGTGACACAAGCACGCAAGGTCAGGTGTGAGCCCAAGGTGGTGCCCATGTCTGGAATTCAGTTGCAGTGGCTGGTGGCCCTTGCATGCCAATTCTCTCTCTATATATAGATAGATAGATAGATAGATAGATAGATAGATAGATAGATAGATGATAGATAGATAGATGGATGGATGGATGGATAGATAGATAGATAGATAGATAGATAGATAGATAGATAGATAGATATCAATCTATATCTATCTATCTATCCATATATATATCACACTTGCTCTCATAGAAAAGGCCAGTCTGTTGGGCTTGCCACAAAAAAAAATTCATTTCTGCTGTGTCAGTTTTCACCCCACCCCACAACAAGCAGCATGACAATGTTTAAGAGAGAAAATATAGAAATATAAGTAAGTTCTTCATGGGTATATAAATAGGTATGAGTTGTCACTGGCATCCTATAATTTGAGCTTTACATCGTTCACAGTCCAAGAGCACTGATCAGCTATGTCCTAGAAAAAGTGATAGAGAAGTAAGTTGACCAAATGTATTTAGCCAAATGTATCTGCTTTTACATTCAAGCATTGTCACACTCCAGGCTTTGGGAAGCACACCCAGGCACAAGATAGCGGTAATGACAATGAACATTATGGTGCTCTCGATCACACAATAGTTGTGCAGAGGTGGGTGAGTGGAAAGGTAAATGTAAAGTGTGAATTTAAGAGGTAGACAGAAAACACACTACTGACCACCACTTTAATGTCACCTCCCATGGCCTTCTTTTTTGACCATGTTTTGTCTAAAATAGCACAACTCTTACCATTATATTACAGCACTGTGCCAGTTTCCCTTTATAAGATTAAACATGATAATTACACCTATTATTTAGGATGGTAGCAAGAAATGAAACACATAATTAGGGAAGTTATTCAATGTTCTATACATAGTATTTCCTCAATGTTTGCACCTGTCAGTGTTGTTATTACTATTGTTTCCTAATCACTATATTATTGCACATATAATATTTAGAAATTAGTATCTTAGTTATCAATGTATTTGCATTGTTATTATCTTATTTCCCCTCCAGAACCTAGGAGGTAACAAAGTTATATTCTTGCTAAGCATTGAATATTAGCTGGGAGCCAGGTCGTGTGGCTCCAGCCAGTAATCCCAGCACTTGAAAGGAGGAGGCAGGATCATTCATCCAAAGCCAATCTGGGCTACATAGTAATGTCCTGCCTTAAAAATAGAGAGAGAGAGGAGGTTCTTGCCTGCACAGCTAAGTTGATACACCTGAGCTGATCATACTCCCCAGCCTGGGCATTGAATAGGCTGGACAGGGTCTATTTGAGCACTCTCCCTGCCCCATAGAGTCCCATGAATACAACCCTGGCCCCTGGTTGCTCAAATTGGGGATCAGACACATTTGGGGCTGACTCACTTCACAGCCTGATTACCTGCACCTTCCTGAGTACAGGCACCCAACCTGACCTCACTTCTGAGCACCAACCCTGAGTAGGCCACTAGGTATCCAAATGAGCATTCTACCAGACCCACTCATGGGTAAAACTCAGTTCCCAATCTCAGATGGGAGATCAAACTCATTTGGCACTGACTTTACTCCACATCCTGATAACTTATATTTCTCTGAGAAGGGACAACCAAGCTGTTCACACTCCCCAGCCCCACACAACATTGAGTAGACAGCACAGCCCAGAGTCCAGGTGAACACTTCCAAACTCAACTCCAAAGGTTCAAATATGCTCCCCCTTTTTTCAGTGCAGATCAGTCCCATTTGGCATTGGCCTCACTCCCTGGCTCACACTACTACATGCCCCTGAGAAGAACTACACAAGCTAACCACATTCCCCAACCAAGACCCATAGAAAAACTGAAGGAATAAGAAGGAGACTGTTCAGCTTTCAGTGTATCCAGCACAGATTTCTGATAGACTTCCATCAAATGCCCACCTAAATCAAGGCGGATAGGGCCATTCAACACAGGCTCCACAAAAGCTGCTCTTGTTGCATTCTCAACAAGACAAAAGGACTATCTCAAGGTGGGAAAACCTCAATGCAAAGCAAATCATAAAAGAAGCAAAGCAAGTTATTCCCACCAATAATGACTAGTCCCATAGTGTAAGACTACAGTGAAAACCACTTAGAAGAAATTCCAAATATGGAATCCTGAAATGCAATTATGTTAAGCATATTCAACATGCTTAATCAGTTCATGAACAAATAGCTGAATAAAATGAAGGAGAATCATGAAATTAGTAGATGGTTGAATGAAATGTATGAGAATAAAAAACACACACATCCACAAACACATGCACACTCACATAGTGAACAGTGGAATGAATGCAAAAAGGACATAATCAGATGAAGGAATAAATTCTAAGACACATAAAAAAAGTCAAACAAAGAAATGAAAATTGAATTTAATAAAGAGATGCTGAAGAAAAACCTAATGGAAAACAAAAATGAAATAACTCATTTAAAAGCCTCATCAACAGAATAAATCATGTGAAGTATAGACTATCAGGATTCAAGGACAAGACAGGAAATGAGGAGGCCACAATCAATGACAAGTTCAAAAAAACCATACAACAGAGCATGAGGGAAATGTGGGACACCATTAAAAGATGAACCATTCAAATCGTTGGCATACAAAAAGGAGAAATTTACTGGGCAAGGACATAGGGAATATTTTCATAAAATTATACAAGAAATTTTTCTGAATCTGACAGAACAGAAGTCCATCGAAGGACAGACAACACACAGAACACCAAATAGAAAGGACCAAAGAGAAATTTCCCATGTCACATTACAGTTAAAACAAACAGAGAAAGTACTAAAACCTTCAGGAGAAAACTATACACAGAAAGATAAGCCCATCAGAATTACATCTGGTATTTGAATGGAAACTTGAAAAGCTAGCAGCGCTTGAAATAGAGCATTTCAGATTTTCAAAGACCATGACTACCAAACAAAATTGCTATACCCAGAAAATTATCTTCATAAAGAAGGCGAAGAAAGCCTTCCATGACAAAAGCCAGGTATATGACTATATGAGTACAATGACAGACATAATTAGGCATGGAACAGGTCACACTGAAGAGAAAACTAAACATACTCAAGAAGCTACTGGAGTAGAAAAACAATAACTAAACTAGAACAGACATAAAATAAAGATCAATAAAATAACAAACTTTACAGTCTTCAACATGGAGGGATTAACTCACACCTCTGAATTAAAAGACAGGTTAACAAGCAGGATCAGAAAACTGAATGAATTCATTTGCTATCTATAAGAAACCCATGTTCACATTAAAGACAGATTATCGCCTCAGTGTGAAAGAAAAGAAAAAGATAGTTCCTGCAAAGGAAAAGTAGGAAACAAGCAGGTATGGTCATACTAATATCAGACAAAATAAACTAAACCAAAAGTAATCAAAAAAGATAAAGAGGGCTGGAGAGATAACTCAGAGGTTAAGGCACTGGCCTGCCAAGCCTAAGTACTTGGGTTCAACTCCTCATTACTCACATCCAGATGCACATGGTAGCTCATGCATCTGAAGTTCATTTGCTGGGGCTAGAGGCCCTGGAGCACCCATTCTCTCTCTCTCTCTTCCCTCTGTCTCTGTCTCTCTCTCTGTGGTGGTTTGATTTTGATGTCCCCCATAAACTTAGGTGTTCTGAGTGCTAGGTTCCCAGCTGATGGAGATTTGGGAATTAACACCTCCTGGAGGCAGTATATTGTTGGAGACAGGCTTATAGATGTTATAGTTAGTTTCTCCATGCCAGTGTTTGGCATACTGTCC
The DNA here is from genome assembly GCF_020740685.1 of Jaculus jaculus. Taxonomy (NCBI): domain Eukaryota; kingdom Metazoa; phylum Chordata; class Mammalia; order Rodentia; family Dipodidae; genus Jaculus; species Jaculus jaculus. The sequence continues at coordinate 53,324,553 of NC_059112.1, forward strand.
TGTTGCTATCTTCCACCTTATGTTGGCCAGGGGGTGATGTCCACCATCTGCTCATGTCATTGTTTTCCCTGTTATGATGGAGCTTCCCCCTCAAACCTGTAAGCCACAATAAACCTCTTTTTCCCCACAAGCTGTTCTTGGTTGGGTTATTTCTACTAGCTATACAAACCTGACAGCAACTCTCTCTCTCTCTCTCACTCTCTCTCTCCAAATAAACTTAAAAAGGAGATAAAGAAGGTTACATTATACTCATCAAGAAAACAATTCACAAAGAGGATATTACAAACATAAATGTATACTTACCAAACACAGGTGCCCAAATTTTGTAAAGCAAAATGAACTAGACATTAAATCAACAGTAAATCTCAACACAATAATAGTAGGTGACTTTAAACTGTACTATCAACAATAGACAGATCATGTAAAACAGAAAATAGAAAAACATTAGAGCTAAACAAAGTCATAGATCAAATGAACATAACGGATAGCTATAGAACATTCAACCCAAACTCGGCACAACTTTAATCCCAGCACTTGATAGGCAGAAGAAGGAAAATACCAGTGAGTTTGAGGCCAGCCTGTGAGTAAACAGTGAGTTCGAGATCATTCTGGACTACAGTGAGACATTACCTTAGGAAAAAAAAAAACAAAAATGTCTTTATAAATTCAGAAAAATTAGCATAACTCCCTGAACTACATCTGGCCATAATGCAATAAAGCTAGTAATCAATGTAAGAGAAAAAAACAGAAAATACATCAACTCCTGGAGAATGAATAACACACTATTGAACAATGAATGAATTCTTAAAGAAATCAAAAAGGAAATTAAAAAATATAAACTTCCTAGAAATGAGTGATAATGAAAACACAACATACAAAAACTTATCAGATAAAATGGAGGCATGCCTATAAGGGAAGTTTATAGCTCTAAATTTCTGCTTTACAAAATAAATAACAATGATCCACCTGAAGGCTTTGGTGAAAGAAGAACTCAAAATTCCAAAATGAAAGAAACAATCAAGATCAGGTCACAAATCAATAAATTTTAAATAAAGAAAAATTTTAAAAAGTGTTGAAATGAAGATCGGGTTCTTCAAAAGAAATTAGCAAAATTAAGAAACCCTGGCCAATTTATATTAAAAAAAGATTCTACTCAATAACATTACAGATGAAAAAGGGGATGTTGCAACTGATTCAGTAATATTACTGAAATTAAGGGAATCATTGGAACATATTTCAAAATCCTATATTCAACAAAATTAGAAAATCTGAAAGGAATGGATGAATTTCATTTTTTATTTTTTTATTTTTAATTAACATCTTCCATGATTATAAAAAATACCCCATGGTAATACAATCCCTCCCCCCACTTAGCCCTTTCAAAGTCCACTCTCCATCATACCCCCTCCCTATCTCAATCAGTCACTCTTTTACTGTTGATGTCTTGATCTTTTCCTCCTCTTATGATAGCCTTATGCAGGTAGTGTCAGGTATGTGGATATCCAGGCCATTTTGTGTCTGGAGGGAGCATGTCATATGGAGTCCTGCCCTTCCTTTGGCTCTTATGTTCTTTCCAATACCTCTTCTGCATTGGACCCTGAGCCTTGGAAGGTGTGATACAGATATTGCAGTACTGAGCACTGTCGTCATTTCTTTCCATCATCATGATATCTTCTGAGTCATCCCAAGATCACTGCCATCTGAAAAGAGAAGATTCTTTATCCAAAGTGAGAGTAGCATTAATATAAGGGTGTGAACATTAACAGAAGTGCTTACTGGGCAGTTTGATAAGCATAGTATATATACATTTGGCCAGACAAAAGCAAATGTTACACCCCTAGGGTTCATGACTACCCATGTTTTAAGTTTTCAGTATCAGGGATGCATTCCCTTCTCATGGAGTGGGCCTCCAGTCCAATAAGAGGGCAGTTGGTTTCCCCCATAACAGATGGGCTACTATTGCACCCATTGGCTCATTTGGCCTGGATGGCCAATTATAAGGTTTGCAGTGTCCATTGATGAGTAACTTCACTGGTGATTTCTCTTTCTCCCATTGAACTGTATGCAGAATGGCTTCTTCCAGCTTTCTGTCAGCTGATCTACATGGAGGAGATTATCAGCTCAGATCCAGAAAGATTTCTCAGTGGCCTCGCAGCCCACATATATGGAATCATTGGCAATAGGGTCTTACCATCCATTCCTGGTGGGAAACCAAGGGCCTCAGCAATTGCCTATGATATTTTGGGGGCATGAGGAATCTCCCTGGCTAACAACTCACCGGAAGATATCCCATCCCTGGTACTAAAAATTTTCTAGCAACAATCTATGGCTCCTGAGTGTTCCATTGTCCAACAAAGTAGGATTACATATGTTTTATTAATATCATCTTAGATTTTCATTAGCTGTCCCTCCACCTTTCCTTTATTCAATCTCTTCCCCAGAACTCATTTTGGGCCTTTTCACCCCCATTAATCTATTCTTCTACATACATATATACAATACCATCCTATTAAGTACCCCCCCCCTTCTCTTCCCATTCTATCTCTTTTCTAGCCTACTGGCCTCTGCTACTGAGTTTTTTCCTTCTCACACAAAAGCCCATTCATCTATAGCTAGGATCCACATATGAGGGAGAATATGTGGCACTTGGCTTTCTGGGCCTGGGTTACCTCACTTAGTATAATCCTTTCCAGATCCATCCATTTTTCTGCAAATTTCATAACTTCATTTTTCTTTACTGCTGAGTAGAACTCTGTTGTATAAATGTGCCATATCTTCATTATCCATTCATCATTTGAGGGACATCTAAGCTGGTTCCATTTCCCAGCTATTGTGAATTGAGCAGAATTAAACATGGTAGAGCATGTACGTCTAAGGAAATAAGATGAGTCCTTAGGGTATATGCCTGGGAGTGCTGTAGCTGGGTCATATGGTAGATCAATTTTTAGCTGTCTTAGGAACCTCCACACTAATTTCCACAATGGCTGGACCAGATTGCATTCCCACTAACAGTGTAGAAGGGTTCCTCTTTTTCCACAACCTCGCCAGCATTTATGGTCATTTGTTTTCATGATGGTAGCCAATCTGATAGGAGTGAGATGGAATCTCAACGCAGTTTTAATATGCATTTCCCTGATGACTAGGGATGTAGAAAATTTTTTTAGATGCTTATGCCATTTGTAATTCTTCTTTTGAGAACTCTCTATTTAGGTCCATGGCCCATTTTTTAATTGGCTTGTTTGATTTCTTATTATTTAACTTTTTGAGTTTTTTGTACATCTTAGACATTAATACTCTATCAGATGTATAGCTGGCAAAGATTTTTTTCCATTCTGTAGGTTACCTCTTTGCTTTATTCACAATGTCCTATGCTGAACAAAATCTTTGTTATTTCATGAGGTCCCAGCAGGCAATCTGTGGCTTTATTGCCTGAGCAATTGGGGTTGTATTCAGAAAGTCTTTGCCAAGATCAATATATTGAAGGGTTTCCCTTACTTTTTCCTCTAGCAGTTTCAGAGTTTCAGGTCTGATGTTAAGGTCTTTAATCCATTTGGACTTAATTCTTGGGCATGGAGAGAGAGAGAATCTATTTTCATCTTTCTACAGATAAATATCCAGTTTTTCCAGGACCATTTGCTAAAGAGGCTGTCTTTTCTCCAACGAGTATTTTTGGCATTTTTATCGAAGATAAGGTGGCTATAGCTACCTGGACTTGCATCTGGGTACTCTATTCTATTCCATTGATCTACATGTCTGCTTTTGTGCCAGTACCATGCTGTTTTTGTTACTATGGCTCAGTAGTATAGGTTAAAATCAGGTATAGTGGTACCACCACCCTCATTTTTCTTGCTCAGTATTATTTTAGATATTTGAGGTTTTTTGTGATTCCAAATGAATTTTTGAATTGTTTTTTGTATTTCCATGAAGAATGCCATTGGAATTTTGATGGGTATTGCATTAAATGTGTAGATTGCTTTTGGTAGGTTGCCATTTTCACAATATTGATTCTTCCAATCCAGGAACAAGGGATGTTCTCCATTTCCTAGTGTCTTCTGCAATTTCTCACTTGAGTATTTTGTAGTTTTCATTGTAGAGATCCTTTACTTACTTGGCCAAGTTTATTGCAAGGTACTTTATTTTCTTTGATGCAATTGTGAATGGGAGTGAGTCTCTGATTTCATTCTCTGTGTGTTTGTTGTTAGCATATAGGAACAGTACTGATTTCTGTGTATTTATTTTGTATCCTGCTAGGTAGCTGTAGGTGTTTATCAGCTCTATCAGTTTCCTGGTAGAGTCTTTATGGTCCTTTATATATAGAATCATTTGTATCCATTTTATGTGCATCTCTTGCCTTACTGCTATGGCTAAGAATTCCAGTACTATATTAAATAAACTTGGGGACATTGGACACCCTTGTTTTGTTCCTTATTATAGTGGAAAACCTTCCCGTTTTTCCCCATTTACTAAAATGTTGGCTGTAGGCTTGTCATAAATAGCCTGTATTATATTGAGATATGATCCTTCTATTCCTAGTCTCTGTAGGGCTGTTATCCCAGAGGGATGTTGGACTTTATCAAATGCTTTTTCTACGTCTAATGAGATGATCATGTGATTTTTGTCCTTCAGTCCTTTTATATAATGTATTACATTTATTGATTTGAGTATGTTCAACCATCCCTGCATCTCTGGTATAAAGCCTACTTGGTTCAGGTGAATGATCTTTCTGATATATTCTTGTATTTTGTTTGCCAATATTTTGTTGAGAATTTTTGCATCTAGGTTCATGAGGGATATTGGTCTGCAATTTTCTTTTTTTGTTCTATCTTTGCCTGGTTTTAGTATCAGAGTGATGCTGGCTTCATAGAAGGAGTTTGGTAGGATTGCTTCTTTTACTATTTTATTGAAAATCTTAAGAAGCAATGGCATTAGTTCTTCCCTGAAGGTCTGGTAAAATTGAGCAGCAAACCCATCTTGGCCTGTTCTTTTTTTATTTGGGAGGTTTTTGAATACTTCTCAGATCTCCATACTTGTTATAGGTCTATTTAAGTTATTAATTTCATCTTGATTTAATTTAGGTAGGTCATATAAATCAAGGAAATCATCCATTTCTTTCAGATTTTCATACTTAGTGGAATATATGTTTTTATAGTATTTCGCTATGATTTTTTAAATTTCTCTGGTATCTGTTGTGATGTTGCCTTTTATCATCTCCAATTTCATTAATTTGTGTCTCTTCTCTCTTTCTTTTGGTCAGATTTGTTAAGAGTTTATCTATCTTGTTTATCCTTTCAAAGAACCAACTCTTTGTTTCATTGATGCTTTGGATTTTTTGTTTTGTTGTTGTTGTTTCTTTTTCATTAATTTCTGCCCTAATCTTTATTATTTCTTCCCATCTACTGATTTTTGTTTTTCTTTTTCCAAGGCTTTAAGGTGAAGCATTAGGTCATTTACTTGTGACCCCTCTAATTTCTTAATATAGGCACTTAAAGCTATAAATTTACCTCTTAGGACTGCCTTCATTGTGTCCCAGAGATTTTGGTATGTTGTGTTCTCTTTATCATTTGACTCTATGAATTTTTTTTATTTCCTTCTTGATTTCTTCACTGACCCATTCATCATTTAGTAGTGTGTTGTTTAGTTTCTATGATTTTCTGTATGTTCTATAACTTTTCTTGCTATTGATTTGTAGTTTGATTCCCTTGTGGTCAGATAGAATGCAAGGAATTATTTCAGTTTTCCAGTATTTGTTAAAATTTGCTTTGTGTTCTAATATATTGTCTATTTTATAGAATGTTCCATGTGCTGCTGAAAAGAATGTATATTCTGCAGCATTTGGAGGAAATGTCCTGTATATATCTGTTAAGTCCATTCTTTCCAAGACCTCATTTACTCCAGATGCCTCTCTGTTTATTTTTTCCTGGGAAGACCTGTCAATTGATGAGAGTGGAGTGTTGAAGTCACCCACTACCACTGTGTATGGTGTTATCTGTGACCTTAGTTCTAATAGCATTTATTTGATGAATTTGAGAGCCCCCATGTTAGGTGCATGTATGTTTAGGATTGTAATGCCCTCCTGTTGGAGTGTGCCCTTAATTAATATAAAGTGGCCTTCCTATCTTTCTTAACTAATGTTGGACTGAAGTCTAGCTTGTCAGATATTAGGATAGCAACCCCTGCTTGTTTTTCTAGGCCCATTTGCTTGAAACACCGTTTTCCTACCTTTTTACCCTAATACAATGTCCATCCTTTTTAGAAAGGTGTGTTTTTTGGAGGCTAAAATTTGAAGGATCCTAATTTTTAACGCAGTCTGCAAACCTCTGTCTTTTGGTTGGGGCTTCGAGGCCATTCATATTAAGAGATATTATTGAACAGTGTGTATTTATATTTGCCTTTTTTTTTCATAGTTCTTCCAGTTCTGCCTTTGCTCTCTTGTGTTACCTAGTATTTGAGTATTGTTTGCTTTTTCCAGGTACCTTATATGTGTGCTTTTCTTTCTCTTCAGCATGGAGGATTCTTTCAAGTATTTTCTGTAGAGCTGGTTTTGTCTTCAAATACTCCTTTAGCCTGATTTTGTCATGGAATGTCCTTATTTCTCTGTCTATTTGAATGGATAGCTTTGCAGGATAAAGTAACGTTGGTTGACAGTTGTTATCTTCCAGAGCTTGGAATACATCACTCCAAGCCCTGCTGGCTTTTAAAGTTTGTGTTGAATAATCTGCTGTAATCTTGATGGGCTTGTCATTGTAAGTAAATTGATTTTTCTAACTGCTTTCAATATTATTTCTTTGGTTTATGTGTTTGATACTTTGATTATATTAATATGGCGAGGAGAGGTTCTTTCCAGGTTTTGTCTGGCTGGAGTTCTAAAGGCTTCTTGGACCTGCATTGGCACCTCTTTCCCAATTTGGGGGAAGTTTTCTTCTATGATTTTGTTGAAGATGCCTACTATACCCTTGGAGTGAAATTTTTCTTCTTCTACTGTACCCTGAATTCTTATGTTTGATCTTTTCATAGTGTCCCAGATATCTTGAAATTCCCATCATACTTTTCTATTAGTTTGTCTTTCTCTTTGTTGGACTGTATTAGATCTGCCACCTGGTCTTCTAGCTTAGATATTCTGTCCTCTCCTTCATCCATTCTACTGGTGAGATTTTCTACAGAGTTGTTTTTTTTTTTTTTTTTTTTTTTTTTTTATTAACTGTGCTCTTCATTGCTAGTAATTCTGACTGGTTTTCCTTTATTATTTCTATTTCCTTATTTATGTCTAATATTGACCTCTTTATTTCATTAAATTGTTGTCCTTTGTCTTTTTTGATTCCTTTGGTTTTCTCTTTCATTCCTTTGATTTCTTCCTTGACTTATTTGAACATATTTACAATCATTCTTTTGAAATCTTTCTCAGGAATTTCCTCTAACTTGTTCTCACTGGAGGTCATTTCTGATACATTGATACTTTTTTTTCTCTTTATTTTTTTTCTTTTCACAATTTTTATTTACATTTTCCATGATTATAAAAAAATATCCCATGGTAATACCCACCCATCCCTCTCCCGCACTTTCCCCTTTGAAATTCCATTCTCCATCATATTATCTCCCCATCTCAATCATTGTACTTACATAGATAGAATACACATTAATACTCTTTGGTGGATTTATATTGTCTTCATTTCTAGTGTTTTTGTGTTATAATGTATATATTTTTGCATCTTGGATTATGTTAATGCTTGGCTTTCCTAGTTAGCTGTATATTCTTAGCTGTATCTATTGATCTGATGTTTTATATCTTCAAGGTAGGAGCTTAATGTCGTAGGTGTGGCTCTTAAGACTCTCAGAGTATCTACAAAGGTGTTCCTAGGGGTTGGGTTTGCCTGCTATTGGAGTATTCAAGTAGGCTGAGTGGAACAAAATACAGATAGATTCTAAAATTTAATAAACAATGTACACATTCAATAAAAACCAGCACCAAGTATTTATGTAAGAGTAGGTATTATAACAACCAGATCTTCTATCAGCAAAGAGATTAAGATTTCTTGTCTGTTGAGGGCTCCAAGTCAGCTTGTGACCAAGTGAGACCCTTCCCTGGTGCAATCCCAGTTACCTTTTTGGATGATTTTGGTTTCAGTTATGCTGTGCTCTGCTTGCATCCCTCTTTGGTGCCCTGTGGGTTCAAGTCAGCTGGCTGGATCACTGGACCACTGTTCTGTTCTGGAACTGGGATCTGGCTTTTCCTGTGGGGTAAGCCGAGCCTGGCAGCTGTGGCCCCACAGACCTGGCACCACTACTGCTGAAGCTGCCGCTGCTGGATCTGCCACTGCTGGAGCTGCCACTGCTGCTGCTGCTGCTGGATCTGCCACTGCCAGAGCCACTGCTGCCACTGCTGGAGCCAGTGCTGCCAATGCTGGAGCCAGAACCACCGCTTCTGCTGCTGCTGCCGCTGCCAGAGTCACCACTGCCGGAGCAGCTTCCGGGGCCACTTAGGACTGCCTGTGTGGGCTCTGGGTGATCTGGATCTCTCCTACTTGTCTGCTGCCATTTTAATTTCTTATACACCTCACTTTTTAGTAAAAGTTTGTATTTTTCTGGGTACTCTTTAGCCTTTTCTCCCCTAGGTTGCCTTGGTGTGGTTCCTAAGCTGTCATCTTAACCTGAAGTCCTGGATGAATTTCTTGAGTCATATAATTATATTTCTTGACTCATATAATGTCAAAACTAAACCCAGAAAAGACAAATCACCTGAACAAACCTATAACATCTAATGAGATTGAAAGAGTAATCAAAAGCCTCCCAACCAATAAAAACAGCAACAAAAAGTCCAGGCCCAGAATTCACCAAATTCTACCAAACCTTTATAGAAGAACTAAAATCCCTTCTTCACAAGTTGTGTCACAAAATTAAATGGAACTCAATTCTCCCTACTTCTATAAATTCATTATTACACCAATACCAAAACCATATGGAGACACAACAAAAGAAAATTAGAGACCAATATTTCTGATGGCCTTAGATGCAAAAAATTTCAATAAAATTCTTGCAAATCAAACCAAAGAACACATTTAAAGTATCATATACTTTGATCAAGTATGTTTTATCCAAATAATGCAAGGATAGTCCAAAAAATGGAAATTGATAAACATTACCATCCCACAAATAGTCTCAAGGACAAGAATCACATTGTTTCAATAAATGCAAAAAGGCCTTGAAAAAATACAATATCCCTTCTTAATGAAAACACTGGAAAGGGCCAGGAGTGGTGGTTTATGCCTTTAATCCCAGCACTTGAGAGGCAGAGGTAAGAGAATCACTATGAGTTCAAGGCCATCCTGAGGCTATATAGTGAATTCCAGGTCAGCCTGGGCTACAGTGAGACTCTAGCTCAAGCAAACAAACAAACAAAACACTGGGAAGACAAAAGATGAAAGGATCATGTCTCAATATAATAAGGATGATATATATTACATACCTAAACCTACGTCAAACCAAAGGAAAAAACTTGAAGTAGTCACACTAATGTCTGGAACAAGACAAGGTTGTCCATTCTCACTACTATTTAACATACTGCTTGAAACATTACCTCAAGAAAAAAAGACAGAAATAAAAGTTGTTCAAATTGAAGTAGAAAAAATCAAACTAGCCTTATTTGCAGATAATATTACTTAATTTGTAAGTGGCTGCACATACTGAACCAAAAAAATGATAAAGCTAACGAACTCAACAAAATGACAAGATAGAAATTCACACAAAAATTCATAGCCTTCATATGTACTGATGAAAAACATGGAGAATGAAATCAGGGAAGCAGTCTCACAATGGCAAGAAAAAAAATTTAAATATTAAAATATCCATAACCCAAAATGTGAAGATCTCTTCAATGAAAACATTAAAACTCTGTAGTAAGAAATTGAGGAAAACAAGAGAAGATGAAAAGATCCCTAATGCTTATCAATCAGGAGAATTAATATCATGAAAAATGGACAGCTTACCAAAAGCATATATAGATTCAATGTAATTCCAATCAAACTTCCATTCTTCACAGAAGTAGAAAAAATAGCCTCAAAATTCATGCATATGCACAAAAGGACTTGGATAACCTAAAATGTCTGCAACAACAACAAAAAACATAATACTGGTGGTTTCACCATACCTGTTTTCAAACTATACTACAAGCCCATTATAATAAAAACAGATAGTCCTGGTCCAAAAACAGATACATATATCAATGGAATTGAACATAAGACCCAGGCATAAATTCTAGCAACTACATCTGCCTGATCTTTCCAAACAGTCCAAAACTGCATACTGGAGAAAAGAAAACATGTTAAACAAATAATGCTGGAAAAAACTCAGTTGGGTGCACAATAAATCTAGTCCCCCTGCTATCTCCATACATAAAAACTAACTTTAAACGGATCAAGGATCACAACATAAGACATGAAAACTCTAAAATGACCACAAAAAAGTATGAAGAGTATGCCAAGGTATAGGTATAGGGAAAGACTGAATAAAACCCTAGTAGCCCAGGTAATTAGTCAAAAACTCCATTGGGATCTCATGAAACCAAAAACTGATTTATGGAAAACTTCAAAAAAGTCAATAAATAACTAATAGAATGGGATAAAATCTTTACCAGCTATACAACTGACAGATTTAATATCTAGAACATAAAAGCAACTCAAAAAAGAGAGAGTTCATGAAGTATTCTGTGGAGATAGATAATGTCATACCCAGAACCCAGAGATTATTATTAAAAATTTTTCAGTGTCAGAGGTGGTATATCTTGATGACCCCAAAACATTGTAGGCTATTTCTAAGCCCTTTTGGCTGATAAAGTTACAACATGATTGGGCTGCAGGTTACTGAGAAATTAATCTGAAGCTGAGACAGAAGTTTCGCCCCTGTTGACTAGGTTTCAGGACACTAGAAAGACCCATGTAGCATGTTAGGAGTGAAAAATCATGATCTTAATAAGCAATGGAACCTGCAAAAACTACAGCTTGACAACCAGGCCAAATGGCCAACTGGTGCAATGGTGTTATGTATGTTATGAGTGTAAGACAACTGCTCTCTGATTGATTTGATGCCTGTTCAGTGAAACAGAATTCTTGTCTGGTATTGAAATCCTATGATTTAGATGTCATAAGTTCTAACTGGGAACTACCACCATTGTCTATCTAAATGGGTATACAGTTCTCACAAAACTGCCCTCAAAATGCATGTGTTTAATCCATATATTAATGTTATATTTGTGTTTTAAGATATCAATTATTTATTTATTTATTTTAGAGAGAGAGAGAGAGACAGAGTAAAGAAGAGGTAGAGAGAGAGAATGGGTGCACCCGGGCCTCAAGCCACAGCAAACAAACTCCAGATGTCTGTGCCACCTTGTGCTTCTCATTTACATGGGTCCTAGGGAATCAAACCTAGGTCTTTGGGCTTTGAAGGCAAGTGCCTTAACACCTAAGCTATTTCTTCAGCCCTACAGTCACTTTTTGTCATCAAAGCTTCTCTTTTCAGATGGCAGTGATGCCTAGAGTGACTCAAAACACCAAAGTGCTGAGAAGTGACAGTGGAGTGTTCATCCCTAAGTGATACAACTCTATCACACCCTCCAAGACTCTGGGACCATTGCATAAAATGTAGTGGAAAAAATTTAAGCACAAAAGGAAGGGGAGGAGTGCTTACAATACTATATTCCAGATAAAAAGTGGCTGTAATATTCATGACCTCATAGGGGCTGATGCTACCTAAAAAAGACCTGCATAATAGGAGGACAAAAGTGATGACATCAAAGTAGAAGAGAGACTAGTTAAAAATAAGTGACTCAATGAATATGGGAAATAAGGAAGAGTGGAGGGAGTGGACCATGATCATAATAACAGTGCATTGTTTATATTCATGGAAGTTGTCAATAGAAAAAATTTTAAATGAACTCAGATGGCTACCCCATAATGCATGACCCACAATTCCCAAGGAGGAGGGTCCCTTTGGAAGGGGGAGGACAGGGAGGAAGCTAATGATGGTACCAACAATGCTGTTTACATACTGAGTATGTACATTACTAATAAAGAGGGAAGAAATGAACTTAGAGAGTTCCCCTTCCACTGGTGTGGGGTAGCTTGGACCCTGGATGCATGTGGCTTGAGTGGATCTAAACTGCTGATTCCCCAACACCCAGTTTCTCTGTTACTGGTGTGAGGAGGCTGGGATCCTACCCAAGTGTGCAGTGAGAGTATACCCCAGCTTCCTAGTCCCAAGTGGGGTGGGTAGGAAGCCACCAAATCCTCACACATGTTATTGATGCAGAATTTTGGGGTTAAGGAGAAATCCCCAGAATACGGAAACTCCAAGTTTTGGGTTCTGATCTACCTTTAATAAATAATTAATAGAGAGAAAGAAGATGGTGGCTTAGTAGCCACACCAAGGCAGCATGTGGTGGTGGTAGGGGGGAAGGAATAAGCAGGAAAAAAACCACAATACACTCTTATGCCAAAATGTGAAAGTATATAAGGTATTATAGACATAGCAAAGAAAAAGGAGAGCTTCTAGCTACCATATAAACAGGCAAAATCAGCTCCAGCTACAGCTCCCATGGTCCCAGTCCACTGCTGTGGTGGTTTGATACAGGTGTCCCCCATAAACTTAGGTGTTCTGAACGATAGGTTCCCAGCTGATGGAGATTTGGGATTTAATGCTTCCTGGAGGGAATGTATTGTTGGGGACAGGCTTATGGGTGTTATAGCCAGTTTCCCCATGCCTGTGTTTGGCACACTCTCCTGTTGCTATTGTCCACCTTATGTTGGCCAGGGGGTGATGTCCACCCTCTGCTCATGCCATCATTTTTCCTGTCATCATAAAGCTTCCCCTTGAGCCTGAAAGCCAAAATAAACCTCTTTTTCCCAGAAGCTGCTCTTGGTTGGGTGATTTCTACCAGCAATGTGAACCAGACTGCAACAGGGAAGAGGTACACATGTGCTAGGCCCTACCTGAACTGGCAGGAGCAGAACAACAGTGAATAGAAGAATGGAATCTCTTCTCACACTAGCCTCACAAAGTTAAAAAAAAAAAAAAAAAAGAAAGAAACCCTGAAGATAAAGATAGCAAGGATAGCTGAGCTATCTGGAACAACTTCAGGCACTCTCCCCAGCCTTCCCTCCCATGACTGCCAGTGATGGGAATCATGACTGGAGAACTCCAGACTCCAAGGGATCTCAACCACATAGCATCCAGCACAGCTGATCAGAACAGGAGATCTACTGGCCCAACCAGCCAAGCCGAGCCCACAGTGCAATAAAGAGGGATCCAAGCAGGCATTCAACATAGGTGAGACTGGAAGCCATCCCAAAAGGTAACAGAAGAATCAGGTGTGGTGGCACACACCTTTGATCCCAGCACTCGTGAGGCAGAGGTAGGAGGATCATCGAGAGTTCGAGGCCACCCTGAGACTCCTTAGTAAATTCCAGGTCAGCCTGGGCTAGAGTGAGACCCTACCTCGAAAAACCAAAAAAAATTATTTTAGCTAGGCATGGTGGCACACGCCTTTATTCCCAGCACTCAGGAGGCAGAGGTGGGAGGACTGCCATGAGTTTGAGGTCACCCTGAGACTACATAGTGAATTTCAGGTCAGCTTGGGCTGGAATGAGATCCTACCTTAAAAAAACAAAAGGTAACAGGATCAATACCTGCCTCAAATCCAGGTATATAGGTCTGCACTGCAAGTGCTAATTGCACCTTGCAAGTCAGGGCAGGTTATGTGTTAGATTTAATTGGTGCATTCTTGGTCAGCTTTACAGTTCTTAAATAAGCTATATTGTGGGGTTGACTTTTGTTGCTTTTGATGTTTTCTGATTTATTGTGCCTTTGTCTTTTTCTTCTGTCATTATTGGGGCCAGGGTCTCCCTTGGCCCCTGACTGACCTGGAAATCACTATTGGCACACTCTGTCTTTGCCGACCGAAATCTTATCCTCCCAGTGGAGCAGCTTAAGGGTGTGGGCAACACAAACTCTTAGGGACTTTGACTTTATTAGATTATCTGTTTGTTTTAATCTGCAATCTTGCATAAATACTCCCTGCTGGTTTTAATTGTATGTATTATTCAGTTGAATATTAGAATTTGCTATATTTTGTTCCAATCAGCGTACTAGAATACTGCATAACAAGCAAACTCAACACCTAAGGTCACTTGTGTTGTACTCTGGGAGGAAACTAAGGAGTCACACCTGATACCTAAGGCTCTTACCCTGAAGATGTATAACATCTGATTTACACATCCAAGCAGAAAATTATAAAGCACAAGCATCAAATTAATTAAAGATAAAAAATATCTACATTATAATGTAAGAAACACAAAAAAATCAGGACAATATAATCCCACCAATAATTATAAATCCATTATAAATAACTTCCAGTGAGATGCTTTAGATGAATGACTGAAAAAGATTTTTTAAAAAATGATTACATCTATACTCAAAGGAATCAAAGAAGAAAAGAAGCTCATGAAGGAATCCCAAGAGAACACAGGAAACCAATTTAATAAAATGAGGAAGTCAATATGAGACATGAGTAAGGAAATTGAAATAAAAAATACCAATAAGAAATACTGTAAATGCAAAACAGAGTCAAAGAGAAAATTCAGTAGAAAGCCTCAGGAGTAGATCAGATCAAGGAGAGGACAAAATATTTAAACTCAAAGACAAGGTGGCAGATCTAGTATAGTCCAACAAAGAGAAACAGGTACTAATAGGAAGGTGTGGATGGGAATTGCAAGACATTTTGGACACTACAAAGAGATCAAACATAAGAATTCAGGTTATAGAAGGAGAAGAATTTCACTCCTAAGGCATTGTAGGTATTTTCAACAAAATCATAGAAGAAAATTTCCCCTAAATAAGGAAAGAAATTCAAAGACAGATACAGGAAGCCTTTAAAACATCATACAGGCAAAACCAGGAAAGAACCTCTCTTTGCCATATTATAATTAATCTAATAAACACACAAAACAAGGAAAATATATTTAAAGCAGTTAGAAAGAAATATCAAGTAACATATAAAGACAAGGCCAACAGGATAACAACATATTACTCATCACAAACTTTAAATCAGAAGGGCTTATAATGATGAATTCCAAGTTCTGAATGATATCAACTGTCAACCAAGATTACTATATCCAGCAAAGTTATCTATCCAAATTGAATAAAGATCACAAGGAAGAAAAACTTAATGATTCAACATAAAGCCTTCGAAAAAGAAGAACAAGACAAACCCAAAATCAACACATGGAATAAATAATAAAGATTAGGGCAGAAATTAATGAAATAAAAACAAAAAAATACAAAGAATCAACAAAACAAAAGAGTTGGTTTCTTAAAAGAACAAACACGATTGATAAACTGTTAGCAATTCTTACCAGAAAGAGAAGAGATACAAATAATAAAATTAGAGATAAAAAGGCACCATTAAAACAGATACCAATGAAATTCAGAAAATCATAAGAACGTCCTTGAAGAACATATATACATTTCACTAACTTTGAAAATCTGAAAGAAATGGATGATTTCCTAGATTTACATGACCACCAACATTAAATCAAGATGAGATAAGCCATTTTAAACAGACCTATAATAAGCATAGAGAACAAAGCAGTTATTAAAAAAATCTCCCAACTAAAAAAAGGCCAGGCTTAGGTGGATTCACTGGTGAATTTTATCAGACCATTATGGAAGAACTAACACCAATGCTTTTCAAATTTTCCCACAGAATATAAATTGAAGGAATACTACCAAACTCCTTCTATGAAGCCAGCATTATCCTGACACAAAAACCAGATGCAGCCAGAACACAAAAGAAAATTACAGATCAATTTCCCTCACGAACATAGATACAAAAATTCTCAACAAAATACTGACAAACAAACCACTGTCAAAAAATCAATCCTAATGATGTTCAAACACCCCACAGTCCAAGATCTTTTTTTCTTTATTACTTATGTACATACTCAGTGTGTAAATAGCACATGTTGGTACCATCCTTACCCTCATCCCTGCCCCCCTGAAGAGACCCTCCTCATTGGGGATGCCAATTATCTCATGGGGATTGTGGGTTATGCATTGTGAGGGTAGCCATAAGTAATGGGAAAGTGGCAATGTCTCTGTACGTAATGTCCAAAGTCTTTTAAGTGAGCCATAATACCAAAAGAAACTGTAATGGCACAGACTAAACATTCACCTTGCAACAAGATGCCATTGAGCATAGGAAAGAAATAGCCAACCACTAGAAGATTTAAAACAAAGAAAACATCAAACTCTGTACCTAAAAATCTGACAACTCTAATCAGTACAAATTTCTAAGTATAATAATTCTAAACAGCGATGAGTCTCTGGAGTTCATCCTCATGGCTCCACTGGGCTTCCATGCAGGTAATCTAACATGCCTGGTTCACACTGCATATAGCCACTTCAAAAATAGAAAACCATGTTGCAAATTCAATGGCCTTCTCTTTCCTGCATTTGTTATACTCCATACTGTCAGATGGGCTAACAATATGTTAGTCTAGGGGGGGGAGAATAAAACATAATTTAAAGTACAGGACACTCTTTCAGCATACAGGCCCCTTTGAAAGGGTTTCCATTCTTCCTGTTGTTTCAATTCAGGTCCTGATCCAATCTTAATGGTTGTGGTGTGTCAAACAATTGCTAAAGGAGTAGAAGTTTGGGTCCAAAGATTTCATTTTTTCTGTGCCATATAACTCTGCTCATACCAGCCCATTTCTAAGTAATGCAACCCCACACAAGTTTTCAGGACATGGGTATAACAGCAAGCCTCTCACAGAAACTGTTTCTACTTGGTACAGGCAAAGCTTTTTCTTATCCTCTTAAGCCAAACCTCACAGTTCATAGTTCTTACTGCATTCAGTCTTTCAACTATGACCAAAGTACTCCATCAAGCTGTACTTACAGCACTGAAAACATCTCTTAGGCCAAGCTTTCAAATCCATCCACATCCCTCCTATAAATCTTCTCCAAAAGGCCAAAGCCACAGAACCAGGTAACTAGCTTTAACAACTCCAATTCTCTATACCAATTTTACTGTTGCATGCAGCTTCACATTATTGGCAGAAAACAACTGACCAAGAGCAGCTTATGGAAGGAAAGGGTTTAGTTTGGCTTGAAGACTCAAAGGGGAGCTTCATGATGGCAGGAAAAAATGATGGCATGAGCAGAGGGTGAGCATCACCTCCTACCCAACATCAGGTGAGCAACTGCAGCAGGAGAGTGTGCCAAACACTTGCAAGGGTTAATCATAATTTAAAATGTTATGAATAAGCCACATGGAAACCTACTTTTTTGGATAATGGTATACCCCAACGCCATAGATTGTCACAAGAAAACGTTCACTTCTGGGAATGGGATATCTTCCTGTGAGTTGTTAGTCAGGGAGGTCCCTGATGCCCCCCCAAAACATTACAGGCCATTGCCAGTGCTCTTAATTTCTCAATAAAAATAGATTTCAAAACCCAATTGTTGAAGACTCCACATGCTTGGGCTGCAAGGTCATTGAAAAGTCTAGCTGGAGCTCAGCTGAAAACCTCCTCCCTGTGGGCCAGCTGACAGAAAGCTGGAAAAAGCTGTTCTACATGCAGCCCTATGAAAGACAGAAGTCATCAGCAGTGATATACAACAATGGATATTGCAAGCCTTACGTTTGGGCAGCAAATCCAAATGATCCAACAGGTACAATAGTGGCATATGTGATATGGGGGAATCTAACCACTTTTCAGTTGGGCTGAAAGCATACTCCACAGGAGGGAATATATACCTGGTACTGAAAATCTAGTCAAAAGCCTATGGTAGAGTCGGTCATGAGCCCTAGAGGAGTAAAACCTGCTGTTGTCTAGCTAAGTACATATATTATGTTCACCAAACTACCTGGTAAGCACTTCTTAATGTTCATACCCATATATAAATGCTAATCTCAATTTTGGTTAGAGAAGCTTCTCTTTTTTGATGGTGACCACTGGGATGACTCAAAAGTGACCATAATGCTGAGAAGAATTGACAAAGGAGTGTTCAACACTGAGATATGTCTATCACACCTTCAAAGGCTCAGCACCCATTGCAGAAGAGGTGACAGAAAGAGTGGAAGAGCCAAAGAAAGGGTAGGATAGCTCACAATGCAACCTTCCAGACACAAAATGGCCCGGATACCCATGACCTCACAGTGCCTGGTACTACCTTCAAGAGACCCTTATAATAGAAGGAAAAGATAATGGCATCAAAATGAAAGACTCTAATTGAGAGGGTGGGGACATGATGAGGTGTAGATATGTGAAGTGGAAGATGGGGAAGGGGAGGGAATTATGGTTTATTGCCTATAATTATGGAAGTTGTCAATAAAAGTTAAAAAATAAAAATTAAAAATAAAAAACATAAAGGGAGAAAGCCTGTTTGCTGGGAACAGGTAAATACTGGGAAAGTGCTTTCTGGAGGCAGAGAACCACCAGGGAAAGCCTGCTCACTGCAGTCAGGTAGACACAGGTGAAGTGCTGTACAGCCTCGGCCTCCTTGGCTGATTGGTGACAAGCCATGCCTCCAACCAAGTCCATATTCCTGTATTCCTGGCCCAATTGCCTCCACAGATCAATGCTTACACATTGGCCACCTCTGCAGATCATTGTCAGGCCTGGTCCATGGAGCCTGGCTGCATCATTTCCCCCTCCACCTGCTGGCCATTCCCTGTCAGGTACCCCCACCACATCCTTGACACCTCACTCCTGCCCCAGTCAGGGATCACAGGAATATCTGGAAAGCATAGAGGAATATCAGTGCCCCTCCACATCCTGCACAGTTGGGGTATAGTCAGGGAGTAGGGAAAAGTGCTACTGTTCCTGAGGGCTATAGGCAAGGCATAGCTGTGACCATGGGCTGAAATGATTACAAACATCCAAACCACCTACCATATCAGCCACCAGCCCAGAGCTTTTGGCATGCTTGCAACCTCCACAGCCTGCACATCTGTGGTTATAACCCCATCCCACTCCAATCTGATTCAAACCTAAAACAGAACATGTACTGAAAACCCTACATGTGCAAATACTTGCTTCCTCCTTATTAAAACAAGACTTTGAACCAAAATGAGGCGGGGGGGGGGATAATGATTTAAAAAAAAAAAAACAACAAAAGGCAAACTTAGAGATCTCCATGAAGGTTGCCTAGTTCCCCAATGGAAGCCTCCAATTAAAATATAAAGGTGACAGAATTGAAATCCCAAAATGAAAGCACAATAAGCTTATTATATGAACTCAATGAGACCATTATCAAAAGAATGTCAGAAGTGGAAGCAAAAACCAATGATCAAATGAAATAAATGCAAAGAGCCTTCATCACTAGGGTTATTATTAATTGAGGAAAATGAGAAAGACCTCAAAAGAGAGAAAAGCAAATTGAAGGTGAGTCAACAAATAGAGATCTCAACAACCAGGTGATTAATAAAAACATGATCAAATGCAAGAATGAATTACAGGAATCACCAGGAAAATCAGACATCAACCTGAAATTAGACCTCAAAAAAGAGATGGACATAATCAGATAAACACAGGTCAAGATGGTGTCCACCTAACCACGCTTCTGCTCCCAGGGTAAAACCAGGCAAGATCTGTGGGGATCCAGTTTGAGTGGGTCTTAGTAACCCTCCAGTGGGCAGACATGGATAGGCACAGTTAGGAATCTGAAGATTGCCACACTGTGACATAGCCCACTAGACACGTGGGTCCCCCAACCACTTGCCTCAGCCACCACACCTCTGACTCCCCAATCAGGATCTTTGCTGGACTACCTGCAGGCTCTAATGCCTGCAGCCCTCAAGCCTTCTCTATCTTCCGAAATCAATCCCTGCATGTGTTGGTGGCCCACATGCACTTACCTTTCTTTCAGATGACCCACCCTCCACTGTATCTGTCAGTGGCCTGCATGCCAAATTGGAACTCAACACAGGAATGGAAACTATACAGAAAAAGGAAATAGACTATATTAACCAGATTGAACGAGTGAAATCCTCTCTAGAAACCCTCAAGAACAGAGGTAATCATGAAGAACACAGAACTTCAGAACTGGAAAACAAAAGAAAATAAATATTTCAGAGTATAAAAACTTTAATAATTTCAAAAACTCTTGTGAACTGTACCTGACAGAACTGTGGCATACCCTAAAACATCCTAACATTCAGATCGTGGGTATAAAAGAAAGGAAAGAAAGTCAGACCAAGGGCATGGAAAAATTTCTCACCTTCTCTAAAGAGATTCCAATCAAGATACAAGAACGTAATACAACTCCAAACAGACTGGACCAAAGAAGAAACTGTCCAAGGTATATCATCATTAAAACTCTAAACAAAAACAAAGACTGAGTGCTAAAAGCAGCAAGAGAGAAAAGCACAATATGTACAATGGCAACCCCATGATAATTATGGCAGATTTCTACATGGAAACCCTGAAATCCAGAAGGGCCTGGAATGGAGCACTTCAAAGTCTAAAAATCTATGGCTTCCAACCCAAACTACTATATACAGTGAAAGCATTCCTCATAATAAATACTGATAGAAAAACTTTCCATGAAAAAAGTCAACTCTATGACTACAAGAACACAAAGCCAAGCCTATAAAGAACACTTCAGGGAATACTTCACATAAACAAGTCAAACAACCACTCTCAAGAACCACAGAAAGAAGATCACAATAACCAAAACTAAAGCAGATTCAAAAATGTACAAAGCCCAAGAAAGCATCAAAGCCCATAAAGTACCCCATCATGTCAGGAATTAAATCAAACCTCACAGTTATAACCTTAAATATTCATGATCCTGACTCACCCATCAAAAGGCACAAGTTAACAGGTTGGATCAGAAAAAATGAGGCTTTCTATCTGCTATCTTCAAGAAACCCACCTCATCATTTAAGATAAACATCTCCTCAGGGTGAAAGGATGGCAAATACTATTTCAAGCAAATGGAGATAAGAAACAAGCAGATGTTGCTATATTAATATCTGATAAAATATATTTCAAACCAAAAGAAATCAAAGAAGACAAAGAAAGCCACTTCATATATAACAAGGGAAAGATCCAACATGAGTATATCATATTCATAAATTTATATGCACCAAACACAGGTGCACCACAGTGTATAAAACAAAATGTACCTAACAGCAAAACAGAATTAAACACCAGCACCAACAGAGTTGGGGACTTCAGTACTCCACTATCATCAATAGATAGGTCATCCAAGCAGAAAATCAGCAGGGAAAAAATGCAGCTCAATAACACAATAGATCAATTAGATCTAATAGACGTATAACAGGATATTCCATCCCAACTCTACAAAATACACATTTTTCTCAGCAGGCCACAGAACCTTCTCCAGAAATAGACCTTATATTAGGCAACAAATCATGACTCCATAAATTTAGGAAAAATTATGTTCCTTCATGCATCTTATCAGATCACAATGCTTTAAAGCAAGAAATTAACAAGAAGAGACACACCAGGAACTCCACTAGCTCCTGGAGACCAAACAACATGCTTTTAAACAATGAATGGGTTGTGAAAGAAATCAAAAAAGAAACTGTAAAATTCCTAGAATTGAATGATAATAAAAACACAACTTGCCAAAACTTATTGGACACAATGAAGGCAGCTCTAATGGGAACATTCATAGAAATAAATGCATTCATAACAAATTCAGAGGGATCCCAAATTAATAACCTAACTGTCCCCCTAAAGGAATTATAAAAACAAGAAGAATCTAACACTAAGGGCTCCATATGGAAAGAAATAATCAAATCAGAGCAGATATAAATAAACTGGAAACTAAGAAAACAATTGTTTAAATCTATAAAATTAAGAGCTAGTTCTTTGAATAAACAAACAAGAATGATAAACCCCTGGCCAATTTGAAAAAGCAAAAAAACGAAAAAGAAAAAAGAGAGAGAGAAAAATCTCAAATTAACAAAATCAGAAATTTAAAAAAAGAGAGAGGTCACAACAGGCATCAGTGAAACTGGAAGAATCATTAAGTGATACTTCCAAAACCTCTATTCCACAAAATTGGATAACCTGGAGAAATGAATGAAATCTTAGCCACATACCACCTAAACAAAACTAAACTCAGAGCAGATTTATCTCCTAAACAAACCTATCACATCCATGGATATTGAAAAGGCAATCAAAAACCTCTCCCTAAAGAAAAGTCCAGGACCAGATGGCTTCTCAGCTGAATTCAACCAAAACTTCACTGAAAAACTGAAACCAATTTTTCTCAAAGTGTTTCACATAATCAGAGACCAAGGAATCCTCCCCAACTCCTTTTATGAAGCCAGCATCACTCCAGTATCAAAACCAGATGGAGATATAGCAAGAAAAGAAAAATATAGGCCTGTATCCCTGATGAATTTAGATACAAAGATCCTGAACAAAGTCCTCACAAACCAAATTCAACAACACATTGAAAGCATTATCCACTTTGATGAAGTAGGATTCATTCATCCTAGGGATGCAGGAGATGGTTCAACATATGGAAATCAGTTTACATAATACACCACATAAATAAATTTAACCATATGAACAGCATGATCATCTCAATTGATTCAGAGAAGGCCTTTAACAAAATACAGCACTGCTTCATGATCAAAATGCTAGAAAGAATAGGCATGGAAGGTTTATATCAACACAATAAAGGTTATATACAAAGCACATGAAGCCCAAATAATGCTTAATGGGGGCTCAAGGAGTTCCCACTGAGATCAGGAACAACATGGGGGTGCCCACTCTCACCACTGCTCTTCAACATAGTACTAGAAGTACTAGCCCAAGCAGCAAGATAGGAAAAAGAAATAAAAAGGATACAAATTAGAAAAGTCAAGTTAGGCTTATTTGCAGATGACATTATCCTATGAATAAATGACCCAAAAGTTTCCATTCCAGAACTTCTAAAAGTGATTAAGTCCTTCATTAAGGTGGCAGGGTAAAAATCAATGCACAAAAATCAGTAGCCATATGCAAAGGACAAGTATACGGAGACAGAAATCATATGGGGGTTGGAGAGATGTCTTTGTAGTTAGGGTGCTTGCTGTGAAGCCTAAGGACCCATGTTCAACTACCCAGATCCCATGTAAGCCAGACATACAAAGGAGAGGCAAGCATAAAATCACACAAGCCCACTAGGTGTCACCAGTGTCTGGAGTTCGATTAGAATGGCTGATGCCCTATTATGCTAATTCTCCCTCCTTCTCCTTCTCCTTCTCCTTCTCCTTCTTGTTCTGCTTCTGCTTTTTCTGCTTCTTTCCTCCCTCCCTACCTCCTCCCCCCAAATAAAATTTAAAATAGAAATTAGTGAGGTTGCCCCATTTTCAATAGCAACAAAAAAATTTAAAAAAATTAAATACCTTGGAATAACACCAACCAAGGATATGAAAAATGAAAACATTTTTTAAAGCTCAAGAAAAAAATGAGGAGGGCTTGAGAAGAGTGAAAGATCTCCCATGCTCCTGGATAGGTAGAATTAATATTGTTAAAATAGCAATTCTACCAAAAGCAATATACACCTTTAATACAATTCCAATTAAAATCCAGCATCATTCTTCACAGAGATATAAAAAATGATCTCAAAGTTCATATGAAATGGCAATAGGCCTCAGATAACCAAACATATTGTGAGCAAAAGAAACACATCTGGAGGTATCACCACACCTGATCTAACGCTATATTACAATGTGATAGTAACAAAACCAGTATGTTACTGGCATAAAAACATAAACATAGACCAATGGAACAGAACTGAAGGACCAGACCTTAGGTCAAGTAACTACAGCTCCTTTTGACAAAGGTGCCACTAAAGTAGATTGGCAAAAAGACAGCATCTTCAAAAAATGGTCCTGGACAAACTGGATAACCATATGCAGAAAAATGAAACTAGCCCCACTCATCTCACTACAAAAATCTAATTCAAATGTATCAAAGACTTCAATATAAGACCTGAAAGTCTTCTACTGGAAGAAAAAATAGAAAGAACTCTCCATAATACAGGAATGGGGAAAACCTTACTCAACAAAACCCACAGCTCAGGAAATTAAACTCTCTCTCAACCCACAGCATACCATGAAGCTGAAAAGCTTTTGCACAGGCAAACATATCATAAGCAGAGCCAATAGATTACCCAGTGAATGGGAGAAAATCTTTGCCAGCTATATCACTGACAGAATCCTAATATCTAGAATCTAAAAATAACTCAAAAACTAAACAATAAAAATCAACCAACCGCTTTTTCGAGACGCACCTTTCTGCAAGGGATTCTTCGTTGGCACCGCGCCTCGGTCGCGGCCCTGCGCTGATCTTCCGCGTGGCGCGGAGCGAGGCCAGGCGGCCCCTGCTCGAGTCCTGCGTCGCCATGGCGGCGGCTCCCGAGTTGCTGCAGCAGCAGGAGGAGGACCGCAGCAAGAAACCTGAGAAGATGTACCCAAGACTTTAACACACTTCTTCTGAGATCTGTGTCTGTGGACCTGAATGTTGGTCCTTCACTTCAGATTGACATACCTGATGCATTCAGTGAAAGAGACAAGGTCAAATTTACCGTGCACACCAAGACCACACTGCCTACGTTTCAGAGCCCAGAGTCTTCTGTTACAAGACAACATGTATGGCTGCATGACACTCTTATTGAAACAACAGATTATGCTGGCCTTATTATCCCTCCTGCTCCTACCAAGCCAGACTTTGATGGCCCACGAGAGAAGATGCAGAAACTGGGAGAAGGGGAGGGCTCCATGACCAAAGAAGAGGTTGCCAAGATGAAGCAAGAACTGGAAGCTGAGTATCTTGCTGTCGTTAAGAAGACTGTGTCCTCCCATGAAGTCTTTCTTCAGGGGCTGTCTTCTCATCCTGTTCTCAGTAAAGATCGTAACTTTCATGTTTTCCTGGAATATGATCAGGATCTAAGTGTTAGGCGGAAAAATACCAAAGAGATGTTTGGTGGCTTTTTTAAAAGTGTGGTGGAGTGCTGATGAAGTCCTTTTTTCAGGAGTTAAGGAAGTGGGTGACTTCTTTGAACAGGAGAAGAACTTCCTTATTAACTATTACAATAGGATCAAGGATTCTTGTGCTAAAGCTGACAAAATGACCAGATCTCACAAAAATGTTGCTGATGACTACATTCACACTGCAGCCTGCTTGCATAGCCTGGCCTTGGAAGAACCCACAGTCATTAAAAAGTACTTATTGAAGGTTGCAGAGCTATTTGAAAAACTTAGGAAAGTAGAAGGTCGAGTCTCATCAGATGAAGATTTAAAGCTGACAGAGCTGCTCCGGTACTATATGCTCAACATCGAGGCTGCAAAGGATCTCTTATATAGGCGCACCAAAGCCCTCATTGACTATGAGAATTCAAACAAAGCTTTGGACAAGGCCCGGTTGAAGAGCAAAGATGTCAAACTGGCTGAGGCACACCAACAAGAATGCTGCCAGAAATTTGAAGAGCTTTCTGAATCTGCAAAAGAAGAGCTGGTGAATTTCAAACGTAAGAGAGTGGCAGCATTTAGAAAGAATCTAATTGAAATGTCTGAACTGGAAATAAAGCACGCCAGAAACAATGTCTCCCTTTTGCAGAGCTGCATTGATTTGTTCAAGAACAACTGATTGACCTTCACTCTGCAGGAAATGAAGGTGAAATTGGCGTCACTTGCACTTAAATTACCACAAAAGAAAAATAATTTTTACTTTAGTTTAAAATCATGTGAATAAATATTTTGATTTCTAAAATCTTAACTCTTAACCATGTTGGTTTAAAAAATATTTTCATTGCATGCTACTTGGACGTAACTAATCTCCTTTATGCATTTGATTAGTTAATACTTCATGTGGACAGAGTGTAAATACTGGATTCTTCAATAGTTTGTTAGTTCTAAGAAAGGGTTTGAGCGACAACGCGCCTTCTGGAAATAAGGAGCAATCACCTGGCCTGTTTTTCACCAATTCGGTGCCCGTATCTACCGATTAATTCTCCTGGGCAGAGGTACAAACCAAAACAAATAGCTGCTTTAAGGTTCTTTAGCCATCTGATGTTTGTACAGCAAGAAGAGCATTTATCTTTATGCTCTTTGCACCTCCATTTTTGTAGTAGGTATAGAAGTACTTGAGTTGAAATAAGAATCCAGAGTTATGCATAAAAACAAAATATAGTTTGCTTCATATAACATGTCCCACGTCTAAAATAAGAGATGTGAACTCCACTCCCTCCCTGATGGTAGGATATGTGTATTTTGGCCTTTTGATTTTTTAATAAAGTATGTAATAAAATACTAAAAAAAAAAAAAAAAAGAAATCAACCAACCCACTCCAAAAATGGAGCAGAGGTGATGGAAAGATGGCTTAGTAGTTAAGGTGTTTGCCTGAAAAACCAAAGGATCCTGGTTCAATTCTCCAGGACCCACAAAAACCAGATGCACAAGGGGGTGCATGCATCTGGAGTTCATTTGCAGTGGCTGAAAGCCCTGGTGCACCCACTCTTTCCCTCCATCTCTCTCTGCATCTTTATCTCTCAAATATATAAATAAAATATTTTTTTGTAAATGGGGCAGAGAACTGAATAGGGAGTTCTCAAAGGAAGAAATACAAATGGCTAACACACACTTAAGAAAATGTTCAGGGCTGGAGAGATGGCTTAGCTGTTAAGCGCTTGCCTGTGAAGCCTAAGGACCCTGGTTCGAGGCTCGGTTCCCCAGGTCCCACGTTGGCCAGATGCACAAGGGGGCGCACGCGTCTGGAGTTCATTTGCAGAGGCTGGAAGCCCTGGCGCGCCCATTCTCTCTCCCTCTATCTGTCTTTCTGTGTCTGTCGCTCTCAAATAAATAAATAAATAATTTTTTAAAAAAAGAAAATGTTCAACATCCCCAACCATTAGGGAAATGCAAATTAAAACAACCATGAGATTCCACCTTACTCCAGTAAAGATAGCAATCATTAAAATAACTAACAACAACAAATGTTACAATGATGTGGGGAAAGAGAAACCTTCATCCACTGTTGTGTAGATAAACTTGTACAACCACAATGCAAATCAGATTCCTGGAAAGGATGAACATAGAGCTACCATCAGACCTAGTTAGTCCCTAAGTGGATATTTATCCTAAATGCTCCATGCTTCACTACAAAAATATTTACTCAAATGTGTTTATAGCTGCTCAATTCATAATAGCTATTACACACTTAAAAAGATGTGCAATATCTTTAGTCATCAGAGAAATGTAAATCAAAACAACTCTGAGACTTTATCTTACCCCATTGAGTATGGCATTTATTTAAAAAAAAAAATTGAATGCCATCAAATGCTTGGGAGGCTATGTGGAAAGAGGAACACTTACCCACTGCTGGCAGGAGTGAAAACTGGTACAACCACTATGAGAATTAGTATGGAGATTCTTAAAAAACATGAAAATAGCCTGGTTTGATTGTGGATGTGGTCCCAGATTTTGGGAAATAGAGCTAAGAAGACTTCTGTGAGTTCAAGGCCACCCTGAGACTACATAGTGAATTCCAGGTCAGCCCAGTTTAGAGTGATATGCTACCTCAAAAAACTGAAAATAGTGCCGGGCGTGGTGGCGCACGCCTTTAATCCCAGCACTCAGGAGGCAGAGGTAGGAGGATCGCCATGAGTTCAAGGCCACCCTGAGACTACAGAGTTAATTCCAGGTCAGCCTGGACCAGAGTAAGACCCTACCTCAAAAAACCAAAAAAAAAAAAAAAAACTGAAAATAGTTCTACCACTTGATCCAGCTATACCACTCCGGGGCATATACTGTAAAGACTCTACTCTTTTCTACAGAGATCCTTGGTCAACTGTGTTTTTTTTCTGCTCTATACCCAATAACTAGGAACTGGTATCAGCCCAGATACCCATGATCTAATGAGTAGATAATGAAGTGGTGCACTTAATTCTTCATTCTATTCAGTGGAAAAGAAAAATGCAATAATTTAATTTGTAGAAAAATGGATACAGATGGGAAAAAAATATTCTAAATCAGGTCAAGCAGGCACAGAAAGACATATACCACATACACTCTCTCATCTGTATTTCCTACCTGGGATCGACTAGAGATGAGTGAAAATAATGATAAGCAATAGGACTATGGGCATAAAACTATAATGAGACCAGGAGAGAGAAGAAATAAGGAGAGAGGAGAGGAGTTACCTGACTGGTTAGGGGAGAAACAGAGCATGAGAGGTGGGGAAGGTGTTTATAAGGGTAGAGGATAAGGAGGGTGGGGAGGGAATTACACAAAAGTTAAGACAACATGAATCAGTTTGATATAAACCTGCATTCTGGCCTTCTATAAGATATAACCACCAATAAAGGGGGATGGGGATAGTCTGGACAGATGGGGAAAAGAGTTCAACTTTAAAACCATGGATTCTGGCTATTAAATCCCCAGGCTCAGAACTGAGTTGTCCCACACAGTGAACTGTTGGCCAGAAAGACCCATAAGATCACCCAAATAATGTAAGCCATTGCCAAATCACTTGATTAGATGCCAAAGCTAAAAGGTAAGACCCTATTACTGAAGACACCACAGTTTGTGGTCACAGGACATAGCAATATCATGCTATAACCAAAAGGGAAACTAGCTCCAACCTGGCTAGCCTTCATAGTGGTAGAAAGCCCTATGTGAGCCACTGGAAGACAACAATCACCTGATTGAATAATTCAGCATGAAGAATCAGGAAACCTTACTGATTATGAAATCAACCAGGCAGTCAAGACATATACACTTTTGCAATAGTGGCATGCAGCCTCTGTGAGTAACCAACTGTTCAATTGGAGTAACCAACTGTTCAACTGGACATGAGGGAGGCCTGCTGAATGGGCAAAAACTCATATATATCTGGTACTGGAAACCAAGTCAGAATACCATTGTCAGAAAACTCATAGACTTCAGAGAGAAGCCTCTACTATTCTCTGGATAAGAAAAGTGGGCTTGTACACCAAAAAAAAAAAAACCTCAAATTTGCATCCCCCCCCCCCCCCCGCCCCGCTTTAACTCAAGCTGCTCTCACTCCTTTTGGAGATTCTGCTTTGTTTTTCAGATGGTAGAGAAAATGGAGGAGAACCAAGACCCATTGTAAAGACAAGTAGTTAGCCCATTGCCCACCATGAAATGTGGCACCTCTACTATATCTACCACTGCTCAAAAGAAAGTGCGGGGGAAGTGATGACATGAACACTGCTCTTACTGCTAACCTGACAGCCAGCCTAGGTTGATGGAGACAAACAGGTGATCAATCAAAACAGAAATCCAGAGGCTACAAAGAACTCAACACTATTTCAGACTACCAACAGCCTTGCTATGGCTCAGAGAACATTGCAGAAGAGTGGGCAGAAAGATCATAAGAGCCACAGACTGGGTAGCAGTATCTTGAGGCCTGTGCCCTCCCCTGTTACTTCACAGGGACGGACTGAGGCCTTCATGACTCCACAATGAATACCATAACCCCGCTGAAAAGGACCTTCAGTATAATGGTAGCTGTGGTTAGGGGATAAAAGAGGATAACCTGATATAACTTATATAATATAAAAAAGTGCTATAAAGAAGAGAGAGAGAGAGTTTGTGTAGAAGTACACTGTGGGGGTAGATAATGTTGTTCCCAGAAGCCATAGATTGTTATAAGAAAAGTTCATTGCCCTTAGAAATACCTTCTAGTGAGTTGGTGTTCAGAGAGGCCCTAATGCTCCCAAAATTTTACCAATATTTGCAAGGCTCTTTTTTGCTATGGTTATTTGAGTCAGATGTCCCCCATGAACTCATTTGTTCTGAATGCTCAGTCCCCAGCTGACACAATTTGAGAAGTGGTGCCTTGCTGGAGGAAGGATGTTTCTGGAGGCAGGCTTTGGGGTGTTATGGCCAGCTCTTCCCTGCTAGAGTTCACATCACTTCCCTGCTGTTATTTTCCACCTGTTGTGGCAGAAATGATGTCCAGCCTCTGCATATGCCATGCTTTCCCCTGCCATCATGAAGCTTCCCCTCAAGACTGTAAGCCAAAATAAAACTTTTCTCACATCAGCTACTTTTTGTTTGTTTGTTTCTTTGGGGGTTTTGTTTGTTTGTTTTTTGAGGTAGTGTCTCACTCTAGCCCAGGCTGACCTGGAATTCACTCTGTATTCTCAGGGTGGCCTCGAACTCTCGGCTATCCTCCTACCTCTGCCTCCCGAGTGCTGGGATTAAAGGCGTGCATCACCACGCCTGGCCCATCAGCTACTTTTGTTCAGGTGTTTTATCCCAGGAACACAAAGATAACTAAAGCAGTTGGGCGTCAGAAGTAGATGATAAGACCCTATTTCTAAAGATACCACATGTTTGGTCTACAGGTCACCAAGAAATAAAGCTGGAGTTGAGCTTTTATCCTCCTCCCTGCTGACTAGCAGTCATGACACTGGAAAGAGCTATGCAGCCTGCTGGGGGAGAAAAGTCACAAGTGGTCTTAACCTGCAGTATACCCTGCCAGCTTTTTGGATGGACAGCAAGGCCAAATATACCAAATGTTGCTATAGTGGCATGTATCTTATGGAAGAAATTGAGTGCTTTCTGATTGGATTTGATTAGCCTACTCTATGGGAGGAAATTCATACCTGGTATTTAAAACATAATCAAAAGCTAATGGCTGGTGAGTCCATAAGCCCTATGGGCAGGGTGGGGGGAAGAACTATTATTGTTATCTAGCTAAATGGATATCTTATGTTCAGCAAACTACCCTGAAAATACTTATATCTATGCCCATATATTAGTACTATTCTCACTTTTAATTAGAGCTTTTTTTTCAAATGGTGGTGATCAATAGGGAGATTCAAAACTCATTAAAGTTCTGAGAAAGAACAGTGGAGAGATGTTCAACACTAAGTGGGACATCTCTATCACAACCTGCAAGGCTCAGGGGCCATTGTGAAATATGTGCCAAAAGTAATGCAAGAGCCAAAAGTAGGGGAGGAGTACTTACTTTGTAATGATGTCTTCCAAACCCAAGTGGAGGTGAGATTCATGACCTCACAAGACATGCAAAATAAAGTGTGGGAAAATGATGACATAAAGATAGAAGAGAAACTAGTTGGAAAGGAGAAGATACTCAGTTAAGGGATACTTAGGAGGGAGAAAATGTAGGGTGGTGTGAGAGGATTATGATCATAGCATATTGTCCTCATGTACAGAGGTTGTCATAAAAAGATTTTTTTAAGTTAAAGAAAAATAGAAAGAGAACAGGAAAGAGAGTTTAGGCAGAAGCACCCAGTAGGAATGGAGAAAGTTTTATCCCTAAGGCTGCTGCTGGTAAATCCCAGTTCCAGAACTTGTTCTCCCCCTCCCCACCCTGCCAGTGAGTTATTGGTCAGGGAGGTCAATGAGGCCCCTAAAACAATGAAGGACATTGCCAACCCTTTGATTATCCACCAGAACTAGATGGTAAGACCCTATTGCTGAAGACACCACAGGCTGTAGTCACAAACTATTGAGAAATCATGCTGAAATTTAGAAGAAAGCCAGATTGCTGGTTACCACTCCTAGTGCTAAAAATTGCCATGTGAACTGCTGGTGAGATAAAGATCACCAACAGCACAAACAAGCAGAGGATCCTACAAGATAAAAATTCAACCATCCAGGCAGGATACATCCACCAGCACAACAGTGGTACACAGACTATGGTGCAATTAACTGCTCTCTGAATAGATATGCCACCTTCTCAGTAGGAGGGAACTTGTATCTGTAATGAGAACCAAATCTATGGCTTACTTAGATCCTAGAGAAGCCTCAACTAATCTTTCACTAAAAGGAGATGTTATGCCTGTCGAAAGGTTACCTAAATGTCTATGTTCATCCCCTTTGATCCATTCTGCTCTCGTTGTTTGCTCAAGAATCTGGTTTGTATAGATGGGTGCCAGAGAGAGCCAAGACCCATGAGCAGGACCAAAAAAAAAAAAAAAAAAAGACACACATAGGAGGAGACAAGTCATCTCTATCACATCCACCAATGCCCAGGAACCATTAAAGAGTAGTGGTGGATTAATGAGAGTGCAGCTCTCACTTCCAGCCTGTGGTAGTTACTGAGGAGACTCAAAGCTCATCGAAGCAGAAAATCAGAGGTTGGTGAGAGTGCACAACATTAAAAAACACTTACACCATCCACAGCTCAGGGAACATTGTGGAAGAGTGGATACAAGGAATCCAAGAGCCACATGGTGGGAAGGTATACTCTGAGCCATTTTCCCCCCAAAAGAGATTGACTAGTGCATTCATGACCCCACAGTGATTACTGGTAACTCTCCTGAGGGGCCCTCAGGGGAATGGGGTTGTGGGAGAGAAAACATAAGAGTATAACCTGATAAGACTATGACCAATTTACAATAGGTTCATATAATAAAGTTCTCAATTTAAAAAATAATTAATATTTTAAAGGGAGGGATTATGGAGATCTCAGTAGGTAAAGTAATTGCCATGTATGTATGGAGATCTCAGTAGGTAAAGTAATTGCCATGTATGCACAAGGACCTGAGATCATATTTCCAGCACCTATGTAAAATGCAGGGCCTCTAATCCAGCACTAGGGAAGAAGAGACAGGTAGCTTCCTGGGGCTTACTGGCCAGCTAGTCTAACTTAGTACTGAGAGTTTTGAGTTCTATAAGAGATTTTGTCTCAAAAAATAAAATTCCACATATACACTTGCCTCTGTATGAACATGCATAGACACACATAACTCCCCCCCACACACACACATACAATTGAAAGTAATTTACACATTTGTTTTGTGCATATATCAACTGGATTAATTAATAACTTAATGAGTAAGCAGGCAGTCATTTTTATTCACTAGACTAAGATTCTTTTTCCAAATTCCAAAACATTTTTTAATTATTTTTTTCAAGGTAGGGTCTCACTCTAGCCCAGGCTGACCTGGAATTCACTATGGAGTCTCAGGGTGGTGTGGCTTTGAACTCATGGTGATCCCCCTACCTCTGCCTCCTGAGTGCTGGGATTAAAGGCACGCACCACCATGCCCAGCTAGTATTTTTTTTAATTTATTTATTTGTTTATTTATTTGATACAGAAAGAGGCAGAGAGAGGGGGAGAGAAAATGGTCATGCCAGGACCTCTCGCCACTGCAAATGAACTCCAGAGGCATGTACCTTCTTGTGCATCTGGTGTACCTGGGTCCTGTGGAATTGAACCTAGGTCCTTAGGCTTCACAGGCAATCGCCTTAAATGCTAAGCCATCTCTCCAGTACCCCCCCCCAAAAAAAATTTTTGTAGGGCACAGTTTCTAATTTGAATTTTAGTCATGAAGAAATAAGGACATTGAAAACTTTAGTGACTTATCTATACATGGATGGGATAAGTTAGAGCTTAACATTGAACATATTATGGCTCTATACCAACTGTCATGCAAGACCTGTTGAGCTTTCCCTCGCCTACTTATTCATTGTACAAGTATATATGAGTTTCCTGCTCTGAGCTGTGCATTGAGTATCCCAGAACCATCTGCAAGGAAGAGCTGCCTTTATCCCTGCATTATATCTGATTTCTGCAATCCTCATGTGCCTACAGGAAAGTAAGACTCAGCAGACTTCAGAATGAGGAAAAGCAGGGAGCAATAGACTCTGGGTACGATGGGTCCTTTCTCCTCTGGCATATGATTCCATTGTAGATGACTGTTCTAAGTAGATTTAAGTTGTTCCAAGACCAGGACATCTGAGTCCGGTTTGTTCAGGCTTTGTTTATTCTGGCCGGGAGTTAATAATTATCACTTCGATTTGGATTTGTCATCCATAATTTACAATCCATTTTCTAATCAGTTATCATATTTTGTTCAAGCCTAATGCTAACCTATTGTGATTAACACATTCCACAGCAAGGAACTACTGCTGTATTTATTGAGGCGGGGTGGGGAGCCAGCTAGCAATTTCTCTGTCTGCTGCAGTGAGCATAAGAAAAAGTGAATTCAAGAACTTTTATTTATTTGGTGAAAAGTTTCTTTCCTTCTGTCCCTCCACTGACCCACGGTGCTAAGATATCACAAATGTCCTAAACTTCTAAGGTGCTTAGTATCCTCAACATTAGACTGCTCTTCTCCTTCCCCAGACTCCCCAGCACACAGGTCTGATCTCACAGGCACATGCTCATAACCATGTAGTGTAAGCCAACAGTCATCCCATAACCTTTTGCTAGTCGTGTGTACCATTTATTGAAATCTCCATCTCATCAATGTAAAATTAAGTGAGTACAGTCCATTATTTCTTCCTTTTCTAAAATTATGAAATTCTAATATTTCTACAATTTCCAAAACTATGAATTGAGAATTATAAAATGTCTGAGATGAACCCATGTATGGTGGTACATGCCTTTAATCCCAGCACTTGGGAGGCTGAGATAGGAGGATTGCAGTAAATTCAAGGCCAGCTTGTAACTATGGAGTGAGTTCCAGGTCAGCCTGAGCTACAATGAGACCCTGCCTAAAAATAAAATATCTGAGATGAAAGTCACATTTTGAAGTAACCTACTACAATATTCCCATATGTCTATGATTTAGTGCCCTTTTCATCATTTTTGTCATAACTAGATAATGCAATCCTATCATTGAATTACCATTCTCTAAGTTGACTTTTTAAAACTTAAATACATATGTTTAAATAGAGCATTTTATAACTACCATAAACAAAAATAAAATAGTCATTTTCCATAAACGTAAACACATCTAAAGAAAAATAAGGGCTGGAGAGATGGCTTAGCGGTTAAGTGCTTGCCTGTGAAGCCTAAGGACCCCGGTTCAAGGCTCGCTTCCCCAGGTCCCACGTTAGCCAGATGCACAAGGGGGCGCACACGTCTGGAGTTCATTTGCAGAGGCTGGAAGCCCTGGTGCGCCCATTCTCTCTCTCTCTCCCTGCATGTGTCTTTCTCTCTGTGTCTGTTGCTCTCAAATAAATAAATTAAAAAAATAAATAAATAAATAAAAGAGAAAGGAAGGGAGGAGGATACTTAATAGGTTGATATTGTATATATGTAAGTACAATGATTGTAATGGGGAGGTAATATGATGGAGAATGGAATTTCAAAGGGGAAAGTGTGGGGGTGGGGAGGGAGGGAATTACCATGGGATATTTTATTATAATCATGGAAAATGTTAATAAAAATTTAAAATTTTTTAAAAAAAAAAAAAGAAAAGAAAAAGAAAACAACCTAAGAAAATTCTCCCTGGAGATTTGTGCTTGACAAGGACCTCACTAGACCCTTTTCCATTGAAATGCCATCACAGTGTTCCAAGGTGCTAAAGTTCATACTTATGCCAAAGAAGTCTGTGGTAGTTTGAATGTATGAACCCATAGATTGAGGCTTGAATTTTGTCTCCAGTAGGTGGGGCCCTACTGTGGAAAAGGTGTCACTGGAAGTTGGGGAGTGGGGAGTCTTGGAGGCCCACCCTGTAATGTGTTTGGGGATAGATCTGAACTCTAGCCCAAAAGTGTGGACAGAGAAGTTTGAGCTGTTGTGCTTGCTGGTATTGGTGTTTGCTTACTGCAGTGGTGTCTCTCTTTGGATCTATGAAAGCAAGCCAGATTCTTCCACCATTGTTGGTGTTCCTCTGGACTTTGTAAGCTGGAAATAAACCACTTTCCTCCCATAATCTGTGACTAGTTGGATGTTTGTCCCAACCACAAGAAACTAAGTGCAAGAGGCTTTCTCTTACAAGTAGCTTTTAAAAAATTATTTATTTGCACATATGTGTGTGCATATGCTGCAAATTAAAGATATTTTGAGGAGGAAATTCCAGTGGAATGGGGGTAGGGAGGAGGGAAAATATGGTGCCAACACAAGGTGTAGCCATATAAAGAATTTTCATAATAAAAAATAAAAATTATTTACTTGCACATATGTGGGTGTGCATGTGCTTCAAACAAACACCAGATGTATGTGCTACTTATTGCATTAGGTTTTATGTGGGTGGTTGGAGGATTGACCACAAACTGGAAGGCTTTGAAAGCAAGCTGTCTTAAACACTGATCCAGTTCCCCAGTCCCAAGACTTTTTCTTTTGGTACTCTGAATTGAGAAGGGCCACCTTCCAAAGAATATTGATGTTATTTAATACAGAATTCACATGTACCCAAGGTTACCTACAAGAATTTCAGGTTAGTAAATTGTCCTTACTACCCATCTTTAGGCTCACTGTTTTTACTAATCCATCCAACATTGGCCATCACCTGCCTCTTCATCATTATACTGCTCTGTGGACATTGCCAGGAAGTTATATAAAAAAGTGGAATGTTCAGAAACACACAAACTCACTGGCACAAAATGTATTTTTTGTTTTTAAATAGTACGGTGTCATATTTGGAACCAGGTCCACAGCTGGAGGAATCTCCAACCTTGGACAGTTCCATTACTGCTTTTTCACTGCCCACACAACAAAGAACAGCTTCCGCTGTGTTTGGGGGAGCTCTGGAGGAGGCTTGACTTTCCTTTCCTGTCTTTACACATAACAAGTGGAGCAGGAAGCAGGTGTAACTCCCTTGTGAGAAAGCAGGTACACAGCCTGCTGAGCAAAGAGGGATGACTGAGAGACACACTGCATGAATTAGCAAATTTCAGGAATTCAACATACTATCACTGAATGCCAAGAAGTCTGTCATGATTCTGTCCCCTGATATCTAGATAACCTCAGTTGGGTACTTGGCTGGCTATTTTGGAAGAAAGGAGCTCAAACCAGTTGGACCAATAGCACCACTGGGACCTTCCTCTTTGCCCTTCACCCACCACAAGTACCTGTCCCACTCCTCTGTGCCACCCCACTGGGACCCCACTAGCCCTAGCCTTTTTCTCATGCTAAAAGACATACATCAGTTGCTTAATGTTACACAACCATCTGCCTATGTCAGACTGAGTATAAAAAAAATAAACCTATTACTATAAACAACAACATGAGCAGCTGCTCTCCCTTTAACCTGCCCTTAACTTTAGGAGATACAACCACAAGAGCATCTTTCCTCATAACTTCTAATTATGACCTCTCCTGATATCCTTTCCTGGAAACCTGTAATAACACCCTGACTATGACTCTGACTTAATCCAAAGCCTTCTATATACCTGCACCTATGGCCTCACCTGATGTATCACCCTCAGGGAGTTAAATATGACCTCCATTTTCTGTGTTAGAGCCTGTGACCACCCCCACATGCATGCCTACAGTAGACCTGCAGGTGAACACCTCATGCTACCCCCAGCCTTGGGTCATGTAATAAAAGGGCAGCTCCTTTACTGGTGCCCATCTTGATGTGATTTAGTGTAGCAGGATCAGCAGCCTTAGGTACAGTGGTTCTAGTAAAAGATAAACTTAAAATGTCACACATGGCCCAACAAATGGACACAGATCTGAGATACTTACTCCATTAGCACACTCCACAACCGGGTCAGTTACATGGCAGAAATGGTATGACAATACCGATGAGCTCTTCACCTAGTGTTCATATCACATGGCAGGCTACATGTGGGCCTAGGAGAGGATTGCTGTTTCTATGCCAATAAATCAGGTCTTATAAAAGGTAAAAGAAAACCTAGGAAAATGACAGAAGAAACAGGAGACCAACAGCTCTTGATGTCAGTGCCTGTTCAACTGGAAACCCTGGCCAACTACCCTGCTTATGGGCCTAGCAGGTCCTCTAGTCCTTTTACTCCTAGGGCTGTTGATTGACCTCACCTAATCAACTAGCTACTAAACTTTATCAAGCAACAAACTGGAGCAGTCCAACTAATGTACCTAACAGCCCATTACTTGCCAACACCCTTTGCCAACATATACCAAGAATCAGGCCTCTAACATCTTTTATTAATTTTCTTTTCCCTTCATCTCTCTCACCCTTCCCACAGGACCAACCAAAGGACAAAGCCAAACCAAGAACAGATATACCAGCAGCCTGGCAAATCCAACTCACTCAAGATTTCTGCTCAGTCCACACCCAGGAAACAGACCCCAAGCCCCTGTCTTTGTCCCTAAAGCCATCAAAAAGTAGCTCCAAGATCTGAATCTATGCCCCTCATCATTTTACTTCTACACAGATTGTGCAAAGACCCTTGCCCCAAGGCCATAAAGAAGACATACAGACTCAATGGACACAATGGCCTGCTCCTTCCTTCTTTTCCTCTACCCTTTTTCTGTTTGTTCTTTGTCTGCCTTTTTCCTATCTTTTACCCCATAAAAGCCAGCTCCGCTGTTTCTGAGTGTGCTGTCTCTAATCCCATGTAGACTGTCTGCCCCTCAATGTTTTTTGCTCTATATAGAAAATCTACTGCTGTTGAAGTCAGTTTCTTTCTTTTCCATTTTCACATTGCCTCAGTTGGTCACAGTCCCGGTCAGATCCAACACATGTTGCCTTCTGTTCACTTTCTAGAATGTCAGGGAAAAGTATTTAAATGTTGCAGCTTTTCATATAGTCTGTTCTTCCAATTCTCCATTCTATCATTTTCTGCTCCTAAGTGTCAATCTCTTTAGCAAAGTGACCTTGTGACCTTCAGTCTACCATGGTGTGGTGAGTCATAGAAGATATGGTTCTTGATGCATAGATAAACACTCATAGAACCTCTCTTCCTCTCTTAGCTTCCCCGCTACTTTTTTTTTTTTTTTTTTTTTTGCATTGGCACCATTAGTGGAAGTCCAAAATCAATTATCTTTTTATTTGTTTTGTTGTTGGCTTTGCCTTCCAAATCCTGAGTTTCATCAGCAAAATGAAAACATAAGCTGTGAATTTTTCATGATGTAAGTATTTTTATACAACTTTATTATGTCAAGTGAGCTGAATGATAAGGAAGGCACAAAGAAGAGTAAAGGACTTCAGACCAGCAAGCCCCATCCTCAGCCCCTTGTGAATAATCTAATGAATGTTCCTGAAATGTTTGGGAAATGAGAATAGGAATATGAATCTAGCAAGTGGGGTGTATTTTGTGGCATAGTTGAACAGAAGAATTACTGTTTGGATTTTCATTCCATACCAAGTTGGAGTGATGGGGGAAAACACAAAAAGTAGGAAAACATTGCCCCCTATTGCCTCCAAGCTAAATAGTAGTATCTCCAAAATATTCTTCCCATGGTCTCATTTTTTAAAAAAATCCCTCAAATATTTGTAAAGGATGTACAGGTATTTGAATCTTGTGGAATATATTTTACCATAGGCAGCAATCTCTGGGGCTAGATAGAGAGGTGCTATATTTTCATACTCTTTCCTGGGTATTGTATTGTTTATATCTTTATTTGAATAGGAAATACATTGATGAACTTTTAAAATCAAAATGGTACACAAATATGAACTGAAAAATCTTGCTTTTGCCAGAAACACTCTGAATGGAACTTGCCCTCCACCCACAGCGCTTTTCTTGGCATTCCTGCTTATGAAAGGCTCTTGCCACTGTGTTCCATAGCCAAACAAAATTGTGACATCACTGAACTTTAGAGACTGGTGCTCAGAATTAGAAGGACTTAATGTTGGCAAAATCTCTATTAACAACAACAACAAAACCTAGGGTGGTGGAAAATGGCTTGGCTTCTGCTGAATTGTTCTGGTTCAGGACAAAACGGAAATACTAACACCACTGACTTTTTGTTATCTGGATTACTGGGCACCTCCTGAAGATAACATGCCAGACAGCCTTGATGGAATCTAAGTTTGGCTTATTGTATTCCAGAGAAAACTGTCTTCCAAGGAAGACAGTAAGCCAGCAAGCTTGCCAAGGCCAAAGGAAAATCCAATTATCCACAACAAACACCGACTGTACAATTAAATTGCACTAATCAGGAAAACATTTGATCTTGTAACTGAGTTTTCCAGAAAATTCACCCTTGAATCAGTCTAACGCATTTGTCATCCTCCACCTGATCAAGTTCCTCTGCTGCCCATCCTACGGTTCTGAGTCAGCAGAAGAACTGTCTTTGCCTGCCCACGTTCCTTTGATGCATCCCAGGGCCACCCAGCTTTGGTGGCTAATTCCTAGGAACAGACGTCTTAACCATGAAGAACCTACTTCGCTCTGGCTCAGGGCCCAAGCAGCATGTTGTGAACAGTTCCACTCTGTAGCATAGGACAGAGGTGCAAGGGAGTTATGGTCCCAAAGAGCAAGCCTGTAGCAACGAAGCAGTAAAGAAATACTGCTCTTTTGATTGCTCCTTTGGGGACAATGCCAAAGAACAATAAAGCCCCAGCTAACACACAGCATGCTGGCTTCTTGCCTACCTGGGACGAGGACAGTCTCCTAGGCCAGTCCAGGTCCAACTAAGAATCAAAACATGAGCCGGGCGTGGTGGTGCATGCCTTTAATCCCAGCACTCGGGAGGCAGAGGTAGGAGGATCACCGTGAGTTCGAGGCCACCCTGAGACTTCATAGTAAATTCCAGGTCAGCCCGAGCTACAGTGAGACCCTACCTCAGGGAAAAAAAGAAAAAGAAAAAGAATCAAAACACACCAGAAGCTATATACTAGGCCTTTTAGCCAATAAGTAAATAAATAAATAAATAAAAATAGTTAACCATGATAAACAGTAACTACAAAATAAAAGAAAATTTTCCACAGCCCCTCAGGGTCGAGGAATGAGGAAGAGTAACCCAGCAAAAGACAG
This sequence comes from Jaculus jaculus, assembly GCF_020740685.1. Taxonomy (NCBI): domain Eukaryota; kingdom Metazoa; phylum Chordata; class Mammalia; order Rodentia; family Dipodidae; genus Jaculus; species Jaculus jaculus. The sequence goes on from NC_059112.1 coordinate 53,365,213, forward strand.
ATTTGAGAGAGATTCTCTTACTAGGTACAGGTGTGTTTCTGGTCCTGGGGATATCAGAGAAGTGGCCTGCTTCTCTAGGCCCCTGGGGGTCTGGAATTGCTGCAACGTGCAGACACACAATCAGCAGCCTGGAGAAGAGTGAGCAAAATCCCTAAGGATCTTGAAAGCTACAGGAAGCCACATCTCAAGTGCGGGAAGGGGGACGGACTGGAGGCTAGAAGGGAGGTTGGCTGGTTCCCAATGCAGCAGTGATCCCATAACCCTTAGAAAAGGGTCAGCCTGTAGGGAGGATCAACACCATAACCTCAAAGCCCTTCCAGCCTGTACAGGATCACAGACTGGGGCCTGATGTTCATGCCCACAAGGCTGCACAAAAGTTAACTTCCAATCAAGGCTGCATTGTCATGGAAGAAGCGCGCTCTGGTTGATCTCCTACCTTCACGCCACTGAGCTCCCGTGGCACGCAAAACATGGGCACCTGCAGCACAGCCCTGCAGCGCCCTCTACCGGGAAATTTTAGCATTGTGCTCACCTTAAATGAAAAATACTTCAAGGAATCACTTTGTCCATCACAGTGGATAAAATTTTATAGTATTTTTTTATAAAATATTGTACTTTTTATCCCCTCTTTCCCACTCCCATTTCCCTATGGGTCCTCCTCAGTGTTAAGGTATTCACTATGGGGTCATGAAGACCTCAGTCAGTCTCTATGGGATAGTGGGGGGACAGAGTCTCAGGATATTCCTATCCACTCTGTGGCTCTTACAACCTCCACTCTCCCAAAACTGTTCTGCAATGTTTCCTGAGCCATGTCAAGCCTATTACCTGTCTGATTTAGCACTGAGTTCTCTGTAGCTTCTTGATATATGCTTTGATGAGTTTTGATTGTCCACACTGTCTATCACCATAGCCTTGAAGCTGCTTGTCAAACTACCAGTGAGAGCAGGCTTCCTGTTAGACTTCTTCTGCAATGCCTTCTGGGCCCAGCACATGTAGTAGAGGTGCCCAGTCTGGTGGTAGGCAGTCATTTAAATTTTCTTGTCCTGTTAATAGATATTCAATCTCCTCAGTTTTCTCTGCCATATGCAAAATAAAACAGATTCTCCAACTAAAGAGGATATGTGTAGCTATTTGAGAAACATTTGGTGTGTGTGTGCCCATTCTACTTATGGGGCTTCTCTCTAAAGTCTTTGAGTTTCCTGTCCAAGGGATTCTGACTTAGTTCCCAGTACCAGATAGGAGTTCTCTCCCTCTGTGTGGGGCTCATGTCCAATAAGAAAGCAGTTGGTTAACTGCAAAGACAATGTGCCATTATTGCACAACAGTGAAGTCCCTGCCTGGCTGGTTAATTTTGTAGCTTGCATGGTCCCCTGCTTATTCACAGCTGTTGGTGACCATTGTCCCCCAGTAGCTTCCAACAGTACATATTGTGAAGGGTGTATTTAGAGGTAAGAGGGTGGATAACATAGCATATATGACCGTCAAAGATGCCACTTGCACTGAAATCTTTCTCTTAGGAACTGAGAAACAACATCTGATTTCCACCTGGACTCTGAGTAGCCTAAAGGAAGACCCCACAGTTCCTCACTCTCTCACTTGTAAAATGGGGGTGATAATAACAAACAATCCCCACTTCACAGGATGCTGAGAGAATGAAGCAAATGCAGGGTCCAAAATGCATCTGGTACAAAATATGAATTTAGGCCAGGTACAAGTGCATGCCTTTAATCCCAGCACTCAGAGGTAGAGGTTGGAGGATTGCAGTGAGCTCAAGGCAGCCTTGAACTACAGAGTGACTCCAGGTCAGCCTGGGCTCGAGTGAGATCCTGCCATGAATAAACATAAATATATGAATTCAAAAAGTGCCATCCCCCTTTCTCCTTTTCAAACCGATCAACACCTATCTGATTCATTCCTTCTCTTAAATAAGAGCCAAATTATGCAGGTGTTTGAACTGGTTTGCTCAAGACATGTCATCTTTGAGCATGGCTCAGGATAATAGAAATAGAGGCGATTTAGCAGGACACTTTTCCCTAAAGGAAGATAAGCATTGGAAACAAGGGGAAAATATCAAAAAATGTTTTCCAGTCTTATTTTGAAGTCTTAAATCCACCTTACTCTAGTAAGGATGGCAATTGGGAGCAAGAGGTAGGAGGATGGCTGTGAATTTGAGGCCAACCTGGGACTGCAGAGTAGGTTCCAGGTAAGCCTGGACTAGACTGAGATCCTGCCTCAAAAAAGCAAATAAACAAAAACAAACAAACAGAAAAAGAATACCAGAGAGAGAAAGAATTCAAAATCAATCCCATTAAGGTAAAAAAATACTGATGTGTTAGATATGATTAGTGGACTTTTGCTGTACTTCCCTATTTGTAAATAAGTTGTGTTTTGGAGGGGGTGACTTTTGTTATTTTTTATATTTCTTCATCTACTTTTTTCTTTAAAAATTTTTTTGACTTCCTTACTTAGAAACAATAAACTATAATTCCCTCCCTTCCAAACTTTCCCCTTCGCAACTCCATCCTCCATCTTATCCCCTCCCCCTCTCAATCAGTGTCTCTTTTATTTTGATGTAATTATCTTTTCCTCCTATTATGAGGATCTTATTTAGGTAGCACCAGGCACTGTAAGGTCATAGATATCCATGCCATTTCGTATCTGGAAGAGTGTATTTTAAGGAGTCCTACCTTCCTTTGCCTCTTAACATTCTTTGCACCACCTCTTCCATAATGTATCCTGAGCTTTGGAAGGTGTGATAGAAATGATTCAGAGCTAAGAAATCCTCTGTCACTTTTCAGCACTATGGTGCCTTCTGAGTCATCCCAAGGTCACTGCCATCTGAAAAGAGAAGGTTTTCTAACCAAAAGTGAGAGTAGCATTAATACATGGGGATGGCTATTAAGAGAAGTGCTTTTGGGCAGTTTGGTTAGCATAATATATGCATTTAGCCAGACACCATCAGGTGATACAACCCTAGGACTCATGAATTCCCCTGTCATAGGTTTTCTTTCAGTATCAGGCATATATTCCCTTTCATGAAGCAGGCCTTCAGTCCAAGTCAAGAGTGGTTGTTTTCCCCCATAACAGACATGCCACTATTGCACCCATTAGCTCATTTAGCCTGGCTGCCCAAACTTAAAACTTGCAGTGTACACTGTTGTTTATTTCCACTGATGACTTCTCTCTCTACCATGGAGCTGCATGCAACATAGCTTTTCTAGACTTCTGTCAGCTGGCCAACAGAGAGGAGGTTTTCAACTCAGCTCCAGCAAGATAGCCCAGTGACCTTGCAGCCCAACTATGTGGAATCTTCAACAAAAGAGTCATGCCAATTATTCCTGGTGGGAAACCAAAAACCTATGCAATGGCCTGTAATGTTTTGGGGAAATCAGTAACCTTGCTGGCCAACAACTGACAAATAGGCATCCCATTTCTAACACTGAAAATTTTCTAGTAACAATCTATGGCTTCTGGTGCACCAATGTGCAAAACTGTAGGATACCATATGACTTATTCATGCCCTCTTAGGTTTTGATTAGCCATTCTCCCACCCTTATTAATCTTTTCACTTAACCTCACTCAGGCCTTTTTACTGCCAGTAATCTGTTATTCTACTTATATATATATATATATATAAAATACCATACCTTCTATACCTTAGAGCTTCTTCCAGCTCACTAGCCTCTGCTACCAAGTTTTTGTTTTTTGTTTTTTGTTTGTTTTTTTTTTTTTTTTTCGAACTCACATACAAGTCTAAACATTTGTAGCTAGGATTCACATATGAAAGAGAATATACAGTGCTTACCTTTCTGGGCCTGGGTACCTCACTAAATAAAATCTTTTTGAGTCCATCCATTTTGATGTAAATTTCATAGTTTTATTTTTCTTTATCATTGAATAGATGTCTATTGTATAAATGTACCAAATATTCATTACCCACTCATCAGTGGAGGGACATCTAGGTTGGTTTCATTTCCTAGCTACTGTGAATACAGAGGCAATAAACATGGTTGAGCAAGTATCTCTAAGGTAGTGAGGTAAGTCCTTAGGATATATTCCTAGGAGTAGCATATATGGGTCATATAGTAAATCTACTTTTAACTGTTTCAGGACTCTCCACATTGATTTCCACAGTGGCTGTATGTTGTGGTTTGATTCAGATATCACCCATAAACTTAGGTGTTTTGAATGTAAGGTTCTCAGTTTATGGAGAGTTGGGAATTAATGCCTCCTGGAGACAGTGTATTGTTGGGGATGGGCTCATGGGTATTATAGCCAGTCTCCCCTGGACAGTATTTGGCACACTCTCCTGTTGCTACTGCCCATGTGATGCTTCCCAGGAGGTTATATCCACCCCCTGCTCATGCCATCATTTTCCCCTGCCATCATGGAGCTTCCCCTCAAACCTGTAAGCCAAAATAAACTGTTTTCCCACAAGCTGCTCTTGGTTGAGTGACTTCTGCCAGCAATGCAAACCTCACTGCAACAGTAATGTTGATATCAAGGAGGGGTGTCATTCTGCTTGAAACCTGACTGTGTGGCTTTGGCCTTTTGGAGGTGATTTTCAAAAGGAATGTGGATGAGTTTGAAATTGCAGCTTAAGACACACCTTATAGTGTTTTACATACAGCTTGATGGACTATTCTGGTCAGAATTAAAAGACCTGAATGCAGTAAGAACTATGGACTATAAGGCTTGGCTTATGAGGGTAAGAAAGAGCTTTGACTGGACTGGGCTAGAAGCAGTTTCTGTGAGAGACATCATGTTATGCTTGTGTCCTGAGAATCTGTGCAATGTTGCTTTGCACAGAAAGGGATATGGCACAGAAATGAAATCTTTTGCCCAAAACTTCTGCCTGCTTAGCTGCAATTATATGAAAGATTACAACCTTTGAGATTGAGGCAACATGGAGAATATAGACTCTTTTGAAGGGGACTGAATGCTCAAGGAGTGTCCTTGAGTCTGCTTTATTCCCCCCCCCCCTGGATTAACACATTGGCACACTACCTGGTATTATGGAGTATAAGAAATACAGGAAAGAGAGAGAGGGTCATTGAATTTGCAACACAGTCTTGTGTTTTGGAAATGGCATGGGCAGTGTGAAGCAGGATTGCTGGATGCCTGCATGGACACCCGATGGAGCCATAAGGATGAATGGTAGATTGCAGTGAAAACCCAGTGGAGGTGCCAGGACCATGAGATGGCTGCTAAGGAAAGCTGCCAGCCCCAGATGAAGTTTTCCAGGACTGTGAGTAGCCTAAGTGTAGGGGCATAATTGGAACTCCAGAGAGGTGTTGCTGGTTAGGATTTTCATACTTGGATATTTGTCATTAAGTAGAGTTTGATGTTTGCCCTGTTTAAATTTTGTTATTGGTTGAATGTGTTTTTTTGCTATGCCCAATGCCATCTTTTGCAGTGTGAATGTTTATTGTGTCATTATGGTTTTTTTGGGGGGAGGCTACTTTTTGGTATTATGACCCGGTTAAGATATCTTGGCCTATGGAAAGGTTTGAACATCTTTGGGATTGATGAAAACTATGGGGATGTTTAAAGTTGGACTGAAGGCATTGCATTTTACATCATGGGTGGTTATCAGTTTATGGGGGCCAGATGTGGAATGTGGTGGTTTGATTCAGGTGTCCCCATAAACTTAAGTGTTCTAAATGTTAGATTCCCAGCTGATAGAGATTTATTAATTAATGTTTCCTGGAAGCAGTGTATTGTTGGGGGTGGTCTTTTGGGTATTATAGCCCATCTACCCTTGCCAGTATTTGGCACACTCTCCTGTTGCTATTGTCCATCTGATGTTGCCCAGGAGGTGATGTCCACCCTCTACTCATGCCATCATTTTCCTATGTCATCATAGAGCATCCCCTGAGCCAGTTAGCCAAAATAAAAATAAAAATAAATAAAATAAAAAACATATTTTTCCACAAGCTGCTCTTGGTCAGGTGGTTTTCTGCCAACAATGCAAACCTGACTGCAACACTGAACGCTATGAGATTACATTCCCACCAACAGTGTAGAAAGGTTTCTCTTTTTCCAGATCCCTTCCAGCATTTATGGTCATTTGTTTTCTTGACGATAACCATTCTGACAGGACTGAGATGGAAACTCAAAGCCATTTTAGTTGATAACAAAGGCTGTAGGACATTTTCTTAGATGTTTTTGGGCCATCTGTATTTCTTCCTTTTAGAACTCTATATTTAGTTTCATAGCCCATTTACATGTGTTGTTGGGTTTCTTATTATTCAGCTTTCTGGGTTTTTGTATGTTTTGGATACTCGTCCTCTGTCAGATGTGTACACGGCAAAGATTTCCTCCTGTGCTGTAGGTTGCCACTTTGTTCTCCTCACAGCGAGCTTTGTTGTACAAAACTTTGTAATTACACAAGTCCCTAGTGGTTTACTAGTGGTTTTATCTCCTGAACAACTGGTGTTATATTCAGAAAGTCATTGCCTATGCCAATATTCTGAAGGGTTTCTCTACATTTTCCTGTAGCGTTTTCATGGCTTTGGGACTGATATTAAGGCCTTTCTCTAATCCACTTGAACTTAATTCTTGTGCATGGAGAAAGATATGGATCTATTTTCATCCTTCTTCATGTAGATATACAGTTTTCCCAGTGCCATTTGTTAGAGAGGCTGTCTTTTCTCCAATAAGTATTTTTGGCATTTTTGTCAGAAATCAGATGGCAGTAGCTGTCTGGATTTACATCTGGGTCCTCTATTCTATTGTATTGATCAGTGTGTCTATCTCTGTGGCAGTACCATGATATTTTTATTACTATGGCTTTGTAAATATAGTTAATAATTGGGTACAGTGATACCACCAGACTTATTTTTATTGCTCAAAATTGTTTTGGCTATTCAAGGTTTTTTACTTCCAAATGAATTTTAAGATATTTTTTTCTATTTCCATGAAGAATGACATTAAAATTTTAGTGGAAATTGCATTAAATGTATAGATTGCTTTTGGTAAAATTGACATTTCCAAAATATTGGCTTTTCCAATCCTAGAACATGGGATGTCTTTCCCTTTCCTAGGGTCTTCTGGAATTTCTGTCTAGATCCTTCATTTCCTTGGTTAGGTTTATTCCAAGGTACTTCTTTTTTTTTGTTTGTTTGTTTGTTTGTTTTTGTTTTTCGAGGTAGGGTCTCACTTTAGCCCAGGCTGACCTGGAATTCACTATGGAGTCTAAGGGTGGCCTTGAACTCATGGCAGTCCTCCTACCTCTGCCTCCAGAATGCTGGGAATAAAGGCATGCACCACCACACCCGGCAAGGCACTTTTTTGAGGCAATTATGAATGACAGTGATTCCTTCATTTTATCTTCAGTATGTTTATTAGCATATAAGGAGGTTACTGATTTTGTGTGTTTATTTTGTATCCTGCAATGTTTCTAAAAGTGTTTATTAGCACTAAAGGTTTGCTGGTAAAGTCTTTATGGTCCTTTAGGTATACAATCATATCACCTTCAGATAATGTAATTTCATCTCTTCCTTTCCAATTTGCATGCCTTTTATGAACATCTATTGCCTTATTGTTATAGTTAAGACTTCCAGTACTATATTAAATAAAAGTGGAGAAAGTGGACATCCTTGCCTGATTTGAGATTTAAGTGGAAAAGCTTCAAATTTTTCCCCAATTAGTATTAGGTTGGCTGTAAGTTTGTTACAAATAGCCTTTATTATGTTGAGACATGTTCCTTCTATTCCGTTTCTATATGATGTTTACCATGATGGGATGTTGGATTTTCTCAGATGCCTTTTTTGCATCTATTGAGATGATTATGTGATTGTTTTTTGTCCTTCATTCAATTTCTATAATGAATTACATTTATCAATTTGCATATGTTAAACCATCTCTGCATCTCAGGGATAAAGCCTATTTAGTCATGGTGAATACTATTTTGGATATATTCTTGTATTCCGCTTGCCAATATTTAGTTGAGAATTTTTGCATCTATGTGCATGAGGAAGATTGATCTGTAATTTTCGTTTTTTGATCTTCTTTGTCTGGTTTTGGTACCAGGGTGATTCTAGCTTTGGTAAAGGAGTTTGGTAGTATCATTTCCTTTTTCATGTTATGGAAAAGATTGAGAAACAGTGGTGTTATCTCTTCCATGAGGGTGTGGTAAAATTCACCAGTGAATCCATCTGGGCCAGGACCTTTTTTAGTTGGAAGAATTTTTATAATTTCTTGGACCTCCATATTCATTATAGTTCTATTTAAGTGACTTATCTCATCTTGACTTAATTTTGGTAAGTCATATAAATCAAGGAAATCATCCATTTCAGATTTTAAAACTGAGAGGAAAATATGTTCTTAAAGTATATCCTTATGATTTTCTGAATTTCTTTGGTATCTGTAATATTGATGACATTTTCACTTCTTATTTTATTAATATGTGTATCTTCTCTCTTTCTTTTAGTCATATTTGCTAAGGGTTTATCAATCGTATTTATCCTTTCAAATAACCAACCTTTTGATTCATTTATTCTTTTTATGGTTTTTATGAGTTTCTATTTCATTATTTTATGCTATAATCTTTCTTATTTATCTCATCTGATGATTTATGATTTGCTTTGTTCTTCTTTTTCCAAGACCTTAAAGTGAAGCATTGAGTTATTTACTTTAACCATTCTATTTCTCAATATGGGCATTAAAGCTACAAATTTCCCTCTTCAAACTGTCTTCATTGTGTTCCAAAGATTTTTTTTTAATTAGTTTTCTATTCAGCAAATGCAGTCAGTATGGTACCATTATTAGGCTCATCCATGACCTACCCACTTCCCATTGGCCCCTCCTTGTTGAGGTATATGGGACATGCATTGTGGAGTTAGCCCACAGTTATTGGTACAATAAATGTCTTTGCATATCCTGACCCATCATGTGGCTCTGACATTCTTTCCACCCCCTCTTCTGCAAAATTTCCCTGAGCCATGATGGGTTCTTATTTGGTCTGCTTCAGTGATGAGGTGTTGGGGGCCTCTGAGGCTCTGGCTCTCTGATTTGGTAGGAGCTGATTTTTCTCTGTGTTGATCTCCTTCCCCCTTGTGCTGGTATCTGGTTCACCAGGAAAGCAGCATCCTTGCTTGTTTCACCAATTTTTCTTAGTTTCACCTGGGGTCCTTTTGAGGTATGATGGGGTGGCTCTCTCCTTAGGATCTACATCTATCTGAAAAAGAAAAGCAGATTCTCCAACAGAGAGTAAGATAGCTCCAGGACAAATGAAATAACCCTTACTTTTTTATAGAGAATTTAATAGGTGTAGGCCCTCTTGTAGCCCATGATTGATACTATCTTAATATTGAAGAGAGGGCTTATGTTTGGATATGGTTCTGACTTGTTTCCCAGCTCCAGCTATGGGTCCCGTACCAATGAGGAGATCAGTTAGCCAAATCAACAGCAGTTGGTTCCCCACCATGGCTGTGAGCCACAGTTGCACTTGTGTGGGCATCACAACTGGTTATTTGTTGCTAAGTAGGTTAGACCAAGAGTTGCTTGGACAGATATTGGTCATTTCCCCCAGTCACCCATGTAGCACCTTCTGGCACTAGATGCACTGACTGTCTGGGGACTGACTCTCTCCTGGCTTCCAGTCATGCCATTCCATTTTACGTGTGAGCTGCATATGGTGTCTTCAGCAATAGGTCTTACCACTAAACTTTGGTGGGTCATCAAGTACTCTGACAGAAATCTGTCATTCTTTTAGGAAGTCTTGTAGGTTTATCTGATCAAAAGCTCATTGTGGATGATAGCCCCATGCTGGTACTGGGAGTTACAGGTCAGTGCCCACTAAGAAAATGAGGGAAAAGATAACTAATATACAAGAGTTAGAGAGATGAGGGGGGGAGAGGGAGATGGAGGGAGGGCAGATGTAGAAGGTTTAGGTTAGACTTGATCCTAACCTCTCCAGTACCTTGTGGTTCAGGTGTTTCCTGTAAGGGCCTGGTGAAGGTTCAACCATTTGGTCTACCTTTTAGGAAGTAGAATTTTATGGTACCATTGCCACTTGGGTCTAGATTAGTGTTTCCCACCCCTTTGAAGCTCTCCACTCCCTCACCATCCATCCTAGTGTCTACTTCATGAGATGCTTGCTGGGTATGTAAGGTATTTTGAGTATATTCAGGTTAGGTGCTGTAGATGAGTAAGAATATGTGGCAATTTTTTTTCTGTGATTGGGTAAGTTCACTGAGAATGATCTGTTCCAGGTTCACCCATTTTTCCTCAAATTTCTTTGTGTCATTTTTTCTTACTGCTGTTTAGAATTCCATTGTGTACATATACCAAATCTTAGTTATCCATTCTTCTAGTGATGACCATCTGGGTTAATTCCAGCTCTTAGCTATTACAAATTGAGCTGCTACAAACATGGTTGAGCAAATCTCTCTGGCCTGTGGTTTGAAGTTTTAGGGTAGATGCCCAGTAAGGGTATAACTGGGTCTGTTGGTATCACTATAGTCAGCTTTTTCAGGAGTCTCCATATTGCTTTCCAAAGTAGTTGGACCATCCTACATTTCCACCAACAGTGGATGAGTGTTCCTACTTCTCCACATCCTCTCCAGCATATATTTTCATTTGATTTTTTGATGTTTGCTATCCTTATTGGGGTAAGGTGGAATCTCATAGTTGTTTTAATTTGCATTTCTCTGATGATTGGGAATGATGAACATTTTCTTAAGTATGTGTTTGCCAGTTGTACTTCTTCTGTGAACTGCCTCTTCAGCTTTTTGCCCCATTTTGTGAGTGTGGTGTTTGACGTCTTACTGTTTAGATTTTTGAGTTCTTTGTAGATTCTAGAGATTAGGCATCTATCAGTTGAATAACCCACAAATATTTTCTGCCATTCTCTGGGTAATCTATTGACTTTTCTTATTATATGCTTGTCTGTAAAGAAACTCTTCAGCTTCATGTGATCCCATTGGTTGAGTGACTGTTTAAGATCGTGAGCTACTACGGTTTTGTTCAGGAAGTCTTTTTCCATTCCTATATCATGGAAAGTACTTTCTAAATTTTCTTCCAGTAGTATTTGAGTTTCTGGTCTTATATTGAGGTCTTTGATCCATGTGGATTTGAGTGTAGTGCATGGTGATATGTGTGGATCAAGTTTCAGGTTCCTGCACGTGGTTATCCAGTATTTCCAGCACCATTTGTTGAAGATGCTATCTTTTTTCCAGCCTATATTGTTTGGGCCTTTGTTGAATATTAAGTAGCTATAGTTGCTTGACCCAAGTCCTGGGTCCTCAAGTCTATTCCATTGGTCTATACTCCTGTTTTTATGCCAGTACCATGCTGTTTTTATTAGTATGGCTTTGTAATATAGCTTTAGATCAGGTATGGTGATGTCACCAGAGGTATTTCTTTTGATGAGGATATGTTTGGATATGCTAGGCCTTCTACCTTTCCATATGAAATTTGGATCATTTTTTCTATCTCTGTGAAGAACACTGTAGGGATTTTAATTGGAATTGCATTAAATCTATATATTGCCTTTGGTAGGATTGTCATCTTCACAATGTTAATTATGCCTATCTACGAGTATGGGAGGTCCTTCCATTTTTCTCAAGCCCTCCTCAATTTCTTTTTTGAGTGTTTTTATGTTTTCATTGTATAGATCTTTCACTTCCTTGGTTAACATTATTCCAAGGTATTTTATTATTTTTGTTGCTATTGAAAATGGGACTATGTCCCTTATTTCTTTCTCTGTATCTTTGTCATTTGCATACCAAAATGCTACTAATTTTTGTGCATTGATTTTGTATCCTGCTACTTTGTTGTAGGAGTTAATCACGTTCAAGAGTTTTGGGATGGAGTCTCTCAGGTCTCTTACATATACAATCATGTCATCGTCAAATAGAGCTAACTTAACTTCTTCCTTTCCAAATTGTGTCCCTTTTATTTCCTTCTCCTGTCTTATTGCTTGAGCTAGGACTTACAGTGCTATATTGAAAAGCAGAGGTGAGAAAGGACAACCCTGTCTTGTTTCTGATCTTAATGGGAATTCCTCCAGTCTCTCTCTATTAGGTATTATTTGGGCCTTCAGAGCTTTGTATATTCCCTTTATTATGTTAAGATATGAATCAACCATGCCAATTCTCTCCAATGTTTTGAACATTAAGTGATGTTGCATCTTGTCAAAGACCTTTTCTGCATCTATCGAAATGATCATGTGGTTTTTATGTTTAATCTTCTTTATGTGGTGTATTACATTGATAGATTTCTGTATGTTGAACGACCCTTGTGTTCCTGGGATTAATCCCACTTGGTCAAGGTGGATAATGCTTTTGATGTGTGGTTGCATTCGGTTTGTGAGGATTTTGTTCAGGATCTTTGCGTATATGTTCATTAGGGAAATAGGTCAGTAGTTTTCTTTTCTTGTGGTATCTCTGCCTGGTTTTGGAATTAGGGTGATACTAGCTTCATAAAATGAGTTGGGTAGCTTTTCCTGTTCTTCAATTGTGTGGCACAGTTTGAGGAAGATTGGTTTGAGTTCTTCCATGAAAGTTTGATAGAATTCAGCTGAGAAGCCATCTGGTCCTGGACTCTCCTTTTTGGAGAGGTTTTTTATTACTTTTTCAATCTCCATGAGTGTAATGGATTCATTGAGGTGATTAATCTGCTCTGAGTTTAGCTTTGATAGATGGCATGCGTCCAGGAATTTATCCATCTCCTCCACATTATCCAGTTTCATGGAGTAGCAGTTTTTGAAATAAGTCCTGATTATTCTCCCAATTTCACTTATGTCTGTTGTGATCTCTCCTTTTTCATTTTGAATTTTGTCAATTTGAAGCTTCGCCTTTTTTTGCTTGATCAAATTGGCCAGGGGTTTGTCAATCTTGTTTATTTTTCCAAAGAACCAGCTCTTTGTTTTGTCAATTGCCTTAATTGCTTCCTTGGTTTCCAATTCATTAATTTCTGCTCTAATTTTAATTATTTCTTTCCTTCTGGAGCTCTTTGGGTTGGATTTTCCTTCTTTTTCCAGTGCCTTTACATGGATGGTTAGGTTATTGATTTGGGATCTTTCTGTCTTTTTTGAATGCATTGAGTGCTATGAATTTTCCCCTGAGGACCGCCTTCATTGTGTCCCATAAGTTTTGGTATGATGTGTTCTCATTGTCATTCAATTCCAGGAATTTTGTAATTTCCTTTTTTATTTCATCCACTATCCATTTAAAAGTTTAAAAGTGTGTTGTTCAGTTTCCAGGTGCCATTGGGAATCTTGGCGGGTCTTTTGTTGTTGATTTCTAGCAATATAGCATTGTGATCTGATATCATGCATGGAATTATGTCAATTTTCCTAAATATATGGAAGCAGTCTTTGTGACCCAGTACGTGTTCTATTTTAGAGAATGTTCCATGGGCTGCTGAGAAGAATGTGTAGTCTGTGGATTTGGGATGGAAAGTTCTGTAGATGTCCGTTAGGTCTAAGTGCTCTATCGTTTTGTTGAGCTCTCTTAATTCCCTGTTGAGTTTCTGTTTGGATGATCTGTCTATTACTGATAATGGTGTATTGAAGTCCCCAGCTATAAGGTGTTGGTTATTTCTGTTTCATTGTCAAGTAGGTTTTGTTTGATGAACTGTGGTGCCCCTGTGTTTAGTGCATACAAATTTATGATTGTAATATCCTCTTGATGGATCATTCCCTTGATGAGTAGGAAGTAGCCTTCTTTGTCTTTTTTGATTATTTTTGGTTTGAAGTCTATTTTATCTGGTATTAATATAGCTACACCTGCTTGTTTCTTATTCCCATTTGCTTGGAATATTGTCTTCAACCCCTTTACCCTGAGGAGGTGTCTTCTTTAGTGGTTTGAAGGCAACAGATTGAGGGGTCTAATTTTTTGATCCATCCTGTTAGCTTGTGTCTCTTGATGGGTGAATTAAGGCTGTTAATATTTAGGGTAATGACTGTGAGATTTGATTTGAGCCCTGCCATATTGTGGTGGTAGATGTGTGTGGGTGTTTTCATGGGCTTTGAAGTTTTCTGTGCCTATTCTGGGTTTGGTTTTTGTGATCTGCTTCTTGCAGGCATTTGAGTTTGGTTATTTGTTTCTTCTTTGTGGAGAATTTCCTGGAATACTTTCTGTAGGTTTGATTTTTTGTTCATATAATTGTAAAGCTCAGTTTTGTCATGGAAAGTTTTTCTTTCACCATCTATTATGAGGGATACTTTTGCCAGGTAACGTAGTTTGGGTTGGAATCCATAGGTTCTTAGATTTTGGATAGTTTCACTCCAGGCCTTCCTAGCTTTCAGGGTTTCCATTGAAAAGTCTGAGGTAATTCTGATGGGGTTCCTACAAAAGTGGTACGCTGTTTTTCCCTAGCTGCTTTTAGGATTTTCTCTTTGGTGTCAATGTTTAGTCTTAATGATAGTATGTCTTGGAGAGTTTCTCCTTTGGTCCAGTCTGTTTGGAGTTCTGTTGGCTTCTTGTATCTTGATGGGCCTTTCTTTTAAGAGACTAGAGAAGTTTTCTTCAATTATTTTGTTAAATAAGTTCTCCATGCCTTTTGTCTGAAATTCTTCTCCTTCTGCTATTCCAATGATTCTGATATTAGGACGTTTAAGTTTATCCCACAGTTCCCTCATGTTCTGTTCGCAGGAACTTTTGAACTTACTGACATTTTTGAACTCTTGAACTGTTTCTTCCATCTTGTCTTCCAGATCAGAGTTTCTATCTTCCACTTCGCTGACTCGATTATTGAAAGCCTCTAGAGAGTTTTGGACTTGTTCAATTAAGTTTGCATTTTCTACTACTTTTCTATGTATCATTTCCATTGCTCTGTCAAGCTCCCTTTTCACATCATTTTCTGATTTTCTTGATGATTCTTGGAATTCAACCTTGCATTTCTTTATGTCTTCATTTAGTATGGCCAACTAATTTTTAAGGTCCTCTTTCTTTTTCACTCTCCCTCAAACTCTTCACTCTCTTTGAACTCCTTCCAATCTCTTATCAAATTGTTCTAGCTTAGTGATGGTAGCATCCACATGATTATCAGTCCTTTGTTGCTTTCCTGAAAGTTCTACCAGTAGGTTGGTCAGGGTTGCATTGCTCATGGCTTCAATTTGATGTTCTGATCCTAATAACTCTTCTGTGTTTTAGTTAGCTGCATTCATTGTAGGACTGGATTGTCTAACTGGGGGTTTTCTTGCATTTGATTTTTCATGTTATTTCTTTTACACTGTGGTCTGCCCATCCCAGTGTATGGGCAGGTAGGTGGGTGGAGAAGCCTGGGCTCTAGCACAATGGAAATCTGAGGCAGCCTGGGGCAGTTGCCAAGCAACCTGGGCTTTGGCTTCCACTTACCAAAGCTGCCTATCTACTGCCTGACAGGGGCACCAAAGTTGCCTGAATTTTCAAGCGGTAATGCACCAAAGCTGCCTGCATTTGAGCTTGGAGGGGGACTGAGGTACCAAGCCCTGAAGCAGCCCAAAATCTGGCTTGGAACACTGGGACCTGGAAACAGTCTGTGCTCCCCTGCCACAGAAGAATGTAGGATGGCAGGCGCAGCAGTCATGTAGGGGAGGACACCTGTGCAGTGCAAGCAAGAGACACAGTCTGGGCTTGTGTGGCAGTTGCTGTGGGACTGGGCTCACTGAACAGTAATGTGGGCAAGTGTGCAGACAATTTAAGCTTCCGCATGCAGGGATTGATCAGCGCACAATCGGAGCATGGAGGCGGGCGTGGTGGCAGGCACAGCCGCTATTTGGTGAGAGGGTTGGGCTACCCACCTGTGAAGGGATCCGCAATTCCCTGTTTTCCCCCTCTCTGTGCCCTCCCATTGACAAGAAGACCCCGCGGCGGCAGGGTGCAGGGCCGTGGCTGCAGGGCATGACGGCTATTTGGTGTTAAGGGTGGTCTACCCTACCGCAGGGGGATTCACGATTCCCTGCTTTCCCCCTTCTCTGTGTCCTCCCACTGATAAGAAGACCCAGAAAACCCTTAATGTCTTGCCTTTCTTTCCCCGGGATTAGCAGCATAGCTAGGTTGTCGCCATCTTGGCTGGAAGTCTGTTCCAAAGATTTTGATAAATTGTGTTCTCATTATCATGTGGTTCTATGGATATTTTTATATGTTCTTGATTTCTTCATTCACCCATTACTCATTTAGCATTGTATTCTTCAGTTTCTGTGATTTTAATTATGCTCTATAGCTTTACTTGCTGTTGATTTGTAGTTTAACCCCATTGTGATCAGATAGAGAGCAAGGAATTATTTCAATTTTCCTTTACTTGTTGAGATTTGGTTTTTGTCCTAATATATGATATATTTTAGAGAATGTTCCATGGTATGCTGAAATGAATGTGTATTCTGCAGCATTTGCATGGGATGTTTTGAAGATCTCTGTTAGGTTCATTTGTTCCAGGACCTCATTTAATTTAGGTGCTTCTCTGTTTATTTTTTTTTTAATTTTTTTTTTATTTTTTATTTATTTATTTGAGAGCGACAGACACAGAGAGAAAGACAGACAGAGGAAGAGAGAGAGAATGGGTGCGCCAGGGCTTCCAGCCTCTGCAAACGAACTCCAGACGCGTGCACCCCCTTGTGCATCTGGCTAACGTGGGACCTGGGGAACCGAGCCTCGAACCGGGATCCTTAGGCTTCACAGGCAAGCGCTTAACCGCTAAGCCATCTCTCCAGCCCCTCTGTTTATTTTTTGACATAATAACTTGCCAAATGATAACAGTAGGGTATGGAAGTGTTTGTGTTTGGTGTTATCTGTGACTTTAATTCTAATATTGTTTGATGAAATTGAGAGCTCCCATGATAGGTGCAGATATTTCTAGAATTATTATCTCCTCCTGTTAGAGTGTTCCTTTCATCAATATAAAGTGACCTTCTTTATCTTTCCTAAGTAATGTTGGTTTGAAGTCTACCCTGTCAGATATTAAAATAGTGACACCTGCTTGTTTACTAGACCCACTTGCTTGAAATACTGTTTTCCATCCTTTTACCCTAAAGACTGTCTGCCTTTTATTGAAAAGGTGAGTTTTTTGGAGACAACAAATAGAAGGATCCTGCTTCTTAACCATGTTACAAACCTGTGTCTTTTGGTTATGGAATTGAAGCTATTGATAATAACAGTTGTTATAGAAAGGTAGGTATTTATTCTTGCCATTCTTGTTTTGTGGTTCTCCTGGTTTTTCCTTTACTAAAAATACCTGCTATACCTTTGAAGGAACTTCTTCTTCTATTATAACCTAAATTCTGGTGTTTAATCTCTTCATAGTGTCCTGTATGTCTTCAAATTCCAGTTCATACCTTCATATTATTTTCTTTGTTGGACTTTATTATAACTGCCACTTAGTCTTATAGTTTAGATATTCTGTGATCTCCTTGCTCCATTCTACTGGTGAGACATTCTACAGAGTTTTCTATTTGACTTACTCTATTTTTCATTTCCAGTATTTCTTATTGGTATTTTTCATTATTTCTATTTCTTTAATTATGTCTTGAATTGACCTTATTTTATTAAGTTACTTTGCTGTGTTCTATTTGGACCAAACAAAGGGATTTTCCAACCTCATCAACATCCTTACAAAGTCAAGAAACCTGAAGGGGAGACAGCAAAAGAACTGCTGAAAGGGACACAGTCAGTACCAGCTGAGGAGTTCCAGCACAACTCCAGGCTTCCTGCACTCTCCCACACACCCCCCCACCAACAGCACCATGACCCTCTGGAGGACACATTCAGCTTCTGGCAGCAGGGCATCCAGCACAGCTGATCAGAACACCATTTTTACAGCACAACACAAGGAGATCAAGGTAGGTACACAGCAATGGTGATATTTGAAGCCTCCCCAGAAGGTAATTATGCCAACTGACAAAAAAGCAGGTACATAGGCCTGCACTGGAAGTGTTAATCTCTGTTTACATGTCAGGGCATATGTGTTACATATTGTTGTTTGGCTTTACCATTCTCCATTAAGCTGTATTTGGGGGTTGACTATTGGTGCTTTTAATGCTTTCAGATTCATAAGACCTTTGTCTCTTGCTTCTGTAATTATTGGGGGCAGTGTCTGATTCAGACCCAGACTGACCTTAAACCATTTCAGTACAGAAATCTCAACCTCCCAGTTGACAGGATTAAGAGTGTAAAGCAACACACATCCCCAGGAATTTTGACTTTATAAGGTTATCTCTTTGTTTCAATCCCCACACTTGCATACTCTTTGCTTGTTTTTACTAAATGTGTATACTGCTCAGCTGAATTTTAGAATTTGCCAAGAAATAGTCCTACCCAGCCCACTAGAATACTTTAATAGCAGGCAAACTCAACAACTAGGATTCCTTCTGCAGTTGGATTGGAGTACAAGTGCTACACTGGGCACATTAAATACCTACTCTGGAGGTACATAAAGTTGGATTTCCAAATTTCACAGATTATTAGAAAACCCAAGCATCAAATCAACTGAGGATTCAAAACTCACAACATGTAATACAAGAAACACAAAGATCAAGACAATACAGTCCCACCAAAAAGTATAAATCAATCATAAATGGGCCACAATGAGACTGTCTTAGATGAAATGTCTGACAAAGATTTCAAAAAAATGACTTTATCTATACTCGAAGAAATCAAAGAAGAAAAAAAAAGGAATTAAGGAAGAAAGAAACTCCTGAAGGAATTCCAAGAGAATACAGGAAACCAGATTAGTGAAATAAGGAGGACATTACAAGACATGAGAAAGGAAATAGAAACACTGAAGAAAAACTAAGCAGAAATTATAGTATTGCAAAACACAGTAATTTAAAATAAAAACTCAGACTTCTGGGTAAGATGGTGGCATACAAGCCATGCCAAACCAGCGTAGGGAAGGATTCAATCAAAATGCACTTTTCTTCTGAAACATGAAGCAGTATAGATTATTCTTAGACACAGGAGAGAAGCAAGAGAGACCAAGATCCACCAAAGGAGGAAAAGAGCAGAATCTCATTAAGGCACTTGAGGCTTGCCAATCTGCATAATCCATGCACCTGCCTGGCACCACCCACTTGCCAGGTGTGCCAAGTGGAAGCAGAAGAGACCAAACAAGGGGATTTTCCAACCTCATCAACCTCCTTGAAAAGTCAAGAAATATGATGGAAAGACAGTTGAGATCAACTCAGGAGGTACTGAAGGGGATACAGGCAGGACTGCATGAGCAACACCAGGATTTCTGCACTCTCCCATCCTCCAACCATCAGAACTGTGAACTTCCTGCATTCAGCCCCTAGTGGCAGCACATCCAGCACAACTGATCAGAATACCAGATTTACAGCACAACACAGAGGGATCAATGTGGGCACTCAGCTTTGGTGAGATTGGAAGCCACCCCAAAATGTAACAAGGCCAACTGACCAAAACAAAACAAAACAAAACAAACAAAAAAAAAAACAGGTACATAGGCCTGCATTGGAAGTGCAGATCCCTCTTTCCATGCCAGAGCAGGTTATGGGTTACATATTCTTGGCTGGCTTTACCATTTTCAAATAAGCTGTATTTGGGGGTTGGATATTGTTGCCTTTGATGCTTTCAGACTTATAGGCCCTTTGCTTTTGGTTCTGTCATTATTGGGGACAGGGTCTGATTCAGATCCAGGCTGACCTGGAATCTAATTAAGAACATAATTCCCTACCTCATATCTGACAGGATTAAGGCTGTACAGCAACACACACCCTTAGAGATTTTGGCTTTATAAGACAATCTGTTTGTTTTAATCCTCACAATTGCATACTCTGTGCTATTTTTATTGAATGTGTATATTGCTCAGTTTAAGTTTAGAATTTGCCAGTAAACTGCTCCACTCAGTCTACTAGAATATTTGCTTAAGAAGCAAACTCGTCCAGAAAGCCAAGCACCACATGTTCTCCCTCATATGTGGATCCTAGCTACAGATGATTGGGCTTCTGTGTGAGAAGGAAAAAACTCAGTAGCAAAGGCTAGTAAGTTAAAAAGGAGATAGATATGAAGGGAAGAGAAAGTAAGGGAGGAGGGTACTTAATAGGTTGGTATTGTATATATGTAAGTACAATGATTGAGATGGGGAGGTAATATGATGGAGAATGGGATTTCAAAGGGGAAAGTGTGGGGGGAGGGAGGGTATTACCATGGGATATTTTTTATAATCATGGAAAATGTTAATAAAAATTGTGAAAAGGAAAAAAAATGATCTTGATAATCAGTTCAAGGCCAGATTGGACTCATCAATTCATGAATTCCAAGTCAGCCTGGGTTAGAATGAGACCCTATCTCAAATGAATGGATGAATAAAGAA
Source organism: Jaculus jaculus (assembly GCF_020740685.1). NCBI lineage: Eukaryota > Metazoa > Chordata > Mammalia > Rodentia > Dipodidae > Jaculus > Jaculus jaculus. The sequence continues at coordinate 53,385,472 of NC_059112.1, forward strand.
AATGTGCTATTAAAAAAAAAAGAAGCAAACTCAACACCTCAACATCTGCTGTTGGATTGGGGCACAAGGACTATACTTGACACCTTAAGCTCATTTCCCAAAAATACATAAAGGTGGATCCCCACATCTAACAACACTGTGGGTAAGTAGAAAACCCAAGCATCAAATCAATTCAGGATGCAAAAGTCACAACATTATAATATAAGAAGCATGAAGAATCAAGACAATACAATCCCACCAAAAAACAATAAATCCATCAGAAATTATCACCAATGAGACTGCTTCAGATGAAATTCCTAACAAAGATTTCATTAAAAAATGATTGTATCTATACTCAAAGAAGTCAAAGAAGCATTCAAAGGAATGAAAGAAGAAAACAAAGAAATTAAAGAAGAAAGAGAACACAGGAAACCAGCTTCATGAAATAAGGAGGTCATTACAAAACATGAGTAAGGAAATATAAATATTGAAGAAAAACCAGGCTGAAATTCTAGCTCTGAAGAACAGAGTTAGTCAAATAAAAAAACTTTGTGGAAAGTCTCACCAGTACAATGAATGAAGGAGAGAACAGAATATCTAAACTATAAGACCAGGTGGCAGACCTAGTACAGTCCAACAAAGAGAAAGACAAGTTAATAGAAAGGTATGAATGGAAATTTCAAGATATGCAAGACACTATAAAAAGATGAAACACAATAATTCAGAATACATTAGAAGGAGAAGAATTTCAATTCAGAGACTTACTGACATTTTCAACAAAATCACAGAAGAAAACTTCCCCAAATTGGGAAAGAAGTGCCAATGCAGACACAAAAAAGCTTTTAGAACACCAAACAGGTGAAACTTGGAAAGAACCTCTCCTTGCCAAAAATGACTAAACATGCAAACTAAAGAAAATATATTGAAAGCAGTTACATAGAAAAAGCAAGTCATCTACAAAGGCAAGTGTGTCAGAATAACAGCAAATTTGTCAAAAAGCCAGAAGGGCTTGGAATAGTGTATTCCAAGATCTGAAACATAACAACTGTCAACCAAGATTACTATATCCTGCAAAGCTGTCTATCCAAATTGATGGAGAAAAAAAGGACACTCCACAACAGAAACAGGCTAAATGAATTTATGACGACTAAACCAGCTCTAGTTTTACTGACATAAATCTTTCTTCTTTTGGGAAACCTTGTAGGTCTTTCTGATCAACAGCTCATTGTGGATGTTACCCACATGCTGGTACTGGGAGTTACAGGTTAGTGCAAGTAAGAAGAAGGAAGAAAAATATAGGTAATATACAAGAGAAAGAGAAAAGAGACAAAAACAGGAGGAGATTGAGGATAGTCTTTATCATACACTCTTGATGCCCCTGTGAAGTATTCCCTCTAAGCACCTGATGAAGGATTGACTCTTTAGTCTGTCTCTCAGAATGTAGGATTTTTATGGTACCATTTATATTTGGGTCCAGTTTTCTGTCCCCTACACATTTACCCTCTTCTCCTGCCCTACTCTCCCTATTGCCTAGGCCTCCAGATGTTTATTAGGTATGCCAGCATCACAGGCAGGTTCAGATTAGGAGCCACAGATGAGTGAGACCATGCAACAATTATCTTTCTGTGATTGGGTGAGTTCACTGAGAATGATCTGTTCCATGTTTGACCACATTTCTTCAAATTTCATTGTTTCATTTTTCCTTATGTCTACATAAAATTCCATCATGTAGATATACCACACCTTGGTTATCTACATGTCTTATGATGAACGTCTGGATTGATTCCATTTCTTATCTATTATGAATTGAGCAGCTATAAACATGGTTGAGCAAATATCTCAGAGCTGAGGTTAGAAGCTTTTAGGATAAATGCCCAGTAAGGGAATAACTGGGTCTCTTGGTACCTCTATAGTCATCCTTTAAAAAAAAAAATTGTTACTTTTTATTTATTTATTTGAGAACAACAGAGAGAGAAAGAGGGAGAGAGAGAGAGAGAGAATGGGAACACCAGGGCCTCCACCCACTGCAAACAAACTCCAGATGCATGCACCCCCTTGTGCATCTGGCTAACATGGAATCCTGGGGAATCAAGCCTCAAACCAGGGTTCTTAGTCTTCACAGGCAAGCGCTTAACCACTAAGCCATCTCTCCAGCTCTATTGTTCTCATCCTTTTTAGGAGTCTCCATATTTCTTCCATAGTGGTTGTACTAGCTTGCATTCCCACCAACAGTGAATGAGGGTTCCTATCACTCCACAACCTTCTCAGCATTTGTTGTCATTAGATTTTTTTTTAATGTTTGCTATACTTCCTAGAGTAAGATGGAATCTCATAGTTGTTTTAATTTGCATTACCCTGATGATTAGGGATGTTAAATATTTTCTTAAGTGTGTGTTTGCCATTTGTATTTCTTCCTCTGAGAACTCCCTGTGCCATTCTCTGCCCCATTTTGTGAGGGTTGTTTGACTTTTTATTGTTTAGGTTTTTTAATCCTTTGGAGATTCTAGAAATTAGGCCTCTGTTCAATGTGAATCTGGAAAAGATTTTCTCCCATTCTGTGGGAAATCTATGGGCTCTGCTTATTCTTTGTGTGTGAAAAAGCTTTTCAGCTTTCTGAGGTTCCAATTGTTGAGTGATAGTTTTAATTTCCTAAGCTACTGGGGTTTTGTTCAGAAACTCTCTTCCTACTCCTATATCATGGAAAGTTCCTCCTATTTTTTTCTTCCAGTACTAGCAAAATTTCTGGTCTTGTATGGAGGTCTTTGATCCATTTGGACTAGATTTTTGTGCATGGTGAAATGTGTGGATCAAGTTTCATTTTTCTGCATATGGTTATCCAGTTTGTCCAGCACCATTTGTTGAAGATGCTGTCTTTTTTCCAGTCTACATTGTTAGGGCCTTTGTCAAATATCAAGTAGCTATAGTTACTTGACCCAAACACTGGGTCCTCAATTCTGTTCCATTGGCCTATGTTCCTGTTTTTATGCCAGTCCCATATTGTTTTTATTACTATGGTTTTGTAGTATAGCTTTAGATCAGGCGTAGTAATGACTCCAGAGGTATTTCTTTTGCTGAGTATATGCTTGGATATTCGAGGCCTTCTGCCATTCCATAAGAACTTTAAGATGATTTTTTCTGTCTCTGTGAAGAAAGACATTGGGATATTTATTGGTATTGCATTAAATCTATATATTGCTTTTAGTAAGATTGCCATTTTCACAATATTAACTCTGCCTATCCAGGAGCATAAGAAGTCTTCCCATTTTCTCAGGGCCTCCTCAATTTCTTTCTTGAGTGCTTTTATATTCTCATTGTATACATCACTCAACTCCTTGGCTAATGCTATTCTGAGGTATTTTCTTATTTTTTTATACTATTGCAAATGTGACAATGTCACTTATTTCTTTCTCTGTATCTTTGTCTTTTGCATATAGAAAGGCTACTGATTTTGTGGATTGATTTTGTATCTGGCTACTTTACTAAAGGAGTTAATCACTTTTAGTAGTTTTGAGGTGGAGGTTCTCAGGTCACTTATGTATAGAATCATGTCTGCAAATAGGGCTAACTTAACTTCTTTCTTTCCAATTTGTATCCTTTTTATTTCTTTCTCCTATCTTATTGCTTGAGCCAGAACTTACAGTACTACGATGAAGAACAGAGGTGACAGTGGACAGCCCTGTCTTGTTCCTGATTTCAATGGGAATTCCTTCAGCATCTCCCTATTAAGTACTATTTAGGATTAGGATTTTTATATGTAGCCTTTGCTATGTTGATTATAGACCATCCATGCCTATTGTCTCCAATGTTTTGATCATTAAATGATGTTGCATTTTGTCAAAAGCCTTTTCTGTATCTATCAAGATGATCATGTGGTTTTTGTGTTTAAGCTTATTTAAGTATAGTACATTGAGAGATTTACATATGTAGAACCACCCCTGCATTCCTGGGATGAAGCCTACTTGACCCAGGTGGATAATGTTTTTGATGTGGTGTTGAATTCGGTTTGTGAGGATTTTGTTCAGGATCTTTGCATCTAAGTTCATCAGGGAAAAAAGCCTGTAATTTTCTTTGCTTGTGACATCTCTGCCTGGTTTTGATATTGCGGTGATACTAGCTTAATGAAAGGAGTTGGGGAACTTTCCATGTTCTCTAATTGTGTAGCACAGTTTAGGAAAAATTGGTTTCAGTTCTCCCGTGAAGGTTTGATAGAATTCAGCTGACAAGCCAACTGGCCCTGGACTCTTCTTTTGGGGGAGGTTTTTCATTGCCCTTTCAATCTCAGTGTTTGTGATAGGTTTGTTTAGGAGATTAATCTGTTTAGCTTTGATAGGTGGTATGTGTCCAGGAATTCATCCATTTCATCCATATTATCTAATTTTGTGAAGCAGAGGTTTTTGAAGTCCTGATGATTCTCCCAATTTTGCTTATGCCTGTTGTGATTTCTCCTTTTCATTTCTAATCTTGTTAATTTGCAGTGTTTCTTTCTTTCACTTGATCAAATTGGACAAGGGCTTACCAATCTTGTTGGTTTTTTTCAAAGAACCAGCTCTTTGTTTCATCAATTTTCTCAATTCTTTTATTATTTTCCAATTCATTAATTTCTGCTCTGACCTTAATTATTTCTTTCCATCTGTAGTTTCTTGTGTTGGATACTTCTTGTTTCTCCAGTGCCTTTAGGTGGATGGTTAGTTTATTGATTTGGGATCTCTCTGTCTTTGTGATAAATGCATTTAGCACAATGAATCTTCCCCTGAGGACTACCTTCTTTGTATTCCATAAGATTTGGTATGTTCTGTTCTCAATGTCATGCATTTTTTTAAAAATTTTGAAGTTTTATTTTTTATTTTGTCCACTAACCACTTATAGTTTAAGTTTGTTGTTCAGTTTCCAGGAGTTGGTTGGACTCCTAGCACATCTTTTGTTTTTGATTTCTAACAATACAGCATCATTGTGAACTGATATCAAGCAGGGAATTATGTCAGTCCTCCTAAATATATCGAGTCAGGCTGTATGACCCAGTATATGATCTATTTTAACAAAAGTTCCATGGGCCACTGATAAGAATGTGTAATCTTTGGATTTGGGATAGAATGTTCTGTAGAGGTCCATTAGGTCTAATTGATCTATGGTCTTTTCCCTGTTAAAATCTTCTGTTTGGATGATCTATCTATTTCTGGTAGTGGAGTAATGAGGTCCCCAACTATGATGGTGTTGGTGGTTACCTCTGTTTTATTGTCAAATAGGTTTTGTTTTATTAATTGTGGTGCACCTGAATTTGGTAGATAAAGATTAATGATTGTGATAGTCTCTTGTTGGATCATTCCCTTGATAAGTAAGAAGTGGCCTTCTTTGTCTTTTTTGATTACTTTTGGTTTGAAGCCTATTTTATCTGATATAAATACAGCTACACCTGCTTGCTTATTATTTCCATTTACTTGGAATATCATTTTCCACCCTTTTACCCAGAGGACATGTCTGTCTTTAGTGGTGAGGTGGGTTTCTTGAAGACAGCAGATTGAGGTGTATAATTTTCTCATTCACCCTGTTAGCTTATGTCTCTTGATGGGGTGAGCTAAAGCCCTTAATATTTAAGAGAATAACTGTGAGGTTTGATTTAATACCTGCCATATTGTGACTTATGTGGTTTGGTGTTTTCTTGGCCTTTGTAATTTTTGTGCCATCTTGCAGTTTGGTTATTGTAATTTGCTTCTCATAGGCACTTAAGGTTGCTTATTTGAATCTTCTGTGTGGAGCAGTCCCTGAAGTACTTTCTGTAGGTTTGGCTTTGTGTTCATATAGTTGTAAAGCTGAGTTTTATTGTAGAAAGTTTTTCTTTCACCATCTATTATGAGGGATACTTTTGCTGGGTAGAGTAGTTTGGGTTGGAAGCAATAAGTTCTTAGAGTTTGCAGTGTTCCATTCCAACCCTTTCTGGATTTTAGGGTTTCCATTGAGAAGTCTGAAGTAACTCTGATAGGTTTTCCTTTATATGTAATATGTTTTCTCCTTAGCTGCCTTTAGGACTTTATCTTTATGTTTAGAGTCTTAATGATAATATGTCTTGGAGACTTTCTGCTTTGGTCCAGTCTGTTTGGAGTTCTGATAGCTTCTTGTAATTAGATGGGACTTTCTTTTGAGAGAGTGGGCAAGTTTTCCTTGATAATTTATTGAATAAAGTTTTCCACACCTTTGGTCTGAATTTCTTCCCCTTCTCATAATCTGAATGTTGGGACTCTTAAGGGTATCCCACAGTTCCCTCTTGTTCTGTTCACAGAAATTTTTGAACTTGTTGAAACTTTTGGACTCATGTACTATGTCCTCTGTTTTGTCTTCCAATTTTGAGTTTCTATCCTTTGTTCTGACTTTGTTCTAGAGAGCATCTATAGAGTTTTGGACTTGTTCAATTTGGTTCATATTTTCTACTGCTTTTTTATGTATAGTTTCCAACCTTCTGTCAAGTTCTTTTTCCATAACATTTTCTGATTTTATTAATACTTCTTAGACTTCATCCTTGTATTTTTTTATGTCTTCATTGAGCTTAGCCAGCTGGTTACTGAGGGCCTCTTTTTTTCTCTCTCTCTTTTCATTTTTATTAATGTGTTTTGTATTCAGTGAATACAGCCAAGTTGGTACCATTGTTAGCCTTCTCCCTGTACTCCACCCTCCCATTGTCCCCTCCTAGTTGAGGTATATGAGTCATGCATTGTGGAGTTAGCCCTCAGTTATGAGTAGGGAGAAATATCTCTGTGTATCATGACCCAACATGTGGCTCTGACATTCTTTCCACCCCCTCTTCTGCAAATTTCCTTGAGACATGTTGGGTTCATTTCAGCTCTGCGTCAGTGATGGGGTCTTGGGAGCCTCTATGTCTCTGGATATCTGATTTGGTAGGAGTTGATTGTTCTCTGTGTTGATCTCCTTCACCCTTGTGCTGCTACCAGGTTCACCAAGGAAACAATGGCCCTTGCTTACTTCACCAATTATTTTTAGTTTCAGCTGGGGCCCTTTTGAGGTTTCATGGGATGGTTCTCTCTTAGGATCTGCATCTATCTGAAAAATAAAAGCAGATTCTCCAACAGAGAGTAAAGTTAGCACCAGATAAATGGGATAACCTTTATTTATTTATTTATTTATTTATTTATTTATTTATTTATTTATTTTTTAGAGAGAGTGCAGGTATAGGTCCTCTTGTGGCCCACTATTGGTGATAGCTTGTTATGGAGAGAGGGCTTACTTTTGGATATGGTTCTGACTTGTTTCCAAGTTCCAATGATGGGTTCCATTCCACTGAACAGATTAGTTAGCCAAATCAAGAGCAGCTGGTTTCCTACCATGGCTGTGGACCACTATTGCACTTTTGTGAGCATCACAACAAGTTATTTGCAGCTAAGTAGGGTAGACCATGAGTTTCTTGGACAGATATTGGTCACTTTTCCCCAGTTGCCCATGTAACACCTTCTGGCACTAGACACACTGACTGTCTGGGGACTGACTCTCTTCCAGTTTCCAGCCATATCACTCCTTGTTATGTGTCATCCACATATGGTATCTTCAGCAGTATGGTTTTACCATTAACCTTTGGTGGATAATCAAGTACTCTGACAGAAATCTGTCATTCTTTTAGGAAACCTTGTATGTCTCTCTAATCAAAAGCTCATTGTGGATGATAGCCACCTGCTGGTACTGGGAGTTACAGGTCAGTGCCCACTAAGAGAAGGAAGGAAAGATAAATAATATAAAAGAGTTATAGAGAAGAGGGAGAGAGAGAGAGAGAAGCAGTAGAAGATTAAGGTCAGTCTTCATCATAACCTCTCCAGTGCCTTGTAACTCAGTTGTTCCCTCTAAGGGCCTGGTTAAGGTTCAACCATTTGGTCTACCTTTTAGGATGTAGAATTTTATGGTACCTTTGCCATTTATGTCCAGATTTTTGTCACCCACCTCATCCCTTACCCTCCCCTCTCTCCCCACCCACCATTGTCCAGTACTCAAGATGCTTGCTGGGTATATGGGCATCTTGGGTAGATTCAGGTTAGGTGCTGTAGATGAGTGAGAGTATGTGGCAGTTATCTTTCTGTGATTGGGTAAGTTCACTGAGATGATCTGTTCCAGGTTTGACCATTTTTCCTGAAATTTCATTGTGTCATTTTTTATTACTGCTGTGTAGAATTGTATTGTGTAGATATACCATATCTTCATTATCTATTCATCTAGTGATGGACATCTGGGTTGATTCCAGCTCTTAGCTATTGCAAATTGAGCTGCTGTAAACATGGTTGAGCAAATATCTCTGGACTGAGGCTTGGAGGTTTAAGGTACATGCCTGGTAAAGGAATAACTGGATCTGTTGGTAACTCTATTTTTTCTCTCCTTCAGATTATTTAACTTTCTTAGGAACCCTTCCAGGTTCTTTTCTAGTATGTCTAATCTAGTGAGCATACCATTCATACAATTATTGGTCCTTTGTTGAGTTACTGCAAGTTCTGCTATTTGCTTGGCCAGGGTTTCATAGTTTGTTTTTTTCATTTTGGGGTTCTAATCCTATTGTCTTTTCTATGTTTTGAGGGACTGGGCAATCTAGCTGGAGTTACTTGTATTAGATTTTTCTTGCTATTCCTTTTACATTTTTATCTGCCCATCAGAAACCCTTGTAGGTGGGACACTAGTCTGCTGGCCTGAGGTGGTGGTCAGTGGGACGGTGATTTGCCCATGGAATTCAGAAAAGCTAAGATGGAACCATTAGCCTGGTCTCTGTTTCATTGTGGGATGGGGCAGCAGCCAGTGGGATGGCAATTGCATGTTGGGCTCAGATGAACTGGGCAGGAATGGTGACTGGGTCACCCAATCACATGTGAGCATCCTCAAGGCTGGGTGGGACCAGTGATTGCATACAGGGGTCAGCAAGGCTGGGCAGGAATGGGCACGATGCTGATCAAACCTGTGGAGCTCTGCTGGGTGGTGGGAAAGCCTAGGATGGAGGATCTAGCCTGTTAGCTTGGGTCCACTTGATCTGCAGTTAGTCTAGGAGTGATCTTCTACAGGAACTGCATCTAGGACAGCTGCTTGAGGTGATTAGGGAATGGTGGGCTCCCGGAAAGTGTGGGAATCAGCAGATTCCCTATTTTGCTCCAACACCCTCCCACTTGAAGGCTACTAGAAACATCAAACCCCCAAACAAAAACTACCCCCGCTGAACCTTAGAGGTCTTGCCTTTTCTTCCCCATGAGGTGAGACGAGATTAGGTGGATACCATCTTGATCAGACGTCCCTTTTGTTATTGTTGTTGTTGTTGTTTTTGTTTTTGAGGTAGATTCTCACTCTAGCCCAGGCTGACCTGGAATTCACTCTGTATTCTCAGGGTGGCAATTCTCCTACCTCTGATTCCTGAGTGCTGGGATTAAAGGCTTGTGCCACCATGCCCAGGCCATGTATATATATATATAACCAAAACCAAACTATATATATATATATAGTTTGTTTTTGTTTCCATAAATAAAGATTTTATTTTTATTTATTTCTTTATTAGAGACAATAGAGCTGGAGGGAGAGACAGTGTGTATGTGACAATGGGTACACCAGCACCTGTAGCCACTGCAAATGAACTCCAGATGCATGTGCCACAATGTGCATCTAGCTAACCTGGGACCTGGGGAATCAAACCTGGGTCCTTAAGCTTCACAGGCAAGTGCCTTTAACCACTAACCCATCCCTTCAGACCTCAATAATAACTCTTGATATCAATGGCCTCAATGCTCCATCCAAAAGACACATGCTTGCAGACTGGATTAAAAGGAAGGATTCAACCATTTGTTGCCTCCAGGAAACTCAGCTCTCAATAAAAGATAGAAACTGTCTTAAGGTGAAAGGATGGGAAACAGTATTTCAAGCAAATGGGCCGAGGAAACAAATAGGAGTTGCTTATCCTAATTTCTGATAGGATAAAATTCAACCAACATTAGTGAGGAAAGATAAAGAAGATCATTTTATACTGATTAAAGGTATACTCTAATAGGAAGACATTACAATCCTAAACATATATGCACCTAACATAGGGGCTCCCCAGTTCATCAAACAAACACTATTAGACTTAATGTCACAGATAACACCAAACACAATTGTATAGGGTGACTTCAATACCCCACTCTTATCAATTCACATGTCATACCAATAAAAATAAACAAAGAAACATCTACATTAAATGATGTCATGGAACAAATGGACCTAAAAGATATATACAGAGCTTTCCATCCAAATGCTGCAGAGTATACATTTTTCTCAGCAGCACATGAAACATTCTCTAAAATACACCATGGGCTTCAACGAGAGCATGGACCCTAGAGAACGTGAAATGGAAGGGACAAGAGACACAAGGAACCGACAGCAAGGCAGGAGTCTGATCAAGCTGCAATTTTTATTTTTCTCAGGGCACCTTTTATACAGCAGAACAGGGAAGTTTGTCAGTAGTTTAGGTATTGCTACAATTCTCTTTTGACAGGATAAGGTCATAGGCCCAAGGCCACAAGATTAACGACTTTAACAAACAGCTGAAGGCTTTGTGACTTTCCAGAACAGACAACTTATCACAAAATGGAGTCATTACTCAAGATAGAGGCACTTTTGGTTGCCTAGTGCCCAGAAGCCTGACCATAAACTGGCCTTTTGCAAAAGATAAGATTCTGTAAGCAGTCTGCTGACCAAGCAGGCCCAGGCAAAATGGAGAGGCTTTTGCTCTATGGCTCCCGACATAGTAGGACATAAAGCAAATCTCAACAAATACAAGAAAATTGAAATAATACATTGTACTCCATCTGACCACAATGGGATTAAACTGCAAATCAGCAACAAGAAAACCTACAGATCATACAGAAATTCATGGAGACTAAACAATACACTATTGAATTATGAATGGGTCGTTGAAAAAGGAAATCAATAAATTCATAGAATCAAATTATGATGATAATACAACATACCAAAACCTTTGGAACACCATGAAGGAAGTCCTTAGAGGGAAATTTATAGTACTAACTGCCTACATAAAGAAATTATAGACTTCACAAGTAAACAATCAATGCTTCATCTTAAGTAAGGCCTTGGAAAAAGGGCAAGTCAAACCAAAAATCAGTAGAAATGAAGAAATAACAAAACATTAGGGTAGAAATTAATGAAATAGGAGCCAAAAAATAATCCAAATAATTAATGAGACAAAAAGTTAGTTCTTTGAAAGGATAAACAGGACTGATAAACCCTTAGCAAATCTGACCAGGAAAAAAAAAGAGAAGAGACAAAAATTAATAAAATTAGAGTTGAAAAAACACCACTACAATAGATGCCAAAGAAATTCAGAAAATGACAAGGACATACTTTAAGAATATATATATATCTAAATTTGAAAATCTGAAAGAAATGGATTATTTCCTTGATTCATACAACCTATCAAAATTAAATCAAGATGAGATAAACCATTTAAATAGACCTATAAAAAGTACATAGATCCAACCAGGTAACCAGGTATAAAAATTTTTCCAACTAAAATAAAGTCCAGGCCCAGATGGATTCACTGATGAACTTTACCATGCCTTCATGGAAGAACTAACACCACTGCTTCTCAAACTTTTTCATAAAATAGAAAAGGAAGGAATTCTGCTGAACTCCTTCTATGATGCAAGCATCACCCTGATGCCAAAACCAGACAAAGACAGAAAACAACAACAACAAAAAATACAGGCCAATCTATCTCACAAACATATATTCAAAACTTCTGAACACAATTTTGGCAAACAGAATACAAGAATATATCAGAAAGATTATTCACCCTGACCAAGTAGGCTTTATCCCAAGGATGCAAGGATGGGTCAACATACAAAAATTGATAAAGATAATATATCATATAAATGGTCTGAAGTGCAAATATCACATGATCATCTCAATAGATGCAGAAAAGGCATTTGACAAAATCCAACATCCCTTCATGGTAAAAATATTACAGAAACTGGGAATAGAAGGAACATATCTCAACATAATACAAGATATTTATGACAAACCCACAGCCAACATTATACTAAATGGGGAATGCTAGAAGCTTTTCTACTAAATTCATGAACAAAACAAGTATGTCCACTGTCCCCACATTTATTTAATATAGTACTGGAAGTTTTAGCTATAGCAATAAGGCAAGAAACACTCATAAAAAGGATGCAAATTGGAAAGGAAGAGATCAAATTATCATTATTTGCAGATGATATGATTCTATACATAAGGAACCCTAAAGACTCTACTAGTAAACTCTTAGTGCTGATAAACACTTTTAGCAATGCATCAGGATACATAATTAACACGGAGAAATCAGCAGCTTTTCTATATACTCTAACCAGAAGTGAGAGTGGCATTAATATATGAATATGAACATTAAGTGAGTGCTTTCAGGGAAGTTTTGTGAGAATAATATATGAACTTATCCAGACAAGAACAGTCTTTATACCCCTAAGGCTCATGACCTCCCCTTCCATAGGCTTTTGATTAGGTTTTCAGTACCAGGCATGTATTCCCTCCCATAGAATGGGTCTTCAGTCCAATTAGAGAGCAGTTGGTTTTCCCCAGAGCATACATGCCACTATTGCACTTGTTCAGTCATTTGGCTTGTCTGACCAAATGAGAGGCTTCCAGTGTACAGTGTTTTCACTGCTGATGACCTATGTTTCCTATAGGGCTGCATGCAGTGAAGTTTTTCAATCCAGAGGCTTAGTAGGCATTTTCAACAAAATCAAAGAAGAAAAATTTCCCCAAATTGAGAAAGAGATACCAATGCAGATATAGGAAGCTTTTAAAACACCAAACAGACAAAACCTGGAAAGAACCTCTCTTCTCCATGTTATAATTAAACTACTAAACAAGCAAACCAAATAAAATATATTGAAATCAGTTGGAGAGAAAATGCAAGTACCTATACAGGCAAGCCCATCAGAATAAATGCAGATTACTCAACACAAATTTTAAAAGCCAGAAGGGCTAGGAATTATGTATCCAAGTTCTGAAAGACAAAAATTGTAAACCAAGATTATTTATCCTGCAAAGATATCTGTCCAAACTGATGGAGCAATAAGGACATTCGACAACAAATACAGGCTAAAGGAATTTATGACAGCTAAGCCAGCTCTACAGGAAATACTTGATGAAAAACTATTTTTTTTTGAATTCAGGAACTTTTTTTCATTCATTCAATAATTTTTTGACAATTTGTATACATGTATATACATGTATTTTCATCAAATTCCCTCTCATTTCTTTTTTTATTTTTTAATTATTATTAACATTTTCCATGGTCATAAAATTTATCCCGTGGTATTTCCCTCCCTCCCCACCCCCACACTTTCCATTTGAAATTCCATTCTCTGTCTTATTACCTCCCCATTACAATCATTGTAATTACATATATACAATATCAACCTATTAAGTATCCTCCTCCCTTCCTTTCTCTTCTCTTTATGTCTCCTTTTTAACTTACTGGCCTCTGCTGCTAAGTATTTTCTTTCTCACGCAGAGCCCAATCATCTGTAGCTAGGATCCACATATGAGAGAGAACATGTGGCGCTTGGCTTTCTGGGCCTGGGTTACCTCACTTAGTATAATCCTTTCCAGGTCCGTCCATTTTTCTGCAAATTTCATAACTTCATTTTTCATTGCCACAGAGTAGAACTCCATTGTATAATGTGCCACATCTTCATTATCCACTCATCAGTAGAGGGACATCTAGGCTGGTTCCATTTCCCAGCTATTATAAATTGAGCAGCAATAAACATGGTTGAGCACGTACTTCCAAGGAAATGAGATGAGTCCTTTGGATATATGCCAAGGAGTGCTATAGCTGGGTCATATGGTAGATCAATATTTAGCTGTTTTAAGAACCTCCACACTGTTTTCCACAATGGCTGGACCAGATTGCATTCCCACCAGCAGTGTAGAAGGGTTCCTTTTTTCCACATCCCCGCAAACATTTATGATTATTTGTTTTCATGATGGTGGCCAATCTGACAGGAGTGAGATGGAATCTCAATGTAGTTTTAATCTGCATTTTCCTGATTACTAGTGACGTAGAACATTTTTTTAAATGTTTATATGCCATTTGTAATTCTTCCTTTGAGAATGCTCTATTTAGCTCCATAGCCCATTTTTTGATTGGCTTGTTTGATTCCTTATTAGTTAACTTTTTGAGTTCTTTGTATATTCTAGATATTAATCCTCTATCAGATATAAAGCTGTCAAAGATTTTTTTCCCATTCTGTAGGTTGCCTCTTTTTTTCACAGTGTCCTTTGCAGTGCAAAATCATTGTAATTTCATGAGGTCCCAGTGATTAATCTGTGGTTTTATTGCCTGAGCAATTGGGGTTGTATTCAGAAAGTCTTTGCCAAGACCAATATGCTGAAGGGTTTCCCCTACTTTTTCCTCTAGCAGTTTCAGAGTTTCAGGTCTGATGTTAAGGTCTTTAATCCATTTGGACTTAATTCTTGTGCATGGTGAGAGAGAAGAATGTATTTTCATCCTTCTGCAAATATATATCCAGTTTTCAAAACACCATTTGCTGAAGAGGCTGTCTCTTCTCCAATGACTATTTTTGGCATTTTTATCGAATACCAGGTGGCTATAGCTACTTGGGCTTACATCTGGGTCCTCTATTCTGTTCCACTGATCTACATGTCTGTTTTTGTGCCAATACCATGCTGTTTTTGTTACTATGGCTCTGTAGTATAGATTAAAATCAGGTATGGTGATACCACCAGCCTCATTTTTGTTGCTCAGTATTATTTTAGATATTCGGGGTTTTTTGTGATTCCAAATGAATTTTTGGAGTGTTTTCTATTTCCATGAAGAAAGCCTTTGGAATTTTGATAGGGATTGCATTAAATGTGTAGATTGCTTTAGGTAAGATTACCATTTTCATAATATTGATTCTTCCAATCCAGAAACAAGGAATGTTTCTCCACTTTCTAGTGTCTTCTGCAATTTCTCCTGTGAGTATTTTAAAGTTCTAATTGTAGAGATTCTTTACTTCCTTGTTTAGGTTTATTCCAAGGTACTTTGTTTTTCTTGATGCAATTGTGAATGAGAGTGATTCTCTGATTTCATCCTCTGTGTTTTTTGTTAGCATATATGAAGGCTACTGATTTTTGTGTATTTATTTTATATCCTGCTACTTGGCTGTAGGTTTTTATCAACTCTAACAGTTTGCCAGTAGAGTTTTTAGGGTCCTTTATATATAGAATCATGTCATTAGCAAATAATGATAACTTGATCTCTTCCTTTCCAATTTCTATCCCTTTTATGTGTGTCTCTTGCCTTATTGCTATGGCTAAGACTT
Organism: Jaculus jaculus; assembly: GCF_020740685.1. Taxonomy (NCBI): domain Eukaryota; kingdom Metazoa; phylum Chordata; class Mammalia; order Rodentia; family Dipodidae; genus Jaculus; species Jaculus jaculus. The sequence goes on from NC_059112.1 coordinate 53,400,801, forward strand.
CGAAAACTATATTAAATAAAAGTGGGGACAGTGGACACCCTTGTCTTGTTCCTGATTTTAGTGGAAAGTTTTCCAGGTTTTCCCCATTTAGTAATATGTTGGCTGTAGGCTTGTCATAAATAGCCATTATTATGTTGAGATATGTTCCTTCTATTCCCAGTCTCTGTAAGACTTTTATCATGAAGGGATGTTGGATTTTGTCAAATGCTTTCTCTGCATCTAATGAGATGATCATGTGATTTTTGCCCTTCAACCCATTTATGTAATGTATTACATTTATAGATTTGCGTATGTTGAACCATCCCTGCATCTCTGGGATAACGCCTACTTGGTCAGGGAGAATGATCTTTTTGATATACTCTTGTATTCTGTTTGCCAATATTTTGTTGAGAATTTTTGCATCTATGTTCATTAGGGAGATTGGTCTGTAATTTTCTTTTTTTTGTTCTATCTTTGCCTGGTTTTTGTATCAGGGTGATGCTGGCCTTATAGAAGGAGTTTGGTAGAAATCCTTCTTTTTCTATTTCCTGGAAAAGCTTAAGAAGCAATGGTTTTAGTTCTTTCTTATAGGTGTGGTAAAATTCAGCAGTGAATCCATCTGGGCCTGGGCTTTTTTTAGTTGGGAGATTATTGATAACTGTTCTGATCTCCATGTTTGTTATAGGTCTATTTATGTGATTAATCTCATTTTGATTTAATTTAGGTAGGTCATATAGATCAAGGAAATCATCCATTTCTTTCATATTTTCATACTTTGTGGAGTATATGCTTTTATAGTATGTCCCTATGATTTTTTGAATTTCTCTGGAATCTGTTGTGATGTTACCTTGTTCGTCTCTGATTTTATTAATTTGTGTCTCTTCTCTCTTTCTTTTGGTCAGATTTGCTAAGGGTTTATCAAACTTGTTTATCCTTTCAAAGAAGCAACTCTTTGTTTCATTAATTCTTTGGATTGTTCTTTTTGTTTCTATTTCATTAATTTCTGACCTAATCTTTGTTATTTCTTCCCATCTACTGATTTTTGGTTTGCCTTGTTCTTCTTTTTCTAAGGCTTTAAGGTGAAGCATTAGGTCGTTTACTTGCAACCTTTCTAATTTCTTAATATAGGCACTTAAGGCTATAAATTTACCTCTTAGAACTGCCTTCATTGTGTCCCAGAGATTTTGGTATGTTGTGTTCTCATTATCATTTGAGTGTATAAAATTTTTTATTTCCTTCTTGATTTCTTCACTGACCCATTCATCATTTAGTAGTGTATATTTAGTTTCCATGATTTTGTGTATGCTCTATAGCTTTTCTTGCTATTGATTTGTAGTTTGATTCCATTGAGGTCAGAATGCAAGGAATTATTTCAATTTTTCTGAATTTGTTAAGATTTGCTTTGTGTCCTAATATATGGTCTATTTTAGAGAATGTTCCATGTGCTTCTGAAAAGAATGTATATTCTGCAGCCTTTGGATGAAATGTCCTGTATATATCTGTTAAGTCCATTCCTTCTATGACCTCATTTAGTCCAGTTGCCTCTCTGTTTTTTTTTTTCCCGGGATGACCTTTCAATTATGAGAGTGGGGTGTTAAAGTCACCCACCACCACTGTGTTTGCTGTTATCTGTGACCTTAGTTCTAATAGTGTTTGTTTGATGAATTTGGGAGCACCCATGTTAGGTGCATATATGTTTAGGATTGTAATGTCCTCCTGTTGGAGTGTGCCCTTAATCAATATAAAGTGACCTTCCTTATCTTTCTTGACTAACGTTGGACTAAAGTCTACCTTGTCAGATATTAGGATAGCAACCCCTGCTTGTTTTCTAGTCCCACTTGCTTGAAACACTGTCTTCCACCCTTTCACCCTAAGATAATGTCTATCCTTTGTAGAAAGGTGAGTTTCTTGGAGAAACAAATTGTAGGATCCTGCTTTTTAACCCAGTCTGAAAACCTATGTCTTCTCATTGGGGCATTGAGGCCGTTGATATTAAGAGATATTATTGAAAGGTGTGTATTTATGTTTGCCTTTTTTGTGTGTGTTTCCGGTTCTACCTGTGCTCTCTTCTGTTAACTAGTATTCAAGTATTGCTTGTTTTTTCTAGGTTCCTTAGATGTGTGCTTTTCCTTTTCTTCAGTATGAAGGATTCTATCAAGTATTTTCTGTAGAGCTGGTTTTGTCTTCAAATACTCCTTTAACCTGCTTTTGTCATGGAATGTCCTTATTTCTTCATCTATTTGAATGGATACCTTTGCAGGATAAAGTAACCTCGGTTGACAGTTGTTATCTTTCAGAACTTGGAATATATCACTCCAAGCCCTTCTGGCTTTAAAAGTTTGTGTTGAATAATCTGCTGTAATCCTGATGGGCTTGCTTTTGTAGGTAACTGGATTTGTCTCTCTAACTGCTTTCAGTAGTTTTTCTTTGCTGTGTGTTTGGAAGTTTGATTATAATATGGGGAGGAGAGGTTCTTTTCGGGTTTTGTCTGGCTGGGTTTCTAATGGCTTCCTGTATCTGCATTGGCACCTCTTTCCTAATTTGGGGAAAATTTTCTTCTATGATTTTGTTGAAGACACCTACTATGCCTTTGGAGTGGAATTCTTCTCCTTCTACTATGCCCTGAATTCTTACATTGTATCTTTTCATAGTGTCCCAAATATCTTGAAATTCCCACTCATACTTTTCTATAAGTTTGTCTTTCTCTTTGTTGGCCTGTATTAGATCTGCCACCTGGTCTTCTAGCTTAGATATTCTGTCCTCTCCCTCATCCATCCTACTGGTGAGATTTTCTACAGAGTTTTTATTTCATTAACTGTGTTCTTCATTGCTAGTAATTCTGACTGGTTTTTCTTTTTTATTTCTATTTCCTTATTTATGTCTTGTATTGCCTTCTTTATTTCATGAAATTGGTGTCCTGCATCTTCTTTGATTCCTTTGATTTCCTCTTTGATTTCTTCTTTGATTCCTTTGATTTGTTCTTTGACCTCTTTGAACATATTTATAATTATTCTTTTGAACTCTTTCTCAGGCATTTCCTCTAACTCGTTCCTACTGGAGGACATTTATGATGCATTAATACTTTTTGGTGGATTTATATCATCTTGCTTTTTAGTGTTTCTTGTGTTATAATGTATATATTTTTGCACCTTGGATTAAGTTAATGCTTGGATTTTCTAGCTAGCTGGGTATTCTTAGCTGTATCAATTGATTTGATATAATATATTTTCAGGGTAGGAGCTTAAGGTGCTAGGTGTGGCTCTTAAGACTCTCAGAGTATCTACAAATATGTTCTTAGGGGTTGAGTTTCCCTGCTATAGGAGTATTCAAGCAGGCTGAGTGGAATAAATTACAGGTAGATTCTAAAATTTAAACGCTGTACACATTCAATCAAAAACAGCCCCAAGTATGTATGCAAGAGTAGTTATTATAACAACCAGATCCTCTAGCAACAAAAAGGTTAAGATTTCTGGTCTGTTGAGGGATCCAAGTCAGCTTGTGACCATGTGAGACCCTTCCCTGGTGCAATCCCAGTTACCTTGGATGTTTTTGGTCTCAGTCAAGTTGCTGCCTGGGTCGTCGGGCTGCTGTTCTGATTTCTGGAGCTGGGCACTGGCTTTTCCTGTGGGGCAAACTGAGCCTTGCAAGTTTAGCTCTGAAGATCAGCACCGCTGCTGCTGGAACTGCTGCTGCTCAAGCTGCCGCTACTGGTTCTGTAGCTGCTGCTGCTGAAGCTGCTGCTGCTGGACCCACTGCTGCTGCTGCGTCTGCTGCTGCTGTAGCTGCCACTGCTGGAGCCACCACTGCTGCTGAAGCTGCTGCTGCTCTGTCCACTGCTGCTGCTGCCACTGATGCTGCTGCTGCTAGATCTGCCGCTGCTGCCGCTCCTGGGTCTGCTGCTGCTGCCATGACTGGAGCTGCTACCGCTGGGGCCGCTGTTACCGGTGACGTGAGCCACTGATGTTGCTGCCGAACTCTGCTCCTGTTTGGGTCCCACTGTCGGCTCAAGTTGGCATGGCCGGGTCCCAGGACTGCTGCACTGTTCGCTGGAGCTGGGCTCAGGTGGTGGCAGAGGGGAAGGAGCCGCAGCTGCTCTGGTTCTCTCGCTCTTCCATGTGTTCTTCTACCTCGTGGTCTGCTCCTCCGTTCCTCACTGCCACTCTCCCTTCACGTTTCCTGAGTTGCGGAGAGCACCGGTGTGAGTGGAAGCTCCCGCACCTGGCTTTTCCTGTGGCTGAAGCTGAGCCTGGCGGCTTTCTGGTGTGCAGCGGCCGCCGTGGTTGGCCAAGCTGCCAGAGCCGCTTTTGCCAGCCTGTGCGGACTCTGTATGCTCTGGATCTCTTCTACTTCTCCGCTGCTGCTTCAATTTCCTATACACCTCACTTTTTAGTAAAAGTTTGTATTTTGCTGAGTTTTTTTTGGTCTTTTTCCCCCCTAGGCTATTTTGGCATGGTACCTACGCTGCCATCTTAACCGGAAGTCCCTTGATGAAATTCTTAACAATGAAGAGAAAGCAAAACACACACATGAGGAAACAGGGGAAAAAAACATACTCAAGTAACAGTTAAAACAAGAGAGTAAATAGAAAGTAGAAGCACTACAAAACAAGAAGAATAGCAAGAATAAACACATGTATTCCAAGAATATCTCTTGATATCAATGGCTTCAATGCACCAACCAAAAGACACAGGATTTCAGACTGGATTTAAAGGCAAGATCCTGCTCTTTGTTGCCTTCAGGAAACTCATCTCTCAATAAAAGAGAAACACTGCCTTAGAGTGAAAGAATGGAAAACAGGATTTCAAGCAAACAGGCCTAGGAAACAAGCTAGGTTGGTATCCTAATATCTGACAGGATAGACTTCAAACCAACAACCAAGAACCAAGGCTCAGGGGCCATTGTGGAAGAGGTAGAAGAAACTATGTAAAGCCAAAGTGAAGGTACAATTCCTTACAATACAACTGTACAGACAAAAATTGGCCTTGATGTCCATGACCATTCGAGTGCCTAGCAATACCTTCAGAAGACCCTTATAATATGAGAAAAAGATGATGACATCAAAATAAAATAGAGACTAATGGAGAAACCAAGGGAATATGATGGAGTGTGGGGTTGTGAGGGGGTAAGTGGGGGGGATTATCATGGTTTATTGTATGCTAGTATAGAAGTTATCAATAAAAAAGAATTAAAAAGGCAAGCCCATCAGGATAACAGCAGATTACTCAACACAATCTTTAAAAATCGAAAGAATTTAGAATGATGTATTCTAACTTTGGGTTTTTTTTGGTTGTTGTTGTTTTGGTTTTTGGAGGTAAGGTCTCACTGTAGCTCAGGCTTACTTGGAATTCACTCTCAGGGTAGCCTGAAACTCATGGTAGTCCTCTTACCTCTGCCTCTGGAGTGCTGAGAATAAAGTCATGCACCACCATGCCTGGCATATTCTAACTTTTGAATGATAAACAACTGTAAGCAAAGATTACTGTATCCAAAAAACTATCTGTCATAATTGAAGGAAAAATAAGGACATTCTACAACAAAAATATGCTAAAACAATACATTACTACTAAATTAACTCCAAAAAAATACTTGAGGAAGTCTTTCAAACTGGAGATAAATAAAAGCCATACATGAGAAAATAAAAGAAAAATAAACTATTTTCAAATAATAATTAATAAAAGACAGTAACATAAAAAGGAAGAACTACAAAGTCAAGAAGAATAGCAAGTATAAATATACATCTTTCAATAATAACTCTTGACATCAATGCCCTCAATGCTCCAACTAAAAGACACAAAGAAAGTCAGCCTAGTAAACAAGCAGGTGCTCCTATCCTAATAGCTGACAAGATAGATTTATACCGACTTTAGTTAGGAAAAATAAAGATCACTTTATATTGATTAAAGGAACAATCCTACAAGAGGACATTACAATTTATACAAACATAGGTGCTGTCAGTTTCATTAAAGAAACACTACTACACTTAAATTCATAGATAACACCAAACACAATTATAATGGGTGACTTCAATACCTCACATTCACCTATTGACAGTTCATCCTGGAAAAAAATGAACAGAGAAAAATCTAGATTAAATGACATCATATAACAAATGGATTTAACAGATTATTAACAGAACATTCCATCCACATGTTATAGAATACACATTCTTTTCATTAGCACATGGAACATTCCTTAAAATAGATCACAGTTTAGGACACAAGGCAAATCTTAAACAAATACAAGAAAATTAAAATAATTCCTTGTACTATATCTGATCACAATGGGAATAAATTACAAGTCAAAAGCAATAAAGACTACATAAAATACACAAACCCATGGAAACTAGACACTATACTACTGAACAATGAGTGAGTCATTGTTGAGAAAAAAAATTAATGCATTTAGAGAATTAAATGATACTAAAAACACAACACACCAAAACCTATAGGATACAAAGAAGGTAGTCCTAAATGGGAAGTTTATAGGTTCATGTGTTTATGTTAAGAATTTACACAGGGTGTGGTGGTGCCAACCTTTAACCCCAGCACTCAGGAGGCAAAGGTAGGAGGATTGCCATGAGTTTGAGGCCATCCTGAGACTACATAGTGAGTTCCACGTCAGCCTGGGCTAGAGCTAGACCTTACCTCAAAAAAATAACAAAAGAAATTTAGAAATCACAAGTGTCGTGGTTTGATTCAGTGTCCCCATAAACTTATATGTTCTCAGTGCTAGGTCCCCATTTGGTGAAAATTTTGGAAGTAGAACCTCCTAGAGGTGATGTACTATTGGGGGCAGGCTTAGAAGTGTTATAGCTAGCTTTTACTTGCCAGTGTTTGGTGCACTCTCTTACTGTTGGCAACCTGATATTGGCCAGGAAGTGATGCCCAACCTCTTCTCATGCCATCATTTTCACCTGCCATCATGAAGCTTCACCTAGAGTCTATAAGGCAAATTAAACTCTTTCCTCTCACAGACTTTCCTTGGCCAGGTGTTTCCTGGTAGCAATGCTAAGCTGACTGCAACAGTAAAATTGGTACCAGAAGTGGAGTTATTGCTACTAGAAACCTTAGGGAGGGATGTGGAAGGATTTGAAATCTTTGCCAAAGAAACAGCTTGCAGTGCTTTAAGTACAGCTTGACGGATTCTGGTCAAAGTTGAAAGACCTAAATGCAACAAGAACTATGTACTGTGAGGTTTGGCTTATGATGGGAAGAAAGAGCTTTGTCTAAACTCATCTAGAAGCAGTTTGTGTAAGAGGCTTGCTGTTATGCCTGTGGCCTGAGAACTTGTGCAGGGTTGCATTTTGTGTAGAAATGGACTGGTGTGAGCGGAGGGATATGGCACAGGGAAAAAAGAAATCTTTGGGATGAAACTTGCATATTCAGCTGCAATTTTTCATAGATTATAACCATTGATAATGGGCCAGCTGATCTGCACTGGGACAAGAAAAAGAATGTACTCTCTTTTTAAGGAGTCTGAATACTGAAGAAGTGTCTTTCTTTTCAAAGTTGTACTCATTTCCCCCCTGGATTAATATATTGGTAGCCCACCTGGAACTATAGCACATAACAAATGCAGGAAAGAGAGGGCTATTGAATTTATAATGAAGTTTTGTTTTCTGGAAACAGCCATTGGCAGTATTAAGCAGACTTGTTGAATAACTTACATAAAGGCCTGATGGAGCCAAGAGGATGAACCCAATGGCAATGACAAAAGTATGGGATGGCTGCCAAGGAGTGCTGCTGGCAATGGATGAAGTTTTCCAGGACTGTGAGTAGCCTAACTGAAGAGGCAAAATTGGAACTCCAGAGACTCATCACTGGATAGAAATATCACACTTGGTGATTTGTCACTAGTTAGAGTTGTTGGAGTTGGAGCTACAGAGTTGGATGTTTGTCCTATTTGCTTTAAGTCTTGTATTGGTTGAACATATCTTTTTTATGCCCAATACCATCTCTTATAGTGTGAGTGTATATTCTGGGTCATTATGTTGGGGTTTTTGTTTTTGGTTTTGTTTTGTTTTGTACTTGTATTTTGGCTTAGTTAAAAGACCTTGGACTATGGGGATGCTTGACCATCATTAGGATTGATAAAAACTATGAGGACTTTTAAAGTTGGACTAATGCATTGCATTTTACATCATGGATGGTTATCAGTTTATGGGGACAAGTGGCTGAATGTGGTGGTTTGATTCAGTTGTACTCCATAAATTTATGTATTTTGACCTTTTTTTTTTTTTTGGTTTTTTGAGGTAGGGTCTCACTCTGGTCCAGGCTGACCTGGAATTAACTCTGTCAGCTCAGGGTGGCCTTGAATTCATGGCGATCCTCCTACCTCTGCCTCCCGAGTGCTGGGATTAAAGGCATGCACCACCAAGCCCAATTTAAACTTATGTATTTTGAATTCTATATCCCCCGCTAGTGGCAATTTGGGAGCTGGAGCCTCCTGGAGTTGATGTAATATTGGGGTCAGGCTTGGAGGTGTTATACCCAGCTTTCACTTGCCAATTTTTAGGCATACTCTCTTCCTACTGTTGTCCACCTGATGTTGGTCAGGAGGAGATAACCACCCTCTACTTATACCATTGTTTTCTCCTGACATCATGGAGTCTCCCTTTGATTCTGTAAGCCAAAATAAACTTTTTTCTCCCACAAGCTTCTCTGGGTTGGGTGTTTTCTGCCAGCACTGCTAATCTGATGGCAACAACAAGTAAACAACTTAATGACTTGGGAAATAAAGAGCAATGCAAATCAAAATCATTAGATGTAAAGAAATAATGATATATGGACAGAAATTAATGAAATACTAAGAAAAACAAAACATAATCAATGAAATAAAGAGTCGTTTCTTTTGAAAGAATAAGCAAAATTGATAGAGCCTTAGCAAAACTTACCAAAAGACAGAGAGAATTGATGCAAATTAATAAAGTTAGAGATGAAAAAGTCACAACTACAACAAATACCAATGAAATTTATAAAATCATAAAGACATATTTTAGGAACATGTACCCTACTAAGTTTAAAATCTGAAAGAAATGGATGATTTATTAGATATATATGGCCTACCAAAATTAAAGCAAGATGAGATAAAACCATCCAAGCAGTGATGTGAAAGCATTTATAAAAACCTACCAACTGAAACATGTTCAGGCCCAGATGGATTCACAGGTGAATTCTACCAGACCTTCACACCAAAATTTACACCAATGCTTCTCAAAGTTTTTCATAAAATAGGAAAGGAATACTACCAAGCTCCTTTTACAGAGTGAGCATGACCCTGATACCAAAACCAAAGGTAAAACAAAACCAGTAAATTAAAGAAAAATCTCCCTCATGAACATACATGCAAAAATTCTTAAGAAAATACTGGCAATGCTGGGTGTGGTGGTACATGCCTTTTTTTTTTTAATAGTTTTTTGTCCATTTTTTATTTATTTATTTGAGAGCAACAGACACAGGGAGAAAGACAGATAGAGGGAGAGAGAGAGAACAGGCGCGCCAGGGCTTCCAGCCTCTGCAATCGAACTCCAGATGCGTGCGCCCCCTTGTGCATCTGGCTAACGTGGGACCTGGGGAACCGAGCCTTGAACCGGGGTCCTTAGGCTTCAGAGGCAAGCACTTAACCACTAAGCCATCTCTCCAGCCCGGTACATGCCTTTTATACTGGCACTGGGGAGACAGTGGTAGGCAGATTGCTGAGAGTTTCAGGCCACACTGAAATTACATCATGAATTCCAGATCAGCTTGGGCTATAGTGAGACTCTGTTTAAAAAAGGGGGGAGAAAATCCTGGCAAACAGAATGCAGGAATGTATCAAAAAGATCATTCAAGGTCCCCGTACTCTGCACTGGAGGGTGTGCGTGTGCATCATGGAGTGAATAGTCCAGATTTCTGTTCCCCAGCCCCTCCTGGTTCTGTGGTCCTGATACCCTGTGCAAGAAAGTGGGTGGACATGGTGCAGAGTGAGTAAGCCAGATACCATTTCCCCTTCTCCCAGTTCCCTGGTCCTGATATGCTTATGCTGAAGGGAGTGCATATACAACATGGAATGATTAGGCCAGATCCCTGTTCCCTGGTTGCTCCCTGCTCCGTGGTCCCAGTAGGTTTCACTGTTCCTGGATTGGAGAGGCCCTCATCCCTGTAGGGGCAGTGGAAACAGGCCTTTTGCCATGGTATCCTAACTGGCAACTGGGTATGCACATCCCTATCCACCTGAGTCAAAGGGTACATAGGCCAAAGTAGGAGCTGACCTCTTGCCTCTGGTACTCCAGCTTTCTGGTGCCTCTTCCCTCAACCCATGATCTCTGTGTGCTAAAGAGTACATGCAAATGGAATAAGTAGGCCAGAGCTCCCAGTTCCACCTTACCCCAGTAAGGATAACAAATCAAAGGAAAACAAATATTGGAAAGGATGTGGAGAAATATGAACACTCATTTACTGTTGGTGGGAATGTAAGCTGGTACAACCACTATGGAAATTAATATGTAGTTTCCTGAAAAGGATGACTATAGAGTTACCAACAGGCCCAGTTATTCCCTTACTGGACATTTACCCTAAAAGCTCCATGCTTCGGTTCAGAGATATTTGCTCAACCATGTTTATAGATGCTCAATTCATATTAGCTAAGAACTAGAATTAACTCAGGTGTCCATAATTGGATGAAAACTAAAGTAACTTCCTACATCACATCAGAACACAGTGCTTTAAAACTTACAAATTAACAAGAGATACATCAAGAACTCCACCAGTTCCTGTAGACTAGACAACACACTTTAAAAAAAAATTGTTGTTATTTTATTTATTTTAGAGCAATAGACAGAGAGAGAAAGAGGCAGAGATAGAGAGAGAGAATGAGCACACCAGAGCCTCCAGCCACTGCAAAGGAACTCCAGATGTGTGCACCCCCTTGTGCATCTGGCTAACGTGGGTCCTGGGGAATCGAGACTCGAACCAGGGTCCTTAGGCTTCACAGGGAAGTGCTTAACTGATAAGCCATCTCTCCAGCCTGACAACACACTTTTAAGTAATGAATGGGTTGTGGAAGAAATCAGAAAAGCAATTGTAAAATTCCTAGAATTGAATGATAATGAAAACACAACCTACCAAAACTTACAGGACACAATGAAAGCAGTAATAAGGGGAAAACTCATAGACCTAAGTGCCTTCATTATAAAGACAAAGAGATCCAAAATTAATAATTTGACTGTCCACCTAAAAGCAGTTGAAAAACAAGACGAATCCAATCCAAAGAGCTCCAGATGGAAAGAAATAATCAAGATTAGAGCAGAAATTAAGAAAACTATTTTTAACTATTGTTGAAATGAAGAGAGGTTCTTTGAAAAAACTAAACAAGACTGACAAAACCATGATGAAATTTATCAAGAAAAAAAAAGACAGAACAATCTCAATTAACAAAGTCAGAAATGAAAAAGGCAAGATCACAAAGATAACACAACAATGAAATTGGAAGAACCATCAGACACTATATGCTGCTAACACAGAACATCAGGAGACATAGCTGGAATTCAGAAGAAAGCCAATCCTCAGATAGTTAGCCTGTCTACTGCTTAAAGGCACTACATGAGCTATTAGGGGAAATGTCCAACAATGCTCTGAGCAACCAGAGGTCTAAGCTACTCAGAACCAAACGCCCTGACATGATATACATGCCAGTCCAATAGTGGCACACAGCTTCAGTATGAAACCAATAACTTTCTGATTGGCTAAGAGATTGCCTTGATACAAAGGAACCCATATCTGGAATTGGGAACCAGATAGGAATACTATGGAAACAAAGATTATGTTGTCCAGTTTCAAGCTCTCACTAGTCTTTGGCTAAAAGAGGGGTTACATACATAAAATTCTCCCTACATTAATAATGCTTATCCCATTTAAGCTATGCTGACTTCACTCTCCATTGAACAGTATGTTCTTTTACAGAATGTAATGAGACTGGAGGAGATAAACTGACCCTCACATTTTAGCCAATCCACAGCTGAAACCACAGAGGAATTAGAGAAAGAATCGTGAGTACTGCTTCCATGGTGATCCTGATAATCAGTGCCAGGGTGTAGGATACAGACCCTGAGGATTCTCAACACCTACCAAAGCAGAGATCCAGAGGCTCCTAAGAGCTTGTTACTGAAGTTGACTTAGAAACTCACCCACAATGGCTCAGGGAATTTTGCAGAAGAGAGGGTGGAAAGATTGTAAAAGTCTCAGGTTGACATATGCCCATAACCATTCCCTCCCCCCAAAAAAAGGGCTGGAGAGATGGTGTAGCGGTTAAGCGCTTGCCTGTGATGCCTAAGGACCCTGGTTCAAGGCTCGGTTCCCCAGGTCCCACGTTAGCCAGATGCACAAGGGGGCACACGCATCTGGAGTTCGTTTGTAGAGGCTGGAAGCCCTGGCGTGCCCATTCTCTCTCTCTCCCTCTATCTGTCTTTCTCTCTGTGTCTGTCACTCTCAAATAAATAAATAAAAAATTTAAAAAAAAAAACTGACTGCTTCTCCCACAACACATAAACCACAACCTGATGGAGAATACCTGCCACCTCAATGAGTAGATTCCCCACCATAATGGGGGCAGAAATGAGGGAAAAGAGGGCACCAACACATGATGTATCCACACAAAACATGTTGTTAATAATAATAAACATTAAAAATTTCAAGATGAGCTATGCAACTAAATATAGAGTTCTCAAAAGAAGAAGTACAGATGGCCAATAAATATGTACAAACATGATTTACATTCTCAGCCATCAGGGAAGTGCAAATTAAAACTACTTTGAGATTCCAGTTCACTCCTATCAGAATGGTTATCACCAAGAAAATAAATTAGGGCTGGAGAGATGGCTTAGCAGTCAAGCGTTTGCCTGTGAAGCCTAAGGACCCCAGTTTGAGGCTCAGTTCCCCACAACCCACGTTAGCCAGATGCACAGGGCTGCACAAGTGTCTGAAGTTTGTTTGCAGTGGCTGGAGGCCCTGGCATGCCCATTCATATTCTCTCTCTCTCGCTCGCTCTCTCTCTCTCTCTCTCTCTCTCTGTCCCTCTTTCTCTCTCTGTCTGTCACTCTCAAATAAATAAATAAAATAAGCAAAAAAAATTTTAAAAGAAAATAAATGAGGGCTTTAGAGATTGCTGAGCACTTAAGGTGTTTATCTGCAAAGCCGAAGGACCAAGTTTGATTCCCTAGTAACCACCTAAAGCAAGATTCACAAAGTGGCACATTCATGTTGAGTTTGTTTGCAGTAGCTAGAAGCCCTGGCATGCCCATTCTCTCACTCTCTCTCTCTTTCTCTCTCTCTCTGTGTGTGTGTGTGTGTGTGTGTGTGTGTGTGTGTGTATCTGCTTGCAAATAAATAAAATATATTTTTTTTAAAAGGAAATAAATGGCATTAAATGCTGGAGGGGAGTGGAAAAAGAGGAATTCTTCTGCATTGTTTATGGGAATGTAGACTGGTACAGCCATTGTGGAAACTGGTGTGAAGATTCCTGAGACAGGTAAAAATATATTTACAATATTACCCAAACATACCACTCATTAGTATATACCCTAATGACTCTACTCACTACCATAGAGATATTTGCTCATTCATGTTTATTGCTGTTCTATTCACAATAGTTAGGAAATGGAACCATGCTAGGTGCAGTTCCATGGATGAATGGATAGTGAAGATGTGATCTATTCATACAGTGGAGTTTTGTTCCTTATTAAAGAAAAATCTCATTATGAAATTTGCAGGGAAATTGATGGATCTAAGTGACCAAATCCAGAAAGCTGAACACCACATATTCTCTCTCCTATGTGAATCATAGATACAAAAGTTTAGATTTGTAATGTGAGTTAGAGTAAAAGTCAGGAGAGAACAGGAAGCTAGAAAGGAGCTACAAGGGAGGGAGGAGAAGGAAAAGGCTTAAGAGGAGGCTATTGTAGATATGTAAGTAAAAATGGGAAGATTGCTAGGGATGAAACAATCTAAGTGGGATCCAAGAAGTGTATAAGGAAAGTGTTGGGAGGAGAGTAAATCAAAATTTAAGATGTTACCTACTTCTATGCTGACCAATAATATATATGTTTTAAAACGCGGGCCTGGCCCGGAAGGCCAGAGGTCCTGGGCTTGCACTCGAGGGGCTGCCTGGCTCCCCCCACGGCCCTCCCAGCGAGCCACACCTCAGGGTGAGCGAGGTTCTGACACCCATCCCAGAGATGTGCCAGGGTCCTCGGAGCCCACCAAGCTCTCCTTCGCCCCTTCGTCCCCCATGCTCACTTCCTCCTCATCCCCGGCCCAGCCCCCCCCCCCCCCCAATCCATGTTCTTTACTTTCTTGTGCCAAACCTACAGCGACATCACCAAACCAGTCTTTGCTTCAGTGTCTCATCGTCCCTTCTCGCCTCGCTGCTGTGCTGCTGGGTGGGGGTCTGCCAGGCACCCCACGTCCTGGACAGAAGCCAGCCCACCCTGTGAGGACCCCGACCACCAGCACACCTTGCTCACACCCCCACACCCCCCAACTTCTGCTGCTGACACTGGCATGGCTGCGTGCATGTGCGCTGTGGACAGAGCGGGTCTTCTGCCCTCTGTCGTGGTGAGGCGGGCTGAGGCTCAGGCCGCGGGGCAGTGCCCCTCTCCAGCATCGAGTGGGGGGTGTGCCCCTCACGTGCCCCTCCTTGCCACGCGTGTCTGCAGTTGCCTCGCTGCACCTGCCATCCGTGCCCTGCCCCGGCTCTGCTGCTCCTGCCTGGCGAAGCGGGAATGAACACAGCCCTCGCCTTTCGTGGTGGTGGTCAGCTTCCTCCCTCCCTTCACCTCCTCAGCCTCCTCCTCACCCCCACCTTCTCCAAAATGGAAGGAAAACAAAAACACAACACAACTGTGAATGAGGAATGCTGACTGACAAACCAACGCTCCGTTCAGAGGCTGCAGCGTCTGCCCTCTGGACGTTTCTTTTCACCTCTTAAGCACCAAAGTTGCAGGCCCGGGTTGCAGGCCACTGATCGCCATGTTGATTTTTAACTTGATGTTCTTTTTAATTGTTTTAAATTTTTCATAGGGGAGTTTTGGACAAAACAAAGTCACTGGGGAGATCACTGCCATTTTTACATACTCAACTTTTTAGAAAGTACAACCAACCACATACCAACTTCTTACACACTTGGGACATGAGCCAGAGTTTAAAAGGGAACCAACAAAACTAACAAGAATGGCATTTTGGATTTTGTACCGTAATGAAAACAATACAGCAGCATACGGCTAGGGAAGGACATGGTGTATATAACTGTAAAATACTGTCTAAATTATTCAGGCCTATACTTTCCATTACTGGAGTCCTCCATTGCGCAGCCACGCGGTGTGGCATACTTACAGGAGCCCACGCGTCCCCTCTCCCCAGGTAGTTGGTCAGCTGTGGACCCTGTGACCTTTGTCTAAACCTGTGTTTCTCGGGACTTTCTCCCTCTCTTTCTCTTTCTCCGTCTTCTATTTTTCAGTCTCTCCGAGGCTCATTTTTGAAAATGCTCTTTTGGAACGGGAACGGCTCGGACCATGCTGTGGCCCAGGGCCTGCGGGTCTCTCTGAAAAGGGGCGTCCCAGACCCTGCTGTGCGCGGGGCCTGCGGGTCTCTGTCTCGTCTGCTGTGAAGCACACAATACCCTATTTATTGTAGAAAGTGACTTCATTTGCTTTCTAGAATTGTTTATAACAGATGGTATAAAAGAGGTAATAAACAGAAAAATCTATGCCTATAAAGAATACAGAAGTTAATTTTACCTACTATAATATGACTGTCGGAAACTTATTTTCTCTCTGAGGAATAAATGTTCTACTGGGCAGCAAAAAAAAAAAAAAAATTAAAAAAGGACAGGGGATTTCACCATGACCCCAGAAGGGTGATGTGGCTGGAGCTCTGCCAGCTTCACCATGTCTGCCATTTTCAATTTTCAAAGTCTGTTTACAGCAATCTTGCTGCTTATATTTACATGTGTTTTATCCAATCCTAGGCACCCATCATCCTGGACAGAAATAACACTGGATTATTAGGATAATTTGAAAATGTGCCGGAACTCATAAATGAAAAAGTCCTTATGTTACAGTGTGCTGTGTAGTGATGGCCTTCAGCACCCTTTTCATGCAGTAGCTTGGAAAAAGTGACACTTGAATTTCCATCAGATTACTCTATAAACAAAGACTCACCTGCAGAAATAGTGGGAAGAATGGTTAACCCATTTATCTCTGAACACTAGATGAGATAACTTTCCAGATGCTGTTCGCTATTTTTATGTTATTGGACCAATGATATGTATAAATAATTAAGAGACAACCATTTAATATGCAGAGTTTAATAGCCTGTTTCAATCAACTTCAGTACTGTTATTTACTATTACATTCTGAAAATGGTTTTCTGTTTTGAAGTAAGGTAGCTTAAAGGCACATAGTAGAAACAAAATTGGTACCTTAGTCTATTCCTTCTATTGGGACTTGGAAATGATACATCTCTACAGAATGGCTAGACTCTTCACTGAGCAAAATTATTTTTCTTGTTGTGGATTGCATTTGTTTTATTAATTTTGCTTTTCACCTGACCACACTTTGATCCTTAACCAGAATACCTCTACTCTTAGGAAATTCTGCAATTTATTTCAGGTATTTAAAATGCTTAAAACAAACCAGGCATGGTGGTATATGCCTTTAATCCCAGCACTTAGGAGGCTGAGGTGGTAGGACAAGCATGAATTCGAGGCCAACCTAGATCTACAGAATGAGTTCCAGGTCACAGTGGACTAAAAAAAGAAAAGTAGCCTATTCAGTTCTTTTTTTTTTTTAATATTTTTTGTTCATTTATTTATTTATTTATTTGAGAGTGACAGACAGAGAGAAAGACAGATAGAGGGAGAGAGAGAGAATGGGCAAGCCAGGGCTTCCAGCCACTGCAAACGAACTCCAGACGCGTGCGCCCCCTTGTGCATCTGGCTAACGTGGGACCTGGGGAACCGAGCCTCGAACCGGGGTCCTTAGGCTTCACAGGCAAGAGCTTAACCGCTAAGCCATCTCTCCAGCCCACCTATTCAGTTCTTAAGCACTAATATAAATGAGATGACTGGGAACTGAGAAAATGTTCAAACTTAACATATGAGTGAGATGTCTGGTCATGTGTGGACACATGATTTAAATGTGACCAGCTACCTGCCATTCACTGAAAGACACAATACTCTTAGAATAAAAAAAAATTGAACAATTGTAGAATGATGATCCTAAATATTTTTTTCTTTGATATAATGTCGTGTCTTATAAATAAAACATTTTTTGTAACTGCCCCAATGAAGCATATTTTTTCCCTTTAATACAGCACTTTAAATCTAGTTTATGTTCTGTCAACTTGAACTGGAATCTCTTGTATAAATTTGTAGGTAACAGACAGATCTCTAACCTACTTAATCTGTACAATATGGTCCAAGTATCTGAGCTTTGATATTGAAGGAAGAGTTTTAGAAATTTTTAATGTAGGCAAGAAAAATATTAGAACTGTAACTTGCAAGGCAGTTGTAGGTTTGTGGCTAACATCTCTTAAGATTCAATGAAATTTCCCTAGCTATTAGAACTTAAATCTCAGTTAAAAAGTACTTGTGATCAATCTGGGTATGGTGGCACATGCCTTTAATCCCAGCACTCAGGAAGTGGAGGTAGGAGGATTGCTGTGAGTTCAAGGCCACCCTGAGACTCCATAGTGAATTCCAGGTTAGCCTGGGGTAGAGTGAGACCCTACCTCGAAAAACAAAAAAAAAAGTACTTGTAATCAATGGTATTTAGTAAATACTATATGGATACCTAATTCCCTATAAGAAGTAAAAAGAAAAACTTTTTAATAAAAATGGGGATGAGGGTACAACTTCAGGTCTAGATGGCAACTGCCTAACCATGCAAACCTCCCTGGGAAAGAAAAGCAAGGAATTAAGGGTTCAGTGGCTCTTTTAATGGAGAGCAATCTCTAATAGATCTCCAGTGGGAGAGAGAGAGCACAGAGGAGGTTAAAAAAAAAAAAAAGGAATCAGCTGATTCTTTCACTCTCAGATAGCCCACCAGTCTCCCAATCCCCTAAGCAGGCACCATAGCCATAGCCCCAGCCTCAGGATACTCCCACACTTACTATAGGAAAGGGGACCCAAGCCAGCATAGTTCCACCGGCCTCACTGCGTGGGGTGATCCCCTGCTACCCCTGCCCATGCGTGACCTCAGGCAGGCTCCACTGGCCTACACGAGCTTAGGCTTGATATGTACATCTGCCAGCGCGCACTCCCTGCCTCTCTGCCTGCCCTTGCAAGCTCAGCATGCTGTACCCATGTGCCTGCTTGCTGCTGCAGGCGCCCACCTGTCCACCTGCAAGCTCAGGCACATTTCACCTGCCTATGCAGGAGGTCAGGCTTGCTATGCCTTTCTGCCCACACCAGCTCAGGCCCAATCCCCCATGTACAGCACCAGATGCCCACCCATCTGCTTGCCTCTGGCAACCCAGCATGTGAGAGCTCAGACTACTTTGGTGGCACAAGAGCTCAGGATGCTTCAGCAGCAGGCCACATGAAAGTTGTCCGGTTTAGCGGCTTGCCACAGAGAGCTCAGGCAAAGTAGCAGGATACAAAATCAATGCACAAAAATTAGTAGCCTTTCTATATGCAAATGACAAAGATACAGAGAAAGAAATAAGGGACATGGTCCCATTTTCAATAGCAACAACAACAACAAAATATCTTGAAATAATCTTAACCAAGGGAAGTAAAAGATCTATACAATTGGGCTGGAGAGATGGCTTAGTGATTAAGTGTTTGCCTGTGAAGCCTAAGGGCCCCGTTCGGAGGGTCAATTCTCCAGAACCCACGTTAGCCAGATGCACAAGGAGGCACGTGTGTCTGGAGTTCGGTTGCAGTGGCTGGAAGCCCTGGCAAGCCCATTCTCTCCCTCTCCCCCCCCCCCTTTCTTTCTCTTTCTTTCTCTCTTTCTCTCTGTCTCTTCCTCTGTCCGTCACTGTCAAAGAAATAAATAAAAATAAACAAAAACAAGATCTATACAATGAAAACATAAAAACACTCAAAATACTCCCATATCAGGCAAATCCAACACCTAGGTTTATTATTGTAGATACTTGGAAAGCTTTAAGAGCCAAACCTAGCACCTTAAGCTCCTACCCTGAAGGTACATAACATCAGATTGATTGACATATCTATTAACAGACAACCAACTAGAAAATCCAAGCATTAAGTTAGTCCAAGATGCAAAAATATATGCATTATACCACAAGAAACACCAAAAATAAAGATAATATAAATCCACCAAAAAGTATTAATGCATCAGAACTGACCTCCAGTTAGAATGAGTTAGAGGAAATGCCTGAGAAAGATTTCAAAAGAATGATTGTGGGCTGGAGAGATGGCTTAGCGGTTAAGCGCTTGCCTGTGAAGCCTAAGGACCCCGGATCGAGGCTCGGTTCCCCAGGTACCACATTAGCCAGATGTACAAGGGGGCGCACGCGTCTGGAGTTTGTTTGTAGAGGCTGGAAGCCCTGGCTCGCCCATTCTCTCTCTCTCCCTCTATCTGTCTTTGTCTCTGTGCCTGTCGCTCTCAAATAAATAAATAAATAATTTAAAAAATATATTAAAAGAATGATTGTAAATATGTTCAAAGAAGTCAAAGAAGATATCAAAGGAATGAAAGAGGAAATCAAAGGAATCAAAGAAGACACAGGACACCAATTTAATGAAATAAAGAGGTCAATATAAGACATAAATAAGGAAATAGAAATAATAAAGAAAAACCAGTCAGAATTACTAGCAATGAAGAATACAGTTAATAAAATAAAAAACTGTAGAAAATCTCACCAGTAGAATGAATGAAGAAGAGGACAGAATATCTAAGCTAGAATACCAGGTAGCAGATCTAATACACTCCAACAAAAAGAAAGACAAACTAATAGAAAAGTATGATGGGAATTTCAAGATATCTGGGACACTATGAAAAGATCAAACATAAGAATTCAGGGTACAGTAAAAGAAGAAAAATTTCACTCCAAAGGCATAGTAGGTGTCTTCAACAAAATCATAGAAGAAAACGTCCCCAAAATTGGGAAAGAGTGCCAATGCAGATACAGGAAGCCTTTAAAACACCAGCCAGACAAAACCTGGAAAGAACCTCTCCTCGCCATATTATAATCAAAAGAAAAAATATTGAAAGCAGTTAGAAAAATCAAGTTACCTACAAAGGCAAGCCCATCAGGATTACAGCAGATTATTCAACACAAACTTTAAAAGCCAGAAGGGCTTGGAGTGATGTATTCTAAGCTCTGAAAGATAACAACTGTCAACCAAGGTTACTTTATCCTGCAAAGCTATCCATTCAAATAGACAGAGAAATAAGGACATTCCATGACAAAAGCAGGCTAAAGGAGTATTTGAAGACAAAACCAGCTTTACAGAAAATACTGGAAAGAATCCTCCATACTGAAGAGAAAGAAAAGCACACATATAAAGAACATGGAAAAAGCAAACAATACTCAAATACTAGGTAACACAAGAGAGCAAAGGTAGAACTGGAAGAACTATGAAAAAATGGCAAACATATACACACTGTTCAAAAATATCTCTTAATATGAATGGCCTCAATGCCCCAACCAAAAGACATATGTTTGCAGACTGCGTTAAAAATTAGGATCCTTCAATTTGTTGCCTCCAAAAAACACACCTTTCTACAAAGGATGGACATTATCTTAGGGTGAAAGGTAGGAAAACGGTGTTTCAAGCAAATGGGCCTAGAAAACAAGCAGCGGTTGCTACCCTAATATCTGAGAAGCTAGACTTCAGTCCAACGTTAGTTAAGAAAGATAAGGAAGGTCACTTTATATTAATTAAGGGCACACTCCAACAGGAGGGCATTACAATCCTAAACATACATGCACCTAACATGGGGGCTCCCAAATTCATTAAATAAATGCTATTAGAACTAAGGTCACAGATAACACCAAACACAGTGTTAGTGGGTGTCTTCAACACGCTACTCTCATCAATTGACAGGTCATCCCAGGAAAAAATAAACAGAGAGGCATCTGGACTAAATGAGGTCTTGGAAAGAATGGACTTAACAGATATATACAGGGCATTTCATCCAAAGGCTGCAGAATATACATTCTTTTCAGAAGCACATGGAACATTCTCTAAAATAGACCATATATTAGAACACAAAGAAAATCTTAACAAATACTGGAAAATTGAAATAATTCCTTGCATTCTATCTGACCTCAATGGAATCAAACTACAAATCAATAGCAAGAAAAGCTATAGAGCATACACAAAATCATGAAAACTAAACAATACACTACTAAATGATGAATGGGTCAATAAAGAAATCAAGAAGGAACTCAAAAAATTCATAGAGTCAAACAGTAATGAGAACACAATATACCAAAATCTCTGGAACACAATGAAGGCAGTCCTAAGAGGTAAATTTATAGCTTTAAGTGCCTATATTAGGAAATTAGAAAGGTCGCAAGTAAATGACCTAATGCTTCACCTTAAAGCCTTGGAAAAAGAACAAGGCAAACCCAAAATCAGTAGATGGTAAGAAATAACAAAGACTAGGGCATAAATTAATGAAATAGAAACTGAAAAAAAAGAAAAATCCAAAGAATCACTGAAACAAAGAATTGGTTCTTTGAGAGGGTAAACAAGATTGATAAACTCTTAGCAAATCTGAAAAAAGAAAGACAGAAGAGACACAAATTAATAAAATTAGAGATGAAAAAGGCAACAAAATAGATACCATACAAATTAAAAAAAAAAAACATAGGGACATAGTATAAAAACATATACTCCACTAAGTATGAAAACCTGATAAAATATATGATTTCCTTGATTTATATGATGAGATAAATCACTTAAATAGACCTATAATGAGGATGTAGATCCAAGAAATTATCAAAAATCTCCCAACTAAAAAAAAGCCCAGGCCCAGATGGACTCACTGCTGAATTTTACCAGACGTTCAGGGAAGAACTAACACCATTGCTTCTTAAGGTTTTCCATAAAATAGAAAAAGAAGGAATCCTACCAAACTCCTTCTATGAAGCCAGCATAACCCTGATAGAAAAACCAGGCAAAAAATAGAACAAAAAAAGAAAATTACAGACCAATCTCCCTTACAAACATAGATTCAAAATTTTTGAATACAAGAATATATCATAAAGACCATTCACCCTGACCAAGTAGGCTTTATCCCAGAGATGCAGGAATGGTTCAACATACATAAATCCATAAATATAATACATTATATAAATGAGCTGAAGGATAAAAATTATATGATCATCTCATTAGACACAGAAAAAGCATTTGACAAAGTCCAACATCCCTTCATGATAAAAGTCCTACAGAGACTGGGAATAGAAGGAACATATCTCAATATAATAAAGGCTATTTATGACAAGCCTACAGCCAACATATTACTAAATGGGAAAAAACTGGAAGCTTTTCCACTAAAACCAGGAACAAGACAAGGGTGTCCACTGTCCCCACTTTTATTTAATATAGTTTTGGAAGTCTTAGCCATTGCAATAAGGCAAGAGACACACATAAAAGGGATACAAATTGGAAAGGAAGAGATCAAGTAATCATTATTTGCTAATGACATGATTCTATATATAAAGGACCATAAAGACTCTACCAGCAAATTGTTAGAGCTGATAAACACCTACAGCCATGTAGCAGGATACAAAATAAATACACAGAGATCAGTAGCCTTCATATATGCTAACAACAAACACACAGAGGATGAACTCAGAGAATCACTCCCATTCACAATTGCATCAAAAAAAAAAAAAATAAAGTACCTTGGAATAAACCTAACCAAGGAAGTAAAGGACCTCTACAATGAAAACTTCAAAACACTCAAAGGAGAAATTGCGGAAGACACTAGAAAGTGGAGAAACATCCCCTGTTCCTGGATCAGAAGAATCAATATTGTGAAAATGGAAATCTTACCAAAAGCAATCTACACATTACTAAGGCAATACCCATCAAAATTCCAATGGCATTCTTCATGGAAATAGAAAAAACAATCCAAAAATTCATTTGGAATCACGAAAACCTCAAATATCTATATAATACTGAGCAACAAAAATAAGGCTGGTGGTATCACCACATCTGATTTTAACCTATAGTACAGAGCCATAGTAACAAAAACTGCATGGTACTGGCACAAAAGCAGAAACGTAGAGCAATGGAACAGAATAGAGTACCCAGATGCAAGTCCAGGTAGCTATAGCCACCTTATCTTCGATAAAAATGCCAAAAATACTCGTTGGAGAGAAGACAGCCTCTTTAGCAAATGGTCCTGGAAAAACTGGATATTTATCTGTACACAGATGAAAATAGATTTTTCCCTCTCTCCATGCACAAGAATTAAGTCCAAATGGATTAAAGACCTTAACATCAGACCTGAAACTCTGAAACTGCTAAAGAAAAAAGTAGGGGAAACCCTTCAACATATTGATCTTGGCAAAGACTTTCTGAATATAACCCCAATTTCTCAGGCAATAAAACCACAGATTAACTACTGGGAACTAATGATATTACAAAGGTTTTGTATGGCAAAAGACATTGTGAATAAAGCAAAGAGGCCACCTACAGAATGGGAAAAAGTCTTCGCCAGCTATACATCTGATAGAGGATTAATATCTAGGATATTCAAACAACTCAAAAAATTAAATTCTAAGAAATCAAACAAGCCAATTAAAAAATGGGCTATGGAACTAAATAGAGAGTTCTCAAAAGAAGAAATATGGATGGCATATAAGCATCTAAAAATTGTTCTACATCCCTAGTCTTTAGGGAAATGCAGATTAAAACTATATTGAGATTCCATCTCACTCCTATCAGATTGGCTACCATCATGAAAACAAATGATCATAAATACAGGCAAGGATGTGGAAAAAAAGGAACCCTTCTACACTGTTGATGGGAATACAATCTGGTCCAGCCATTGTGGAAATCAGTGTGGAGGTTCCTGAAACAGCTAAAAATTGATCTACCATATGACCCAGCTATAGCATTCTTAGGCATATATCCTAAGGACTCATCTCATTACCTTAGAAATACTTGCTCAATCATGTTGATTGCTGCTCAACACACAATAGCTGGGAAATGGAACCAGCCTAGATGTCCCTCAACTGATGAGTGGATAATGAAGATATGGCACATTTATACAATGGAGTTCTACTCAGCAGTAAAGAAAAATGAAGTTATGAAATTTTCAGGAAAATGGATAGATCTGGAAAGGATTATACTAAGTGAGGTAATGCAGGCCCAGAAAGCCAAGCATCGCATGTTCTCTCTCATATGTGGATCCTAGCTACAGATCATTGGGCTTCTGTGTGAGAAGGAAAAAACGCAGTAGCAGAGGCCGGTAAGCTAGAAAAGAGATATAACGGGAAGAGAAAGGAAGGGAGGGGGTAGTTAACAGTATGGTATTGTATAGATATAAGTAGATGAATAGATTGATGGGGGTGAAAAGGCCCAAAATGAAGTCAGGGGAAGAGATTGAGTAAATGAAAGATGGAGGGAGGCCTAATCAAAATCTAAGAGGATATGAATAAATCATATGCTATCCTACTTTTTTGGACAATGGAACACTCAGGAGCCGTAGATGGCTACTAGAAATTTTTCAGTGCCAGGGATAGGATACTTTCCAGTGATTTATTGGCTATGCAGGTTCCTGATGCCCCCAAAACATTACAGGCCATTGATGAGGCCCTTTGTTTCCCACCAGGAATAGATGGTAAGACTCTATTGCTGAAGACTCCACATACTTGGGCTGCAAGGCCACTGAGAAATCCTCCTGGAAATGAGCTGATAACCTCTTCCATGTAGGCAGAATGCTGGAAGAAGCCATTCTGCATGCAGTTCAATGGGAGAAAGAGAAATCAGCAGTGAAGATATTCAACAGTGAACACTGCAAGCCTTATATTTGGCCAGCCAGGCCAAATGAGCCAACGGTTGCAATAGTGCCACGTCTATCATGGTGGAGACCAACTGCCCTCTAATTGGACTGGATGCCCGCTCCATGGGAGGGAATACATTCCTGATATTGAAAACTTAAAAAAAAGGTAGTCATGAGCCCTAGGGATGTAATGTCTGCTGTTGTCTGGCCAAATGTATATATATGCTTATCAAACTGCCCAGTAAGCACTTCTGTTAATGTTCATACCCTTACATTAATGCTACTCTTACTTTTGGTAGAGAATCTTCTCTTTTCAGATGGCAGTGACCTTGAGATGACTCAGAAGGTATCATGTTGCTGGAAAGAAGTGACCACAGTGCTCAGTATTGCAATATCTCTATCACACCTTCCAAGGCTCGTTGTCTGATGCAGAAGAGGTAGCAGAAAGAATGTAAGAGCCAAAGGAAGGGTTGGACTCCATATAACATGCTCCCTCCAGATGCAAAATGGCCTGGATATCCATGGCCTCACAGTGCCTGACACTACCTGCACAAGACCATCATAAGAGGAGGAAAAGATCATGACATCAAAATAAAAGAGAGACTGATTGAGATGGGGAGGGGATATGATGGAGAATGGAGTTTCAAAGGGGAAAGTGTGGGGGAAGGTGGGTATAACTGTGGAGTATTTTTTATAATCATGGGAGTTGTTAATAAAAATTTGGAAGAAAAAAAAGAACAGCAGTTGGCATTTTCTTTAATATACATCCCCCACCCCCAGTCAACACTGAATCCTGTCCTCCAAACTAGAAGGCAGTGTAGGTGTTGCTGAGCCCCAGAATGTTCAGGACTTTGTCTTTGGGTGGGCAGGCCATAGTGGGATGTGGGAGAGCAGGATATGTCAATTGATTCTTTTAGTGGTCTGCTTCTGCCCCTGATCTTTGTGCAGACTGCTCACAAATCACACCTAGCTGGGTTCAAGTGATCCCTGGCTACCTTTCTGGCTCTAGAATGTCAACTCCATGTCTTTGAATTTGCTTAGATACTTTAGGCTTTAAATGTGACAGTGGCAATGACATGTTTTCTTTCCAGGCAACCTTTCAAAAATGGTCCATCAAAAGGCTACATATTCTGGAATTCATCCAAGTCCTAATACCTAATCATACCTATTCTGTCATGGCAGACACAAACCTGAAGGCTTTTCTATTCTCAAATTCAAGATGCTTCCTGCTGGAAATGTTAGTGAGCTGTATTTTATAATAGATTCCTTTGTCTCTGTAATAGGATGATTAGTGTAGTTTCAACTTAGAATGGCTAGAGGTTCAAATAGATTAACTTTTCAAAGGTTAAAAAGTAAAAAAGAAATAGATCTCTTGCTTGTAATGTATTTTTCCTTCAGAAAGCATTAATATAATTTATATTATATAATACTATAGAAAATAGGTACAGTTTTTTCCCTGTAGTCATAACTTAGCATATGAAAGATAACATTAATATATATAATATAATGAGATAAGTTATTGAGATAAACCCAGGTCTTGGGGGGAGGGAATGAAGGGTGGTAATTCAGTGTATGAATTTCTGAAAGAACAATGAGTAAGCTGAACTTGACAGCCTGCAGAACCACAGTGGTGTGTAGAGACTGTGTACACTGAACTGGCTCTTCCATTTATGACTTGTGAAGTATTAAGACATAAACCACAAGGACCTAGAGAGGTTTGTGTTTTTCTTTGTTCTTACCTACCTCAGAATCCAAGTCAAATGTGTTTCCACTCCTGCCTAGCACAAGTCCATTGGAAGGGAAGTAAAAGTCTCTCTTGGTGTATGTGCAGGCAAGGCTGACTGCTTCCATGATTGCTGTAATTTAGCACTGGGAATATAACAGTTGTTCTCCTGAGACCACCTATATAGTATGTAGAGACAATTAGCACACCAAGCCAGTGTTTGCCAGAACTCCAGTAGCTCATGTTCCATCCATGTTCAAAGCAGCTCTGACTGATACAGCACACACCTGCACAGGAAAGAAGTGTTTGCAATTCTTTACATTTCTGGGATTCACAGAAGATACTTCCAAGGGGGAAAAAAAGATTTAAATTTCCTAAAAACCTTTGAGAAGTTAGTGGATCCTAGCAAGCTGAAAAAGGAATAAAAAATTCTAGGGGACTGCTCAATGGTATCCATCCAGTAACAAGAAACCCACCCCCCAAAATTGTTGCCAATTATCTAGGGTGAAAGCTGTACAGTCATGTTACCTTAACTTGAACATCACTACTAGTTTTGGAGAATTAGCTTCCAGTGGCTAATTTTTACTTTGCCCCAAACTAATTCCAGTACCTTCTGGAAGAAATAGAAATATATTTCCTTTTTTGGACACAGTATAGATAATAATTCTGATGTAATTAGTTCATACTGGGTGTGTAACTAAAAGAAAAAAACTGTCAAGAACCTCCTAGTTTTGTCTAGTCAGGTGTGTGAAAGCAGTGTTAAGAGGTTGAAAGATTGGAATTGTTACTAGAGCAACTTTCAGTATTCTGCATTTTTTTTTTTTTGTGACTAAAAGACATGGTTATTTAGTAAAGAAAAAAAATTACAGGTTAACTTTTAGGTTCTATTTATGGTCACCGTGTTTTAGATGAAGCACACACACTTGATCCCCTCTGAAAAGCTGTTTACTAGCTGCAGAATGAGCAGGGCTGGCCGAACACAGTGCAGTCAGCCTCTGGGCCAAGACCACCCAGAGAGCCATCCTGACCAGCTAGGCCCATGCAGCCAGTTCAGACCCTGGCCCTCCTTGGGGATGGGTACTTTGCTCTTCCAATCACAAGCTGCTGAAACCAGAGACATCAGGAGAGAGCCAGCTACTGGTACTGGGGCCAGGTGTCAGAGGTGACAAGGTAGGACAAGCAGGCTGAGTGACCTCCTTCAAAGCATCCTGTAATACCAGCACTCAAGAGGCAAAAGTAGGAGAATCACCATGAGTTTAAGGGCACCCTGAGATTACATGGTGAATTCCAGGTCAGCCTGGGCTAGAGTGAGACCCTACCTTGAGGGGTGGAAAAAAAACTAGAGGTTGAGTCACAATCATTTTTAAAAAAAAAAAAAATATTTGCACGTGTATGCATACATGCCTGGTTCTCTTGTGGCTGCAAACAAATGCCAATTTGGCTTTACTTAGGTGACTGAGGAATGGAACCTAGGCCAGCAGGCTTTGCAAACAAGCATCTTTTAACTATTCAGCCATTTCCCCAGTCCCTCAAATCACTTTTTACCACAGGAATGGGAAGAGGAGGAGGTCAGGAATCAGAGGCTATTGCTAATGCTTCTGCTTGGGCACTCACTGCTCACAGGGACTTCCTTCCCAGCAGTCTCCCAAGGGAGGAAGAGGGGTTTGCCTATAGTCTTGCCAGAGGGCTGGGAAACATGCCCTTACTGTCTTCCAAGAGCTGGGGGTGGGTGGGGTTTTCCCTCCCCTTCTCAACAAAGTAACTCCTTCAGCACCAAATTTCCTTAATTCATAGAATCATGTATCAAAACAGCATGTCCCTTGTCCAATCTTAAAACTGAGTTAGGGCAGTGGCTTTGAAATACAGCTTCTATTCCCCTTCCTAGCACTTAGGAAGACCCAGAACCTTCCTTCCACTGCCTTCTGTGCTCACTACACTGACTCCAACTAATGAAGTCCTTAGGGTTTTTTTTCTAACCCTGCTGCCATGCCCACCTTGGAAAGAAAGGCTCCTGTGGTGTGAGAAAAACAGTTTAGTGCAAACCCCCTTTCAAAAGGGGTGACTAGTCCCCAAGCTTCCTGCCGTTCCCAGTACTTCCCCTGCCACTTGCCTGTTTTTAAAGGCTGGTGTCATTCCCAGGAAATCCATTCTGTTGCTGATCACTGTGCCAGGATGATTTCCCCCAAACTGCCCTCTCTAAAGTGGAAGGGCTGAGGTGGAAGGCCTGTGTCCTAAGTGGTTCATAACTGTAAAGTAAGTAAGGCAAGAACGGTACAGATTGGGAAAGTGAGGAAAATGGGTGTGGCTCTTTCACATAGATTCTCAGACACTTAATTCACCAGAAACGCTGAGAGAACTTTTGTTCACAGCCATTACATTCAAAGGCCTCTATGATGCTTAGGTTTGTGTCAACTTGATCTCTTTAGGAATCCACAGACATTCCTTATAAGTGGGTCCAGGAAGGATTAACTGAAGGAGGGATCCTTCTCCCACAGTGGGTGCCCCTCTCGGAGGGGGGCTTTATCTAAAGAAGCTCTGGGAAGGAAAGTATCTCCTCCTCCCGCCTGACGGCCAGTGCTGGGTGCTGCCTTCCCGCTGGACTGCCGAGCAGCCGCCCTCCAGGCCTCCAGGGCCGGACTGGGACTGCTGAGGCATCCAGCCTCGTGGACTGAGAAGCTACTGGGTTCCTAGACTCTCAGGCCTGCAACCTACTATTGTTGAACTTCCATAAACTAATCCAATAAATTCCCTTTTAATACAGTCCACTCTATGGTCTGTTCCTCTAGAGAACCCTGACTAATACAGCCTCTCTCCAGTGTGAATCCTCTGGTGGCGAACAAGAGCTGAGCTGTACCTAAAGGCTTTCCTGCATTCACTACATTCATAGGGGTTCTCCCCAGTGCGGATCCTTTGATGCTGAATAAGGCCTGAGCTGTAGGTAACCTTGCCTCCACACTCCCCACATTCAGTAGGGCTTCTCTCCAGTGTGGATCCTCTGGTGCTGATACAGGAGCAAGCTCTGGCTGAAGGCCTTCCCACATTCATTAAATTCATAGGGCTTTTCTCCAGTGTGGATTCTCTGGTGATGAATAAGCGTGGAGCTCCTACTAAAGGCCTTCCCACATTCATTACAAGCATAGGGTTTCTCGCCAGTGTGGATTATCTGGTGATGAGTGAGTGTGGAGCTCCAGCTAAAGGTCTTTCCACACTCATGACATTCGTAAGGTTTCTCCCCAGTGTAGATCCGTTGATGGAGAATGAGCGCAGAACTACAGCTGAAGGTTTTCCCACAGTCATTACATTCATATGGTGTCTCTCCAGTGTGGATTCTCTGGTGCTGAATAAGATGTGAACTCTGGCTGAAGGCCTTTCCACATTCACTACATTCATAAGGCTTTTTGCTGGTGTGGATTCTCTGATGCTGTATAAGGTCTGAAGTTTGATTAAAGCTCTTGCTACATTCATCACACTTATGAGGTCGGTATCCCATAGGGAGTCTCTGGAGAGAAGTCAAGTTGGAGCTCCTAAACTCATTACACGTCTCATCTCTTTCCCCCATGTGAGTGAGCTTTTCCTCAACTGTCATTTGACCAAGCACTTGTATTTTTCTATTCAATCTTTCTCCAGAGGAGCTCCCTAACTGCCCCTTCAGCCAAACGTCTTGTTCAAAGGCTTCTTCAAACTCAAGACCCTGAGAAATATTCTTCTGGAATGTTTCCAATATCATCTCACATGATTCTGTCTCATCAGAAATTACTTGATCATTTTCAGTTTTGGATTCACCATCAGCAAGAACATATTCCCATAATTCTCCAGCATCATGTCTCTGTCGAGGTCCCTCTGGGCAGGTTCCAAACGCTTCCACTCTTTCCAGATGAAGTATACTGCTACATCCTCAAATGTTACCAACTCCCTAAGGGCAGGGACGGGAGATTTAGGGAGGGGGCTGGATACAGATCAACTCATCCCCCCACCCCCCGTTGGACCCTGTCATGGACTCACACACCAGGGACAGAACAAAGAACAGAAGTTCTCTATTCTGCTTTTTTTGTTTTTGTTTTTGTTTTTGAGGGAGGGTCTCACTGTAGCCCAGGCTGACCTGGAATTCACTATGGAGTCTCAGGGTGGTCTTGAACTCACAGCAATCCTCCCACCTCTGCCTTCCGAGTGCTTGGATTAAAGGCATGCGCCACCACGCCCGGCTATTCTGCATTTTTAATGTATGACTTCTAGCCAAGATTATAGTGTTCTTGTTTTTCATCTTAAAAAAAAAAATAAGGACAGAGTATGAACAGAAATAGCCTATGGACATAGATAATGGTGCTCCAAGAGGTCATGGATTGTTATTAGAAAATTTTCAGTGCTCAGTGTGGAATACCTTCCAAGGAGGATCCTGATGCCCCCCAAATATATGCCATTATCAAGTCTCTTGGTTACCTACCACAATTAGATGGTAAGACCCTATTGCAGAAGACTCCATAGCTTGGGCTGCAGGTTAGTGGAACTCAAGCTGAAGCTGAGCTGGAAACCTCTTCTCTGTTGACTGGCTGCCAGAAATAGCTATGCTGCATGTCACATTTTGGGAGAGAGAAGTTATTAACAGTGTTAAACATCAGTAGACCATGCAGACCTTAAGATTTGCCAGCCAGGCCAAATATGCCGACTGGTGCAATAGTGGTATGTCTCTTATGAGGGAAATGAACTGCTCTCTAATTGGACTGAAGGCCCACTCCATGGAAGGGAATACATATCTAGTATTCTCTGGTTAAATGCATATATTATACCCACCAAATTGCCTTCTAAGCACTTTTTAATGTTTAGACCCATATATAAGTTCTTCTTTTACTTTTGGCTAGAGAAGCTTCTCTTTTCATATGGCAATGACCACTGTGGTGACTCAAGAGTCACCATAAGCCAGGTGTGGTGGTGCATGTCTTTAATCCCTGCACTTGGGAGGCAAAGGCAGGAGGATCACTGTGAGTTTGAGGCCACCCTGAGACTACATAGTGAATTCCAGGTCAGCCTGGCTGAGCAAGACATGTTGGAAAAAAAAAATCACATACTGCTGAAAAGTGACAGTGGAGTGTTCAGCACTCAGACATCTCAATATCACCCTCCAAGTCTCAACATTCATTGTGGAAAAGGTGACAGAAAGAATGTAAGAGCTAAAGAATACAATCTTCCAGACACAAAATGACCCTAATTCATAACCTCACAGTAATTGACACTACCTACACAAGACCTTCATAATAGGAGGAAAAGATAACATCAAAATTGAAAAGAGACTAATTGAAAAGAACGGATTCAATACAGGGTGGATTTGAGAGGGGGAGGACAGGGGATGGTAGGAATTATGGTTTATTGGCTATACTTATGAAAGCTGTCAATAAAAGGGTTTAAAAAAAAACTTAACTAGACATGATGGCACATGCCTTTAATCCCAGCACTCTGTAGGTAGAGGTAGGAGGATCATCATGAGTTAGAGGCCACCCTGAGACTACATAGTTAATTCCAGGTCAGCCTAGGCTACAGCAAGACCCTACCTTAAAAAAATATAATAAGTTCATTTTTGTGTAAGCTGCCATACACACACACACACACACACACACACACACACACACACACATATATATATTCTGATTGTTACAGACTGGTCTTGGCTTGGTGATTGGCCAATGCAAAGGCTGACATCTGTCTGTATTACAGGTGATGTCCAGTTGCATTACAAAGAAAAGAATAATTTGTCATCTGCAGAGTCTCAGTGGAGGATATTGGGTATTTCATGTAAGGGCTCCATAAAACCTACTAATCTGAAGAAGTAAAGGACTGGAGACACAAAGTGAGTATTAGCAAAGAATGCTCACATTTACATGAGCTGTTAGGGTCTAGTTGCTCCAGGTTATAAACATATGAGCCAACTGAGGCTCAGAGAGGATGAATAAGAAGAGCTTAAGCAGTTCTTAACATTTGCTACACATGGAATTACACAGGGAACTTCTAAAACAGACTGATGCTTGGGCTGCAATCCAATCCAATTGAATCAGTCTTTTGGAGTGCAACCCAGGGACGCAATTATTTCTGAAAAGCTTCCCAGGTGATAATAATATGTAGCCACATGAAGCACAGAGCTATCCTTAGGTAGGGATATGAGAGAGAGGGAGAAAGGGAAGAAGAGAGACAGAGAGAGGGAGGAAGGAAAGAAGGGAGAGAGGAAAGATAAAGAGTGGAAGGGAGAGACACAGCTTCTAGTAAAAAAAAAAAGAATGGTACATTGGTTTAACTTGGCTGGTTTAAGGGCTTTGAACAATACTAGAGAATCTTCCATGAGCTAATGCTTCACAGGTGCCTCCAAGTGTCTCAAGATATACTCAATAAATGATAATTATCATCACAGCTATTGTTGATGGAGAATTCCTAAACTATTACTTTAATGGTAATCATTTCATTTACCTCCTTCACTCCCATTCCCCCATCTACCTATATGAAGCTGGGTTCAAATTAGATACTTAAACCACATCTTTTTCTTGGGAATATGGAGTTTTCTTATTATTAGCTTCTCTGTGTGGGAGTTTTAGGAAAAGGGAGAGTGGCAAGGAACAGAGAGAATCAGCAGTGGATTAGTGGTGTGGGAGAGACAGCTGTGAGACAGGAATTTCAGTGGGGTGAGAGAAAATATAAGAGAAAGAAAGAAATAGGGCATTGTGTAGATAGGAAAGCAGATGGGAGGTTGACACAGACAGAGAATATGGACCTTACTTCAGAAAAATAGAGAAAGAGAATGGAACCTGGGGGCGTGCCCTTGGGGCACGGCACCATATCAGGAGGGTGTTGTGGAGGCAAGCGTTAGTGTTCAGGAAAGGTGCCAGTTTGGCTAGATCTCCTGTTGAATTTTGACCAGATGGTAAGGGAAAGAGGAGGATTGGTAGGGAGCCCTGAATCTCGAACATTCCAGCATCTTTCCTTAGATAGAAAAGAATAGAGGACTGGAGAGATTGATCGGTGGTTAAAAGCACTTACTTTTAAAGCCTGCTGGCCAGTGTCCAATTCTCAAGTACCCACCTAAAACCAAATGCACAAACTAGTGCCTGCATCTGGAATTCATTGCAATAGCAAGAGCCCCTAGTGAAGTGAGTACATACTGTTTGTTCTCCTCTATCTCTTTGTCTCTCATAAATATAAGGCCTGAAGAGATGGCTTAGCAGTTAAGCACTTGCCTGTGAAGCCTAAGGACCCCAGTTCGAGGCTCGATTCCCCAGGACCCATGTTAGCCAGATGCACAAGGGGTATCACACATCTGGAGTTCGTTTGCAGTGGCTGGAAGCCCTGGCGCACCCATTCTCTCTCTCCCTCTCTCTCTCCCTCTCTCTCTCTCTCTCTCTCTCTCTCTCTCTTTCTCTCTGCCTCTCTCTTTCTCGCTCTCTCTCTCGCTCTCACTCTCAAATAAATAAATAAAGATAAAACAAAAAAAATTTAAATATTTTTAAAAATAAGAGGGACAACATTTGGAAGGGAGCCTTATGAGGTGGGGTGATGGATGGCATGATCTTAGGCCTAACTTCCTTTGGTTGATAATAGAACAGCATTATTTTGGAGGGTTTTTAATTGCACGGTGTCAGGGTTCCTTGTATTACGAGGATAAAGTGGTCTGGAAGAATCAAGTCAGCAGAATTTACAAAGGGTCCTGTAAATACAAGAATTAAAAATGATTATCGAGGAAGCAACAACTGGACCTGCTAAAATGGATCATGTAAGCAGGAAGGCCAGTAGGAGTCTCTCATCTTTGGAGAGGTGTTTGTACTTAACAGCACTGGCAAGTAGAAAAGCAGTAAGTGTGGGGGAGTGCTGGCATTCAAGAGGATGAGTTCTAACTTGAAAAGAGTAGAGCTAGGAGAATTCAAACTCGGAACAACAGGTGTCTTTGTTGGTCATGGACATGTCAAGTCATATACAGAAAAATAAGCAGGATAGTTTAATATAGCCCCAAATAATTCTGGCTCTGGACTGATACCATTTAATTCTCTACAATTGCTGCAGTCCATTGTTGAGATTCTAGTAACACAGGAGTGGCTTCTGGGAGCCTCAGCTTTTGGTGCCCTTTTGTCAAGCAGCATGTTTCATTTTGTGCATTATGTACATGGCAAGTTTCTGTCTTACATGGTTAGGAGGCTCTTTCCTCATGTCTGGTGAGGCTGAATAGGCAGGTAGGAAGATCTTCAAGAGGATGAGACTTAATAGGTCTGGATTATATTAAATCTGTTGTAGTTGCCTTCTCATTGCTGGGATAAAGCACCCAACCAAAAGCAGCTGGTGAGAGGAAAATTTTTTTCTTGCAAAATACCTCCAATTTTACTCATATTATAAAAGTAGTAAGTGACACTGTACTACAGGAAAACACACAGCTTAGCTTGTAATTCATCTTTAAAAGTCAGAAGTCACATGAAAGTCACTACAGACTCATATTTACTATAAAGGTTGTAATCAAAGGTACACATTAGGAATTGAACTATTGTTTTTTACTTTATTGAGATGTGACACACATGTTTTTCCATAGCTAACCATTTACCAAAGCTAACGGGTAACAGCAAAGCTGTGCACTGCCTGACTGAGCTGAGCTCCTCAGTGGGAGCACTGTCTTGGCAGGGGAGAGTTTGACAAGTTTAAGAACTTTCAGAGCCCCCCACTGACCCCACAGAAAACTTAGCACACTGGGTTATATGGGAAGGACGTTAAGCAAATATGCAGAGACATACTTAACATGCTATAAGAACAAGATGCTTTTGGGATTTCCAGCATTACAGCCAGTTTTCACTGGGTCCTGGAAAGAGGCACACCAATGTAGAAAACACTTTTGCACTCACAGCATTAGCAACTAATAAGTCAAAGTATATAATACTTTGATCTTTAAGTGGGTTCCAAGATCATATCCACTAGGTTAGCCTGAGTTTTCATCTATAAAAAATAGTTTTTTGAAAAAGCCCTTAAAATAGACTTCTAGATACAATAGGATCCACATGGAACAGCAGAACACAGGATTGTAAGGATTGCAAATGGAATGCTAGGACTTCGTTTCCACAAGCAGCTTTTAGGTAGAAGACATCTCTCAGTATATTCCTACAGCCAAGCCAAGCTGTGATCATAGAAGATTCAAAAACCAGGACAGAAAATTGGTCCCAGTAACACCCTAGATAAATACTCCCAAACAAAAACCTTATTGAGGCCAAGGCCTAAAACCAACCCACATACAAAAGATCTGTGGTGCACACAAAGAATCATGCAAAACCTGCCATGACAAAGGGCTCATGATGATGGGTTATCTGTGTTGACATTTTGTGTTTGCTGGGGAAGGGCCTCCAGCTGAAATGGCCAACATGAGCCTGCTCCGGAGGAGTCTGATTAAGAAGCCCTGGTAGAGGTACCTGCACAGGGAGCTAAGGTGACTGAATAGGAGGTGTTTCAAGATAATAGGGTGAGGAAGGTCAGTCATGGTGTTGGTGACCCATCAATACTTCACCTGAATGAAGGGCTGTGGCACAGTTGGTCTTTCCAAGATACATCTTCTGCTGTCATGAGCCCATGCCTGTGAGCCTGCTCGGAATGATCCCCCTGTTGTCTGGAGGTGAGACCTAGTGCTATAGGTTGTTCTGGAAAGCTTCTGTAGAAGGTGACTTGCACAGCGAACCCACTACCAGGCCACTGCTTGAATCCAGCCCATGGCCATCCTTTTCTGCTCTGTCGTCCAGAAACATTTTCATAAAATCCAGAAAGTCCATGAATATGAGAAGCATGTCAAATATGTCACCAGCCACATCTTTAGTATGCTGCAGTGAAAGACTGCCATGTTGATTTCAGGGATCTGCTCCAGCAGCTGTTCTTGGATATACTTCTCTACCAGGGAACTGTATTTATTACAGATGGGTGTATAGGTGAGTTTATTTTCTTCTGTGTCTTCAAACTCCTGGTAGCACTTGTCCATGAAGTTTCTCTGCAATAACTGGAACTCAGCATCCATGATGATGTCTTCTAAACATCCAACTATGGCATCAAATTCTGCATCAGAAGCATAGAAGGACAGCGCGAAGCTCTCTTCCTCTAGAGTGTCCATGGCCATGGTGCTGCATACACCAGTGCCCACAAGCAGACCCATTGGCCCCTACCTGGCCTGCAGCCTGGGCCCAGCCTCTTGCCTCTACTCTACTCTGCCAAGCCCCCAAACGCATCAAGGGGGTGGGGGAAGAACACCTCATTCATTCATGGCCCAGCATGGTGCACCTGGACTAGAGGAAAATTTTATTTGGCTTCCAGTCTTGAGAGGAAGCTTCATGATGGTGAGGGGACAGCATGGCATGAGCACAGGCTGGACATCACCTCTAGCACAACAGGTAGAACACAGCAGCAAGACAATGGGCTGAGCTACAGCAAGGAAGAGCTGCCTATAATGCCCAAAGCTTGCCTCCAGCAACACACCTCCTGGAGCAAGACTCTACTTCCCAAATTGCCATTAGCTGGAGACCAGACATTGAAATCAAATAAGTACATGAGGAGACATTTAAATGTGACACATGGTGTGAGTGTTACAGGTAAGGTTGAAAGTAGTGAATAACAGGCAGTAGTTAAGAAACATAGGATGCTGTCTGCAGAAGTAAGGAAGAAGAGCTAATTGAAATTTCTGAAAATATGAATATTTGGCTTAAGTAATTAGGGAGTTTAAGCAACTAGTAGCTAAATAAAAGTCTTCTATTTGGTACAGGCTAAAGGTTTTTAATTTTTTAAAAAATGGTGAAAGTGTATCAAGTTGAAAAAGCTAAAAGCTTTGGTTACTATTGTCATTTGTTTACTTTACCATAGGAATCATGAACTTTTGTATAATTAGGCCCAATTTTCTCTATAAGTATATTCTGATGCTATAGCAAACAACATATTTATGTAATGGGAAAACATATAAACTAAGTACAAATTAATTGTAAATTATTAGAGACTTCAGTTGGTAAAAGCAAGAAGATAGTTAAGAAAAACCTGATTGTTATGGGCAAAGAAATATGTTACAGCAAATAACATAAAGGTTTAACCTTATGGAAGACAAATCAATTTAAAATTATTGTTTGCAAACAATTTTGTAATAACATCTCAAAAGTATAGCAATATCTAGAAGATCTGTTGTAAACAGAGAATTAGGCATTATGGAAACACTATTAAGAACAGAATCATGTTTAATAAAATTTAAAGTTTAATTGTAGAAATTTAACAACCTCTACTGATATAAGTTTTACATATATCTCAATCAGGAGTTCTATAACATTTAGTCCAGGCATTTTATTTAACTTTATATATATATATATGTAAAATATGTTTAAATATATTACCTCTTTTATCTGTCTAGAATCAGTTCTCTGGATAGAAAGAGTGGTTCTTCCCTTTTTAAAATTACTATGGTAAAAGGAAATTGAGTCACTTGTTTAATGACCTCTAAGCCTAATGTTTGACTGGGTATCTATAATTGTCCTTGTTTGAAGAGTTAAGAATCCAAATTACTTAGTAAATGGCTATCATCTGGATCTGGTTTCTTCAGTCTGGAAGACAAGAAGAGGGTTCTGAAGTCTGCACACTTGTTGGCATTTAGGCCTGGGGGGGGTAAAACAGGAACCCCAGAAAGTCAGTTATACTAGTCATATTTTCAGCCTTTATGTATTATTTAAAGAAAGCTTAAATAATAAGAACCCAAATGGATTAAATTGTTGTTATATCCTTATAATGAAAACCCAGGAAGATAAAACTAGAAGAAAACATGTATATTATGTTTAGTAATCATAAGTAAAGTTTAAAAGCATTGAGACTTTTAAAATATAAAGCATTTTTTTTTTGCTTTATCCATAACTGTTAATATACATGAAGGGTAGGCAATATATCTAACTATTTATATTTAAATAGAACCAATATTATTTGTAGCCAAGCATGGTGGTGCATGACTTTAATCTCAGCACTAGGAAGGCAGAGGTAGGAGTATTACTGTGAGTTCAAGGCCAGCCTGGAACTATCGAATGAGTTCTAAGTTGGTTTGAGCTCGAGTGAGACCATGCCTTGAAAACAGACAACAAAATTATTTCTTTTTTTTTTTAAATTATTTATTTATTTATTTGAGAGCAACAGACACAGAGAGAAAGACAGAGAGAGGGAGAGAGAGAGAATGGGCGTGCCAGGGCTTCCAGCCTCTGCAAACGAACTCCAGACGCGTGCGCCCCCTTGTGCATCTGGCTAACGTGGGACCTGGGGAACCGAGCCTCGAACCGGGGTCCTTAGGCTTCACAGGCAAGCTCTTAACCACTAAGCCATCTCTCCAGCCCAAAATTATTTCTTTTATAAAACTTAAATAGTAAACCAAATGATGACTATTTGACAGAATTCCCATCATTCAGTTTAACAAGACAGGAAATTACTTTTAAACTGCACATGACATTCTATTAATAGAGTTTACATTACCACAAGCAAGAAAAATAGTGACAGAACAAAGACTCAAACATCTTGAAATCAAATAAGTGCATGAGTGCATGAGGAGACATTTAAATGTGACACATGGTGGGAGTGTTACAGGTAAGGTTGAAAGCAGTGAATAACAGGCAGTAGTTAAGAAACATAGGATGCTGTCTGCAGAAGTAAGGAAGAAGAGCTAATTGAAATTTCTGAAAATATGAATATTTGGCTTAAGTAATTAGGGAGTTTAAGCAACTAGTAGCTAAACATCTTTCATCTTAATCTTGTAATTGTAGTCTTTAGCATAAAGGCATTTGACAAAGAAGAGGCAATTTTTTTATTCATCATATTTACATATGTCCCTCAGTCTATAATATCTGTTTAACTTATTCAAACCTTTTATATATTCCCCCAAATTGGGAAAGAGGTGCCAATGCCGATACAGGAAGCCTTTAGAACAC
The DNA here is from genome assembly GCF_020740685.1 of Jaculus jaculus. NCBI lineage: Eukaryota > Metazoa > Chordata > Mammalia > Rodentia > Dipodidae > Jaculus > Jaculus jaculus. Next base: position 53,440,399 of record NC_059112.1, read on the forward strand.
CAGCCAGACAAAACCTGGAAAGAACCTCTCCTCGCCATATTATAATCAAACTACCAAACACACAATCCAAAAAAAAAAAAAAAATACTGAAAGCAGCTAGAGAGAAAAGTCAAGTTACCTACAAAGGCAAGCCCATCAGGATTACAACAGATTACTCAACACAAACTTTAAAAGCCAGAAGGGCTTGGAGTGATGTATTCCAAATTCTGAAAGATAACAACTGTCAACCAAGGTTACTTTATCCTGCAAAGCTATCCATTCAACTAGACAGAGAAATACGGACATTCCAAGACAAAAGCAGGCTAAAGGAGTATTTGAAGACAAAACCAGCTCTACAGAAAATACAAAGAACTCAAAAAGTTCGATAATAAGAAATCAAACAAGCCAATCAAAAAATGGGCTATGGAACTAAATAGAGAGTTCTCAAAGGAAGAAATACAAATGGCATATAAGCACCTAAAAAAAATGTTCTACATCACTACTCATCAGGGAAATGCAGAATAAAACTACATTGAGATTCCATCTAACTCCTGTCAAATTGGCTACCATCATGAAAACAAATGATCGTAAATACTGGCAAGGATGTGGAAAAAAAGGAACCCTTCTACACTGTTGATGGGAATGCAATCTGGTCCAGCCATTGTGGAAATCAGTGTGGAGGTTCCTGAAACAGCTAAAAGTTTATCTACCATATGACCCAGCTATAGCATTCTTAGGCATATATCCTAAGGACTCATCTCATTACCTTAGAAATACTTGCTCAACCATGTTGATTGCCGCTCAACACACAATAGCTGGGAAATGGAACCTGCCTAGATGTCCTTCAACTGATGAGTGGATAATGAAGATATGGCACATTTATACAGTGGAGTTCTACTCAGAGGTAAAGAAAAATGAAGTTATAAAATTTACAGAAAAATGGATGGATCTGGAAAGGATTATACTAAGTAAGGTAATGTAGGCCCAGAAAGCCAAGCACCACATGTTCTCCCTCATATGTAGATCCTAGCTACAGATGATTGGGCTTCAGTGTGAGAAGGAAAAAACTCAGTATCAAAGGCCAGTAAGTTAAAAAGGAGATATAAAGGGAAGAGAAAGGAAGGGAGGAGGGTACTGAATAGGTTGGTATTGTATATATGTAAGTAGAATGATTGAGATGGGGAGGTGATATGATGGAGAATGGAATTTCAAAGGGGAAATTGGGGAAGAGGGAGGTTATTACCATGAGATATTTTTTATAATCATAAAAAATGTTAATAAAAATTGAGAAAAAAGAATCAGAGGAAGATTTAGAAATATATATATATATGCAGGTACTACATGTTTTTATAATAGCTTTTGAATGACATCTTCCTAATATTGGTATTGGAACACAATTTTATATTACCTGTGCTATTAGCATATAAATAATATAAATATAAAATTGAATAAAGTTTTCTTGTTAAACTACACTCAATAAAAAAGAAAGATTTTAAGTTGGAAAAACTCAAGCAAGTTAAAATAATAGGCAGTGAGACTGTTTTAGCTTGCTGAAGCTGCTATTGTCAAACACATTAATAATAATAAAGAAGATGGCCCAACTGTTTTACATTAAAACAATGGAGAGGATGCCTGAGAAAAGACTATGGTAGAAATTAAAATTCTTTTAGAAAGAGTTGTCTAAAGAAGGAACCTGTTTTTCAAGGTTATGATTTATTTTGACCCTGAATTAAGATTATGGCTGTGTCCTGTATACCTGGTATTGGTTTTGGAAGCATGAAAAATGTGTGGAGTGGTCATGAAGTGCACACACAATTCCAGAAGCCACTGCTAAAATGCAGCATGAGGCAAGGCATGATGACCCTGAGGCTGGTAAAGCCACTGGAAAGACTGTGGTTTGCATGGAGACCCCAAAATGTTTTGGATATACCAGGACTGTGCAAAGGCTACTACGGAGCCTGTTCACTAGGTATGGAAGTTTTCCCTGGCTACTCAGCCTAGCTGGAAGGACACAGTTGGAAAATCTGGATACTGTCAGTCACTGGTTACATCAGACTTGAACTGCTTAAATTTGATGTTTGCTTGATGGCTGTTGAGTTTGCATTGTTCCTTTCTCTCCTTGTTATGCCTTATAGGAGTTGAAAATGTTTACTCTGTGACTTTATATGTTGAAGTATATAATTTGTTTGATTTTACAGGACTCACAGCTAAGAGACAATCTTAAATATCAGATGAGACTTGGAACTTTGGAACTATGTTAAGTTGATAAAGACTGGGGACCTTTGAAATTGGACTGAGTATAATTTCCAGTGTGAGGTGGTTTTGAATCTATTAGGGGGCAGGGATAGAATAGAGCAGTTTGAACAGAAGCCCCCCAATAGATTCAGGAGTATATCAAGCTTCTTACATTTCCAGCTACCTGGCTAGAGGAGGTGTCACTGGGTCGATCCCTAGGTTCAGCCCTAAGGTATGATAGTGGATTTGAAATTTCAGTCAAAAGATATGCAAAGTGCCTGGGTTCCACCTGGAGTTCCTGAAGTGTGCTATGTGGTATGGATTTGGGGTTTTGGGGCTTGAGGCTTCTCTCTGCTTAGGCCTGTGAGAGCAGGCAAGCTTCTTCAATTCTGGAACTTCCCTTACATCTATAAATTTCAAAAAATACCTTCTTCCATTGCTGTGCCTGGTTTGGAAGTGCATCTAAGTGACCTGAGGTTGTCTACTACAGATGGTATCACAGATAGAAAAAGAATTGGATATAAAATAACTCAGTATATTTTCTTCTTTACTTGTAAACAATGTCTATTTTAAGAATAACATCATCCCCTGGGATGAGAGGGCAGGTTTCCTTATCTCCTAGGGTGTTTATAAAATCAGGGTGATGTCTCAGTCTCATGTAGGAGAGAGAGGGTCATCAATGGAGTCCTAACATAAAGGCAATGACTTATGACAATCATTGTTCCCTTGTGAAATCTCCTCTAGGCCCAGAAAGAATTCATTTAAATATTGGAGAACCTGAGCTTGAGTAAGGGCACAAATAATAATAACTATTGTCATTAGACAGTAAACTTTCTTTCCTTTCTTTCTTTTCTTTTTTTTTTTCTTGGTTTTTTGAGGTAGGCTCTCAGTCTAGCCCAGGCTGACCTGGAATTCACTATGTAGTCTCAGGGTGGCCTTGAACTAATGACGATCCTCCTGTTGAAGTGCCAAGACCCTCAGGATGTCACCCAGAGATCCACCACAAAGAACTGAGATGGTCACTCCGATGCAATTAGCAGCAAGTTTCCTTTATTGTAGTGCAAGCCAAGGCCTGGGCCCAGTCTCCACACAGACCCACGCAGTGGGTGTGAGAGAGTGAGCCTCGACTCGGGGGTGGGTCAGGGGTTATAAAGGCAAAAACCACAATTCTGCATAATAACACGACCTTTGCATTAATTGGGTATTTGGGGATCCCATGGTTAGGGACTTTCCACTCATGGCCAGACTGGTTGGGTGTCTGGGGCCCCATGGTTAGGGATTTTTGACTTAGGCTGTCTGGTGTTTTACAGATCTAACCACCAAGTTGGGCCGGGGCTTTTCGTGGTAAAATGTTCCCCTCGAGTTCCCAGTATCTGCAAGGGAGGGGGATTTCTCGGAATTTAAGCTGAGCATACTGACTACCATGGCTACCTGTTTTAATATGGCAGTACTACTGTCAAGCTGCAGTGCTGGCAAGCAGGGTTACAGAACCTAAAGGCAACATGTTAATTTCTTAAATCTTACATTCCCTCCTCTTTATGTTTCTTGAGGAGCCAATCTTGGTTCCTTATATGTTGTCATGCTCATGAACAGCAACAGTATGGTATTGAGCCCTGAGAGCCATCAATTGGACTGAATTAACATGGTCTTTGACAAATCTGACAAGCCTATTAAGTATGCAGGGCCCTATGGTGAGTATAACTAAGGAAATAGCTAAAGGTCCTATTAAGGCAGATATTAAAGTAGTAAACCATGGGGAGTGGTTAAACATGGACTCAAACCAGCCTTGAGAATTTTCTCGTTCTCGTTTTCTTTTTGCTAGACCCTCTCACACCGTTGCCATGGAATCTTTAACCACACCTGACTGATACACATAAAGACAGCATTCTTCTCCCAAAGCTGCACAGAGACCACCTTGTTGAAGGAAAAGTAAATCTAGCCCTCTTCGGTTCTGTAATACTACCTCAGATAGAGAGGTCAGAGACTCCTGAAGGTGAGAGACTGAAGTCTCTGTCCGCTCTATGTCTGCACCAATAGCTGTCCTCAGGCTGGAGTAATAACTTTTCTGAGTAACTAGGGCTGCCCTACCGGTGCCCACCCCAGCTAGTCCAGCCCCAAATATAAGGCCTATGATGAAAGCCCTGATGGCCTCTCATTTAGTTCTTTTCAGCTGTGGTTGTTCAAAACGGGCAAATAACTCATCGTCTGTATGGTAAAGGTGCCTGGGCACCAGTGTAACCAGCACACAAAAATCTCGTGACTGATTAAGAACTTTTAGTTGGACACAGGGAGTTAACTCCGTGGAACATGCCCACCACATATCGGGGGAAGGGAGAAGATAGGCAGACAGGTGATCAGGCTCTTGCAAAGTTGGATCTGATCCAGGGGCACTGTTCCTATACACAGTCCCTGTCCAATGACAGATGTTAAAGTTAACTGGGCTTTTTGTTGCCATCTACAACTAGAAGCATCATTAGCACTTGTATAATTACCATGTCCTGCAATGCCCTCATAATATGAGGGCTGAATGTCAGCAAAGCCAACAAGCAGCAGTAAATTCGGGTACAGAAGCATTTAAAAATCAATCTGTAGGAGTGACACTCTCTGGCTCGTCGCTCGGCCGCAGTGTTTCCTCTTTCTCTCTCGCTCTTTCCCACCGCGTCGTCGTTGTCGTCGTCGTCTTCTCTTGCCTTTTTTCTCGTGTTTTTTATTTTGCTTCCCCTCTGCTTCTTCTTGCTCTGCTGCCCGCGGTGTGACGAGGCCCACTCCCCTCCTCCCACAGCCCGCGCCTGCCTCCTCTTTTTGTCCTCTCCCCTCGCGCCGCTCAGCTGGTGTCCGTGCCGCGCTTTCCCCCCAACGTCGTCCCCGCAGCCTATGGCCCAGGCCACCTTGGATATTTCTGCTCAAGGTAACCACATCCCTCTTTAAAAATTCCGCCGAAAAAGAAGACGCTTTACCCGACTCTTTGGGCCGTTATCTCACGGAGAGCTTTCTGACCAGGTATACAACTACCCAGAGGGCCTAGGAGAAGTGCTGTATAGAGAGCAGTTCGACTTCAACGCTGAGCCACCTTGGGAACCTAGCTGATGATAGGTTCCATCTCCTAACTTGTCCATTTTGTTGCATATTCTAAGAACCCAGACATAGGCTTGTGGCCCGTCTCTTGTTTTTCCTGGTTTATGACTTTCGGCTTTGTGGAATATGGCTGAGATGAAAGGATTTATTGACGATGCAAACTACTCAGTTGGCCTGTTGGAAGAAGGAACAAACCTTGGAAAAGTTATTGATAACTATGTATATGAACATACCCTGACAGGGAAGAATGCATTTTTTGTGGGAGATCTTGGGAAGATTGTGAAGAAACACAGTCAGTGGCAGAATGTGGTGGCCCAGATAAAGCCATTTTACACAGTGACGTGCAGCCCTCCTCCAGCTGTACTTGAGATTTTGGCAGCTCTTGGAACTGGATTTGCTTGCTCCAGCAAAAATGAAATGGTTTTAGTGCAAGAATTGGGTGTTTCTCCAGAAAACATTATTTACATAAGTCCTGGAAAGCAAGTTTCTCAGATAAAGTATGCAGCAAGAGTTGGAGTAAATATTATGACATGTGACAGTGAAATTGAATTGAAGAAAATTGCACAACATCACCCAAATGCCAAGATTGTTTTTCACTAGGTTCACTTGATTCATCCATCGCTGGATTTGGGAGCACTGGCAACATAATGAACACACTTCCTACAATCTTCAGGCTTCACATGTGCTGCTGATGATGTAAACCAACTCTGCCCCAATCATCTTCCCCTTCTCTTAGGGTCTTACTCCATATTGCAACAGAAGATAGTATTGGAGGTGAAGATGGTAACATGAAGTTTGGCGCTACACTGAAGAACTGTAGGCATCTTTTGGAATGTGCTAAGGAACTTGATGTCCAAATAATTGGGGTTAAATTTCATGTTTCAAGTGCTTGCAAAGAATCTCAAGTATATGTACATGCTCTGTGTGATGCTTGTTGTGTGTTTGACATGGCTGGAGAATTTGGCTTTACAATGAACATGCTGGACATTGGTGGAGGTTTCACAGGAACTGAATTACAATTGGAAGAGGTTAATCACATTATCAGCCCACTGTTGGATATCTACTTTCCTGAAGGTTCTGGTATTAAGATAATTTCAGAACCTGGAAGCTATTTTGTGTCTTCTGCATTCACACTTGCAGTTAATATTATTGCTAAGAAAGTTGCTGAAAACAATAAATTTTCCTCTGGAGTAGAAAAAACCGGGAGTGATGAACCAGTCTTCATGTATTACATGAATGATGGTGTTTATGGTTCTTTTGCAAGTAAACTTTCTGAGGACTTAAATACCATTCCAGAGGTTCACAGGAAATACAAGGAAGATGAGCCTTTGCTTACAAGCAGCCTTTGGGGTCCAACCTGTGATGAGCTTGATCAAATTGTGGAAAGTTGTCTTCTTCCTGAGCTGGATGTGGGAGACTGGCTTATCTTTGATAACATGGGAGCAGATTCATTCCATGAGCCATCTGCTTTTAATGATGTCTAGAGGCCAGCTATTTATTACATGATGTCATTCAGTGATTGAAAGATGCTGGAATTACTTCAGACACAATGATGAAAAACTTCTTCTTTGCACCTTCTTGCATTCAGCTGAGCCAGGAAGACAGCTTTTCCATGAAAGCTTAAGCAGGCATTAACGCTTCTTTAGATCTGAAGTCCCAGGCTAAGCTTGTCTGGTCTACATTCCAGTTTGGGGAAAAAAAAAAATCAATCTTATTTTAATTCTCTTGAAACAAATTCATAGTAATAGCTATTTGGGACCAGACAAAATCAGCTGTCATCTATAATTCATTGGGGGTAATGGGAGATTTAGATAATGTATCCAGATTTAACTTATCAGTTTGTCCTACCCCTTAAGTGTTGAAAATAAAATATGCAACAAAATGGATAATTTAGTGGAGATGGAAGCCCATTAATTGGGTTCCCCATTAAATCCTTTACATAAAGTACATAGTTTTTATACTAAGGATTTGTGTTAAAACAGTCTTGTGAAGTTAATGTCTTTCACCCAGATATATCAGATGTAAGTGGAAGACCAGTGTGACTTCAATTAGATACGCTTAGTGTATTTAGAATATGTAAATTTGTGCTTTGAACTGTAGTTTAATAAATGTAAAGTTGCATCATAGTATTTGTTGTATTTGACCTAATGTAACCCTTGTATGATTGCAATAAAATTTTGTGTAGATTTTACTGTTTTTTCAGGCTAAACTTTGGGGAAGGGGCTAGCTAGCAAAAGGAGTTTTGAAATAGATGTGTATATGGTCTGTTCTGAGGGTTAGTTTTCTTTATAGCCCATTTAAAGTTTGATTTGACTCAGTACATTTTTCAGTTATTTAATTAATAATTTAAGCAAAGTGTTCGGTAAATCATTGTGTGAAGTTCAGATTCAGTTTAGAGAGTTGATGTGCAGTAAGCATGATGTTAACAATTTAACACCAAAAATGTTCACCTTGCATAAGCCAATTGTAATAATAGGTGTTTCTGTATAGATAGGGTGCATAGAGTACATTAGTAAATCTTTGAATCACAGATCTTCCCGCTAATATGGAAGATTGCATACTTTGAATAAACTTAGTGTGGGGTAGGATGTGAAAATGCAGAGAGCTGCAGAGCACTAAAACATAGAAGGGCTTACATCTGTATCTACAAATCCGATGCCCCTTTGCTTAGAATATTCAAGGGGGTTTGGGAGTGAAGCACACTTTCTTCAATTACTCAAGTGAGGGTTTTTGTTGTTGGTTTAAACTATTTCTTTAGTTTCTTATTTCCCATTTGTTCAGCTTAGTAATTACTTTTCTTTTTGTACTAAAACTTTATGGTGGTTGAGGGAGGGAGTTAGCAACACTAACCTGACAGTTTTGCCAGTTTTGCTTTGTTCATTGCTAGTATATTAGTAATCCTAGATCTCAGAATCACAATAGTAATAAACAATCTCTACAGGGGTCATTTTTTCCTAACTTATTCTATGTTCAAATGTGGAATTTCTGTCTCCCAAGAGGAAATGTGACTTCACTTTGGTGCCAATGGACAGAAAATTCTACCTGTGCTACATAGGAGAAGTTTGGAATGCACTTAAATAACTGGTTTTTACACCTTGATTTTAAGGTGGAGAGAAATTGATCATGAATCTCTAATTTCAATCTCAAACCAGTAGGTGCTTAATATTTTTGATTTAATTAATACCCATTTGGATATCATGGGTTCTATTAATTACAGGATGAATTTAGGATCCCAGTCCATTGTCATCTTACTGCCCTTGGACTTTTCCAAGGTACAGTATGGGGTTTTATGCAAAATTCCAAGCTACCATGCAACTTTTTTAAAATTGTAACGAGGAGGGGGAATAGTTCCGTACCTTTTTAGTGTTGTCCATTGCGGTCCAGAAATGTCAAACCTTTCTAACAGTGGTACAACTTTGAGTCCCAAGCTTGGTGACTATGCAGGCTTGAGTTTCATGGCATTTCAATTCTGCCATTTATATAGGAGAGCTATTGTATGTGAAACAGCCCAGAATCGCAAATGTCACATGTGGATGATATGGTAACTTTTTTTTTGTTGTTGTTCATTTTTTATTTATTTATTTGAGAGCAACAGACACAGAGAGAAAGACAGATAGAGGGAGAGAGAGAGAATGGGTGCGCCAGGGCTTCCAGCCTCTGCAAACGAACTCCAGACGCGTGCGCCCCCTTGTGCATCTGGCTAACGTGGGACCTGGGGAACCGAGCCTTGAACCAGGGTCCATAGGCTTCACAGGCGAGCATTTAACCGCTAAGCCATCTCTCCAGCCCGATATGGTAACTGTTAAAAAGGACCTGTATTGTATTTGAAGACTGTTTGCCATAAATTTAAATTTTAAACCTATGTATTTCAATTTGGTATGCTCAATAATAATGTAAAATCTTTTATATAATAGTGTGATCTCAGTTCAAAATTTAGGTGAAAATATAAAACCCAAATGATTTCTATATATAGTAAGTTGAACTGTAAAGGTAACTTGTGTGATTCTGAATACACAGATAAAATGTTTTTATTCCTCACCTTTTACTCTGATGCTTCTGTCATGAAATAGACAATAGATTTTATGAATAAAAAAAAATCAGTAGGAGTGCTCTAAAAGGTCAAGGAGGGGGTTGATTTCAGAGGGATGGTTAAGGGTGGGGACAGGGGGAGTAAGGGAAATAGGGGAAGGGTCAGTGGAGAGGGACAAAGTAGGCAATGGTTGAGGCCTGGGGAGTATAGATAAAGGCTGGGCCAGAACTTTATTTGGGCCTATAGGTGGACTTCTAGGGTAAGAAACTCGTAAACGTACTCCCAGGAGTCCTGTTTCATGTGAGCCCCAGCCAGTTTGGTACAGTTTCAACCCCCAAATTAATCCTTGTTGCCACCTTTGATCTTGTTTGCCTCGATCAGTAAAGGAAAGTTTAATCTGGTTACAATGTCCCTTTCCATCCCTTTCTGAGAGTCCTCTTAGAGGCCCCAATTGTACTTTTAAGCAAGGGGGCTTGGGACCTCTGGTTATGTAAATTAAATCATCCTTTTTTGGTGCCTCCCACCATATGTCTCCTGTGGAAACACAGGCCCATGATTTACAATAACAGTTCTCCAACACTTTTTACAATGCTTTTTGTCAGTTATCTATCCTGGGCAAACATAAAAATTGTGTTTGTGGAGGAACCTATCTACAAAAGATACCTCAATAAAGGTTCCCAGCTCAAAATATAATTCTGGGAACCAAGTCCAGAGAGGGTATATACCAGTGGTAGAATTTTAAATCTCGGAGGTGGCTACATTGTATACCTCCCATGTTAAATTGAAGGGAACATGTGGGTTAGGGGCAATACACACAATTGGTAACATGAGAACCATCAGGAGTGTCTAGGGGCTGGAGTCCAGAGGTAACATCTCGGTGGAGACGAAGCTTGAGAGGATCTTCTGGATCTGGGTAACTCGTCCAGGCATCTCCCGCCTTCCAGGGGACCACCTTTACGTGGGTCCAATGGATCCATGATGTTATACCGTCCACCTTTACAGCTGTAGGAGTAGTCATTAACACGATGTAAGGACCCTTCCATCTGGGTTCCAGACTTCTCTGCTGGTATCTCCTGACAAGCACTTTGTCTCCTGGCTGAAACCTGTGGGGTTTGGGGGGAACAACAGTTTCATAAACAGCTCTTAGGTGGGGCCAGACCTTTTTATGGGCAAGCTGTAAGCGCTTTAAATGAATTAGGTCTTGGTTGTCCATCTGCATTAGGAGATGGGTCTGGAGGCTTAGGATGATGGAAGGAGGTACTCCAAACATTATTTCAAAAGGGGTTAGACACATGTGATATGGGGAATTCCGGACCCTAAACAGAGCAAAGGGGAGGAGAGCCACCCAGTCCAAGTCCGTCTCCAAAGCCAATTTAGTCAAAGTCTCTTTTAAAGTTCTATTCATTCTCTCTACCTGTCCTGAACTCTGAGGGCGATAGGCACAATGTAATTTCCAATTGGCCCCCAGTGCAATGGCTACGCCCTGACTTACCTGTGATATAAAAGCCATTCCACTATCTGAACCTAAAGAGACTGGGAAACCATACCTAGGCCGTATTTCTTATAGTATCTTCTTAGCAACAACCTGGGCAGTTTCAGTCTTAGTGGGGAAAGCTTCTATCCATCCAGAGAAAGTATCTACAAACACTAAAAGATACTTGTATCTTGACTTTCCAGTCTTAATTTCAGTAAATCCCAATTCCCAGTAGGCCCCTGGTCTAGTTCCTCTTAGCCTAGCTCCTGGATTGGAGGGAAGAGCAGTAGCATTAGTCATACAGCAAGGCTGGCAATTAGACACAACTTGTTCAATAATTTGGCTAGCACCCTGTATTTTTAAGTGGGAGTTTCTCAGAAACTCCTGCATCTGCTTGATTCCCAAGTGAGTGGAGTGATATACCTTCTTTAGAATTCTTTGTCCCAGTCTTTGGGGTAAAATTAGGCGGTCATCTTCTGTTTTCCACCAGTTATCTGATTTATTAGTTCCTTTTAGTTGGCTAATCCAAGCCAGATCCTCTGTAGAATATTTAGGGACATCAGGGAGCTTTCTGCCTCCAGGGTCAACCAGGACAGGGGTCACCACCTTAGCAGAGAGGGCTACTTATTTAGCTGTCTGATCAGCTAGGTTGTTGCCCTGGGGAATTAGTCCATCCCCTTTCTGATGTCCTAGGCAGTGGATAATAGCCACCTGAGTAGGACCCCAGAGGGTTTGGAGTAGATCCAGAATTTCTTGTGTATTTTTAATAGTTTTTCCTTCTGCTGTTAAAAGTCCCCTTTCTCTGTATAGTGCTCCATGGACATGAGCCGTAGCAAATGCATACCAGCTGTCTGTGTATATACTTAATTTTTTGTTGGCTCCCAGTTGTAAGGCTTTAGTGAGGGCTATGAGTTCTGCCTTCTGGGCTGAATTGCCTACTGGAAGGGGTTCCACCCAAATAACATCTGTCCCCAAAGTGACTGCTGCTCCCACATATCTGTGTCCATCTTTGATGAAGCCACTGCCATCTGTGAGTCAGGTCACCTCAGCATCCTTCAGGGGGGGTGTCCTTGAGATATGGCCTCATATTGTATGCATGGGCTAGTATCTACACGCTGTCATGGAAAGGAGCATCCAGGTCTGGATCAGGTAGCAGAGTGGCTGGGTTCAAAGCTGTGGGAGTCTGGAATTTATTCTGGCTGGATTTAAGAGCAAAGTCTGATAATGGACCATGTGAGCATTGCTGAGCCAATGGTCAGGTGGTTGTTTCAGTACCCCTTCAATAGCATGAGGGGCTGCAACTGTTAAGTTTTGTCCCAGAGTCAGCTTGTCTGCATCCTTGACTAAAAGGGCCATGGTGGCTATAATTCTCAAGCATGGGGGCCATTCAGCTGCAACAGTATCCAATTTCTTTGACAGGTAGGCTACAGGTTGCCACCAGGATCCCAAACTCTTGGTGAGGACTCCCTTTGCTATTCCATTATGTTCATCTACAAAAAGCATAAATGGCTTAGTCACATCAGGGAGGCTTAAGGCAGGGGCTTCTAAATGGTGTATCTTTAAGTCCTCAAAAGCCTATTGGTGATGATCTGTCCATTGGAAAGGTTGAGTTTCCTTGGTGGCTTCATATAGAGGTTTTGCAGTTCCGCGAATCCAGGGATCCACAGACGGCAGAAGCCTGCTGTACCAAGTAATTCTTGTACCTGTCTGGCTGAAGTTGGCATTTGGATCCAGAGAACAGTTTCTTTTCGTGCAGCTGACAGCCAGTGCTGGCCATCCCGTACCCCAGGTAGGTCACCTGCTGCCTGCAGACTTGAGCCTTTTTGGCAGAAGCTCGGTATCCCAATTTACCCAGAGTCTTCAAGAGATCTCTGGTTCCTGCCAGGCATGTCTCTTGGTCCACAGCTGCCATTAAAAGATCATCTATATTTTGTAGAAAAGTTAGTCCTGGGTTACGTACCCAAAAGTCCAATAGGTCCTCATGTAAGGCCTCATCAAAAATGGTAGGGGAATTTTTGAATCCTTGAGGCAACCGAGTCCAAGTGAGTTGGCCATTGATTCCCATGTCAGGGTCATGCCATTTGAAAGCAAAATACAATTGACTCTGTGGGGCTAAGGGTAGGCTGAAAAATGCATCTTTCACGTCCAAAACAGTATATCAAATCAGTTCAGGTGTTAGACTTCCTAATAGGGTATAAGGATTAGACACTATAGGGTAAATGTCTATTACTCTTTTGTTAACTTCTCTTAAGTCTTGTACTGGGCGGTAATCACTTGAGTTAGGTTTTTTTACTGGTAGGAGGGGAGTGTTCCAAGCTGACTGAAAGGGCTTTAAGATCCCTGATTGAAGAAGCTGCCTGATGTGGGCAATAATGCCTTGTTTGGCCTCTAATGGCATGGGGTACTGATGAACCCTGACTGGAGTACTTCCAGGTTTTAGTTCTATGAGTATGGGGGTCTATGTTGTGCCCATCCCATTCCTCCAGTTTCTGCCCAGGCTTGTGGGTAGTCAGTCAGCCAGAAAGGGTCCAGGGATTCTGGGCCCTCAGCATACTTTTGAAAGAGCCTATATTCTTCTATTATGTTGGTAGTCATGAGAGCTTGTATTGAAGTGTCTGTCGTTGAAACTTTTGCCCCTTGCTCTGAGAATGAAATTTGAGCTCTCATTTTGGACAGTAAGTCACATCCTAGCAGTGGGTATGGACACTCCGGTATGACCAAAAAGGAGTGAGTTACTTGATTGGTGCCTAAATTGACAGTTCCTTTAGTTGTTCAATGATAGGGTTTTAGTACCCATAGCCCCTTGGACCCATGTTGTTTACTCAGTCATGGGTCCTTCTGGCTGTAATATTACCAAATTTTCAGCTCCAGTATCTACCATAAACGTTCTTTTTTCCCCTCCACCTCAAGGATTACCCTGGGCTCAGGGAGGGGAGCTGAGCCCCTTCCCCTTCAGTCGCTGTCTTCTTGAGTGGTTGTCAGGATATTTTCCCAGTTGTTTCCTTTTTATTTTTTGACAATCCCTGACCCAATGTCCCTCTTCCTTGCAATAAGCACATTAATTTTTTCCTACCTTAAGTTTTGTCCCAATCCGAATGGGGCCTGTTGGATTTCCTGTAGCTTTTAATTTTTTTTTTTTTTTTTTTTTTTTTTTTTTTTTTTTGGTTTTCTAAGGTAGGGTCTCACTCTAGCTCAGGCTGACCTGGAATTCACTAAGTATTCTCAGGGTGGCTTTGAACTCTCAGCGATCCTCCTACCTCTGCCTCCCGAGTGCTGGGATTAAAGGCATGCACCACCACACCTGGCTAAAATTTTCTTAAGTTCTTCATGTGTTTGTCCTGCTGCACTTCTAAAATCTTAGTTAACTTTTTTTCTTATCTCTTTTCTCATCTTAATCTCTTTTTCTTCTGGACTTACTCTTATCAAAAACCTTCTCCATCACTGCAACCAGTTCCCTAATATTCCTTTCCCCTAGTCTCTCTAATGACTGTAACTTTCTCCTAATGTCTGGGGAAGCCTGATTGACAAAAGCAAACATAAAAGTTCCGGCTGACTCTCCTGATTCAGGATCATAAGGGGTGTACCTGCAGAAGGCTTCCTGAAGTCTTTCTAAATAAGCAGCTAGACTCTCATCAGGTCCCTATCTAATGTCATATACCTTGGACATATTTATGGGCTTTCTTGCTGCTACTTGGAGACCTGCTATTAGAGTCCAGCGATAGACCAGGAGCCTCTCCTTACCTTGTGCCATGTTGTAATCCCAATCAGGATGGGTGATTGGGAAATAACTATCAAAAATGGCTTGATCTGGGGTGGGGTTTCCCGATGGTCCTGGGACGAGTTTGCAGGCATTCTCAATGATCCAGTTTGTTTCCTCTGTGGTAAACAGGACCTGTAGGAGCTGCTGACAGTCATCCCAGGTAGGCTGGTGGGTAAAAAGTAGTTTCTAACAGATTAATCAATCCCCTAGGGTTCTCAGAGAAAGGACCATTCTGAGAACGCCAGTTATAAAGGTCACTAGTGGCAAAGGGCCAATAGTGGAAAGATTGGTTTCCATCTATATCAATAGGTCCAGCTGCGTGCAGCAGCAAAGCCACAGAAATATCTGGAGCCTGTGGGGTAACAGCCGTGCAGCTCCGTGTGGCCTGTGCTGGGCCGTCTGGGTTAGGAGGAGGTGCAGCGGGGGCCTGTGCCTCCGCCAGAGGTTGAGGGGTAGGGCAAGGGCAGCATAAGGGGGAGGAAAGCTGTCTGTTTCTTCGGTGCACCCTACAAGAATTGGGGCTGAGGCTCCTGCAGCCAACCTGGCATCCCTTTTCTGTGTGGATGTTAATACCTGTAAGGGAGAGAGTGAGGAGGGAATAAATGACTTTACCCAAGGGGGGGGGTCTTCTATCAGGTTCCTCCAAGCCATAATATAAGGGATTTGATTGGGGTGTCCACTCCTAGGACGAAGAACAATTTTTTCAACCTCTAGAATGGTCTCTAGATGAAAGGTTCCCTCTGGTGGCCACCCTACATTAAAAGTGGGCCATTTAGAAGAGCAAAATGTAATCCATCTGTCTTTATTAATGTTTACCCCACTGTTATAGGCAACTGTTTTGACGTCCTTCCAGTGTGCAAGACAGAGTCCTAAAGGGGAGGAAGGAATCTGTCCCGTGTTATTTAGTCAAGTAAAAACAAAAAAAGTCCATAGAGAAAAAAACAATAAGGAGATACACAAATATTAAATGGACATATCAACTCAAGAAAGAAGCGTCCGTAGGAGGAGGGCAATGAAGAGACACACAACTATCAAACAAACACATAGGGCCCCAAAAACAGATCTATGCATAGCAGAAACAGGTCTGTGATGGCCAGAAGAGCCTGAGTCCTTAGAGAACTGCTCAACAATGCCAAACACAGTACGGATGGGAGCAGATCTCCCTAGCAGGTTTGCTACAGCCTCCAGGACAGAGAACCCTCTCAGACGAGGGGGCAAGATGTCTCGTGCTTCCTCCAGGTCTGTCCTCTTTGGTGCATCCACCAGGACGTATGACCTGATCAGAAACCAGAAATCAGAGACAGATGCAGCTAATTAAGAACAACAGCTGGCCAGCAAAATGAAGACAAAAGAAGAGCACTCAAAAAAATAATAATGAAAATAAAAACTTACCTGACCGGCCAGGAGGAAACTTTTGGGGTCTCAGATCCTCTCCGGAGGGTCTTCTGGGGATCCTGGATGAGCCCCCAATGAAGTGCCAAGACCCCTACCTGGGATCAAGACCCTCAGATGTCACCCAGGGATCCACCACAAAGAACTGAGATGGTCACTCCGATGCAATTAGCAGCAAGTTTCCTTTATTGTAGTGCAAGCCAAGGCCTGGACCCAGTCTCCACATGGACCCATGCAGTGGTTATGAGAGAGTAAGCCCTGACTCAGGGGTGGGTCAGGGGTTATAAAGGCAAAAACCACAATTCTGCACAACAACACGACCTTTGCATTAATTGGGTATTTGGGGCCCCATGGTTAGGGACTTTCCACTCATGGCCAGACTGGTTGGGTGTCTGGGGTCCCATGGTTAGGGATTTTTGACTTAGGCTGTCTGGTGTTTTACAGATCTAACCACCAAGTTGGGCCAGGGCTTTTTGTGGTAAAATGTTCCCCTCGAGTTCCCAGTATCTGCAAGGCAGGGGGATTTCTCAGAACTTAAGCTCAGCCTACTGACTAAAATGGCTACCTGTTTAATATGGCAGTACTACTGTCAAGCTAGAGTGCTGGCAAGGAGGGTTACAGAACCTAAAGGCAACATGTTAATTTCTTAGATCTTACACTATCTCTGCCTCCCAAGTACTGGGATTAAAAGGCGTGTGGCACCATGCCCAGCTATAGATAGTAAACTTTCATTCATTTAACTTTTGTAATAAACCTTGTTTATTTCTTTATTTATTATTTGAGAAAGAGGGAGACAAAGAGGAAGAGAGAAAATGGGCATGCCAGGACCTCCAGCTGTTACAAATGAACTCCAGATGCATGCACCAACTTGTTCATCTGGCTTACGTGGGTACTGGGAAATTGAACCTAGGTACTTTGGCTTCACAGGCAAGCAACTTAACCACTAAGCCATCTCTCCAGCCCAATCTTTAAAAACAAAAAATAATTTTTTTAAGTCATAATGTCCTTGGTATTTTTATACTAATTCCTCACAAACTGAAAACAAACAAACCATAAACATTTCTCTTGCTGCAACAGGAGGAATTGATATTTTCGTGTGAACAATTTTAAAGCAAGCCAAGTAATTGTATAAAATTTAAATTTTATGACCATGACTGGACCTTTCTGCACTTAACACAATGGAAATGTTTGTTTTTTCCCCAAAGGAAAAAATTCTGATTTGTCACTATGTTGCAAAGTAGAATAGAGTTCAGGTACCTTCAAGTTTAAGACTGCAAATAACAAGACATAATTTTACTTCCAAAATCTGAAGTCATCAATATGAGTCTGCAGTACTGTATCTCTAAAACGTCATTACTATTCTGATAAAATAGTTCCCTAGTCACATTTTTTTGAAAAAACCCTCTGTCCCACCACAACTTCCTGAGATATGTTTAGAGACTGAAGTCTTGTGATCATTCTCCAGGGTACTGGCAGTCTTGTAACCATAGGGGAGACGGTGACTGATTTTCTGTATCAATCAGTTGTAGTCTGCTGATCTGACTGAAAGCCTTGACAAATGCCTAGTGGGGACTGCAAATAACTGCCAAACATACAGGAATGATACAGTAGCCCACTGTCTTGGGGTCAGCTCTTCTGCAAGAGTAAAGGAACAAAAACATCTGTAAATAACAAATAAGAAAAATAATTGTCCACAACCAGAAAGGAAAGGAGAGCAACCGAGCTTCCAAGGAGTGTGTCCATGTGGTTCCTTCCTGAGGCCCCTCATGGTGCTGTTGAATGTGTTCCAAAGCCAGCCTGTTGTAAATTTCATTGATTTCAAAAACAGTAAAATGCTGCTGTGCTTGCTAACAGATACAGTCCCACTCTGATCCATCCCATCCGCTGTCCGAAGTTCATAATTCTCCATACTGTGTGCAGTGGTCCCAGAAATCTTCCTGATCCAAAGGTAAGCACTAGAGTCACTCGTTTCTGAATAATCCGGTGCCTTTAGCATTTCAGAGCAAGCCACCATAGAGAAGTGTACCCTGGCGTGGCTCGGGGTAGGGCAGGCGTCGCCATCCCGGAGCATTAGCTGCCGTGACTAAGTTCAGCGTGACCACTATCGGTCACACCGCCACCACCCCGGAGCCCCAGTCCCGCGGCCGGCATGTTGGGACACACCCCGGCTCTGCGGCCTCAGAGCCGGCCCTGACCCTGCTGCTGCGGGGGAAGGCGGCACCCGGCCCGGCCTCGCCACCTAGACCCTGCACCCGGCAGAGGGCCAGCCAGGCCTGACCTTGGAGCCGAGAAGCTCCAGGGTCTCACCTTCTTGTCCCAAGTGTCCCGCCTGCTCCAAAAACAAAATTTTTATTGTTATTTATTTGCAAACAAAGAGAGAGAATGGGCACACTAGAGCCTCTTGCCACGTCTAACTCCAGTCACAAGACCAGTTTGTGTAAACAGCTTTACTTGGTGTGGTGGTTGGCTTCAGGTGTCCCCCATAAGTTTAGGTGTTATGAACACTAGGTTCCCAGCTGATGGAGATGTTGGAATTAACACCTCCTGGAGAGTGTATTGTTGGGGGCAGGCTTATGGGTGTTATAGCCAGTGTCCCCATGGCAGTGTACACTCTCCTTTCGCTAATGTCCATCTTATGTTGGCCAGGGGGTGATGTCCACCCTCTGCACATGCCATCATTTCCTCCTGCCATCATGGAGCTTCCCGTCGAGCCTGTAAAACAAAATAGACCTTTTTCCCACAAGCTTCTCTTGGTCAGGTGATTTTTCCTAGTAATGTGAACCTGACTGCAACATTTGCATATTGGAGAATTGAATCCAGGTCATCAGGTTTTGCAAGCATCCACTTATGACTGCTGAGCCATCTAACCTGAGCAAAAGTGTCCAGCGTTCTAGGATGCCATAATCTGTCTGCAGCAGAATGACCAGATGCATCCACATTTTAAAAATTTAAAATAAAGAGTACATGATTTAAAGCATTCTATGGTGACCAAGGATATAACTCCCCCTTTCTTATTTTTTGTAATTGATTTTTTAAAGCTCCATGAGCATGTTCAACAATTCCTTGTCCCTGAGGGTTATAAGGTATGCCTGTTTTATGAACAATTGATAACTGAGTACAAAAGTGCTGAAAAGATTGACTAGTGTAACCTGTACCATTATCTGTCTTTAGAATTAATGGCATGCCTGCTACAGCAAAACATTTGATGCAATGTGCTATGACATGTTTAGTAGCTTCCCCAGTCAGTGCTGTAGCAATCAGAAATCCTGAGTATCAATGGATACATGAACATATTTTAATTTTCCAAATTCAGGAATATGAGGTACATCCATCGGCCACAGATGATTTGATTTTAATTGTCTAGGGTTTATTCCATACTGAGGAATTAAGTGCTATTCAGGACAGGTATTACATTGTCGCACAATTTGCCTAGAAGCTTTTCTAATAATTTGAAACTGTTTTCTTAAACTTTGACTATTTTGATGATGTAAATTATGAGATCTTTGAGCTAATTCCAATTGAGATATACCTATGATCTGTGTGGCTTTATCTGCTATATCATTTCCCAATGCTAAAGGACCTGGAAGGCCTGAATGAGCTCATATGTGACCCACAAAACCGGGATGAGAGCGAGCATGCATGCATCTTTGTATTTGACTAAACAAATCTTGCACTTGAGTATTAGCAGTTTCAATACAAGACACAGTTTCAAGTACCTGTAAAGCTCTAGCAATATATTGACTATCGGTATACAGATTAAATGGAGTTGCAGCTAAAATATTAAATACTGTAGATACAGCTCTAAGTTCCACTAATTGAGCTGATGCTGGGGGAGTAAAAAATGAATAAGACTGTTCTTGAATAACATATGCTGCTTTGCCATTAGAGGATCCATCTGTAAACACAATTAAAGCATCTTCAATAGGATCTGCCCTGACTGTGTGGGGTAAAATGAAGGAATGATAATTTGCAAATTGCAACAACTTGTCTTTGGGGAAATGATTATCTATAATACCAGGATAATGTGCAAAAGCAATAGCCCAAGGGTCCACATTTTGAAATAGCCAATCTACTTGTTGCTTTGTAAAAGGAACCCCTATAATAGCTGGGTCCTTATCAAAATATTTTCTAGACTTCTGGTTAAGATGGTGGTGTACGTACCATACCAAAGTAGCCTGGGGGGAAAAACAACCAAAAAAAAACTCAGCAAAATACACACTTTTACTAAAAAGTGAGGTGTATAGGAAATTGAAGCAGCAGCGGAGAAGTAGAAGAGATCCAGAGCATCCAGAGCCCACACAGGCCAGCAAAAGCAGCCCCGGCAGCTCCTCCAATTGCAGAGGCGGTGGCGCACCAGAAAGCTGCCAGGCTCAGCTCCAGCCGCAGGGAAAGCCAGGTGCGGGAGCTTCCAATCAGACCAGTGCTCTTGGCAACTCAGAAAACGTGAAGGGAGAGCAGCAGTGAGCAATGGAGGAGCAGACGATGAGGTAGAAGAACACGTGGAACAGCGAGCGAACCAGAGCAGCTGCAGCTTCCTCCCCTCCCCCACCACCTGAGCCCAGCTCCAGTGAACAGAGCAACAGTCCCGGGATTGGCCACGCCAACTTGGGCCAACAGCGGGACCCAAGCAGGAGCAGAGTCCGGGAGCAACATCAGCGGCTCCGGCACCGATAACAGCATCCCCAGCAGCAGCAGACCCAGGAACACCAGCAGCAGACCCAGCAGTAGCAGCTTCAGTGGCAGCAGCAGCAGTGGACCCAGCGGCAGCAGCTTCAGCAGCAGCAGTGGCTCCAAAAGTGGCAGCTACAGCAGCAGCAGCAGCACAGGCAGCAGCAGTGGTGGGCCCAGCAGCAGCAGCTTCAGCTGCTAACAGACCCATCAGAGGCACTTTTAGCAGCAGCAGTTCCAGCAGCGAGGGTACTGATCTGCAGGGCCTCAGTGGCAGGCTCGGTTTGCCCCACAGGAAAAGCCAGTACCCAGATCCAGGAATCAGAACAGCAGCCCGACCCAGGCAGCAACTTGACTGAGACCAAAATCATCCAAGGTAACTGGGATTGCACCAGGGAAGGGTCTCACTTGGTCACAAGCTGACATGGAGCCCTCAACAGACAAGAAACCTAACCTCTATGTTGATAGAGGATCTGGTTGTTATATAACTACTCTGGCATACATATTTGGGGCTGATTTTGAATGAATAGGTACAGTGTTTAGTTAACTTTTAGAATCTACCTGTATTTTATTCCACTCAGCCTACTTGAATACTCCCATAGCATGGAAACTCAACTCCTAGGAGTACCTTTGTAGATACTCTGAGAGTCTTAAGAGCCACACCAAGCACCTTAAGCTCCTACCCTGAAAATATATTACATCAAATCAATTGATACAGCTAAGAATACCCAGCTAGCTAGAAAATCCAGGCATTAACTTAATCCAAGATGCAAAAATATATACATTATTACACAAGAAACACTAAAAAGCAAGACAATATAAATCCACCTAAAAGTATTAATGCATTAGAAATGACCTCCAGTGAAAACGAGTTAGAGGAAATGCCTGAGAAAGATTTCAAAACAATGATTGTAAATATGTTCAAAGAAGTCAGAGAAAAAATCAAAGGAGTCAAAGAGTAACTTAAGGAAGAAACCAAAGGAATCAAAGAAGATGCAGGACACCAATTTCATGAAATAAAGAAGGCAATATAAGACATAAATAAGGAAATAGAAATAATAAAGAAAAACAAGTCAGAATTATTAGCAGTGAAGAACACAGTTAATGAAATAAAAAAAACTCTGTAGAAAATCTCACCAGTAGAATGGATGAAGAAGAGGACAGAATATCTAAGCTAGAAGACCAGGTGGCAGATCTAATACAGGCCAACAAAGAGAAAGACAAACTTAAAGAAAAGTATGAGTGGGAATTTCAAGCTATTAGGGACACTAGAAAAGATCCAATGTAAGAATTCAGGGCATAGTAGAAGGAGAAGAATTCCACTCCAAATGCATAGTAGGTGTCTTCAACAAAATCATAGAAGAATATTTCCCCCAAATTGGGAAAGAGGTGCCAATACAGATACAGGAAGCCTTTAGAATCCCAGCCAGACAAAACCTGGAAAGAACCTCTCCTTGTCATATTATAATGAAACTGCCAAACACACACACCAAAGAAAAAATATTGAAAGCAGTTAGAGAGAAAAATCAGGTTACCTATAAAAAGCAAGCCCATCAGGATTACAGCAGATTATTCAACACAAACTTTTAAAGCCAGAAGGGCTTGGAGTGATATATTCCAAGTTTTGAAAGATAACAGTTGTCAACCAAGGTTACTTTTTCCTGCAAAGTTATCCATTCAAATAGATGAGGAATAAGGACATTCTATGACAAAAGAAGGTTAAAGGAGTATTTGAAGACAAAACCAGCTCTAAAGAAAATACTTGATAGAATCCTCCATGCTGAAGAAAAGGAAAAGCACACATATAAGGAACTAGAAAAAACAAGCAATACTCAAATACTAGTTAACACAAGAGAGCACAGGTAGAACCGGAACCACAAAAAAGAAAAAAAAAATTGGCAAATATAAATATACACCTTTCATTAATAACTCTCAATATCAATGGCCTCAGTGCCCCAATGAAAAGACATATGTTTGCAGACTGGGTTATAAAGCAGGATCCTACAATTTGTTGTCTCCAAGAAACTCACCTTTCTACAAAGGATAGATATTATCTTAGGGTGAAAGGTTGGAAGACAGTGTTTCAAGCAAATGGGACTAGAAAACAAGCAGGGGTTGCTATCCTAATATCTGACAAGGTAGACTTTAGTCCATCATTAGTCAAGAAAGATAAGGAAGGTCACTTTATATTGATTAAGGGCACACTCCAACAGGAGTACATTACAATCCTAAACATATATGCACCTAACATGGGGGCTCCCAAATTCATCAAACAAACACTATTAGAACTAAGGTCACAGCTAACACCAAACACAGTGGTAGTGGGTGACTTTAACACCCCACTCTCATCAATTGAAAGGTCATTCTGGGCAAAAATAAACAGAGAGGCATCTGGACTAAATGAGGTAATAGAAGGAATGGACCTAACAGATATATACAGGACATGTCATCCAAAGGCTACAGAATATATATTCTTTTCAGCAGCACATGGAACATTCTCTAAAATAGACCATATATTAGGACACAAAGCAAATCTTAACAAATTCAGAAAAATTGAAATAATTCCTTGCATTCTATCTGACCACAATGGAATTAAACTACAAATCAGTAGCAAGAAAGGCTATAGAGCATACACAAAATCATGGACACTAAACAATACACTACTAAATGATGAATGGGTCAGTGAAGAAATCAAGAAGGAAATCAAAAAATTTATAGAGTCAAAGGATAATGAGAACACAACATATCAAAATCTCTGGGACACAATGAAGGCAATTCTAAGAGGTAAATTTATAGCCTTAAGTGCCTATATTAAGAAATTAGAAAGGTCACAAGTAAATGACCTAATGTTTCACCTTAAAGCCTTGGAAAGAGAAGAACAAGGCAAACCAAAAATCAGTAAACTGGAAGAAATAATAAATATTAGCGCAGAAAATAATGAAATAGAAACAAACAAACAAAAAAAAATCCAAAGAATTAATGAAACAAAGAGTTGGTTCTTTCAAAGGATAAACAATATTGATAAACCCTTAGCAAATCTGACCAAAAGAAAGAGAGAAGAGACACAAATTAATAAAATCAGAGATGAACAAGGTAACATCACAACAGATTCCAGAGAAATTCAAAAAATCATAGGGACATACTATAAAAGCATATACTCCACAAAGTATGAAAATCTGAAAGAAATGGATGAGTTCCTTGATTTATATGACTGACCTAAATTAAATCAAGATGAGATTAATCACTTAAATAGACCTATAACAATCATGAAGATCAGAACAGTTATCAATAATCTCCCAACTAAAAAAAGCCCAGGCCCAGATGGATTCAATGCTGAATTTTACCAGACCTTTAAGGAAGAGCTAACACCATTGCTTCTTAAGCTTTTTCAGGAAATAGAAAAAGAAGGAATTCTACCAAACTCCTTCTATGAGGCCAGCATCACCCTGATACCAAAACCAGGCAAAGATAGAACAAAAAAAGAAAATTACAAATCAATCTCCCTCATGAACATAGATGCAAAAATTCTCAACAAAATATTGGCAAACAGAATACAAGAGTATATCAAAAAGATCATTCACTCTGACCAAGTAGGCTTTATCCCAGAGATGCAGGGATGGTTCAATATACGCAAATCTATAAATGTAATACATTATATAAGTGGGTTGAGGACAAAAATCACATGATCATCTCATTGGATGCAGAGAAAGCATTTGACAAAATCCAACATCCCTTCATGATAAAAGTTCTACAGAGACTGGGAATAGAAGGAACATATCTCAATATAATAAAAGCTATTTATTACAAGCCTACAGCCAACATATTACTAAATGGGAAAAACTGGAAGTGTTTCAACTAAAATCAGGAAAAGACAAGTGTGTCCACTGTCTCCACTTTTATTTAATATAATTTTGGACGTCTTAACCATAATAATAAGGCAAGAGACACACTAAAAGGGATACAAATTGGAAAGGAAGAGATCAAGTTATCATTATTTGCAGATGACATGATTCTATACATAAAGGACCCTAAAAACTCTACTGGCAAACTTTTAGAGTTGGTAAAAACCTACAGCCATGTAGCAGGATATAAAATAAATAGACAGAGATCAGTAGCATTCCTATATGCTAACAACAAACACACAGAGGATGAAATCAGAGAATCGTTCCCATTCACAATTGCATCAAAAAAAATGTACCTTGGAATAAACCTAACCAAGGAAGTAAAGAATCTCTACAATGAGAACTTTAAAACACTCAAGCGAGAAATTGCAGAAGACACTAGAAAGTGGAGAAACATCCCTTGTTCCTGGATGGGAAGAATCAATATTGTGAAAATGGCAATCTTACCAAAAGCAATATACACATTTAATGCAATCCCTATCAAAATTCCAAAAGCATTCTTCATGGAAATAGCAAAAACAATCCAAAAATTCATTTGGAATCACAAAAAATCTCAAATATCTAAAATAATACTGAGTAACAAAAATAAGGCTGGTGGTATCACCATACCTGATTTTAACCTATACTACTGAGCCATAATAACAAAAAACAGCGTGGTACTGGCACAAAAACAGACATGTAGATCAGTGGAACAGAATAGAGGACCCAGATGTAAGCCCAAGTAGCTATAGCCACCTGATATTTGATAAACATGCCCAAAATACTCATTGGAGAAAAGACAGCCTCTTCAGCAAATGGTTTTGGGAAAACTGGATATATATCTGTAGAAGGATGAAAATAGATTCTTCTCTCTTGCCATGCACAAGAATTAAGTCCAAATGGATTAAAGACCTTAACATCAGACCTGAAACTCTGAAACTGCTAGAGAAAAAAGTAGGGGAAACCCTTCAACATGTTGGTCTTGGCCAAGACTTTCTGAATACAACCCTAATTGCTCAGGCAAAAAACCACAGATTAATCACTGGGACCTCATGAAATTACAAAGATATTGTTCTGGAAAGGACACAGTGAAAAAAGCAAAGAGGCAACCTACTGAATGGGAAAAAAATCTTCACCAGCTATATATCTGATAGAGGATTAATATCTAGGATATACAAAGAACTCAAAAAGTTAAATAAAATATTTTCTAGAGTTTACTTGAGCCATTTGAATTAAACAAGCTACTACTTCATAATAAGGAGTCAACATTCTAGCAGGAGAAACAGGTAAATGTAGTCACAATAGAGGTCCTCCTTGCCATAAAACTGCAGTTGGAGTATGTTCAGTGGCCAGAACATATGCAGCCCATCCCTGAGAATAATCTATACATTGAATTTGTTGTTTTTCAATAGCTTGTTCTACTAAAGCTAATGCTTTACGTCCCTCATCTGTTAACTGATGAACAGACTTTGGATTTGGATCTCCTTTTAAAATGTACAAGAGAGGCTTTAATTCTCCAGTACTAATTCTTAAATGCAGTCTAAACCAATTAATATCTCCCAGAAGCTTTTGAAAATCATTTAAAGTTCGTAATCCATCTTTCCTGAGTTGAATTTTTTTGTGGGAGTATGGGTTTTGGATATAATCTGTGTCCTAAATATGAATATGTTGGTTCAGTTTGAACCTTATTTGGAGCTATAATTAATCCTTGCTCTTTTAAGGCTCCCTGTAAATGTGAGTAAGCTGTTAATAATAAACCCTCTTGTTTGAACGCCAGGAGAATATCATCCATATAATGAATAATATATACCTGAGGATAGGCCTGTCTAGTCTTTGTTACAGCTTGAGCCACAAACTTTTGACACAAGGTGGGGCTGTTAGCCATACCCTGGGGCAACACTTTCCAATGATATCTTTTCATAGGCTCCTTAAAATTGGTAGACGGCACACTAAAGGCAAATCTTTTACAATCTTGAGGAGCAAGCGGAATAGTATAAAAACAATCTTTTAAATCCAATATAATTTTATAAGTATCTTTAGGAATAGCAGAAGGCATTGGCAATTCTGGTTGCAAAGTTCCCATCAATTCCATTGTTTCATTTACCTTTCTAAGATCCTATAATAACTTCCATTTTCCAGACTTTTTTTTTTATAACAAAAATTGGAGAATTTCAAGGTGAATTTGAAGAAGAACCTTCTTGACTAACTTCCCTTGAAGGGCAACAACCAAGGCTAGCCCCTGTCTATAGGATGGTCCTATGTCAGAACATAGACTAATATAATCAGTTATATTCCCCTTTCTCCTAAATGGCCTCAAGGCAGCTTGACAAGGATAGTTAGCATTCTCATAGGCTAATAATTTTGCAAGTTCAAGTCCTGCTTCAGAATCTCCAACCAGTCTGCTAGCAGCCTGTAATAATCTATCCACAAAGTTTTGATATAATTCATCAGGTCCTTGCCTAATTTTTGACAAATCTTCAGTCCCCCTCCCAATAGATGGAAGTTTATGCCAAGCCTTTTTAGCTTGTGCATTAACCTGAGCATAAACACCTACATCAAACTTCAATTGATTCTCAAGTTCCCGATATAGTCCCTCTCCTGCCAGCATATCAAAAGTAATAGATACCCGAGCTGGGCGTGGTGGCGCACGCCTTTAATCCCAGCACTTGGGAGGCAGAGGTAGGAGGATCGCCGTGAGTTCGAGGCCATCCTGAGACTACACAGTGAATTACAGGTCAGCCTGGGTTAGAGTGAGACCCTACCTCAAAACAAACAAACAAAAAAAAAGTAATAGATACCCCCTGAGCCTTATTCACCTCAGCAATAGCCTGACAGTTCTCTATATATTCTGTTTTCCACAATAAGTAGTCTCCTCCTGACAAACATGCCTTTTCTACTTGTTTCCAGTCTCCTGGAGGGAGTGCCTCAAATGCCATAGAGTCTATGATAGCAAGTGTGAAAGGAGCTGTAGGGCCATATTGCACACAAGCTGCTTTTAATTCCTTCAACCACTCAAAAGGTATAGGGCTATGAGATCTTACTTTATTCCCTTGACTTTTTTTTTTTCAAAAACAGGATATACATCAAATCCCTGCATATCTTCTCCTCTTTGTGCTGCTCCTGCAAGAGTGGCTTGCAGGGGTGAGACAGAAGGACGAATCAAAGATACAGGATGAAATTCACCCTCAGGTTTTGACACTACCGCCATAGCGGGAGGTTTTGTTACAGCAGAAGGATTGGGAGTGACTGTATTTCCTGGAATACGCTTTCCCTAAAACTGCTGTACTTGTAAAGACAGTGATTTAACCATACTTTGCAAACATTACATCTCCTCTAAATATTTTTCTTTCTGTTCATCCTCAGATTTAGTAAAAGTTATAAAAGGTGGAAAGTCTTCCTCTTGGTGACCTTCTCTCACCTCCTCTACTTTTGTTTCCTTATCTGAATCTGAATGATCAAGACAACATTCTTCTTTTCTAAATAATAGCTTAGATCCAGACTCTGGTTCCTCAGATGAAAAGGAAGGCTTAGTTTCATTTTTCTAAAGTCCACTCTGGGAAACAGTCCTTTGTCTTTAATTGTACCTGATTTAACTTTATCTGTTTCATGTCTAGGATATAAACTATCTCTAATTAAAGCCCACAAGCTAAAAGTTTCCACTGGTACTTTACTTGGCCTGTGGGTATTATAACAATCTTGAAGCTCAGTCCCTACCCTTTGCCAGATTTTTAAATCGATAGTTCCTCCTTCTGGGAACCAAGGACAGACTTTTTCTATAAATTCCAAAAAGTTACTAAATTGTTGTAGACTAACTTTGGTTCCCCGAGTACGCAACATATTTTTCAGCATATGAACAAAAAGCATATGACTACTACCTCGTCCCATTTTTACTTATGTTACTCACTGCTCCCTTTTTTCTTTTCCCAAGTGCTCCTTTTCAATCCAGCGGTGTCCTTCACTGAATCCCCATCTTCAGATTAAGGAAAGACAGAAGAAAGACTGAAAGCTAGGACTCCAGTCCAGGGCTGAAGCAAGGCCTCAAGCCAGGACTGAAGATGCGGTTTATTTCACAGCATTCCTTTTTATATCTTTTTACAAACAGTTTTTCTGTGGACAAAGATTTTATGAGCTTCACAAGTTTCTATCAAATAAACCTTTCTGTTACCGAGTTTTTACACTTCAATCACTTCTCAGTACCAAAGACCAGCCAAATGGCTGAATATACATAATCTTGCTTACATGTAGGCTGCTATAGTTTTGCTAATGTCTTGCTGCCAGAAGCCCAGAGCTATGGATACAAGTCCAGCCAAAATGGCTCCCGACAACTTTTATTGAAAACGTTTATAAATATAGATAAAATACTATGGTCATAATTACCTTCTACCACCATCAATTTTTCCCCTCCTAAGTCCCCCTTCCACTGAATCCCTTCTTCTTTCAAACTAGTCTTTCTTCTATTTTGATGTCATCATTATTTTTCCCCCTACTATGCAGGTCTGTGTAGATAGCATCAACCACTGAGGTCATGAGTACCAAGGCCACTTTTTGTATGAATGGCAACACGGTAATCAGTCCTGCACTTCCTTTGGCTCTTACATCCCTCTGCCACCCATATGTGTGTGTGTGTGTGTGTGTGTGTGTGTGTGTGTGTGTGTGTATGTATATGTATATAGTCTATTTTTATTTATTTATATGAAAGCAACAGACAGATGGAGAGAGAAAGAGACAGAGAGAGAGAATGGGTGCTGCCACCTCTTATACAATGGTCCCTGAGCCTTAGAGAGCATGATAGAAATGTTTCATTAGTGATAAACACTCCACTGTCAACTCTATTCAACACTTTGATGAGTTTTGAGTCAACCCAGTGGTCATACCCATTGGAAAAGAGAAGTTTCTCTGATAAAAAATGAAAGTAACTGCAATATGTGGGCATAAACATGTATTTATAAGATAGTTTGATAGTCATAACACATCCATTTAGCCAGAAACAGTAATAGTTTCACCCTTAGGGCTTATGACCTCTCAGCCATAAAATTTTGACTAGATATTCAGTGCCAGGTTTGATTTCCCACTCGAAAGAAAGTATCCTTTACTGTACAAAAGCTTTTGAATTTCACAAGGTCCCAATGGTTGATTAGTTGTCTTACTCCCTGAGGAACTGGGGTCTTATTCAGAAAATCTTTGCCTAAGACAATATGTTTAAATGTTTCCCCTATATTTTCATGTAGCGATTTCAGAGTTTCAGGTTTGATATTAAGGTCTTTGATCCATTTGTACACCAAGCCTATTTAGGGATCACAAAACTGCCCCAGTACTATTTCAGGAATTCAACATAACCCCAGGGGAGCCAGCTACCTGGATGGCTATTTCAAAAGTTCGCTTTTATCACTTGCTAGTTCTCCTTACCCTCAGCCCCCCCCCCCCATAACCTAACCTTTTTGGGTGGGTAGGACAAGAGTGACTTAGGGATTGGGGAGGTGACTCAGTTGGTAAAGTGCTTGTCATTCATAAGAACATGAGTTTGATTCCCAATGTCCATGTAAAAATACCAGGTGTGGTAACGTACACTTATTAACAGAGTGCTGGTGATCCAAAGCTAGGAGGATCCCTGGGGCTCATTTGCCAGTCAGTTTAGCCTAATTGGTGGGCTGCAGGCCAACGAAAGGAAGGAAGGAAGAAGGAAAGAAGGAAGGAAGGAAGGAAGGAAGGAAGGAAGGGAGGGAGGGAGGGAGGGAGGGAGGGAGGGAGGGAGGGAGGGAGGGAGGGAGGGAGGGAGGGGGGAAGGGAGGAAAGAAGGGAAGATAGATGGTTGATATGTGTTGATTGCAGGACACTGAATAATCAAAGTGAAAAAGGAGCTGAAAGCATCCTCCTGCTGGCAAAGTTCTATGAAACTATGAAGGCTTCTGGGGGAGAAAGGTCATCAACAGTCTTTCCCAACATGGGATCCTCCCTGACTGCTTCACAAACTGACCATCCAGGCAAGATAGCCTACTCATGCAATAGTGGCATGTCTGTTACAGAGGTAATCAACTTCTCTTTTGATTGGAATAGAGGCAAACTCCATATGAGAGAATCTATGCCTAGTATTGAAAAAATAATCAAAAGTTGAGAAGGAAGCTGGGTGTAGTGGACACACCTTTAACCCCAGCATTTGGGAGACAGAGGTAGGAAGATGTGATTCGAGGTAACTCTGAGACTACACAGAGAAACCCAGATCAGTCTAGGCTAGAGAGAGACCCTACTTCAAAAAACACAAACAACAACAACAACAAAAATTAGAAGGTCATAGATCCTAGAGGGGGAATCTACTATTCTTGTTTGACTAAATCAAATTTTCCTTTGAATATTTATATTATGTTTACACCCACAGATTAGGACTACTCTCACCATGGGCCAGAGGAATTTTTTTTTTTTCGTAAAAGGCAGTGAATACTGGGAAGACCCAAAACTTGCCAAAGGGCCAAGAATAAGTGGCTATTGAATGCTCAGCACTAAATAAGACATCTCTAATATGTCCTCCAAGGCATAGGGAACACTGTAGAACAAAGGGTAAAAATAATGTAAAATCCAGAGTGTGGGGGAAAGTATGTTGAAGCACTATCCTCCACACATCCTATTCATGACCTCATAGGAGCTGTCAGCTGTTATCACCTGCAGAAGATCTTCACAATATTGAGCCCATTAACACATTGACATGGATGATGAAAAGGACTAAAGACAGCAAAATAGAAGAAATATAAGTTGGAAACAAGAACAGATTCAGTGGAATGGGGATGGAAGAAGGAATAGAGAAGAGAATGGAAGTAAATTATGATCAACTTACAGTATGTTCATGTATGAAAATTTTCAATAAAAAGAAAAAAATGTTGGATGGCATTCCTGAGGATGACACACAAAGTTGTCTTCTGGTGTCCACATACATGTGCACATGCAATTACACACATGTGTACACACATACACTTGCACATCTTTTTGGAGGGGTTAGGGTCCCACTCTAGCTCAGGCTAACCTGGAATTCATTATGTAGTTCAGGGTAGTTTCAAACTCACTGCAATCCTCCTATCTCTACCTCTCAAGTGCTGGGATTAAAGGTGTGTGCCACCACACCTGTCTGATCTTTTTAAATGTGGATATCATTCCTGAGAAACTAACAGCTGAGATTATCCTGTGGCTTCCACGTACACACATACACATGCACACCCACTAACACTATACATAATCACATAAACATATATGTACACACACATAAATAAGACTACAGTTTTAAAACAAGAGTACTTTGTTGAAAGTGTATTAGGACAGCTTATAACATAAGAAGTACCTATGAATTCTGTGGGACTCAAAATATGCCATTTAAAAACATATTGCATTGCTGTATTTCAAGAAGGCTACTGAGAGAACTGTACATATGTGTAGCAATAGGAAAGGCTGTTGTTTTGTGAAATTTACAGCTCTAAAGGAAAGCTGACTTAGACAGAGGGTGTGATCAGAACTCTTTTTTTTTTTTTCTTCCTATCTCTTTGATTCCTTTTCTGACTTTAAAAAAAAAAGATTTTTTAAATGTTTTTTCATGTATTTATTTCAGAGAGAGGAAGAGGCAGGTAGAGACAGAGAGAGAGAAAATGGGCATGTCAGAGCCTCCAGTCATTGTGAAGGAACTCCAGATGCATGTGCCCCCTGTGCATCTGGTTTAAGTGGGACCTGAGGAATAAAACCAGAGTTGTTTGGCTTTGTAGGCAAGTGCCTTAATCACTAAGCCATCTCTCCAGCCACTGATTTTCTTTTTTTAAATTTATCTTTAATATATATGGACATACTTAGTACATAAACAAAACATCTTGGTACATTGCCTCTCCCCCAAAACTGACTGTTGCCCCATAATGTATGATTCACAATCTCATGGGGTTGACCTGCATCCACAGTGAGGAAGGCCTCTTCAGAAAAGGGGCAGGGAGGAGGATAAGGATAGTACCAACATGTGCTGTTTACATACAAAATATGTCCATATGTAATAATAAAAATAAATAAATAAAAAATTTTTAAAGTCAAACAACCAATCTCAAGAACCAAGAAGAAGATCACAAAACCCTTTGCCTGCTGCTCTCACCTTTGCATGTCTTCACAAAGACCACATACCTGCTGCTATTACCCTTTGGTAAGGCTGATGATGTCTTTGAGATAACACAGAGTCAGTGAAGAGCACTCATACCAAATATATCCACCCAACTATATCAGGTTAACTAGTTTATACAATATTTTTCCATTAGATAAAAAAATATAAAAATGGACTTTTATCACTTTTCTAACCAGATTCCATAGGCAGGGACTAAGGATATGTGCATGGTATACAAATTCTCACAATACTGTCTTGGTCATAGTCCAAGGTCTCCAGCTATAGTCTTTGAACCAGGCTTGTTACCTCTTGGTAGTCACCAAAACTGTAAGGAAGTTTTCAAATTATTCTTTTCTCTCAGAAAGTTCACTAATTTTTCTCTATGATATAAACTGACAATAGATTAACAAGAAAAACCTCACATGCTTACTGACTTAATTAAACACAGGAGGAAGACATAAAAGAACAGCTGCAGAGCTTAAGCTTATATAGAGATAATAAAGGGCTTTGACTTTGATTTTTGTAGCAGTTTCATCCTTGTTGTTGGGGTGGGTGGGGGAGAACCACCCAACCAGAAGCAGCTTATGGGAGGAAAAATTTATTTCAGGCTCACAATTTCAAGGGGAAGTTTCAACACAGCAGAAAAAGCATGGCAGAGCAGGCAGCGTGGGCTAACTTGACTTCTTCCTTTCCAATTTGAAACACTTACTTCTTTCTCCTGTTTTTGTGAATAGACACAAAGGGTGATAGTAGCAGGCAGAGGATCCTTGGGAAGAGAAGCAAGGTGTGAGAGCAGCAGGCAAAGGGTCCTTGTAAGCCTTCTTTGGAATCAGATGAGCTTCCTCTTGTCCTATTTCTGAGAACATGACTTTGTGATCTATGAAATGCCAGGTCTTTGCCAGGCAGGGAACACACTGTGTTGGCATGTCCTAAGAAGACATTCTGAAAAGGTCTCAGATAGGAAGATCTCTTGCGATTTAAACATCCTATCAGTGTAACAAAGCAAGTTTTATATTAAGCAGTGGTGCTCTTATTAAACTTGTTTTTTCAAAAATATTTTATTTATTTATTTGAATGAGGAAGAGAAGGAGGCAGATAGACAGAGAGAGAAAATGGGCATGCCAGGGCCAGTAGCCGCTGCAAAGGAACCCCAGACACATGCACCCCCTTGTGCATCTGGCTTACATGGGTCCTAGGGAATCAAATTAGCATCCTTGGGTTTCACAGGCAAATGCCTTAACCATTAAACCATTTCCCCAGCCCTCATATTAGTTAAATGTCTTTCCTAGAACTTCTTCCACATGATTAAATGTCCTCTGCACAGCCACCACTCCTGCAAACTAAGAAATACTTTTCCCCAAGTATCAAGTCTATGTTGTGTTAGTGGACATTTCAGCACTACCTCATAGGTGTAACAGAATAGGATCTCAGGGGAGAACAATGTTCCTGAGGGTTGAACCCAGAGCCTTGCTATGTGGAGCAGACAGTTTCAGGTTCACTGAGATGAACTTCCAGACCAGGCACAGTTATAGAGGAAAGGATTTATTGAAGCTTACAGATCCAAGGCAAGTTCCATAATGGCAGAAGCTGGCCTGCTTTCACAGGACCAAACACAGAGAAAGAAGCATAAGCCTAAAAGTCAAAGGCCACACAGCACAGCACACTTCAGGAACTCCAGCTAGGCACACTTTGCATATCTTTAGATTGAAATCTTAACCCCACTACCACACCTTAAGTGACATGGCCTCTAGCCTGGTGGCTGCAGATGCAAACTACAAATTAATAAAACACTGAATATATTGGGGGCCATCTATTCAAACTACCACACTAGGCAAACACTCTACCACTGAACTCCATTCTCTGAAACACTTATTTAACTTTTAGTTTGTGACAGGTTCTCATTAAATGGCTTGGAATGGCTTTGAACTCACTCTATAGTCAAAACTGGCCTTCTTTTAGCCTTCCAAATAACTGTGCAACTGGGATAGCCACAGAATTCCAATGAGATACAATGTTATATTAATATGCATTTCTTTAACACATACTAGAGACCTTGGTTATAATCTCATTCATCATGTGACCACAGACTACAAATGGAAAATCTAATCCTTTTCCTTTCTTCCTGCTATTTTTCCAATGTGGAAAGATTCCTCTTTATTTGCAAACATTTCATCCATTATTTATAATCCGTTTTGTCTACATGGCATAGTACAAAGCATTTTCATTTACCTGACCTGGCTTAGTCTTTTCAGAAAATGTAAATTGGCATGTATCCCCTACTCAGAGAAATTATCACTTAATGAAAGACAGGAGTTCACAAATGACAACTCAAGTCACTGCTCTAACCACCACAACTTTGCTGCCTCTTTTGATTCCATAGCTGGCAATTTTGAAAAAAAATAGACAGTAAATATTATTAACCTCACATATCATGCAGTTCCTTCCTGTCCTAACTCTGGTAGTACAGCAGAAGCAGCCACAGACAATGAGCAAGCCCAGTGGCATAGCTGTTCCAGTAAACTTTGTATATAAAAATAGATAGCCTCAGCCAGGTGTGGTGGCATATGCCTTTAATCCCAGCACTTGGGAGGAAGAAGTAGGAGGATCCTACCATGAGTTTGAGGCCACCCTGAGACTCCATAGTGAATTCCAGGTCAGCCTGAGCTAGAGTGAAACCCTACCTTGAAAAAAAAGAAAGAAAAAAAAGATAGCCTGAATTGTGGGAGGGCATTGTTTTCTCAAATGGTGATCTAGCAATATTTGTAACAATATGAAAGTCCCAGTCCTGCCCAAGACCTACCAAATCAAAGACTTGGGATGGGATTGTATGCTTTTCTATTATTTATATTTATTTATTTATTTGTGTGTGTATGTATGTGTGTGTGTGTGAGAGAGAGAGAGGGGGGGGAGGGAAAGATAGAGAGAGAGAAGGAGAGAGAGGGAGGGAGAGAATGGCCATACAAGGGTCTCCAACCATTGCATATGAATTCCACAGGCATGCACCACCTTGAGCATCTGACTTACACGGGTTCTGGAGAATCAAACCTGGGTCCTTTGGCTTTGTAGGTAAGCACCATAATGGCTAAGCCATCTCTACAGCCCATGATTTTCTTTTAATAAGCCCTCTGGAGATTCTGATAATGCCAAAATATGAGAACATTGTTAATCTTCACTACCTCATGAAGTAGTGTGAATTGAAGTTCCCTGTAAAAGCCACACTTAATATTGCAGATTGATTAATTAAAACATTGTGATTTTTAGAAAGTTGGAATATTGCAAATTCAGAGCCAAAACTATCTTGGGCTATGTAGTCTCTAGTACGCATTTATCTCCTTCCTTTGTATCTGATCTGACAGCCATTTTGCCTAGAAGGTAAAACTACTAGAATGTATTAGAAGACCACCAGCTTCCACAAACACAAAAGATTAATACCATCAAACAACATGAGACCTATAAGAGAGACCTCCTTGCTTTGCTGTAACCCCAAATGAAAATTCTATCAATATAGTTGGTAAATGCATTAATTTATGACTTTCTTTTGTTTGACAAAAAGTTTGCAACTGATTCTACACTGGAATATGTCATTGGGGACAACCCAAATCCCTATTTCTAGGACATGGTCATTCATATTTGCTTACAAATAAACTCTCTTATACCATTTAGAGTGAGAGCTGTTTTTTATGAGCAACTTTGGCACACAACAGGGTCCCCAAGAAAGATCCACTCTCACTGAGGTAGTCAACAGATCACAAGGGTACTTTATACCATCTCCTCAGGTGGATGTTTGTGAGTTCTTTCAAAGGTTCAGGCTCCCTTTTTGTCTGTTCAGTTGCCAAGTGGCTTATTCTGAGCCACATGATAAATACCCTCTTTCTTACTTCAGAGCCTTTGTCAGAACTTTTATTTGCTGGCATTCTGCCCTTTCCCCTATAACTCCTCCAAGTTTTGCAGTTATCTTCTCATTGCAGGGACAAAACATCCAACCAGAAGCAGATTAAAGGGCTTACATCAGGCTTTCAGCTTCAATGGGAAATTTCATTATGGCGGGTAAAGCATGGCAAAGCAGGCAGGTAACAACTAGAATGAATTACTTCATAACCCAGTAGGGATGGATCAATCAATCAACCTCAAGTCCAACCCTCAGTGACACATTTCCACCAACAAGGCTCTCTTGCATTATTTTTCTCTCCTAATATTATAATCTTGAACCTTTTAGTTCAGAAGTTCATGAGTATCTTATCATAAAGACACAGAAGATAAGAAACACCTGTTCCTTCTTAAGGAACCCCAAAACAAAGTAGCTCATCCCTGGTTTAGAAGGAAATGTATTAGCTCATCCAGGAAAAAAAAAACATAATGGGTGATCATGAGTAACTTGCAGGACAAAGTCAAGACACAATAGGAGGAAGTGACCTTGGGATAAAATTTGAAGAAGCTGCTTCCATAAGTAGCACATACATCTTATCCAAAACACAAAACCAGCTAGTATAAAAGGTTTACAGGAGGAAAAATACATTGAAGTAGTAAACTGAAATTCAAGGAAGCAAGAAATGTTTGAAGGGGGAAAAATAATTTTATACTCCAGTTGGTTTTATGTTGATAATTATACTAATTCAACTTGCAAGTATTTTGGGGAAATGGGGAACATTTTATATTACTAAATTGTTGGGTGTTTTGTTTGCATATGGTAAACTGAATGTTTTAAATGCCTATTTTTAACATAACTTATTTATTTATTTGTGAAAGAAAGAGGCAGGGAGAGAGAGAGAGAGAATGGCCATGCCAAGACCTCCAGCCACTGGAAGCAAACTCTAGACACATGCACCCCCTTGTGCATCTGGCTCACGTAGGTCCTGGAGAATCAAACCGGAACACTCTGGCTTAACAGGCAAATGTCTTAACCACTAACCATCTCTCCATCCCTAAATGCACATTTTAATTGGCATTTATAAGCATAAAAATATTGTCAATTTTCAAGAAATTGCTAAGTGTGTGGGAAACTATTAACTTTTTTTTAAGAAAAAGACATTGAGAAGGAAACGAAAATAATTTTAGAGGTTGGGTCAGAGTAAAGATAAATTCCAAGGATTTAAATTTTCACAAGTACTCACTGGCATTGCCTTCTCTTATGTTTTTTTTTTTTTTTAATCATCCTCTTCTTATATTCTATTCTTCATAATCCCTTCTTTATAATCCCAAGGGAAGAAAATTCTGTATCAAAAGATAAAACATAAAGCCAAGGAAGAGGAGCTCAAGACATTATTTATACTCCCTGGACAAAAACTGGTCTGAGGGCTGGAGAGATGGCTTAGCGGTTAAGCACTTGCCTGTGAAGCCTAAGGACCACAGTTCAAGGCTCGATTCCCCAGGACCCAGATGCACAAGGGGGCACACGCATCTGGAGTTCGTTTGCAGTGGCTGGAAGCCCTGGCACTCCCATTCTCTCTCTATCTGTCTCTTTCTCTCCCTCTCTCTCTGTCACTCTCATATAAATAAATAAATAAATGAACAAAAAATATTAAAAAACAAAACACAACAAAAACTGGTCTGAAAACTTCGATGAGGCTTCCTATGTTATATCAGTATCATCTGGGACTTACTAAAGAATTTTTAATTCCCATACTGCCTGCAAAACCAAAGTTTTCTAACATTAATTGTATTTTAAGGGCTTCCTTTCTATGGATAGATTCTTAAGACAGTGGACAATGTTAACAAGTTTTATTCTTTCACTGGGCTTCTCTCCATGTTTAAGTTAAACTCAGTATCTTTAAAATCATGTATTTGTTGCAAACATTTTCAGATTCACTGAGATGAAATTCCAAACCAGGCACAGTTATAGAGGAAGGGATATTTATTGAAGCTTACCTATCCAAGAGAAGTTGCATAATGGCAGAAGCTGGCTTGCTCTCACAGGTCCAGGCAGAAAGAGAGAAGCTACAAGCCAAAAGCCACACAGCGCACTTCAGGAACTCCAGGTGGAACTCAGGCACTTTGCATAGCTTTAAACTGGAATCTCAAAGCCACTACCACACCCTAGGGCTAAACCCAAAGATCCACCTTCTCCAGCCAGGTGGCTGCAGATCCAAACTACAAACTAATTAAACACTGAATACATTGATGCCCACCTATTTAAACTATCACAGTCTTTAACTTTTTTTTTTTTTTTTTTTAAGATAATGGTCTCACTCTAGCCCACACTGACCTGGAACTCACTCTTTAGTCCTA
The DNA here is from genome assembly GCF_020740685.1 of Jaculus jaculus. NCBI lineage: Eukaryota > Metazoa > Chordata > Mammalia > Rodentia > Dipodidae > Jaculus > Jaculus jaculus. The sequence continues at coordinate 53,479,234 of NC_059112.1, forward strand.
GGCTGGCCTCAAACTCACAGCATTTCTCCTATCTCTGCCTCCCAAGTGCTGGGATTAAAAGTGTGTACCACCACACCTGGTTCTCTAACATGTTATTAACAATGTTCATACAAAAACATAATTGTATCACAACCCCTCCTTCCACTGAACCTCTTCTTTCCAACTACCCCTCTTCTATTGTGATAACTATTGTTTTTGCCCTCTTCCATCATCTCTGATGAAATGTTGATGAGCTCAATTTGTGCTCATCTTGTGGAGGTTAAATGATAGCTGCTGTGAGTTCATGAAGTTACAGACACTAAACTGGAAGGCAGTATGCCAATTGTACTTCTATCCTCCGGCTCTTACATTCTTTCTCCCCCCTTTTCTGTAAACTGAGCTTTGAGGGGGCGATATACATATTTCATTCAGCACTGAACATCAAACACCTAACAAGTCATTTATTCTCAGCACTCTGATGACTTTTAAGTCATTGGTAGTCACCACCATCTGCAAAAAGAAGTTTCTTTGGCCAATAGTAAGAACAGCACTAATCTATGGGTATGAACATAATGTAGTTACAGAACAATTTGATGGGCTTCTCACATAGAGCCTATAACTAGGTTTTCAGTACCAGACATGAATTCCCTCCTGTGGAGGAGACCACAGAGCTTATCAGAGAACAGATTAGTTACCACCATAATAGTAATGCCACTATTGCACCAGTGGGCACATGTTGCCTGGCTGGTCTATGGTGTGACACACAGGGTGGATTCTCAAGTATATAACACTTTTGATGACACTTCTTCCCCAGTAGCTTGCATGTAGCACTTTCCAGTACTACAACTAGCCAACAGAGAGGAGGCTTCCAGCTCTGTTCTAATTTATCAGTGTCCTGTGACAGACAAATGTGGTGGCTTCAGCAATATGGTTTTACCACCTAGTTCTGATGGGTGTCCAACTGCATTGGCAATAGTCTACATAATTTCAAGGACCTCAAGAGGTTCTGTCTCTTAGGAGATAGTGCACCACTCACTAGAAGGTTATCTCCCATCTGCTCACCACCCCTTTGCACTACTGTTTTACTGTAACAACCAATGGCTGCAGAGAGCAGCATTATCAATCCCACAGGAAATTTTTTCCAAAGTTAGAGCTTTTTTTTCCAGGTATAGTGGCACACACTTTTTTTTTTTTTTTTTGGTTTTTTGAGGTAGGGTCTCACTCTGGTCCAGGCTGACCTGGAATTAACTCTGTCATCTCAGGGTGGCCTTGAACTCATGGCAATCCTCCTACCTCTGCCTCCCAAGTGCTGGGATTAAAGGCGTGCGCCACCATACCCGGCCGAACTTTTTATTTCTTAAGTACATTTTTTTTAACTAGCTAATCAAGAAATGGATTTTTAAATTCTTTATATTTTGTTTATTTGGAAACAGAGAGGGAAAGAGAGAAATAAACTGATACACAGAGAAAGAATGGGCCTGCCAAGCCTCTTGCCACTGTAAACAAACTCCAGATGCATGTGCCATTTTGTGTATCTGGCTTTATATGCATAGTAAGGAACTGAACAAGGGCTGAAACAAGCAATTGCATTAACCACTGAGAAGTTTCTCCAGTCCAAGAAATGGATTTCTTTAAATTTTTAAAAATTATTTATTTATTTATTTGAGAGCGACAGAGAGAGAGAGAGAGAGAGTGAGTGAGAGAGACAGAGACAGAGACAGAGATTGGGCATGCCAGGGTCTCCAGCCACTGCAAACAAACTCCAGACGCATGTGACCCCTTGTGCATTTGGCTAACGTGGGTCTTGAGGAATCAAGCCCTGAACCAGGGTCCTTAGGCTTCACAGGCAAGCACTTAACCACTAAGCCATCTCTCCAGGCCAAGAAATGAATTTTTTAAATGTCTTTATTTGATTTTCCTTGCCTATGCCCTCCTTTCCCCCATTCTCCATCCCCTGACCCTATTTAAACGTTTCCATCCTTCTATTTACATACCTGCTATCTCCTCTTCTTTAGTCCTCTTTTTCACCCCCTTCATGGTTCCTTCCTGGCCTCTACTGACTTTTACTACAACTTGCATACAGATCTAAAAATTACAAGTTAGGATGCACATATGAGGACTGGGCAGGCTACAACAGATAAAGGATTGGGAAGACATTATATACTATTTATTATAAGATACTTTCTAGAATGGTAAATAAAAGTTTAGAATTGGTTAGACTTTCTTTAGTAAGTTCCTGGGAGAACTAAATGACAAGAGCTAAAACCAGATGATTTCAGCAATTGAAAAAAAAGACCACATCAAAGACATTATTCAACCTGGATGAAAAATAGCCTAGCAGATACTTCCAACTACTTACTGTGCAGCAAAACTGCAGGGGTTCAGTTCTTAGGTTCAAATTTCTTACCTCAAATGTGTGCCAACCCCTTCTGAGGACTCATCCATGTGTACCTCAGAAAAGCTGGGCAATTCCCCTTCAAGTACACTGATTACTGCAATCAAAATACCTCTAACAACATTTCTAACTCTCAATCTCTTACAGTTCTTAAATCCTTTTACATTTAATTCTTATTAAAAATTTTCATAATGAAGAAATATATATAATGAAGATGGAAAGGAACCATCACATATAAAAAAATAAATCTACAGATTGCCAGTATGGAAATATATTCTTGGATAAAAAGAAACTAAAGGTAAGTGCTTTTGGATGAGAAAGGACTTTTTTATTTCAGGAACCATAGTGGCTGAATTCATTTACATTTTAATAATTCATATATAAAAGTTCCTTTATCCCATGTACCTTTTTGTTACCTTGATGATAGCCATTCTGATTAGGATGAAATGGAGTCTCAATGAAGTTTTTATTTACATTTCCCTGAAGACTACAGATGTTGATCATTTTTCCACATATACTTATTAGCCATTTTTACTTTATTATTTATTTAAGAGACACAAAATAAAAGTATTTATTAGCCACTGAACACAGTTTAGCAGCAAATAATTTATTGGGTTTTTTTTTTTTTTTTTTGGTGGCACATGCCTTTAATCTCAGCACTCGGGAGGCAGAAGTAGGAGGATCATTGTGAGTTCGAGGCCACCCTGAGACTACATAATGAGTTCCAGGTCAGCCTGGGCTACAGAGAGAGCCTACTTTGACATAAATATATATTTTTTAAAAGTCCAACAACGTGGAAGTTATGAGCTAACGTTTTACCTCATGATGACAACTGCCAAACAGGTGAGGCCCAGCTCTGGCTGAATTGAGGGGCAGCTCAGAGGCTTCAAACATGCCCTCAAAAATTCTTTTTTTTTTAATTTAATTTTTATTAACATTTTCCATGATTATAAAATAATCCCATGGTAATACCCTCCCTCCCCCCACACTTTCCCCTTTGACATTCCATTCTCCATCATATTACCTCCCCATCTCAACCATTGTACTTACATATATACAATACCAACCTATTAAAATAATCCCATGGTAATACCCTCCCTCCCCCCACACTTTCCCCTTTGACATTCCATTCTCCATCATATTACCTCCCCATCTCAACCATTGTACTTACATATATACAATACCAACCTATTAAGTACCCTCCTCCCTTCCTTTCACTTTAGCAGCAAATAATTTATTGTTTTTTTAAAAACAAGAAATTAAAAAAAAAATTTTAAGCTTGGTCATGATGCCTAGTTAAATGTGTGGAGGTTTTCAGAAGCTTTATGGATTCCAAAAGGTTAAATAAATTTAATATATGTACAAAAAATGACTTTTTCTTACTCTGATGCTTGATAACATAATTTAATAATATATTATAGTGTTAATAATTTATATAAGTTATAATATCATCTGTTTTGAGACTTATTTTGCAAATGGATAAAAACAATTATATTTTACACAATTTCAAACTTGACTGCTTTTATCAATAAATCTTTAGTTAGTCCATGACTTTTTCCTCTCTACACTCTTCATTACCCTCCTCAAAACACAGAACACTTTGTTTGAACTCAAACAAAGAAGCTAAGTAATCTGATTTGTCAGCTAGACATGAAGATGGCTTATATGACAAACATTTGCAACTTGAATGATCCAAGTCTGTAGCTACAAAGATTTGGAAAATGCAAAATTTAACCACTTAATAACAAAATGCATTTTATCTAGAACTAGTTATGAAAATCAACAGTTTAAGTTCACAAACTTTGAATATATTAGGTTCTTTTTTTTTTTAAATACTTTTTGTTCATTTTTTATTTATTTATTTGAGAGCGACAGACACAGGGAGAAAGACAGATACAGGGAGAGAGAGAGAATGGGCGCGCCAGGGCTTCCAGCCTCCGCAAACGAACTCCAGACGCGTGCACCCCCTTGTGCATCTGGCTAACGTGGGACCTGGGGATCCGAGCCTCGAACCGGGGTCCTTAGGCTTCACAGGCAAGCGCTTAACCGCTAAGCCATCTCTCCAGCCCAATATATTAGGTTCTTTAAATTCACAGTCATTTGTTATCTTGACAATCTAAGAGGTTTTCCCAAAATTTAACAAATGAAAGATAAGGATAAACAAAATCTTTGGCAAGTCATATGATTCCAAATTCTTTGATATTAATAAAACCGAGAGACATCCTGGCATGGTGGTGCACGTCTTTCATCCCGGCACTTGGGAGACAGAGGTAAGAAAATCACTGTGAGTTCAAGGCCACCCTGAGACTACCTAGTGACTTCCAGGTCAGCCTGGACTAGGGTGAAACCCTACCTCGAAACCCACCCCCCCCAAAAAGAAACCAAGAGAGAGAGAGAAAGCTGGGTACCATGGTGCAAGCCCTATTCAGGACTGAGAGCTGAAGCAGGAGGATAGCTGTGAGTTAGAGGCCACTCTGCAACTAGTCATTTGCAGGTCAGCCTGGGCTAGATTGAGAGGCTGCCTTGAAAAAAACAAAAAGGGACCAAAGAAGAGGTAAATTAAAGTCATTTCATGACCAAATCAGTTGTTTTTATTTTTTGTTTTGTTTTCTTTTTGCTTTTCTGGTTAAGAGTTAAATGATCCTGCTACAAGTAACTCTCCCCATTTCAAGAACAGTACTGCTTATATGCAGTTTCTCGGAGCATATAGTTCCAACACTTGCAAACATAGGAACAGCACTGACAGCCCTTCTAGTAATCAGATAGTCATCCTCTGAGGTGTGAATGTTTAAAAAGAAACACTATCCTTCTCACCGAGATGCACTTTCCAATAAAGTTTACATTCTGTTTAGAAACTGAGAAAAACTGTAATAATTGTGTCTTCATCAGGTCTTAATTATTTGAAAGACAGCTTGGTCCAATCGCTGTGTAATTTTGTGCAATTTACTTGATCTTTCTGATCTGCATATTGAGGCAGTAGAGGGAACTAAATGTTTTCCAAAGACGAAAAGAGTTTAACGCCTATAAAAGTATTTAATATCATGCCTGGAACACAATTCGTGCCACATAAGCTTCACCTGTGACTACGGTAATAACAAAAGCCTCACTGTCTTCACAGAAAATAATAGGGGGCAGAAGTAATGCGTTCTAGTCGCTGGCGAACCAGGACAGTAACATCAAGGGGAGGGTGGAAGAGACCAGAAGACCCTGAAGTTACCTGCTGGGAAGAAAATTGGCCAGGGTCATTGGCTGGGAACAGTGACTCAGGAGACTCAGAATAAGCTGCTTACGGATGGTTCTCATTGTAAAATGTCTATGGACACATTCTGCTGGCGACAAAGGAGCAAGTGGGTCTTGATTGAAAGTCATAGTGCGCCCATTTTCTCTATCTGCCCCCCCCCTTAAATAAAATAAAATAAATTTAAAAAGAAAGAAATGGAAATGGACTGGAGGAATGGCTTAGCAGTTAAGGCGTTTGCCTGCGAAGTCATCAAAGGACCCAGGTTTGATTCCCAAGGACCTAAGAAAAGCCAGATGCACAAAGTGACACATATGTCTGGAGTTTGTTAGCAGGGGCTGAAGGCCCTGGCATACCTATTCTAGCTGACGCTCTCTCTCCCACTCAAGTAAATAAAAAAATAAAAAGAAAAGAAAAAGAAAGCCACCGAGGACGACACCAGGCCGACTCGAAGCCGTTGCCTGGTCGGCCCCCGGCCCTCTGCGATCGGATTGCCCAACCCAACACTCCCCAAATTCACACTCAGGTCCCCTGCGGCTCAGCATTCCAGCGCCTCCACAGCAGCTTCCGGTCAGGCTCAGCCTCACGAGGGCGCCCGCGCTCGGCTAGCCAAAATTGGTTGCTCGTGGCTCCCGTAGCTAGACCTTTCATGCTCTTGTCACCACTTCCGTCCCTCTGTTCCCTTTCACTTCCGGGGTTGCGTTAGATCCGCTGGTTCCGTAACAACATCCCGTTGACTTTTCTCTGGTGGCGGGACCTGTGTAGCCGCCGCCTCCCTGGAGTACCCTCCCTCCAGGACCCGCGCTCCGAAGCCCAGGCCGCCATGGCCACCAACCCGCAGCCGCAGCCGCCGCCTCCCGCGCCCCCGCCGCCGCCGCCGCAGCCGCAGCCCCCGCCGCCGCCGCCGGGCCCCGGGGCTGGCTCTGCCGCGAGTGGGGCGGGAGGCTCCGGCCCGGGCTCCGGGGACCCGCAGCTCGTGGCCATGATCGTGAACCACCTCAAGAGCCAGGGGCTCTTCGACCAGTTCCGCAGGGACTGCCTGGCCGACGTGGACACAAAGGTTCGGGGCGTGCGGGACTGGGGCCGGTAGGGACCGCGGGGACTCCGCCTTACCCATCAGTGTCCGGCATCCAGGGAGGGGTCCGCTGCTTCAGCCCAGACCGTGTCACGACTGCGCTTCGACGGGCTCCTTCTGCAGCCACTTCCCATTCTGTCTGCTGCTACGTGCCCTGCACGATGCCAGGCGTGTGTTCATTCATTCCCTGCCCTTCTGTGCACTTAGCAGAGTAGTGTTTAGTACCTGCTGCGTGCCAGGCACTGCTTAGCCTCTACAGGAAACCGGTGCAGACAGCAAGACGAAGACATTGTTTGTAGGCAGACTGGCTTAAAAGTCCTAAGGCGGGTAGGGCTCAGTTTATATTTCTTTTATCTCTTAGGATTTGTGCCAGTTACTTTTGTCTTCTTAAAGTTTCTTCAGGTATTAAGTGCCACAGTATGTTGTCATTTGGGGGGAAAAGCCATTCAATGATAATTTGCACTGTGCTTTTCTGCACTTTGGGGAGTAGAGATGTGAAGATAGGGATGCAAACCTGAGCAGTACAAAGTTGGGTTGAGAAATGGAACATTAGTTTGCTTTCTGGCCGTGACTCCGTAAGTTAGAGAGAGATTGGGGCCCAGAGAATGGAGGAGAAGGAAGTTATTGACGGGCGGAAGGGGGAGCATAGAGGAGGAATAACAGCCATTGCTTAACGTTCTGGAAGAGCAGGTAAGAAGAGAGTTCAGGAGTGTAAGAAGATAAGGGAAAGGTCAGCGAAAAGGTTTCCTGTCCAAAAAGAGTTTGGGGCTGGAAAGGGACATTTTACAAAATGTCAGAATGAAAGGGTCTTTAGTATAGTATACAATCAGGTTAAGAAAGCGAAGGATGGGAAGCATGGCAGGAAAGAGTGATGAGTAAGGTAATGAAAATCCAGCTGAGGCTGGAATTCTGGAAGCAGGTGAAAGGAGACATGTGTTGAAAACTTATTGTGGGTGCTTGGGTTTTTTTTTTTTTTTTTTTTTTTGCCTTGAATATGGGTCATGCCATTGGATTGAACCCTTTATTTGATAAGGTGAGGATTTGAGGGTTTTGGGCTCGTCTAAGGAACCCAGTTTCTTAGAAGAGCGGTGTTCACGACATCTGCAGATTCTTCCCAAGCTTTGAGGTGACCTGCACACGTTTCTGATATCTCCTCTAGGAAAAAATAATCCTAAAAATCTGATGATGTCTTCTTTAAGGACCCTGGTACTGGCCCATTGTATACAAGCTCCCTTTTCAGGGAGTGGAGTTTTTGTCCCATAGAAGTTGCACTTTGAGTGTATTCATCTATTTAGGAAGTATGTAATTTGCTTACTTCATTTTAGGAAGTATGTACAGCCATATTTTAAAAAATCATACCTATCATTGCCATTTGAAAGATTATTCTAGGGGAAAATATTCACTATGGTCTAGTAAGTGTTACCCACATAAGGCTAATTATTTATATCCAACAAGTGAGAATTGCACTTTGTCCTTAGAAACCTATCAACCTGTGTATTATCATTTTTGTATAAACTTGAATATAGTGGTGGAGTGGATACAATATTTACAGTCAACCTTTTATTTATTCCATCCCGTTAAATGTTATTGTGTGTCCATAATATCCCTGCCAGACCTTATTAAAGTGTCTTGAGAGAAACACAGTTACCTTGACAATCTAATGAAAAGTAGGTCCATCTTCCAGGAAAAACATGTGCACATGTGCATATTAAGATGTTGTTGTGATAATTCAGTATGGTCAACTTATGGGCAATTTCATGTAGTTCAAGTTCCTAGTTTAGTCTTCAAGTAGTTAAGAGCTGAACTGAATTGTCATTTTCCTACCAGTCAGCAAGAAGCATTGGGATATGGGCTGAAACTCCTATAAGCAGGCTCTTCCCTCTCTCCACCTTTCTCCTTCTCGCCCCTTCTGTTTTTCCCTCAACCTTGGCTAGCAATTGTGTTTTAATTTAAGATATTTTTACAGAGTCACATCTTATATTTTTAACTTTGTAAAAAGAAAAAGTGAGAAAATCTCAAAAAAAAAAAAAACCCGCAATACTAAAAGCCATAGATTTTCTGTAGGAGCTTAACATTCATAATAATACAATGTTTGTCAAAGTAAAAATAATATTCCTTATTCATTCAAAGGAGTACTGCTTTAGTGGAAGCCTTGGGTCTCATATGTAGCATATAAGGTTGTCATGATAACTGGATTATGTCAATCACATACATATTTAAGAATTAAGACATTTGATATCTGCCAGTGCTCTCCAAGAGCAAAACAGGCTACCTTTGTGTGGTTAAATCTGGATGAGATGTACTGAAATTTTCTACCACTCAAAAGGCCACCCCTCCAAATAGTCCTGTAGTCAATAGTGATCCTTGCTTAACCAAGATGGTTGTAACTATGGAAGGAAGACCAAATCAACTGCCCTTTCCTAAGGAATTGGAACCTTGAGTAGCCCCAAGATCTGCCTGTCACCAAGGCTCATGCATTGAAGACAGCCAGCTTCCAGTGGTCTGGAGCAAGCTGTATGGTTTGGAAATCACTCTCGTCCCTTTACATTACCACCTGGAGAGTGAAGAGGGAAATTAAGGGCCCTGTCATTCTGTGGAAGCTCACAGACCTTGCTTCATAAGTTTTAAAGGGCAATTTTTGGATACTGTCTGACTGGCTTCTGGTCAGTTCATGCAGCTAGTATTCACTCAGCAACTAGAAACTGTTTTAGGTGCCAGTCCATCAACCAAAACTTAGGTTGCTATGAAGGTTTTGTCTTAGCAGAGAAAATAGTACTGTGTAATAGGTTCAGTCAATAAATAAATAAAGCAAGACAAGGGGTCAAAAGCTTGCTACTTTGTTTTAATAATAAGTTCAATAAGATATTTGAGGCCAGGCATCGTGATGCATGCCTTTCATCCCAGCACTTGGGAGGCAGAGATAGGAGGATCACCATGAGTTCAAGGTCACCCTGAAACTACGTAGTGGATTCCAGGTCAGCCTGGATTCTATGTTAAAAAAAATAAAAGATGCTTGAGGTATCTCTGAAGAAACTGGAGAAGTGGATGCCTTCCAATTCTGGAGCAGTGGGAGTTCTAAAAACCCAAGGAAGAGCCTGCTAAGGGAAAAGTGCCCTTTTTTCCCTTTACATTCTAGCAGGTGCTAGACACCAACCTAATTGCTTTGCCTTTTTCTAGTATTGAGAAGTTATGGAGAGGTTTTGGATGGAAAGCTGTGGTCTTACTCATGTGTTAGATGAGGTGATCATGAAATCAGTAATAATCTCTTTTCTATGCTTGCTCATGATCTACTTTGGACAGTAACTATTTTAATTTTATTTTTATTTATTTATTTGAAAGAGAGGGAGAGAATGAGCATGCTAGGTCCTCCAACTACTGCAAATGGACTCCAGACATGCACCATCTTGTGCAGCTGGCTTATGTGGGTCCTGGGGAATCAAACCTGGGTCTTTTGACTTTGCAGGCAAGTGCCTTAACCACTAAACCATCTCTCTAGCCCATGGACAGTAGTTTTTATGGTTACCCTGATTTTAGAAAATTTACTGTGCTGTGTTGAAAAATTGACTTCAGGCAGGCATGGGTAGATCCTATACTCTAGACAGGAAGTAAGAAATGCCTTGGATCTTAGTGACAGAAAAGGTAGTGGGAAGTAGATTCTGATTGTATTCTGATGCTGATGTTTCTGATGTTAAGGCCGAATCAGAAGAACCTGTTTGTTTGCCTGCTTGCTTGCTTTTAAATTTCAGACAGGTCTTGCCAGGTAGTTCAGACTGGGCTAGATCTCAATGTGTAGAGCAGGAAGGCTTTGAATAATCCTCCTGCCTCAGCTTTGCAAGTGCCGGGATTATAGGTGTGCAGCACTATGCCCTCCTAATAGAAGAACTTGGAAACAAGAAAAGTTATTTGTTGGGGGGTAGAAATTTGAAGTTCTGTGGTGGAGACTGCATTGCTAAATGTATGGTGATGTTTAACTCTAGAGACATTGGGGTGAAAGAAATTGATTTAGTTTACATTGATTTGGGATCAATATGGAGAGGAACATAAATGTGTGACTTTCATATAGAATTAGAAATAGGCATCAGTAAAAGTCCAAAAATTAGAAATTATAAGAGGCAGTTTTTAATCGAAGAGCAGTGCTTTCATTGTTTATCTGGTAAGCAATATGATAGGCTGTGTGAAAACAAAAATTAACGGAGAGGAGTGTCTTCAATGGAGAGATAAGTACTTCCCCTTTACTCCCTCCTTTTCAAAAATATAATTCTCCTGCAAGAATTACTTGAATAGTAGTATATATTGAAGACAACAAGACCATGGAAGAGGGGGCAAATAAGTAGGCCTATGTCTACTTTGAGTCTTTAACTACACATGTTAGAATGAGCTGTGAGAAGTTTGCCAGGTAGACGAGTAGAGGGAATAGGTACATGGTGATTTATTGTTGGAATATAAACTTCAAAAGGAAGTGGGATGGTCAAGTAGTACAAAAGTGACACTATCTTATTTTTCTTTTTAAAATACTTTTATTTGTGAGACAGACAGAAAGGGGCAGAGAGAGAGAAAGGGAGAGAGTGAGTATGGGCGTGCCAGGGCCTTCTGCTACTGCCAACTCTAGATGCATGTACCACTTTGAGCATCTGGCTTTCTGTGGGTACTGGGGAGTTGAACCCTGGGCCATCAGACTTTGCAAGCGAGTGCCTTTAATCATTGAACCATATCTCCAGACCTGTATTGTTTCACTTAAACAAATTCCAGGTCGTTCATATACATCTACATTAAAAAAAAGATAAAGGGAAAATGAACATGAATGAGCCTAAGTAAAGGCCTATGTTAATGGTCTGGTTCAACATTATTTATCTACAATATCCTTTTAAGTAGTGAATACTTAATCAGTCTCCCTCCTGCCTCCATATTCTTTGGATCTGGTGTTCTCAGCCTTAAGCTCTGCTGACCTTCTGGGGTAGGTAGTTCTTTTGAGGTGTGCCCTATGTACAGTAGAGTCTGCAGCAGCATCCTGCCTGTGTCCACATACCTGTAGCACTCTGCTGAGTTGCAGTAACCCAAAATATCCAGACATTGCCAATTTTTCTTTTTGTGGGAGGAGAGGTCTTGTAATCAGTCCTGGTTAAAAACTATTCCTTCATCAGATTGAAAGTCTAATACAAGGGGTCTATTTCTGAGTAATTTCTCCTGAGTCCATATCTTTCAGCTCTTTTCTCCCACCCTAGTACAGATGTTGTCACTCTGGATAGCTAGTTATTGCATGCATCTTGTGTCTCATATATCAAGTCTCTGTGCTCTTTATGTGTAATGAGCTCCCATTTAGACTCCTTATGCAGGCATCCAAAGAACCTGGTATCAATCTGTATATCTGTATTGCCAAATCTTTTTTTTTTTTTTTCAAGATAGGGTCTCACTCTAGCTCTGGCTGACCTGGAATTAACTCTGTATTCTCAGGGTGGCATCAAACTCATGGCAATGCTCCTACCTCTGCCTCCCAAGTGCTGGGATTAAAGGCATGCTCCACCACACCCAGCTTACCAAATCATTTCTGTATATTCTCTTCTTCAACCAAATTAGACTACCAATTTGTGGATTTGGGGGTTCCCTAATACTTACATCCCTACATCTTCTCATTCACTTATATGCTTCTGTTGTTGGGTGTATTCTCAAAGAAGGCCTTTCTCATCTCCAGTTACATTGTACAACTTTGAAACTGATCTTCCACTCAGATGTCACCTTCTCAATGGGACCTTACTACCTCAACTTTGCTCCCCTTCTTTGATTCAAATAACTGAGTAACAATATCTGTGCCTTATTTTCTATTATTTTGTCAACAAATATGAGCTATGTTTTTCTCCTTTGTCTTCTGTTTCCAAACAACTTAGATGAATGGGCAATGTTTGAGTAAATTATAAGCAGCAGCATCATATGTCATATTTTCATTTATTGCCACATTAACACTATAAGAAACCTTAAGACTATTGATGATTCTCAGATTGTAGAAACTGATATTAATATTGCAAATTAGAGATTTAAGACATTTATGGTTTGTTTTTTTTTCTTTATAGCCTGCCTATCAGAATCTGAGGCAACGAGTTGACAACTTTGTGGCAAACCACTTGGCAACTCATACATGGAGTCCACATCTTAATAAGAACCAACTAAGAAACAATATTCGACAACAAGTTCTCAAGTAAGTCTCTGAATTGGAGCTGCTAGGCAAGTTTTATAATGTCACTAACTTCGTCTTAATGCAGACAAATTGCACAGGGATTTATCCACCTAATAGTAATGTTGAAAGTTTTGTGTGATTGGACCATGTGATGGAATGTAATTTTTTAGTGTGGCCTAATCATTTCACATTTCTCCCATATATTTGAAGTCTTTTTGTTGTTGCTGTGTGTGTGTGTGTGTGTGTGTGTGTGTGTGTGTGTGTGTGTGTGTAGGAAAGGAATAATATAAATCATGTTTCATATATATATATATATATATATATACATATATATATATGCATATATATACACACACACACACATACACATACATATATATATATACACACATGTATGGTTGATAAATGCTATACTGCCCTAGGTGGTTATGCTTATAACTATTTTCTTAGAACAAGCTTTATTCTTGTTTGCAAGTAAACATATGACAGAGCCCTGAAGTAAAAATATTTTCATCTGATTTTGGATGCTGTGTCTTTTACTACAGCTCCACTGTTTTCTTCACACTTTACTGACTTGACACTTACTCTTTAGTGATGTTTGGTCTGTTGCAGTTGCAGTCATTTTCAGTAGACATAAGAAAAAGGAGAATAAGAACTAAAATGTTTAGAAAGGCCTGGAAGAATATCATTTATTCCTCATACCAAAAAAAGAGACAAACTTGATTTACAATCTTATACTTGTTTTTGAATGTAAATATTTGCCAAGACAAAATAAAACTTCTGTCCCAGTTATTTAAAGAACATCTATTCTTCCTGCCTTGATAAATATTTACATTCATGCACATTTATAGAATGTGGCTTTTTCTGGGGATGTAACTCAGTATATAGTGTTCATCTCATATTTACAAGGTCCTGGGTTCTATCCTTAGCTCTTTATAAGCCTGGTATGGTGTTTCATTCCTATTATCCCAGCACTTGAGAGGTGAGGACAGTAGGATTAATAAACCTGTAATTGATGCTTTTGGAGGCCTACTTAATAATATCTCTTGGAGAAAAGTTAAAGCTATTCTAGGGGTGGTGGAGCCAGGAGAAGATACTAGAAGTTTTGGCAGGCTAAGAGGGCTAATCATTGCCACAAAGGCCTTCAGTAGAACAATAACCAAAATAGTATAAGAATGGCAGATGAGGGAACAGCCTTGCTGACATTACTGCTCCCTGTCACATTAGAATTTCGGTAATTTTATACTGCTGTTTTCAACACCGCTTAGCTGCCTCTTTTCACAGATGATTGCATTGTTCTTTAAAATCACATTTTGAAGTGTCTTTCATTCTTTGGGGGTTTTTGTCTTTCTTTTTGCAGTGTTTGGGATGAAGCCAGCTAGTAATGATGAAGCTTAGCTAGTAAGTATGAGATACACTGGAACTGAGCTCAGCTACACTCCCAGCCAGGGTCTTATAGGTCTTGCATTATTATTATTATTATTATTTTTATTTGAGAGCGACAGACAGAGAGAAAGACAGATAGAGGGAGAGAGAGAGAATGGGCGCGCCAGGGCTTCCAGCCTCTGCAAACAAACTCCAGACGCGTGCGCCCCCTTGTGCATCTGGCTAACGTGGGACCTGGGGAACCGAGCCTTGAACCGGGGTCCTTAGGCTTCACAGGCAAGCGCTTTACCGCTAAGGCATCTCTCCAGCCCCAAGGTCTTGCATTATTTTGCATCCCATTTTGAGAGTCTCAAATGGAAGACAGACTTCCTGGAATACCATTTGCATTTTAGCATACAGAATCTGTAAAAGAAGGGAGTAGTTATTTATTCTGCTTTCAGATAAGAACTAAACTCAGTCTTCTACATGTTAAAATCTAGCACATAGAATTCTTGTACCAATAAAAGACATTGTTATCACAAATGCATGTCTTGTGAGAGCAGGAATTCAGTGATGATGGCAGTGATGAACTACTGGAAGAATCTTCCTATGAGTAATTAGAAGTCCCTCTAGGGACTTTTGAAAGGAGTGAAAACAATGGCTTTCTGGACAATTTAGGCATTGCTCTTCCTGAAACATCTATAAATTTCCACCTAATTATACTGTATTATTTATTTTAAATTTGTTTCATTTAAATTCCATTTGCAAAGGTCTGTGCTACTGATAACATACTAAAGTTTCTATAAAGATTATTTTGTTTGCAAACTGATGCTGTAAGAATGGTCTAGCCTGTGTAAATACCTTAAATACCTTAAAAATACATCTTCATATATTTGGAGATAACACATAGGGTCTCACTCTAGCCCAGGCTGACCTGGAATTCACTATGGAGTCTCACGGTGGCCTCGAACTCATGGCAATTCTCCTACCGCTGCCTCCCAAGTGCTGGGATTAAAGGCATGCACCACCCTGCCCTGCTTGTAATCACCATTTTTGAAGGACAATTTCAGATGAGACAGTTTAACGTAGCTAATCTCCTGACTTAGTAGGAAGGAATTTTTATTCTACTTAGGTATTTATTTATATAATAAAATCTAAAAATCCTTGATAGCTTTCAATAATGATCTTTTTTTGAGGATTTAGAGACACCTTATTAGATTAAGAGAAGGAAAGAGGAAAACATACAGAGAATTCCTCCCCATGAGAAGGCAGAAAGAATAATGATCTCAACAGAATTTTAAAAGTAAACCAAGAAGTTGCATTACTTTGTTTATTTATT
Organism: Jaculus jaculus; assembly: GCF_020740685.1. Taxonomy (NCBI): domain Eukaryota; kingdom Metazoa; phylum Chordata; class Mammalia; order Rodentia; family Dipodidae; genus Jaculus; species Jaculus jaculus. The sequence continues at coordinate 53,494,794 of NC_059112.1, forward strand.
GAATTGGGGACAGGATCTTACTTTGTAGCCCTAAGTGGCCTGGTACATGTATATAGCTCAGGCTGGCTTTGCACTTAAGGGCTAGGATTACTGGCATATGCATTTACCACCACCTAGCATTTGTTCTTTTTTTCCTTCTTATTTTGAGACAGAGCCTTACAGAGTTACCAGGAAGGCCTTGAACTCATGCACTTCCTGACTCAAGTTTTCCTCCCAAATAGCTGAGGTTATAGGTTTGGGCCACTAGGCTTCACAAGGAAGTAACTTTAACTGGAGAATAACAGTTGCCAGCATTTTGTACTTGCCCTTAGACCTAAGACTGAGACCTTTTCCTCTCTGGGGAGGCACCTATGGAATACCCTCAAGGCAGTAAGCCCACTGGAAGCAATAGTTTCTTAGCTCTGAAATCCAGTTTTCCATAAGACCATAGCTGACCTCCATGAGAAAGAAGGCTAAAGGAAACGAGCATTGTATGTTTACTGACAAGATGCCAGAACACAGACAAATAGAAAGGGAAGCTGGACAAATAACCTTGGGGTGGGTGGGTTTTATTTATTCTATCAAAACTTTTTAATTATTTCTCTTTCTTCCTGCTACATTTTAAAGACATTCTTAAGGGGCACAAAAATGATAACTTCAAGGTATAGCAATACTTTCAGGATTTTTTTTTTTCTAATCTTGGACCTTAAAAATCAGGTAACCTACTTTGTGCCATGTCAGCTCATTTTTCTTGATGACCCACATAAATAGAATTATAGTATCACAAGGTGGCAAGGTGCCTCAGGAACTAAAGATCCAAACCATCCTTCATTCCAGCTAGAGCTGCACTCAGAAATAGCATTTTACAATGTAAGGGTAGAAACTAGAACAACTGGGGCCTAGAAGCTGCAAATGACTAATGTCTTGATCTCCCAATAATATCCTAGGTATTTTTTTGTTTGTAATAAAGTTTGTTGCTTAAATCTGTTTTGCTCTGATATCATTGTGCAGAAATGTGTCTTAGACATCTTTATTAGTGTTCTGTTTGCCCTATGTGATGTTTATTTTACTTAGAACACCTTTCCTCCCATTCTCTTATATAACAATCATAATTCACGCCAAGTGTCTTCCCTTCTTTGAAGTATTCCAAACTTTTATTAGACATAACTGATAATTTCTCATTCCTCTCTTTCTACATAGTACGGGGGTGTGTACTTATGCCTAGCTTCTGATATTTTAATTGCATGTGTCTGCATCCCTAACCAGAATAGGGACCAGTTCTGATTTGTGGCTTTCTGGTGGTCAGCATAATTAAATGTTACAGAGAAAACATTCATAGCATGATCATTGAATGAATAAATCATTTACTTTTTTATAGTAGGAAAGTAATAAAAAGAAAGCCAGACATCTTGAGTTTTGCTTTCATAGTTTTCTTTTTTTTTGTTTTAATTTGTTGAAATTCCACTTTGTATATATTCCTCATTTTTCCTGGAAACTGTTTAATACTTACACAAATCTTACATTTTTCTGTTTTTAAGAAAAGAAAGTTGCCAAGTCAAGAGATTACTTTAGACCCAAAACTGCCCTTTAGTAATTTATTCTTATGTGCCATGGGCAGGGTGGAGGTGAATAAAGCATCATTTATCTGTTTTTGTTTTATCTGTTTTAGTTTTTCCACAATGACACATTAGTGGGAAGTTTACAAATTATTTTGTAGTATAGAATACTTAAATACAGGTTGAAGAGATAGCTTAGTGGGTAAGGCCTGCAAAGCCTAACAAACCAAGTTGAATTTCGCAAGGCCCACATAAAGCCAGATGCACAAGGGGATGCATGCAACATCTGGAGTTTGTTAACAGTGGCAGGACACTCAGGCATGCCCATTTTGTCTGTCTCTCTTTCTATCTCTCTCTCTGCTAACAAATAAATACATATTTTTTAAAAAGGAGTACCACTCTAAACATATTTCCCACTGCCTGTACTTTCTGTAATGTATGTGAATCCATCTGTATTTAGATAACTAGATCAAAGGTTGAACATCTGTGTATTAGATTTTGTTCTTCACCTTTCTGAATATTATCTCATGTTTCAGATCAGGAATGCTGGAGTCTGGTATTGACCGAATTATCTCTCAGGTTGTGGATCCAAAGATCAACCACACATTCAGACCTCAGGTGGAGAAAGCTGTGCATGAGTTTTTGGCCACACTGAATCACAAAGAGGAAGCAAGTGGCAGCATAGCTCCAGAGGATGAGAAACCAGACTCATCCATCATCATACAAGGTACCTTGCTTCTACTCAGTCAAACCACTTCCCCACTTAGGAATACTTAAGGTTTTTTTTAAACTGATTTTTTAATATTTTTGTTGACAGCTTTCATACCTACAGACAATAAACCATGATAATTCCCCCTCCCCAGCTATCCCCTTCACAAATCCACTTTCCGTCATATCATCTACTCTCTCTATGTTAGTCTGTCTTTTATTTTAATGTCATCTTTTCCTCCTTTTATGAGGGTCTTGTGAAGATAGTGCTAGGCACTGTGTGATTATGAATATTGAGGCCAATTTTTGTCTGGATCATTGCATTATAAGCAGTTCTGCCCTTCCTTTGGTTCTTATGTTCTTTCTGCCTCCTCTTCTGCAGTGGACTCTGAGCCTTGAAGGATATGATAGAGATGTTTCAGTGTTGAACACTCTTCTGTCACTTCTTCTCAGCACTATGGTACCTTTTGGGTCATCCCCGTTGTCACCACATCTGAAAAGAGATGCTTCTCTAACCAAAAGTGAGAGTAGTGTTAATATATGGGTATGAACATTAAGTAAATTGCTTACAGGACAATTTTGTGGTCATAATATATACATTTAGCCAACAAGAGCAGGCATCACACTCATAAGGCTTATGACCCTCCCCACCATAGGCTTTTGATTAGGTTTTCAGTACCAGGCATGTATCCCTCCCCACCCCCAGGAAATGAGAGAACAGTTGGTTTTCCCCATAACAGATATACCACTATTGCACCCATTTGGTCATTTGGTCTGACTGGCCAAACCTGAGGCTTGCTATGTCCACTGTTTTCACCACTGATGGCTTCTAACTCCCATAGGGCTGTACACAGTGCAGCTTTTTCCAGCTTCTTGTCTGCTGGTCTACAGGGAGGAGGTTTTCAGCTCAGCCCCAACTTGATTTCACAGTAACTTTGCAATCCAGCATGTGGAGTCTTCACCAGTAGGTCTTACTTTTTATTTCTGGTGGGAAAACAAGAACATTGGCAATAGCCTGTAATGTTTTGGGAGCATCAGGGACTTCCCTGGCCAACAACTCACTGGAAGGTATACCATTCCTGGCCCTAAAATTTTTCTAGTAACAGTCTGTAGCTTCTAGGTGTGCCATTATCCAAAAACCTAGGTTTCCATATGGCTAATTCACAACATCTTGAATTTTGATTGACCCTCTTTTCATTCTTCTTTTAATCAGTCTCTTCCCCTGTCCTCACTTAGGCCATTCTACCCCCAGTAATCTGTTCATCTACTTATATCATATATATCATACCATCCCCTTTTATGTAGCTTACTGTCCAATGCTACTTATTTTTTACTCCAACTCACACACAAGTCTAAACATTTGTAGCTAGGATCTACATATGAGAGAACATGGCAATATTTGGCTTTCTGGGCCTGGGTTAACTAAGTATAATCATTTCCAGATCCATGCATTTCCTTGAAAATTTCATAATTTCATTTTTCTTTACAACTGAATAGAACTCCATTATATAAGTGTACCACATCTTCATGATCCATTCATCTGGAGGGACATCTAGGCTGGTTCCATTTCATAGCCACTGTGAATAGAGTGGCAATAAATGTGGTTGTGCCAGTATCTCTGAGGTAGTGAGATGAGTCCTTAGGATATATGCCTAGGAGTGCTATAGCTCGGTCATATGGTGGATCTATTTTTAGTTGTCTCAGGAACCTCCACAATGGCTATACCAGACTACATTCCCACCAACATTGTACAAGGGTTCCTCTTTTTCCTCATCCTTGCCAGCATTTATTGTCATTTGTTTTCTCGATGGTAGCCAGTCTGACAGGAGTGAGATGGAACATCAGAGTAGTTTTAATTTGGATTTCCCTGATGACTAAGGATGTAGAAGAACATTGTTTTAGATATTTATATGCCATCTGTATTATTTCTTTTGAGAACTCTATTTAGTTTTATAGCCCATTTTTAATTGGTTTTTTGACTTATTATTTAGTTTTCTGAGTTGTTTGTATATCCTAGATATTAATCCTCGGTCTTATATAGCTGGCAAAGATTTTCTCCCATTCTGTAGTTTGCTTCCTTGCTCTACTCACAGTGTCCTTTGATGTACAAAAGCTCTGTAATTTTATGAGGTCCTAGTGGTTGATTAGTAGTTTTATTTCCTGGGCAACTGGGGTTATATTCAGAAAGTCATTGCCTGTGCCAAATATGTTGAAGGGTTTCCCCTACTTTTTCCTCTAGAAATTTCAGAGTATCAGTCTGATATTGAGGTCCTTCATCAATTTGAACTTGATTCTTGTACGTGGAGAGAGATAAGAATCTATTTTCATCCTTTTATATATAGATATCCAATTTTCCCTGTACCATTTGTTAAAGAGCTGTCTTTTCTCCAATGAATATTTTTGGCATTTTTGTTGGAAATCAGATGGCTGTAGCTGCCTGGATTTACATGTGGGTCCTCTATTCTGTTCCATTGATCTATGTGTCTGTCTTTGTGCCAGTACCATGCTATTTTTGTTACTGTGGCTTTGTAATAGCTTAAAAATGGTTATGGTGTTACCACCAGGCTTATTTTTGTTGCTCAAACTTGTTTTGGCTATTTGAGGTTTTTTGTGCTTCCCAATGAATTTTAGGTTTTATCCCCATTTCTGTGAAGAATGCCATTGGAATTTAATGGGGAGTACATTAGATATGTAGATTAATTTTGGTAAGATTGATATTTCCACAATATTGGCTCTTCCAATCTTAGAACATAGGATATCTTTCCATTTCCTAGTGTCTTCTGAAATTTTTATTTTGGGTGGTAAAATTTTTCATTGTAGAGTTCCTTCACTTCCTTGGGTAGGTTTATTCCAAGGTACTAAAATTTTTTTAAGGCAATTGTGAATGGGGGAGATTCCCTTACTTCATCCACAACATGTTTGTTGTAAGCATATAGTAAAGCTGCTGATTTCTGTGTATTTATTTTATTTCTTGCTACATTGCTAAAAGCATTTATCAGCTCTAACAAAGGTGGGGACAATGGACATCCTTGTCTTGTTCCTGATTTTACTTGAAAAGTTTCAAGTTTTCCCCCATTTGGTATTATGTTGGCTGCAGTTTTGTCATAAATAGTCTTTATTATGTTGAGATACGTTCATTCAGCTCCCAGTTTCTGTAGGACTTTTACCAAGAAGGGATGCTTGATTTTGTCGAATGCCTTATTTGATTCTATTGAGATGATCTTGTGATGATTTATGTCCTTCAGTCCATTTATATAGTGTATTACATTTATTGGTTTGCATATGTTGAACCATCCCTGCATCTCTGGGATAAAGCCTACTTAGTCATGGTGAATGATATTTTGGGTATGGTCTTATATTCTGTTTGCCATTATTTTGTTGAAAATTTTTGTATCTATGTTCCTGAGAGAGAGATTGATATATAATTTTCTTTTTTTGTTATGTCTTTGCCAGATTTTGGTATCAGGGTAAAGCTGGCTTCATAAAAGGAGTTTGGTAGAATTCCTTCTTTTTTATTTTATGTAAAATTTTGAGAAGCATAGGTTTTAGTTCTTCCATGAATGTGTGGTGAAATTCATCAGTGAATCAATCTGGGCTTAGACTTTTTTTAGTTAGGAGATTTTTTTGGAACTGCTTGGATCACTGTACTTATTATAGGTCTATGTAAATGATCTAGCTCATCTTGATTTAATTTTTGGAGGTATTTAAACCAAGGAAATTAACCATTTCTTTCAGATTTTCAAACTTAGAGGAGTATGTGTTCTTAAATTATGTCCTCTTGATTTTCTAAATTTCTAAATTTGGTATCTGTTGTTATGATGCCTTTTTCATCTCTAATTTTATTAATTTTTGTCTCTTCTCTCCTTCTTCTGGTCAGATTTGGTAAGAGTTTAATTTTGTTTATCCATTCAAAGAACCAACTCATTTCATTGCATCTTTGTATTTTTTTTTTCTTTGTTTCTATTTCATTAATTTCTGCTCTAATCTTTATTATTTCTTCCCATCTACTAATCTTTGGTTTGCCTTGTTTTTCTTTTTCCAAGGCCTTAAGGTAAAGCAATAAATTGTTTACTTGCAACCTTTCTAATTTATTAATATATTAATATAAACCTTAAATTTCCCTCTTAGGACTGCCTTCATTGTGTCACAAAGGTTTTGGTATGTTTTGTTCTCGTTATTTGATTGTATGAATTTTTTTATTTCCTTTGATTTCTTCAGTGACCCATTCTTCATTCAGTAGTGTAATGTTTAGTCTCCATGATTTGTATATACTCTAGTTTTTCTTGTTGCTGATTTGTAGTTTAATCCCATTGTGATCAGATAGAGTACAAAGAATTATTTCAGTATTCCTATATTTGTTAAGATTTGCTTTGTGTCTTCATGTATGTCATTTTTAGAGAATGTTCCATGTGCTGCTAAGAAAAACGTGTATTCTTCAGCATTTGGATGGAATGTTCTGTAGATACCACTTAGATCTATTTGTTCTGCATCATTTAATCCAGATTTCTCTACTTTTTGGCACATGCCTGCAAAGCCTAAGGACCCAGGTTCAATTCTCCAGGTCCCACATAAACCAGATACGCATGGTGGCACATGTGTCCGGACTTCATTTGCAGTGGCTGGAATCCCTTGAATGCCCATTTTTGCTTGCTCTTCCCCCCCTTCTTCTAATAAATAAGTAAAAATAAAATCTTCTTTAAAAAGTTAATGAAAGGTATGTATTGTTCTCACCATTCTTGTTTTTTAGTGCTTCCTGTCTTCCCTTTACTTTTTTGTATTAACTATTATTTGAGTATGATTTAATTTTTCTTGTTTCCTCATGTGGGTGCTTTGCTTTCTCTTCAGCATAAAGGATCCCTTCAGATATTTTTTGTAGAGTAGTTTAATGGTAATATGTCCCTTTAGCATGTTTTTGTTGTGGAATGTCCTTATTTCTCCATCAATTTGGACAGGCAATTTTGAGGGGTAAAGTATTCTTGGTTGAAAGCTGTTATCTTTTAGAACTTGGAATGCGTCTTTCCAAGCCTTTATGGCTTTTAAAGTTTGTGTTGAGTAATCTGCTGTTATCCTGATTGGCTTGCCTTTATAAGTGACTTGCTTTCTCTCTCTAACTGTTTTCAATATATTTTCTTTGGTTTGTGTGTTTGATAATTTAATTACAATATGGCAAGGAGAGATTTTTTTCCTGGTTTTGTCTGATGTTCTAAAAACTTCCTGTATCTGTATTGGCATCTTTCTTCCAATTTGGGGGAAGTTTTCTTCTGTGATTTTGTTGAAAATGCCTACTATGCCTTTGGAGTGAAATTCTCCTTCTACTGTACCCTGAATTCTTATGTGTTTGATCTTTGCATAGTGTCCTGAATGTCTTGAAGTTCCAATTAGCTTGTCTTTCTCTTTGTTGGACTGTATTAGATCTGCCACCTGGTCTTCTAGTTTAGATATTCTGTTCTCTCCTTCATCCATTCCATTGGTAAGACTTCCTACAGTTTTTTATTTGACCTACTGTGTTTTTCATTTCTATTTCAATTTTTGATTGGTTTGTTTTCACTATATGTATTTCCTTACTTATGTCTTATATTGACCTCCTTATTTCTTTAAATTGGTTTTCTGTATATTCTTTAATTCCTTTGATTTCTTATTTATTTCTTTGAACATAGTTATAATCATTCTTTTGAAATCTTTCTCAGGCATTTCATCTAAATCATTCTCACTAGAGGTCATTTCTGATGGCCGTATAATTTTTGGTAGAAGTGTATTATCTTGATAATTTTGGGTTTCTTGTATTATAATGTAGAGATTTTTGCATCTTGGCTTAATTTGGTGCTTATGTTTTAATTATCTGCAGTATTCTTAGATGTATAAATCTGACATTATGTATCTTTGATGTACCAGCTTAAGATTCCAGGTATGGTTCTTTAAAGAATCTCAGAGTAACAGCACAAGACACCTTCCTTAGGTGTTTTGGGTTTGCCTGCTATGCAAGTATTCTAGTAGACTGGGTGGAGTAAAATATACACAAATTCTAAAATTTCACTGAACAATATACACATTCAATCAAAACCAGCATGGAATATTTATGTAAGAGTGAGTATTACAACAAAGAGATTATCTAACAAAGTCAAAGTTCCTAAGGATGTGTGTTGCCCCACAACCTTAATCCTGTCAACTGGGAGGCTGAGATTTCTGGTCTGTAAAGGGTTCCAAGGCCAGCTGTGGCAGAGTTAGACCCTGCCCCCATAAATGACAGAAGAGACAAAGGCACTATCAGGAAGCAACAAATGACAGCCCCAAAATATAGCTTATTTAAGAATGGCAAATCAGACCATCTGTCAGATTTAACACATACTCTGCCCTGGCATGAAATGTATAATTTATACTTCCAGCACAGGTCTATATATCAGGCTTTGTGGTGAGTACTGACCCAGTGTGTAAGTAGGCCCTATTATCTTTTGGTATGGTTTTGGTCTCAACTGTGCTGCATGCCTGCTCGTGTCCCTCTTTACTGTACTGTGGGCTCAAGTAAGCTGGATAGGCTGGTGGGTCTGCTGCCCTGATCATCTGTGGTGGGTGCTGCATAGCTGAGTGCAATTCCCCAGGTCTCCAGTGGTTATTGGCACTGGTGGTTGGGGGAGGGGAAACTGTGGAGGGTACCGGAAGTTGTCCTGGAGCTGTGTTGCTGGTCTCTGGTTCTCTTCCTCAGGAGTTGCTCAGCTGGTCCCTGCTATCTTTTCCTTCAGGCTTCTTGAGTTTGCGAGGAGGTTGGTGTAAGTGGAAAATCTCTTCATCTGGCTTTTTCTGCTGCTCAGGCAGAGAGCCTGGTGGCTGTGGCTTCTTAAGTCACTTCTGCCAGTTTCTGTGTCTCTAGAATCTCTGGATCTCTCCTACTTCTCTGCTGTAGTTTATAACTTCTTATACACTTTCACTTTTTGGTAGAAGAGTATATTTTGCTGTTGTGCTTATTTCCCCCATACTCTGTTCTGGCATAGCTCCTATGCCACCATCTTACCTGGAAGTCTCAATATTTGTTTTTTATTTATTGTTATTATCAACAACATATTTCATATGGATACATCATGTGTTGGTACTGTTTTAACTCATCCCTGACCCCATTCTGTTTTGGACACTCCTCAGTGGGGTTGCAGGTATTCCCCATGGGATTGTGGTTTATGTGTTGTGGGAGCAGCAGTCAGTTATTTGGGTGGGGGGGAAGGGATGGGCAATATTTGGTTTTTAACACATTTTTCCACCTGGCTGTTACAGCGAAAATGTATTTATTTTAAATATCCAATTTCCTAATCCTGCATACTTCCTGTATGTATGTGCTAGCACAGCATAAGCATCTAATATAATAATATGATTAGAAAAGACATTCTTCTAAGAATGAGATGGTTCTCAGATTTGATGGTACCCTTCCAAAGCACTATGTACACAGGCGGGAGTAAATCTGAGTATGGATACTAGCACTGCTATCTGAAAGCCTGTAAAAACACAGGTGGCCTACGCAGCATATATGTGACATAAAGATGACAGTAGAATATGTTGTTGATTGAGCACAGTAGTTTACTTCGTGCATAAATTGATTCTAAGACCTCTTTTCCTCTAAGGTGTCCCTGCTCCTGGTCCCAGTGCAAATGTAGCCAATGATGCCATGTCAATCTTGGAAACTATAACTTCTCTTAACCAGGAAGCTAATGCTGCCAGGGCTTCAACAGAAATGTCAAATACCAAGGCCAGCGAGAAACTATCCAAAAAACCTTCATCTCAGCAAAGCACTGACATCAACACTGACAAGGAAAGAAGCTCAGAGGATGGGACTGATAAAGAAAAAGCACCACCTGATTCTGGAGTGGAAGGACTGGAACCTCCCCTCAAGTCTGAAGAACTTAGTGATTCCCCTTGTCCACTTGAGGAAATTAAGAATCACATGAAAGAGAATACTGGCTTAGCTTTGCTAAATAAGGATGCTCAGCAGGAAAGCATTGACCAAAAAAATAAATCATCAGACAAAAGTGAAAAGAAACTAGAAAGCAACGAAAAAGAAAGAAAGAAAGAAAAGAAGGAAAAGACTGAGAAAAAAATGGATCACTCAAAAAGGAGTGAAGATCCACAAAAAGTAAAAGATGAAAAACAAGTAAAGGACAAAGAATTAGAGAGTGCAAAACTCCCCTCAGAAAAAGGTGGTCACAGAGCTAAGACTGCTGATGGAACCAGAGAAGGTACAGAGGGCTCACAAAAAGTCTATAGCAGCTTAACGGACAAAGTCTGGCTACTGTGTAAAGGGAAAGTGTCAAATCTAGCTTCAACTTTTAAAGACTTTTTTTTTTTTTTTTTTTTTGGTTTTTCGAGGTAGGGTCTCACTCTAGCCCAGGCTGACCTGGAACTCACTATGTAGTCTCAGGGCAATCACGAACTCATGATGATTCTCCCACCTCTGCCTCCCCAGGGCTGGGATTAAAGGCGTGAGCCACCACTCCCGGTTTACGACTTTTTATTAAATGTTTCTATTTCAAAACTCTAAACTTTTATTCCCTTTACAAAAAAAATAAATAAATAAACTGGGATGCTGCTGTACAACCATAATCCCAATGCTGAGAAGGCTGAGGTCCCAAGATCCAGGCTGGCAGGACTAAGTGGCCAGATCTTGTTTTGGGAGGAAGGGGCCGATAAATATATATTTCTTTGCTACAATAATAATTTGGTATATCTACTCACAGGAAAATTGTCAGAGAAATTATAAATTTTATAATTTGTTTTGTCATTTACATGCACTATTCCCCACAACTTAAGTTGTATATCCTAATCTTTAAAATACTAGGTAGTAAATTTTTAATTAAAATTGACTTTTGTGTGAATCATTTACATTAAAAATTACTTTTTTAATTAAAATTAAAAGTTACTTTTACTGGACAGTAGGGTTTTTTTGTATGTTTTGAAAATAGCTCTACAGGTTCCGTTATGTGATGGTTGGCATTCTGGACTGAAAATAGCTCTACATCACTTGATAGTTTAATTTCTTTGGCATGTATTTAAGAGACAAGCTTTTAAATGTAATTGAACTTTTGTATGCTCTTGGACAAGGTGATTTATTGTACTTCATTTTCTTTTTGAAGATTGCTCTTTGATAGACTCTGATGTGGATGGTCTTACAGACATCACAGTTAGCTCTGTCCACACTAGTGACCTTTCGTCTTTTGAAGAGGACACCGAGGAGGAAGTTGTCATGTCTGATAGCATGGAAGAAGGAGAGATCACATCAGATGGTAAAGCATTTTTCTTTAAAGTACTTTTGAGAAACTTCTGCTGAGCATTATGTGTACACTCTGATGGTTGTGTTCTAAGAAAAGGTGGTTGGAGCCTTGGACTTTGTGGTTCAAAGATTTTCTGTCTGAGTCCCAGCTCTAGGGTTGTCTGAGCAAGCTTATAAGTTACTACCATTAGTAAGCTTTGGTTCTCCACCACTAAATTCTATCCTGTGAGATTACAAGAAGATTGGGATGAGATAATATACATAAACATGCTTTTTTTTTATGTGTGAATAATGTTTGGGGGAAGCATGGGCTACACTACCACCCTTACTTCTGGCAATAGTTGGAAAATCAGTAATTCTCCAAGACACCCTTAGTTTTAATGATTGTTAGAAGAGCTTATGGTGTCAGGATGTCCGAGTGTTGCAAAGGTACTGTGCAGCATTCCAAAGAGCTCACAGAACACACTAAGTATATGGTAGCTCATGCCAGTCATCCCAGCATTTGGGAAGCTAAGGCAAGAGGATCATCACAGGTTCAGGGAGAGCCTGGGTACCTACAAAGTGAGTCCCTGACTCAAATGGGAAAAAAAAAAAAAAAAAGCTGGTATGCTCACAGTTAGGGGTTATCACAACTACTGGACACATATTAGAATCGAGGACAGAGTGCATAGGGTAGAGAGTTCAGCCAGGGATCTTCCATTTGTCTTTTCTTCTGTAGCTATAGAGAGCTTTACTTTCTTGACATCCATGTTGGTAATGCCAATACAGTATACTTAATCAGGAAAGTTCACCAGAGCTTTGACCTGAAGTTCTTATTCGGGCTTCAGCATGTAGATATAGTTGCCTTCCCCTAGCCCCTCAGGAGATCTTGCTCTAGGACTCAAAGCCCCACTCTAAAGCACATGTTAGATTGTTTGGTTTTGATCCCAAGACTTCCAAGCAAACAACAATCTAGTCAGATATAATAACATTTTCAAGATGTAGAGATGAACTCCTGGAAGCTAAGGGAAAATACTGGACCTCTCTGGGCAAGGCTGGGTTTTTTATTATACAATTTGTTTTCCAGCTGACTCTTTCTATGCACTTCCCATGTTCTGGTACTCTTAATGCCTTTCTGTGTCATAACTCCTGTAGTCCTCACTGCAGTCCTGGAAAGTAGGTATAGGTAAGGAAAGAAAGTCAGAGTGTGTCCAGTCCAAAGTTACATAGCTAGTGATTGCCCATGTAGAGTTCAGTCTGTGTTTCTAGCCAATGCCTTATTCTGCTCTTGACCCCATGATTAAATTTTGTGACTAAAAGAATCAGACACATTGAGTTCTTTCTACCACTGTTTCTAGCTTTGGGTAGGAGACCTAGGGAGAAGAAACTCAGAGGAGAAAAAGGAGCACCATCTAACATCACAAGTGGTTTTTTTAGTTTTTCCCATCTTTAATTTTGATGTTTACATCTAGGAAAAACACAGTCACCTGTTGACAACAAGATCAGTAGCATGCCCTGGTTGTGTTGTCTGCCCTTGCTAGTTCACTTCTGCAGTGCCCAGTTAGGAAGGGTGGATGTTCTTCAGCCTGTGACACCTCCCTCCCCACATGCACACACACACTTCCTTTACTCTACCAATGCTTTTGGGATCTTTCAGTTGTTTTCTTGGACAGAGCTAGATTTTATGTGTGTGAACTCTCAAAAGTAAGAAGCTGGCTGTTTTAATAACAATAAGTAGTGGAAAATATTTCCTTCTTTCCTTCTTGCTATGTGAAGTAGAAATATGGTACCTTCCTAATGTAGAGAATTTTTGTGTAAGGGACAACTTCTTCCCTGGACTAACAGGTAGGTGTTAAAATCCCAAGTGTACTTTACATGTAGCTTCACGTTTGTTTCATATCAAGTCTTCAAGGCTCTTATCAAGTCCACTAACAGATAAAAGCTAATTCTTCATCAAAAAACTGAATTTAAAATAATTGGTAGGTGGGATAAACATTAGGCTGAGATAGCTGTAGCATCTTGGGTTCCTGGATTCCTGAATAAGCAAACTTAAAAAAAAAAAAAAAAAAACAGTAAAACAGAACTTGGGGTTAGCCCATCTGAAACTACCAGCTAGCCTCTAAATAGGGGCTTATTATCAGATCATCATACCCAGATAAGGCAAAGGCCTGGCACTGGCTGATCCAGTGATTTGTTCTGCTCAGGCCGCAAAGGAGCCTGTAAGCATGTGGTTCTGAGTGGAGTGTGCTCCATTTATGAATCCTTCCTTCACCCAGAATAACTCAGCTTAATTTGTCTGACTACTGTCTTTTAACAGCATAAACAGGTATAATGTCTCCTTTTGGTTTTTCAAGGTAGGGTCTCACTCTAGCCCAGGCTGACCTGGAATTCACTATGTAGTCTCAGGGTAGCCCTGAACTCACTGAGGTCCTGCTACTTCTGCTTCCCAAGTGCTGGGATTAAAGGCATGTGCCACCACGCCTGGCATGTCTCCTTTTTAAAAATATTTAATTTTAAGAAGATGGTAAAAAATAAGATGAACTGCAGTCTCAAAGTACAGCAGTTTTTGGAGCCAGGTTAAAAATACACACACACACACACATATAGCAGTATTCACATACAGCTATTTCTCCTTTTGGACCTATGAATACACTTGAATTCCATTGATGTCTGTTGCTGTTTGTATAACCTAATGTTGATTTGATTGTAAATTCACAAAAGCACTTCTTTCTGTTGACCTTTCCAGATGAAGAGAAGAACAAACAGAATAAAACAAAAATTCAAAGTAATGATTCTAATGAAGGAAAAGCCAAAAGTGTGCGGCATTCATATGTTCACAAACCATACCTTTACTCCAGGTACTACAGTGACTCCGATGATGAGCTCACAGTGGAACAACGTCGGCAGTCTATTGTGAGTTCAGCTGGCTCTCTTAAGTGTTCTGGCCTACTGCATCATATTGACCAGCTTGAATAGCCTGTCCACAAGGTTCTATTGTGCATATGAAATAGACAAGGGCTTTGTCTTGTTATTACCTACATAGAATATAAACTTGACATGGCAGAACTATTTGTATCAATGCTCCTAATAAAAAAATGAAAAACTGCTAATAATGTAAATGTTCTAAGGTATGGAATTTTGTATTAGTATAGATTAAGTCATACAAAGATACAGTATGCAACCATTATAATATTGAGGGAAATGAAGGCCACATATTTCCTAGATTTTAAGTGCTTTAAATTACAAAATATACCACTCCATTAATAGCTTTATAAAGAAAATTCCTACTTGATTGAACATATACTTCATTGAATATATCAGTTTTAAGATGGCTTACAATTTAAAAGCATTAAAATATGATAAGTTGCTTATCTCAGGATAAGCAACTTTGTAGAAATATGGGTTGAAGAATATGTATCAAAATGCTACCAGTGGCTAGCCTTCCTTCTGGGCTTATGTCTTGAAAAGGTTACTTGGTTAGAAGTTAATACTCCTGCTTGGAACTTTTGGAAAGTTAGACTTTGAATCAAAAAATGGCGGTGGGAGGGGCTGGAGAGATGGCTTAGTGGTTAAGCACTTGCCTGTGAAGCCTAAGGACCCTGTTTGAGGCTCAATTCCCCAGGACCCACATTAGCCAGATGCGCAAGGGGTGCACATGTCTAAAGTTCATTTGCAGTGGCTGGAGGCCCTGGCATGCCCATTCCCCCCCTTTCTCTCTCTGTCTGTCACTCTCAAATACACAAATAAAAATACAAACAAAAAAATTTTTTTAAAGGGGGGATGGGAAGAACACACAATTGTGGTTCAGAATATGACAGCAGAAAGTTGTATTAAAAAGCCAGGGTCTCAGGAGTATAACTACCAAGTCAAATTGTTGTAGAACTGGCCTATCATATGAATCTGCATTTCAACCTTTTATTGTGAAAATAACCAAAAAATTATGATGACTTACGCATATGCACTTAGTGTTCATATTTTTGTAACTGTCTCTTTTGTTGAAATAACTAGTATATTAAATCACCCTTTTCCAAAGTAATGTCTTACAGTCTTTAAATAATGGCATTCTAAAAGAATAGGAAGGTTTCACATCTGTCTCTTATTCTTTCAGTAGTTTCCATATTAAAACATATACATGCATACACACGCATACACACACATATATACATATACATACATGTGTGTATAGATAGTATATATGTACTTTTATAGAGCCCATTAATTTGTAAGAACATCTGAAGGACATACTAAAACTTGTTTTTGTTTGTTTGGTTTTAGTGTGGTACTCAGGCATTGAACCCAAGGTCACTCACTTGCTAGGGCAGTTCTATACCATTTATCTTTACCCTTGCCAAAAGATTTTTGCTTAGACATTTTTTTCTGGGTGTTTTTGCTTTTATCTGATAATATGTCAGGGCATTTTATGGTTTTAGGCTAAAGAAAAAGAAGAAAGGCTTTTAAGAAGACAAACTAACAGAGAAAAGCTTGAAGAAAAACGAAAACAGAAAGCAGAAAAAACAAAGTCTTTCAAAGTCAAGAGTCAAGGTAAAGCAACTATTATTGCTAATTTAAACTATCCTATATACCTCATCATTTTCTAGTCAGTTTCATATTTTGCTTGTGGACTCTGCATACAGAATGAAATGATTTGTTCTCAAGTGTCAAGCCAATTTGCAGTAATGGTAAACAGAATAAGTAATGAAACATGGATTCTTACAATACATGCATATCTGAGGATAACACTGTATTAGCTTTTATTCTCTTCACCACCCTCCCCCATGATACTTGAGGATTGAGCCCAAGGTGTCATACCTGCTAGGCTAGTTCTCTACTATTGAGCCACACCCCTAACAACATTTACATGGCATAATACATCAAACAATATCAGATTCTGTTATGCTTCTTTCAATACAACTTAAAAGAAATTGAAAATCATTTTGCATTTTATGATGACTGTAAAATCTTACTAAGATAAATTTAACACTCTTTATAACGTTCTCTTCTGAAATACAGTTTGTTAATTGCTCTTTTCCTAGACAAAAATGATGTGTATGTAGAAGAATCATCAACAAAGACTTTGGAATCCAAACCCCCCAGAAGTAAAGAAGTCCTTAAAGAACAGAAAGTTTTAGAGAAGAAAGTAGCCTTAAGCAAAAGAAGAAGAAAAGGTTCAAGGCATGTATTTGATATGGTCATGATCCAGTTGTCATACTTATATGGTGTGCTTTCAAAAGAGAAACATTAAGAGTAACAGAAAAAGTCATACTTTGTGTGAGAATGTTTCTACATGTTTATAAAGGACCTTAGGATTTCATATTTATCATCTACCATTATATTAATATCAATAACATTTCAAAGTGATGTTTATATCTTGTATTTAGTTGATAATCTGGTGACAGCTTTAGATCATCTCCCATAAAAGTATAAATGCATAAACAAAAAATAATTTCTTCAGTTTCAGAAAGTTGAGTTAACGGGCCCTCTATACATTGTTCAAAAAGTATTCCTATTCTGGACATTGGATAATCACTTCTAACCATGATTGTGTCTCTTCTCCAGTCTTTGCAGCACTTATTTTCTTACTACATCCCATGTTTTTTTCCCCTAACCAAGAGTGACCCAGATTCATTTTTTTAAATACTGTGATATCATTGTCAGATGTGTAACAATTAGAAAGACAATAATATCTTGAAAGTAGCTGTGATGTCTGAGCTACCAGCTAGAATTTTGTTGTTTCATCAAGTTGTAGTTATATAAATTAATTGTAGACTTCAAGATAAATAGTCAGTTCTCAAATTTATTAGTGTACCTTTCCATTGGTCTGAATTTTTTTTTAAAAGCCTTCCCTGTTCATTTAAAAGACTTCCAAATATACACATGATCTGTAAAGTATTTGTCCAAATCCAGCAAGTTAGAGATTTTTATTTTAGGTGTTTTTCTTTAATACCAAGAGAAGTACATGCCATGTTTGGATTATGCTCTCTATTGACTTTAAATTTAGGATTTAAATTCAAGTGTAACAGACATCCACATATAGGTTAAGTACTTACATTAAAGAAAAGCTTTGTAAAGAATATTTATAGTGGGCTGGAGAGATGGCTTAGCAGTTAAGGTGCTCACCTGCGAAGCTTAAGGACTCCTTTTCGACTCTCCAGGTCCCATGTAAGCCAGACACATAAAGTGAGACATGTGCACAAGGTTGCACATGCACACAAGGGGCCACATATGTCTGGAGGTCTATTGCAATGGCCAGAGGCCCTGGCACACCAATTCTCTCTCTCTCTTACATGCGAGCACACACACATACACACACTAGCTCTCGTGCATAAACAAAAAAGTCCAGTCTGTTGGGCTTGCCTTAAAAAATAGAAACAAATTAATTAATTTTAAAATTTTTATAGTAAAGAGAATCTTGTTTTTCAACTTCCCTGAAAAATTCTTTCATTTAAGTTGAAATTTCCTATTTGACTGTCCCCTGCTTCAAGGGATCTTGAAGAGAATTCCAAAAAAAAACAGCATTCTGAAGAAGAGCCCAAGGAAATCCTCAAAACAAATGAGGTATGTCTTCATGAAATCATTTCACATGCTCTTTATCACATGCAGATCAATTAGTTCTTTGTTATGTTAGAGAACAAAATGTAATTGGTCTTTTCTATATTAAGTTAAAAATGTCAGCACTCGGGAGGCAGAGGTAGGAGGATTGCCATGAGTTCGAGGCCACCCTAAGACTACATAGTGAATTCCAGGTCAGCCTGAGCTAGAGCAAGATCCTACCTCGAAAAACCAACAACAAATATAGTTGTTCCCAGTTAGCATTCTTAAATGCCATGCTATTTATGGCCTGAATTGTTCACTTTGGTAAGCTGATTGTTTCATTGTTGTATATTTTTGTCTAGGTTACAGGTACCTTTCTATTCTTTCCTTCTTCCTTCCTGGCTTCTTATATGGCAATAATGAAATGTTCAGTAATAAGAAGAAAGGGTTGGAGAGATGGCTCAGCAGTTAAGGAGCTTGCCTACAAAGCCTAATGGCCTGAGTTTGATTCCCCAGTTACCACCTAAAGCCAGATGCACCCAGGGGTCACACGCATCTGGAGTTGGTTTGCAGTGGCTGGAGGCCCTGGTGTGTCTGTTCTCTCTGTCTGCCTTTCTTCTGTATCTCTCTGTTTGCAAATAAATAAATAAAAATATTTTTAAAAATGAGAAAGAAGAGGGGAAAAAATGAAAATTTCTACATAACAAATCATCAGTCATATTCTCTCTGATTCCCTGTCCAAGTGTGTACATAGTTTTTACAATATTTTATTTATTTATTTATTTATTTATTTATTTGCAAGCAGAGAGAGAGAGCGAATAAGACAGAATAGACATACTAGGACCACCTGCCACTGCCAGCAAATTCCAGATGCATGCGATACTTGGTGCCTCTAGCTTTCCATAGGAACTGGGCAATTGTACCTGGATTGTTGGGTTTTGCAAGTACCTTAACTGCTGACCCATCTCTCCAGCCCATACATAGTTTTTCAGAAGAGAATTAATCTGGCAAAATATTTTCAGATTTTACTCATTTCACATTACCTTATAAACTAACGATTTAATGACTGGCCGGTATTTGTGGAAAAAAGGACACATTATCACTTACTTAAGCACTGGCTTATGTTTGAACTCTTAGTTGTTCCTTCATGTGCTCATTTTTTTTAATTAGTTATGTGCACGTTGTGTATACAGTCATGATGATAACATTGTTAGCCTGCTCCCTGTCCTCCCCCCTCCACAGAGACCCTCCTCGTTGGGGAATATGGGTCGTGCATTGTGTGGTCAGTTATGGGTAAGAGGCAATGTCTCTGTGTATTATGACCCAACATGTGGCTCTAACATTCTTTCCTCCCCCTCTTCTGCAAATTTCCCTGAGCCATGTTGGGTTCATTTTAGGTCTGCTTCAGTGATTAGGTCTTGGGAACCTCTGTGTCTATGAATATCTAGTTTGGTAGGAGATGAGTCTTCTCTCTATCTCCTTCACCCTTGTGCTGATACCAGGTTTACCAAGAAAGCAGCACTCTTGCTTATTTCCCCAGTTACTCTTAGTTTCAGCAGGGGCTCTTCTGAGGTGTGATGGGCTGGTTCTTTCCTTAGGATCTGGGTCCATTTGAAAAAGAGAAGCAAATTCTCAAACGGAGAGTGAAGTTAGCACCAGATAAATGGGATAACCATTGTTATTTTAGAGAGAATTTAGTAGGTGTTAGCCCTTTTGTAGCCTACAATTGGTGGGAGCTTGATGATGGAGAGCGGGCTCATTTTTGGATCTGGTTCTGACTTATTTCCCAGCTCCAGCTATGGGTTCCATTCCACTGAGCAGGTCAGGTAGCCAAATCAAGAACAGTTGGTTTCCCACCATGGCTGCTCATTTTAAATTGTAAAAATGTGTCTTAGATAATTCCCTTAGAACAAATCTTGGCTTTCACTGAATTTAAATGTTTTCTTTATAGGCCATTGCCATATTTCTTATTTTTTTAAAAAACTACAAATATTTAAATATACATTTTAATGTGTTACTGCATATATTTAAATAAGTAATATATTTTTATGGAAAATTATCTTATAAATTTTTCTTTATAATAAATACTAAAATCTGGTAGTAAAGAATTCAGGTGCCATGCATGCTTTCTCCAGAATACAAATGTGGGGCTGGAGAGTGAGCTCAGTGTTTAAAGGTGCTTGTTTGCAGAATACAAATGCATATACATGTGCATGTATATTTACATAACAGATATGTTTATATGATATTGTAATGCTAAATTATTGTGTACATTTGAGATTTCATATGTAGATTTTTATTAATTGATATTTTAACAGGTTATAATATGTCCCCTTTCCTGGTAACCATTTCTGAGGACCCTCTTCATTAGGGATATTGGTGTTCATTTGTGGTAATTAGGACTTCTGTCTCTGTGGGGAACTGTGCCTCATGTTGTTTCTACCCACCTTGTCGCTTTTAAAATTTCCCTACCCACTCTTCCACAACAGTCCCTGAGTCTTGGCAGCATGTAATCAGTTAGTATTGCCTTCTCTATAGTCTCTGTGTTTCCATTATGGTGTTTTGGTTCACCACAGTGTTTGTTGCTATTTTCCTGGATGTGGCTGTCAGGCTAGTATTGGGAGCAATATTCATGTTGCTGCTTTATCTGCAATCTCTTCTGGACCCCAGTAAATGTGGTAGAGGTAGCTCATTAAGAGCATTTGGCTGTATTTTCTTGTATTGATGGATCTCAGATCTCCTCAGCATTCTTTGCCATCTGAAAAATAAAACAGATTCTCCTATCAAGGGTGAGAACAGCTTTGATTAAAGGGAATATGCCTAGGAGCTTGAGAGAAATTTTGAAGAAGCTATCCACTCATCTTGTACAAGGAACCGTGAGGAATTCTTTCTGGGCAATGTGATTTCCCTGACCATGCGGTGCTAACATGGTTCCCTGTACCAGTTAGTAGTTCTCTCCCACTGAGTGGGCCTCATGTCCAATCAGAGGACAGTTGGCTGCCCATAAAGGCTATGTGCCACTATTGCACAAGTGTGTACTTCTTGTCCAGCTGGTAGATTTCATGGCTTGAAGGGTCTCCTGCTTGTTCATACTGTTGGTGACCATTGTCTAGCAATAGTTCCCATGCCACTTTCCAGCACCATGAAGATTTTCCAGGTGAGGACTAGCTTTCCGTTCAGTTCTCACATTGTCTCTTGGTGCTCTGAGATGGCAGCCTGTGGTGTCTGCAGCAATAGGGTCTTACCTTTTAGCTTTATCTGGCAACCAAGTTTATCAAAGGCCTGAAGTTTGTTTTTTTTTTAATCATACAGATCACCCTAGCCAACTGTGGGGGTTGACCTAGATTT
This sequence comes from Jaculus jaculus, assembly GCF_020740685.1. Lineage (NCBI taxonomy): Eukaryota > Metazoa > Chordata > Mammalia > Rodentia > Dipodidae > Jaculus > Jaculus jaculus. The sequence goes on from NC_059112.1 coordinate 53,516,142, forward strand.
GGCCTGGGCTCCACAAGCCAGAGCCCATAGTTTAAGGCTTAAGCTTTCTTTACCTTCTACTGGGCATTACAGCCTACTCTGTATACGTCCCGTAATTGATGGGTTCTATCCCATATACTGGTTTCCAGAAGGAAGGTTCCTGTTATGCCGACTGCTTTAGCCTTTGGTATTGTAGCTCCACACTCCCTTTCCCTGAATTCCCCACTCACCATAATATTCTTTCCCCTCTACTGGTTTATCTGGTTTCCCCTCTTCTCCTCCCTTCCTGGTTCCACTTTTTCCTGGTCTCATTCTAGGTACACACACATAATCATCATTTTCAGGAGTTCCATACCAATTTCCATAGTGGTTGTACAAGTTTGCATTTCCAGCAGCAGTGAATGAGGGTTCCTCTTTTCCCACAGCCTTGCCAATATTAGTTGTCATTTATTTGTGGGTTTTTTGTTTGTTTGCTTGCTTGTTTGTTTTGATTTTCCAGGTAGGATTTTGCCCTAGCCCAGGCAGATCTGGAATTAGTCTCAGGCTGGCCTTGAACTCACAGCAGTCCTCCTACCTCAGCCTCCCAAGTGCTGGGATTAAAGATGTGTGCCTCCACAACTGGTTCCATTTGATTTTTTTAAAATATATGTTTTATTTATTTATTTGAGAGAGAGAAAGAGGCAAAGAGAGGCAGAGAATGGGCATGCCAGGGCCTCCAGCCACTGCAGAGGATCTCTAGGTGCATGCATCCCCTTGCCCATCTTGCTTAGGTGGGTCCTAGAGGGTCGAATCAGGATCCTTTGGCTTTGCAGGCAAACGCCTTAACTGCTAAGCCATCTCTCCAGCCCTCCATTTGATGTTTTTAATGCTTGTTATTCTGACTGAAGTAAGATGGAATCTTAAAGTTGTTTTAATTTGTATTTCTCTGATAGCTAGAAATGTTGAGCATTTCTTTAAATGAATATTGACCATTTGTATTTCCTCCTTTGAGAATTCTCTGCCCCATTTTTTGAATGGATTGTCTGATTTTTTTTTTTTTTTTTTTTTGCTTAGCTTTTTGAGTACTTTGTAGATTCTGGATATTAGGCCTCTGTCAGAGGTATAGCTAGCAAAGATTTTCTCCCAGTCTGTGGGTTGTCTTTTGGCTCTGTTTATGGAATGATTGTCTGTATGAAAGCTTTTTATCTTCATGAGATCGTACTGGCTAAGTTTTTGCTTAATTTTCCAAGCTACTAGGGTCCTGTTCAGGAAGTCTTCCCCCACTCCTATATCTGGGATAGTAATCACTATTTTCTACCCCAGTCATTTTAGAATTTCAGGACTTATTCTGAGGTGCTTAATCCATTTGGAGTTTATTTTTGTGCAAGGTGAGTTACCCATAGACTACTATGAAATAGTTTTAAGTCTGTGTAGCTTCTATAAATTGTTTGAGTTTCTAAATTGAAATATAAGTATCTTTCACTAAAAAGCATACCTCACCTTTATCAGCATTAGATTGAAAAGAATCTGGACCGTTCTTTATTCAACTTATACTGATCAAGGACTATAAGACATTAATGGGCTCCAGAAATTGATAGAGTTTAAGCCTTCCTGAATGCATGGACAGATCTGAAGTGAAATAACTAGACTCTGTAAAGCTGCCTGCAGTGTAGTGCAAAGAATGCTAAGCTCAGACAGAGATCATCTAGACTCATTTCTAGAACAGATATTTGTTGCCTGGATGTCAAATTATTGAGTCCCACTGAGATTCAGCTTCCTGGTGCATACTTCAACCACTAACTACAACCAGGGAGTAAGTTTACTGCCTTGTTTGCCAAAACTCAGTGTATTAAATGCACTCAGTGGTCCCATTTAAATTTAAAGTGTGTCTCATACTTTACGCTTTGCTTTCTCAGCAGCACTGTGAAAAGGAGAAGGTGTTTTCTTCAAAGGAGCTGAAGCATGCTCATGTGAAAAGTGAACCAAGTAAACCTGCTCGGAGACTGTCAGAGTCTCTGCATTCAGCTGAAGAAAACAAAAATGAGTCCAGAATTGAAAGAGAACATAAAAGACGGATATCCACTCCTGTTGTAACAGAAGGGGCACAGGAAGAAGTGGACATGAGAGATGGAAAAAAGCAAGGAGAACGCTCAGATATCAGCATGGAAGAGCACCAGAAACAGAAAAGCACACCTAAAAATGAAAAGTATCAAAAAAAAGATGATTCTGAAACACTGTATGTGAAAAACCTACCTAAAAAGGAAGTCAAGTCCTCCAAAGAAAAGCCTGAAAAAGAGAAATCACTATTGGAAGAAAAACTGTCTTCCAAACATAAATATAAAGGCGATAGTATGCATAAAATAGGTGATGAGACTGAACTTCACTCTTCCGAGAAAGTGTTAAAAGTTGAGGAAAATACTGTGAAGCAAAGTCAGCAGGCCAAGCTTTCTTCAGATGAGAAAGCTGATCGAAAAAGTAAACACAGGAGTGAAAAGAAATTGTCAGTATTAGGAAAAGATGGAAAGCCAGTTTCTGAATATATTATAAAAACAGACGAGAATATGCGTAAAGAAAACAAAAAAGAAAAGCACCTATCTTCTGAAAAGACCAAGGCAGAGCACAGATCAAGAAGATCAAGTGATGGGAAGATTCAGAAAGACACCCTAAGTTCCAAACAGCATGGTGCTATGTTACAGAGAAGAAGTGACATTTACTCTGAAGATAAGTGTAAAACAGATCCAAATAATTCAGATAGTAATTTAAAGCCAGAAGAGGTGGTTCACAAGGAGAGGCGGAGAACAAAGAGCTTACTAGAAGAGAAAATTGGGTTGAAGTCTAAATCCAAAGGTCAAGGTAAACAATTAAAACTTACTGAAACAGAATTACAAGAAAGTATTTCAAAACAGGCGACTACTCCAAAATCAGAGAAAGAGAAAAACACAGAAGAAAATGAGTCTGAAAAGCAACGCAAGTCTAAAGTTGAAGACAAATCTTTAGAAGACCCTGGTGTTGAATCTGTATTGGAGAATACTGCTCCTTCACATAGTATACAGAAAGATTCTAGCCATAGAGCTAAGCTGCCATTGGCAAGGGAGAAACATAAGGGTGATAAAGACATGGGCTCCTTCAGACTTGAGAGAAAATTCTCAGATGGGCACAAAAGCAAAAGCTTAAAGCACAGCAGTAAAGATCTGAAAAAGAAGGAAGAAAATAAATCTGATGAGAAGGATGGTAAAGAAGTTGACAGCAATCATGAAAAGGCCAGAGGGAATGGCTCAGTTATAGAAAAGAAATTAAGTAGAAAACTATGTGAAAATCGAAGAGGAAGCTTATCACAAGAAATGACTAGAGATGATAAATTTGCGGCAAACACTTTAGGTACTCCCAGTTCTTCCCTTCAGAGACCAAAAAAAAGTAGCGAAACCACACCAATCCATGAACAAGAGCCTATGGAAATTGATTCTAAGGCAAGCATCGAAAACGTATCTGAACTTTCTAAAATCCAAGACATCAGCAATAATAGTTCTCACCAAGACATGGACTCTGAAAATGTTGCAAAGCAAAAACCTGCAGGGATTCTAAAGGATGAACTAAGGACTTCCACAGTAGTTTCAAAGTCAATAGCTACAACCTGTAAATCAGGTCGTGGAATAGCAGTGACAAGCAATTCTGAAAAACATGCTGACCCAAAAAGCACATTGGCTAAGAAAGTGCATATCCATAGTGCTGTGCCAAAAGCAAATCCTAGGGAAAAAGAATCATTTCAACAAGGAGCTCATGAAATGAATATGAACTCTGAACCAAGTCAGAGAACGTTCTCTAGTGCTCCATCAGAAAATGATAGAGTGCAAAATAATTGGAAAAACATAGCCAGAACCCATGAAGAATGTGCAACTCAGGGAGACACTGTTCTTGAACATTCCATAGACTTAGACCTCTCACCATCCTTAAGTTCAGTGACTGTTGTGCCTCAGAAAGAATATCACGATTCAGATGTAATTCCTGTTGGTAAATCTGAAGGTGGCACAACCAGCCCCTCCTCTGTAGATCATTCTGGTTTACCTAACCAAGGTGTGGCAGTGAGGACATCAGAAGTCTCTCAGACAAGTGACTGCAAAGAAGGCAGTGATGGTTCTACTGAAGACTTGTCAGAAAAAGAAAGCATGGCAAACAGAAGACACATTCCATTAGATTGCCAGGCCACCTTATCAGACAGCAAACAAGGAAAAGTAAGCATCCCTCATGCTAGCAAGTCAATGGCCCTGATTGTGGAAAATGAGAGTATTAGCAAAGAAAGTGACTTGTTTGATGTGACCAAGAAAGAAAGAGATTTGAATGCAGAACCTGATTTAAAGCAGACATCTAGAGCTGCAGTAGAGAATGTCAAGAAGATTAGCATTGCTGCTGATCATGTGGCAGGCATGAGTACAGGCAAAGATGCTGAAACAACCAAGCTTAAGCATTATAGAGATCCAGATGGAAATAAAAAAATAACAACTGATGTTGAAAGAAAGACTGAAAACAATGAGGTAGACACCAATGCTGGGGATGACACTGCCTCCTCTGTGTTGCAGCAAAGGGTTGGAAAAACAGAGAGGGCAACAGCTGGTTCTGGTAAGGCAGAAAAAACTTTTGTTGCTACTAGTACTGAAGGGAAAAGCAATCGAACTACCTTAAACCCAGTAAATGCTGTGGATGCCACCACCACTTCTGCAGAAACAAGAGAGAAGGGGATGGCTTTGCCCTGCACCAGCATTGAAGCAGATGAAGGTTTCATAATAGGTGCATGCCCTGGAAACAATCTCCTCCAAGTTGGGGCAGAAGCCAGAGAATGTACTGTTTTTGCCCCAGCTGAAGAGGGTGGGGGTATTGTCACAGAAGGGTTTGCTGAAAGTGAAACTTTTCTCACAAGCACCAAGGAAGGAGAAAGTAGAGAGTGTACTGTGGCTGAATCAGAAGAGAGAGTTGCAGACCCTGTTGCTGCTCATACAGTTAAAATTGAGGCCATTGTAAATAGTATTGTGACAGAGGAAAAAGATGATGCTGTAACCAGTGCAGGCTCTGAAGAAAAGTATGATGGTTCTTCAAGTAGAGTTGAAGGAACTGGTACTTTTACTGGGGAAGTTGAAAGTGATGGAGCAGTTACAAGTGCTGGGACAGAAATAAGAGAAGGGTCTGTGAGCAGTGAAGAAGTTGATGGTTCCCAAGAAAATAGAGCACAAGGAGGTCACAAAAAAGAAACAGAAGGCACAGTAACTTGTACAGAAGCAAAAGGAAGAGGTGATGACTTCATTATCTGCTCAGTGACTAGAGCAGGACCCCAAGAGGAACGCATAGTTACAGGTGCAAATGTGGTACCAGTAGAAAATGATATACCCCCAGAGACAAGTGCCAACCAAGAAGGAGATGGTTCCGGGAATGACGGCACAGAAGGTGAAAGTGCAGTCACCAGCACAGGCATTACAGAAGAAGATGGGGATGGGCCAGCAAGTTGCACAGGTTCAGAAGATAGCACTGAAGGCTGTGTTCTCAGTTCTGAAACAGAAGATAATGGAGAGAGTGAAATGGATAGCACAGGTGCCAACAATATCAGTAATTTACCCTCAATGGCTACTGCTCTTTGTGATGATGAAGGCATTGTGACTAGCACAGGTGCAAAAGAAGATGATGATGAGGGGGAGGGTGTTGTGACTAGCACTGGGAGAGGAAATGAAGTTGGACATGCTTCAACATGTACAGGGATTGGAGAAGAAAGTGTGGGGGTGTTGATCTGTGAGAGCGCAGAAGGGGGTGGTCAGATTGACCCTGTGATAGAGCAGGTGGATGCTGAGGCTGGGGCAACCATCATTAATACAGATGGCAGTAATATAGACAGTATGAGTTGTGCAAAGAAGGAAATCAAAGACACAGATATCTGCTCCAGTGCTAAAGGGATTGTAGAAAGCAGTGTAACTAGTGCAGTTACAGGAAATGGTGATGTGGCACCAGCTGGAGGAAGTGCTGAAGGCCCCATGACTAGTGCAGCTACTCATCAGAGTGACACTCAGCTCACCAGGCAAGAAGTGGTTGAAGATGCCACTATTTCCACTGGCATGGTGGGGGGCAGTCATGATGTTTGTGTGTCTGGTGCAGTCCCAGAATGTGAAGTTGATCACACATCACCCAGTGAAAAAGATGAAGGCATCATCACTTCTGTAGAAAACGAACAGTCTGATGACCTGGCTATGACAGACAGTGATGATGTTTCCAACCAGCAAGACAGCTTAGCTAGAAATAAAAGTCAAGGCAAAGGCTTGGTGATTTCCACAAGTACAACAGGGGATGACACCTCTCGTGTAAGTGCAGTTACAGGTGTGAGAGAAGGGCATCCAAGGACTCTGAGAACTGAAGAAAGCTTGGAAGGCTGCAGACTAAACACAGAAAGTTTTGAGGCCCCCATGCCCAGTGCAGTTTCAGGTGATGAGGATCAACACACTGCTAACAGAATTGAAGAAAAGGATGAGTGTGCCATGATTTCCACAAGCATAGGGGAAGAGTTTGAAGGGCCTATTTCCAGTGCAGTTCCCATCAAGTGTACTGAAAGTCAACAGCCACTTGAAACTGTTGAAGAATGCCCCAAAGGTCCAATCTTGGTAAGCACTGAGGGTTTTGAGGTGCCAATGCCCAGTGCTCCCACAGAAGTTGAAAGCCCTCCTGCCTCAACCAGCAAGGAAGAAAAGGATGAGTGTGCTCTCATTTCGACCAGCATAGCAGAAGAATGTGATGCCTCTATTTCTGGTATAAGTGAAAATGCACCATCAGTTGCAGATGGGGCTGCTATTATCTCAACAAGCTCGGTGGATGATTGTGAGGGACCTGTGTCCAGTGCTGTCCCTCAGGAGGTAGTCTGTCCCTCAGTCACACCAGCAGAGGAGACCAGTGATGCTACCATGATTTCCACAAGTACCTCTGAAGGATGCGAAGCAGTCATGATTGGTGCTATCCACACAGAAGATGACCAGGCTACCGCTGTGAGAGTGGAAGACTTGGGTGATGCTGCCATTATTTCCACCAGCACAGCAGAGTGTGTGCTGATGGGCACTAGCCTAGGTAGACACAAAGAAAGTCAGCCAGCTACACACACCCTGGAAGTAAATGATGAACTTTCTGCAGCAAAGCTGAGTAAGTATGAGCTGCCCATGCCTAGCCTCGTGCCAGAGAGAAACTATCAATGTCCAGAGCCTTTTACAGAAGGCAAAGAAGCAGGTGCCATGGTGTCAGGGAGACCCAAGGAAGGGCACAACATAGACTGTGGGCCCTCTGCAGGACAAGATCAGCCAGTTGCATGCACAGTACAGGAAGAAAGATGTGACAGGGGCTGCCCTGGCCCAGCCCTCAATGCAAAAGAGAAGAAAATATTGTTGAGCTCCATACAGCGGTCACTCAGAAGCCCAGAGGCAACAGGGAACAGGAGCATAGCCATCTGTCCAGCAGGAAGGGGCTCAGAGAGAGATGCTAACTCATCTGTCTGTCTGGATGGGCCTGAACAAGCACCTGCCCAGGGCATCTATGGAAGTATTCACTGTTTGGCAGCAATAAACACCGGTGCTAAAACTAATGACATGTCACCCACTAGAGATGTAGTCGCAAAGTGCCCTATTCCTCCTGACCAGCCAGAGCACAAGGACAGCTTGAATACCACTGTCACCAAATGTGTTACAGAGCCAGAGTCAACACTTGCTCCTTGTCATGAAGCTCTCTCAGCTCCAAGATGTGAGAAGGACTTGACCACAAAGAGTGATCCTAGTGGTGGGTGGGCTGATGGAGTGTCTGTTGAGCAGACAGAACATGCTACTGATGTGAAGAGGTCATTCCTCTTCAGGGAAGGAGACCTTGAAGTCACTGTTTCTCCTGAAGAAAATGTGTATGATATAGGTAAGAGTAATTGTTTGTCATACCACTTCATACAAAGATGATTTTATAACATTTCATTTAAGATAGTGTTCAAAGATAATTTCGGTTCCAGAATAACGATATATAATATTTCTCTTACTATTGAAAAATAACTCATCAAACTTGAAGGTTGAGCTTCACTTGTGTTTTAAAAGACCTTCAACATATTTCTTATGTGTCAAGAGAAAGGAGGCAGGAGGTTTATACATGGGAAGTCACCAAATTTATGTGTTAATCTGTACAATTGTGACAGGATTTTAAACTCCTTTGATGTTCAGGTTTTTATTTTTTCAAGTGTTTATTAGCATATATTATTTATAATAATGTTTCATTATGACATTTTTATATGTGAATATTTACCCTGCATTATCTTCTCATTTTTCTCACACTGCTTCCCTTTCTCTTCCTGAATAAGTTCTTTTTCATGGTTTTTGTTTTTTTTTTTTTTCTGTGACCTAATAAGTTTAATTAGGGTTACTTTACAGGTGCAACTTACCAGTGCTGTACTACTGAAGAAAGTGTTGTCTACTCTTCCCCCACTAAAATTGTTACTTACCTCTAAGTTTTAAGTCCTCAAGGAGGAGAAAGGTCTTGTGAGTCCCTCCCCTCTTCATGACAAAATGTTCCTGGGCCCAGTCTTTTGCAGGTAAAAACAGCTGCTGAAAATTCAAAAGTACAATGACCACATCATATACTTTTATTTTTTGTTTTTGTGGGGATGGAATCCAGAACCTCTTGCATGCTCTGCAGCTCACTGGATAACACTTCCATCCCCTCAGGTTTTTTGTTTGTTTGTTTATTTTTTTTGTTTTTTGTTTGTTTGCTTTTTACCGACTATCTATTTGCATACAGAGAGAGAGAATGGGCAGGCCAGGACCTCTTTCGACTCAGATGAACTCTAGATGCATGCATCACTCTGCATCTGGCTTTACGTGGGTACTGAATCAAATCTGGCTCAACAGATATTGCAAGCAAGTGCCTTAACTTCTGAGCCATCTTCCCAGCCCCTACTCATTTTAACTGAGTTTACTGTTGAGGTAAAATGAGCTTGTTCCTGGTGTAGAATATCTTTGAGAGAAGGGATTTGTTCCTTCATGACAGACTTCAGAAAATAGGAGTCATTTAAGAACACTTAACTTTCAAAGGTCCCAGCCTGGCACTGAAGGCCTGGAGGCTTCCTAAGGAGCCGCTGGGTTTCAATCTATGCAGGTCTTCAGTCTGTGCTGATCTTCAGTCCACGTTGGAAGGCAGCAAGCAACTCTAGCAGCCAAGTGGAAGGAAGGAAGGAAGGGGCTCTTTTCACCCAGGGCTTCATTATGTAAAGTCCTCCTCTGAGAGGGGCCACCCACTCTGGGGGAAGGACTTTCTCCTTCAGTTAATCCTTCCTGGAAACAACCTCGCAGACCCACCCAAAAGGGATTTCTGTGGATTACTAAACAGAGCAAGTTGACAACACCTTAACTGTCACAAGTCCACCCCTTGTCAGCTTGACACCAAACCATATCTCTTTATATCATACTTAATTTCCAAATAAAAAAATAGTAATAAGGGCTGGAGAGATGGCTTAGCGGTTAAGCGCTTGCCTGTGAAGCCTAAGGACCCCGGTTCGAGGCTCGGTTCCCCAGGTCCCACGTTAGCCAGCTGCACAAGGGGGCGCATGCATCTGGAGTTCGTTTGCAGAGGCTGGTAGCCCTGGCACGCCCATTCTATTCTCTCTCTCCCTCTATCTGTCTTTCTCTCTGTGTCTGTCGCTCTCAAATAAATAAATAAATAATTTTAATTAAAAAAAAATAGTAATAAGTTCATAATTCCACCTAATGTGGTATAACTTTCCCACATATAACCACAAATGCAAACTCTTCTCCCCAACATAAAGCAAGGTTCTTTGAGGAATGCTTATTCCTAATATAATAGGTCAAATATAAATTCAACAGTTAGCTATTGATATAATCTTAATATTGATATAGTATGTGCAAACACTTCATGTCAAGTTAGGACAGAAACATTGCAATTATAGTCCTCGTTTCTATAACTGGTCATCTCTCCTTAGCTGGTATTTATAACTACCTTCTTATACTACCCATTCTGTATTTCCTTCATCTTCAGCAAGCTCCTCAGCAAGTCTTGGTTCTTTACCTGGAGGGGTGACCCATATCTTCATTCCTGAAGAATCTGGGCCATTTATCACACTACCTCCATTGGGTTGTTACAGTTGTCTATTGACTTTGATAACAAGGCATGGTAACACTAAGAGACTCCCTAAAGGACCTCCTCCTGCAATCCAGACACTTTTCCTTATCTCCACTGTGTAGCAGCCATCCGATTTCCCCCTGGTAGTTTGGATCAATCACTCCTTTCTCAGCCTGTTCACTCAAGGGCATCACGAGCCCAAAGTGGCCAGGGGGATGTTTTAGCACAAACAATATTCTTTGTGCCTCCTGGAAAAAGCACTACCCCCTCTGGCACCAAGACCTGTAGACCAGCAGAACATAAGGTTGTGGAAACAGGAAGCAGAACTTTAGGTAATGAGTCACTTGGGGTGATGGTAAGTGGGACCGTTCCCATTTCCACTCCTTGATTCCTGTACCCATGAATTCGAGCTGCAGGAGAAACAGTACCATATATTGGATGCTGATTTGGTCTGCTGGAGGACACTCCCCTAGCCCTCCAAGCCATTGCCACCTAGTTGGCAGTGTAGCTGTTTCTTTGAAAGGCCATTCCACCATTCTATCAAGCCAGCTACTTCAGGGTGAGGAGTGGGGTTGCTGATAGACCCCTGACTGTGTGGCTTTGGCCTTTTGGAGCTGATTTTCAAGAGGAATGTGGAAGGAGCTGAAACCTTGGCCTAAGATATGTCTTGCAGTGCTGTAAGTACAGCTTGATGGACTGTTCTGGTCAGAGTCGAAAGACCTGAATGCAGTAAGAACTATGGACTGTGAGGTTTGGCTTATGAGAGTGAGAAAGAGCTTTGCTTGGACTGGGCTAGCAGTTTGTGTAAGAAGCTTGCTGTTATGCCTGGGTCCTGAGAAGTTGTGCAGGGTTGCTTTGCATAAAACTGAGTTGGTATGAGCAGAGGGATATGGCACAGAAAAAAAAAAAATTGGGTGAACTATTGCCTGTTCAGCTGCAATTGAGAGATTATAACCTTTGAGATTGGGCCACCTGACCTGTACTGAGGCAACAGGAAGAATGTAGAGTCTTTTGAAGGGACCTGAGTGCTCAAGAAGTGTCCTATTCTTCAAAGTCTGCTTTATTCCCCCCTGGATTAACAAACTGGCACCCTACCTGGTATTGTGAAGGATACGAAATACAGGAAAGAGAGGGTCATTGAGTTTGGAACATGGTCTTGTGTTTTGGAAATGGCCATGAGCAGCGTGAAGCAGGTTTGCTAGATGCCTGCATGGAGACCCCACGGGGCCATGAGGATGAACCGTGGATTGCAGTGGAGACCCAATGGAGATGCCAGGACCATAGCATGGCTGCCAAGGAGCTGCCGGGCATGATGAAGTGTTCCAAGACTGTGAGTAGCCAAGCTGGAGGGGTGGAATCAGAATTCCAGAGACTTGTTGCTAGTTAGAATTATTGGACTTGGAGATTTGTCACTGGCTAGAACTTTTGGATTTGGAGTTGCAGAGTTTGATGTTTGCCCTGGTTGTTTTAAATCTTGTATTGATTGGATATTTCTTTGGTATGCCCAAAGCCATCTTTTGTAGTGTGAATATTCTGTGCCATTATGGGTTTCTTTGGGGGGGGGGAGGATTTTTTAGTGTTATGGCTCATTTAAAAATCTTAGATTATGGGATGATTGAACATCATTAGGATTGATAAAAACTATGGGGACTTTTAAAGTTGGATAGAACTCATTTTATTTTATATCATGTTTGGTTATCAGTTTTTGGGGGCCAGGGGTAGAATGTGGTAGTTTGATTCAGGTATCCCACATAAAGTTTGGTGTTCTGCATGCTAGGTTCCCCAGCTGATGGCAATTGGAAACTGAAGCCTTCTGGAGGCAGAGTATTGTTGGGGGCGGGCTTATGGGTGTTATAGCCAGTTTTCCCATGCCAGTGTTTGGCATACTCCCCTATTGCTGTTGTCGACCTTATGTTGGCCAGGGGGTAATGTCCACCCTCTGCTCATGCCATTGTTTTCCCCCTGCCATAATGAAGCTTCCCCTCGAGCCTGTAAGCCAAAATAAATCATAAACCTCTTTATTTCCCACAAGCTTCTCTTGATTGAGTGATTTCTACTAGCAATGTGAATCTGACTACAACACGTAGGTACTAGAGAATTGAATGTAGGTCCTTAGGCTTTGCAAGCAAATGCTTTAATTGCTGAGCCATCTCTCCAGCCCCCTACTCTTTTTTTTTTTGAATTTATTTATTGGTTAGACAGAGAGAAACTTGGGCTCACCAAGGCCTCTTGCTACTGCAAACGAACTCCAGACGTGTGCACTCCTTTATGCATCTGTGTTTACATGGTTATTGGGGAATTGAGGCTTCAAGCTTCACAAGTAACACTTACCTCTGAGTGACCTTCCCAGCCCCCATTTCTTCTACTTTTTTACACACTTTCCTTTATTACTGTCTTTGACTTACAATAAAATAAATGAACAAAGAAAGGCTACTTGGACTGCTAGGTAACATACCATTTCTTTTTCTTTTCTTTCTTTTTATGATTTTTTGTTTTCCAAGGTAGGGTCTCATTCTAACTCAGACTGGCCTGGAATTCATTATGTAGTCTCAGAGTCTCAGAGTGGCTTTGAACTCACAGTAATCCTCTTTCCTCTGCCTCCCAAGTACTGGGATTAAAGGCATGTGCCACCATGCCTGGCTCATTTCTTTTTTATATAGGATGTATTTTACGATCAGATTTTTAAATTATGTTGATGGTTTGCATTTCATTAGGTAATGAAGAGTCACCACCAAAGGTTTTGGGAGGAATGGAACTAGCCAACTTGAAAACTGAGGTATGACTAATAATTCAGTGTTGCTGAACTGTTAGTGATGTGCACCATTCTGCCATGCACCCATACACACATGGGTGCTTACATGTGCATATACTTCAGCAGCTTGTCACTGTTCTCACTGTACTTCTCATACCTAGTATTGTATTGTCATTCCTTCTGTGGTTAAAAACAAAAAAGCTGAGAACCTCAATAATCTTAGTACATAGTTCCATCAATTTCATTTCCTTAAGCCAGAAATGGACTCTTCTTCAGTTTTCCCCTGCCTTTCATTCAGTACATTGCCAATTCTCATGGGTTCCATTTTCAAAATATATCACAAGTACATGTATTTCTATGAGCTACTGCCCTTATCCTAGTCACTGCTTTAGTAGCTTCCCATTATAATTCAACTTCTGATATGCCCCCTCCTCAGTCTGTGATTTATAGAGCCATGCAGGTTGTCTCTGACAGAAATTATATCCTGTTATTGTATGCTTACAATTTCCCATAGCTTCCTATCACATTTATAATAAACTCTTTCTTATTTCTATTATGGTTTGTACCATATACAGTTTAGTTTCTATTATCACCTTTCTAGCCTGATCCCATGACATCCTCCAACTGCACATAACTAGATTGTAGCTATGGGCTGTTTTGAGATTTAAACCTGTCAAGGGAATGGAACTGATCAGAAAGAGTCATATGTATTGCATTAAGCAGGAGTTTTATCTTTGCGCAGTAGGTGAGCCATTGATGATAAAGGCTTTAATTTGTTTTTAAAGGCTGACATACTCATTTTTTTTCAATTTAGTGTGAAAGTAGATTTTCACATTGTTCAAGATGATGGACAGTATTGCCTAGATCTCTGGCAGTGGTGGCTAGTCTTGCCTCCGTGTTATAAAAACCTCAGTTAACTTTATTTATTTTTTTTTTTTTTGGTACTTTGGATGTTTTTTAGACATTTGTGCCTTCAGAGAAAGAGAAAAATCATGAAATTGCAGCAGTAGAAAGTCCCTGTGTTGGACAACTGAGAGGAATCGGTGAGCTCCTTTTAGCAGTTACATTGTTATTTGATGACAGATTAAAAGTAATTTTTGATTTATAAGGAACCACTGGCAGACTATGAAGTTGCTACTCACAGAAGGAAATTCTTTATCTTACTCTTACCTTTATAACATATGCTTTTTCTGTTTTATATGAGGTAATTGTTTAAATCTCATATCTGCAAACAATGGAGGCAGAAATAAAGCTGTCTTGCAGCAGATACTTTATGCCCACATGTTTCTCTGTGGCCCTGCTTGGTTTCTGGAGGCTGTTGCAGCTCATTTCCCAAAGGCGGTTCTACACACATGTGCCATGTTGGCTATTGACCCTAGAACACTGACTTTTGTCCCAGATTTGTCTCAGCTTGCACAACCTATTCTCAGACTATGCAGTATTCTCCATTGCCCACTGCAGAGATTTTAGGGTAACGCCTCAAAATTAAAATGGATTAGGGAAGCAACTTTCAAATGTTTATTCTCAAGATCACTTTACTCTCTGGTTAATTACTGAGAATCTCATAGAACTTTATTATACGGATTTACCTGTTAGCATTGGCCAAATAAGACATTTAATTTTTTGTGTGTGTATGGTTAGAGAGGGTGAGTAGGGATGTGCCAGGGCCTCTTCCTGCTGCAAATGAACTCCAGATACATGCACCACTTTGTGCATCTGGCTTTAAGTGGGCACTGGGGAATTGAATCCTTGCTGGCAGACTTTACAAACAAGTGCCTTTAACCACTGAGCCATTTTCCCAGCCCCTAAAATTTATTTATTTATTTATTTATTTAAGGGAGAAAAAGAGTAAGAGAGAGGAGAGAGAGAGAGAGAATGAGCCTGTCAGGATCTCCTGCTGCTATAAATGAATTCCATATGCATGCACTACTTTGTGCCTCTGGCTTTTTGTGGGTACTGGGGAATCGAACCCAGGCTATCAGGCTTTACAAACAAGTGCCATTCTCTAACTGCTGAGCCATCTGTCAAACCCCTAAAATATTTTTAAGGAAATAAATATTAGGTCAATATAATGAATTCTAACTTGATATAAATAACCGTAAGCTAATCCAAAATACTTTTTTTGTTTGTTTATTGAGGTAGGATCTCATTCTGGCCCAGGCTGACCTGGAATTCGCCCTGTATTCTCAAGGTGGCCTCAAACTCACAGCAATCCTCTACCTTTGCCTTCTGAGTGCTGGGATTAAAAACATGTGCCACCACGCCCAGCTCTCCAAAATATATTTTTAATGGAATATGGCTACATTTCCCAAAACATCAAAATTCAGTGAGAAAAGCATCATTATTTTACATTTTTGCAAATCTCTAAACATTGCTTAATAATGAAACTTCTGGTTTTTTCTGTTTCTGTAGTCACACTGTTGCCATTCATGCTAATCAAAGTGTAAGAATAAACTCAACCACAGATTTATAGTCACTTTTGGTTTTAGGAGTTTTACGTTGTTCATGGTAGTGACTGTGATGTTGGTGATGCTAAGAATTAAAACCAGAGCCTCACATGCTAGGCAAGTCTCTACACTGAACTACACACCTACTCCCTTGGTTAGATTTTAGGAGACTCCTCAGTTAATTGTCGATATAGTTGTGGATATGGATATGTGGCCCTTGGAAATGCTCATAAAACAAATAACATCTTAGTATTTATGTGACATTAGTTTGGCCCCAGGAACTCTCCTAGCCTAGGGAGAGGTTGAGTCTATACCACCTTTTGAAAACCATTAAGTGAAGAATATGGTAGTAAGAAAAAATGTGACAAAAGAGTTATTTCTCAGTTATACATTAAGAAAACTGCTACCCTCCTGGGAGTGTGGTTCAGTGTAGATTGTGTACATACCATACACAAGGCCCTAAACTCAAACCTCAGTAACAAAGAGGGGTGAAATGGAAAGAAAAATAAAATGCAAATCATTTGAACCTACAAATTTGTAACCACATTTAAGTCATTAAACTCTCCCTCTCTTCTTCCTTCCCTCCTTCCTTCTCTTTTCTTTCCTCTCTCTCCCTCTTTCTAGTGTTGAAATTTTACTCACGTAAAGTGGAACAGACAAGTGGTAGAAAATAAAACCCTACAAATAGTTTCTTAAATGGAATTTATTAGCTCACACAACTGAAAATTCAGGCAAAATACGCAGAAACATCCTGGTATCCCCATAAACACATCCAGTAGAAACTAATTTTCTCTTCTTTCTCTTCCTCACACAGAGGCCATTGCTTTTTCCTTCATGACCTCTAGAAAAAAATGTGTCTTAATACTTCAGGCCAAAATCCTGAGAAATGTAATTTGCTGGTTCTCTAAAATTAAATCAAGTACTCCTTTCTTGGAACCATATGGTGCTACAGACCATACTCTAGGCTCGTAAGGTAGATAGAAGAGCTATAATATCTGCTGTAGTCATATGAGCTCTTTTTAATTATCCCCTGACAGAACATCCCTTAACCTGGTACTGTGAGAACTAAGACACATGCAGAGAGTAGGATGCAGTACAAACAGATGGCTCCAACTCAGTCCTCAACCATGACTAGAATCTGTGGATGGGAGGGAGAGAGGTTAGACAGAATTACCTGAAATGGCCTTAAGAACTTTGTATGCAGAAATATCATCCAGTAAGTCATTCACACTGAAAATGAGTAATCTTATCGAAAATGTGAACAGATACAGTAATTATAATGGTCATGGGTGTTTCATAGTACATAATGTTGTCAAGAAAATAATGTGTTTTGGATTCTAAGGTATTTTTTTATTCCCACAGTTATATTTCAGGCTGTTTTACTATGTTTAGGTACAATTCAGTAAGAGATCTATTTACATAAAAGGAAGTTGTTAAAAGAAAAAATGTGTGTTCTGTCACTGTTGAGTAGAAACAGTAGACCTTGTACTTCAAGTTCCAAAGAATATAAACAGCCCATTGCTGTTTGAAGGGATAAGATCTAGCTTTTCATTTGATGACATTACTTTAAATGAACCAGTCTTAGACTGAAGCTGAACAGTTAACATTAAGGTTTTCCACCTTTCCCTAAACTACAGATCGTAAAGATAGTTAAATCACTATAGTGACTTAATGGACCACAGCCATTATTACAAAAGTATGAACAATTTCCATTGTTTTTCTTATGTTAGATAGAATACAGATCGTAGAAAATAATAGGTTAGTTTTATGGTTCATAAAAGTCACTTAGTAACATCGTCTTATTTAACTACTCTGAAAATCTTTAAGTGTGTTTCTCTGATTTCAGAAACAAGTATTATTTCTTGGGTCTCATTCTTGTTTTTGAACAGCTAAACTGCAGAGGAAGTGTTTGTTGGTGAAAGAATCACTAAATGTAAGTATAAGGGTTTTTATTTTGTTGGTTTTGTTATCCACATCTTCTCCAGTGCCTCAGGAGGAACTGGGAGAGTTTGGCTACTACCAGGCACTGTGGGGTCAGAGTGCTTGTCTGACCTCATTGATCCATCCTACTCAGAAGGTAGAGGCTCATATAAAGTGTGCAGGAAGAAAAAGAAAAGCCCCACTTGATGTGGGGCAGGTTTGCCCTCCAGAGTTCACAGAGGTTTTCAGTGGAGCTGAAACCTACAGCACTAGCCAGCGGGCTCCCATCTGCGTCGCCTCACATCCCCAGCAAAGCTCTGTAGCTAGGACTCAAAAATGTGCTAGAATAGTTTGACTTTCCCTTTATATTAAAATAAATAAAATAGGATTGACATGATTTTCCCAAATGGTAATTTTATGATTAAAAATACTTTTCAAAGTATCTGTTTGAGAGAGAAAGGAGGGGGGGTGGGCATGCCAGGGCGTCCTGCCATTGCAAACAAACTTCAGACACATGCAGTTTTGCACATCTAGCTTTATATGGATGGGTACTGAGGAATCGAACCCAGGCTTTCAGGTTTGCAAGTAAGCACCTTTAACCACTGAGCCATCTCCCCAGCCTTTACCTTTTTGCAATAGTGTCTTGCATTATAATAGTCAGATTATTGCCTCATCCTATATTCCAGCCCCAGCCCCACATTGATGGGATTACAAGTGTGTGCCACCACACCTACCTGGAACTTTTTAAATAATAAGAGCTCTTTAAATAAGAAGATAACTCATAGAATTTGACCTTCTCTCTCCCCCACCCCCTTGTTTCACATGTGCCAAAACCATTTTAAAGTCAAAGACAATTAGCAATGTCGTATAATAACTTAACTACATTGATGCTTTTTCATAAGGAATATGATGCATATTCTTGAGCTTCTGGGTTAACTGAAAGGTACATACACACCAGTTCCTTATGACATTTGTTATAAACAGATTATGTAAATCCCCTCCTTTTCCTTGTCATTATGCTTTATGGAAGACTGTCCCTAACCCTGTTATTGTATATTTAGGTTGAAAATTCAGACTCAAGCATAGATGATGACATTCATCACAAATCTCATAACAAAGGTGGTAAGTTAATGAATTCCATAGTAGTAATTTCAGTCTTAATTGTATTTGGTATTTGTTTAGGGCTTTCTATGTGCTATACTCTAAGCTAATTACATCACAGGTTTTTATCATTTAGTTCATATGATACAGTGAAACAAAGGTTAGACACTGAATTTCTAGTTCAGGAAACTGAAGCTTAGTGAGGGCCAGGAGACTTGGCCTTTCAGCATAGAAGTGGGATCTTGTCTTAAATAGCTATTAGAACTTTGCCACTAACTAACCTCATAGGAAATTCATTTCATAGTTAGATATTTTAATAAAAGGTAGTTTCCTTTAGTTTGTACCATAGAAGCCTAGAAAATCTGTGCTACATACACAGATGAACATGTGTTAATTTTTGACATTCAAGATGATAGCAGATCAGAAGCATTACATGCATGGGGATCAGGTCTCATTGCATACAACTTACTGTACACAGATACTCTGTTCTTACCCAGAATGGAGAATTTTGTTGGTTCCTACTAATATTTGATTGACTAATTCAAGAATGGACACTGTTCATATATTTATTTCTTCATTTATTTATTATTTAATTGGTTTTTCAAGGTAGGTTCTTGCTCTAGCCCAGGCTGACCTAGAATTCACTATGAGTCTCAAGGTGGCCTCGAACTCACAATGATCCTCTTCCTCCCAAGTGCTGGGATTCAAGGCATGTACCACCACATCCAGCTACATTGTTTTTATTTATTTGAGAAGGAGAGGCACAGAGAGAGAGAGTGAGTGAGTGAGTGGGAGAATAGGCACACCAGGGCCTATAATGTAATACATATGATGTAACCAATTTTATTTTAGGTTTTTAAATGCTAGGAAATCAAACCCAGGCCTTTTGCAAACCTTTTAACCACTGAGTCATCTCTCCAGTCCTCCATGTAACTCTGCATAAACTAAAGTAAAGCAGGAACTTTGCTGGGATTAATTAAAGGACTGCTTTACCATACCCAGATGGGAAAAGGCTTTGAAATTAGCTTTGTAACTGTGTACAATCTGTTTTATGACCCAGGATAAGATACTTTCTTCCTTGTATCTTGTTAATTCACAGCTAAAAGTGGAACTGACCTGACAGTATTGTTTACTAGGAAGCTCCTTTCAAAAATCATTTATGGGCCAGGTGTGGTAGTGCACACCTGTAAAAATCCCAGCACTCTTGAGTCACAGATAAGATCACTGTGAGTTCATGGCCATCCTAGGACTTCAGAGTGAGTTCCAGGTTAGCCTGGGCTAGAGTAAATGATAAGTAAA
Source organism: Jaculus jaculus (assembly GCF_020740685.1). Lineage (NCBI taxonomy): Eukaryota > Metazoa > Chordata > Mammalia > Rodentia > Dipodidae > Jaculus > Jaculus jaculus. The sequence goes on from NC_059112.1 coordinate 53,535,741, forward strand.
TAAATAAATAGTGTCTATGAACTTACCAGTTGCTGTGCCTGTTAGTAATTGGTCCCAAAGAAAATACTAAGTCGTTTCTCCTCATACACATACCTAAAATGAATATTGAACTAAAAAATATTTACTATTTATTTCTGTGTTATATTTACTACTCAGAGATGCTCAGTGGTAGAAAATGCTGTGCAGAAGCCGTAAGCAGTCACAGTGTTGAAGCAAATCAAGAGGTGCGTTTTGTCATTGATTAGAGTATTGTGTCCTATAAACAAAGAAGGTATTGGGAGGGCTTTGTTTCTTTATATAAATTAGATGGATATTTTAAGAATCCTGCATGTCACTTTTACCTGTTCAGTTAATTTGTTAAATTGGAAATGATCATGTTATGCAGTCAGAATGTGCTTTGATGTGCTAGTTTTCATCAGTCATACTTCATTTAACCCAAATGTAGATGCCAAAAATGTAATTCTAGATTTTTTTAAATCTGTGTATGAACTTAGTCTAAATGGTAGAAGATAATATTGTATGTCCTCCACGTCAGTGGATTTGGTCCAGATTCTGTTGCCTTTAAAATAGACATTGTTGGGGCTGGAGAGATGGTTTAGTGGTTAAGTGCTTGCCTGTGAAGCCTAAGGACCCGAGTTCGAGACTTGATTCCCCAGGACCCACATTAGTCAGATGCACAAGGGGGCGCATGCATCTGGAGTTCGTTTGCAGTGGCTGGAAGCCCTGGCGCGCCCATTCTCTCTCTCTCGCTCTGCCTCTCTCTCTCTCTCTCTCTCTGTCGCTCTCAAATAAATAAAAATAAACCAAAAAATTAAAAAATATTTAAAAATAAAATAAAATAGACATTGTTAATTCCAGGTTGAAGAGGAAGAAAGGCATATGTCTAAAAGAAAAAGAAAGAAGCATCCTTCCTCAGAAGATGAACTGGGTATATGTGTGTGTGTGTGTGTTTGAAAATTATGTTATTTTCATATCCAAAAGTGTGGGGCATAATTTTGAGGTTAATTTGAGACAATGACAGGATCTTTTTGGATCTTGTTCCAGCAACTAGACTTACTGCAGAAAATCCAACCATTGGACTTCTCACAGAACTCTGTAATGTGGGTCTGTGACTAAGCCAGATGACACTGAATTCTGTTCTTTATATTATGAGCAGGTGTTTTCCACAGCTGGTGAGGGAGGCACTTTAGCCATGGTGCGTTATGTCACTCTGTTCTTTATATTATGCACACCCTTCTAACCTGTAACAGTGCTGTCTGGTAGAGCTTTCTACAGTGATGGAAATGCTCCATTATTATTTTGTCAATGTAGAAACTGATAGTTACTAGTAGCTTTTGAGCACTTGGATATGATCAGCGTGGGTGAAAGACTGAATTTTTAATTACTTTCAATTTAATATTTGCTTAGAATAAATCACTGTAGCCCAGCCTGACCTGGAACTCACTCTTTAGCCCAGGCTGGCCTAGAACTCACAACATTCTTCCTGCCTTAGCTCCTGAGAGCTGGAGCTGAATGTGTGCTCCACCATGTCCAGCCTACTATTAATTTTAAAATGTGATGCCACATGTTGCTCGTGTCTACGTATTAAATAGTGCAGGTATCTTTCTGCTTTAATGTTTGGCAGAGTAGAAATTTATTAAAGACCTAATGGAGTGAATATATGAGAAAGAATAGATACTTTTCCTCTTTGTATTAGGAGCATGAAACTATTTTGGATTAATACCAAGTTCATATTATTTAGAACTATAATGGTACTTCATATACATTTCCATTTTATCTTCACAGTAATCCTATGTGCTAGGTATTATCACTGTCTAATAAATACAGAAATTAAAGTTCTGGTATGATTTTATTTCCACCAAGTAAACTTGGTTTCACAGTCTGTGGTCTCAGTCTCTAAGCTGTGTATTAGATGGAAACTAATCGAAACATTGAAGTTTTAAGAACCTCTGGGAACTCTCTGAGCTAAGCCCTTTCCAGTAAGCTTTATTAATGTTGTAGACTTGGGGGTTACTGTTTTGCATTGTAGTCCAGGCTAACCCTGTACTGGAGAGCTTCCTGCCTCTGCCTCCTGAGTACTGGGATTGTAGACATGTATCGCCATATGCAACTCACATTTGAGGTGTTGTTATATGTTGCAGTTTTTTACTTTGTCAAGGCCAAAGTCCAATAGTTTGGTACTCAAATCACAAGACATTTTGAATTCATTAAGTATAACTTTTGGCTTCACTGTATCTTAAGTCTAAAAATGAAGTCTCAAACTGCCTTGAAATAGAACTATATATTTCATTTTTATTAAGTTTTTGTTCTTTTGTGGTTTTTGTCTAAATTGATTTACAGATGATAATCCAGATGTCCTGATTTCCAGAATAGAAGCTACACAGAGGCAGTGTTCTGAAACTGAGCCACGTGACTTAAAGGTATTATTTTTCTACATACTAATTTATTTATTTATTTTTTTGTTTTGTTTTTTGAGATAGAGTCTCACTCTAGCCCAGGCTGACCTGGGATTCACTGTGGAGTCTCAGGGTGGCCTTTAAATTTTTATTTACTTATTATTAGAGAAGAGAGAGAGAGACAGCATGGATACACCAGGACCTGTAGCCACTTCAAACGAACTCCAGATACATGTGCCACCATGTGCATCTGACATCTGGGGAGTTGAACCTGTGTTCTTAGGCTTCAAAGGCAAATGCCTTAACTGCTAAGCCATTTCTCCAGCCCCCTAATTTTTTTTTTCTCAAGTCTCATTCTAGCCCAGGCTGTCCTGGAACTCTCTATATTTCCAAGCTGCCCTCAAACTCACAGCAATCCTTCTACCCCTGCTCCCAAGGACATGCCTAGTTTCTACATACTAATTTTAAATTTTGGGGATAACCTAATTATATCACTGTGAATGCTCTTTTCATTTTACTATCCATCTTATTTTATGTGTCTGTAACAATGATCAGTTCATTATAAAACATATATTTTTATTATCCTGTCAGCCCAAATTCTACTTTATAATTTATAAACTATAGTATATCAGTATTACAGTTTATGTATATTGGTTACTTAGGTTTTTGCTAAGTTTTGTGGGTTTTTTTTTTTTTTTTTTTTTTCAAGGTAGGGTCTCACTTTGGTCCAGGCTGACCTGGAATTAACTATGTAGTGTCAGGGTGGCCTCCAACTCATGGAAACCTCCTACCTCTGCCTCCCGAGTACTGGGATTAAAGGCGAGAGCCACCATGCCCTGCAGGTATTTTTTCGTTTTAGTGTTTCATACGCTCATTTCCAAATTATAAAGTGTTTTTATCACAGATATACTTGCATTAAAATGACACAATACAATGATGTATGTGACCTAAAAATGTTAATACATTGCCTTCTATCTAAGTAACTTCCTGATCCCAAAATACAGGCAGGCCCAGAAACAGCCTTACTTGCTGCTCCTTTTCCTGTGGTCTTATTTTTATCTCAGAACTCAGAAACAACCCATAAACATGTTTTTGTTCCTTTCTTTTCTGGTCCCAGGTTTTCCCACTTCTTCCTTTGTACCTCCTTGCATTTCTGAAACTCAATGTTTTTAACTTTCTCACTGCATGTCTAAATTATCTCCATTTCCTTTTCTCTTTCCTACTTTATTTATTTGTTTTTCGAGATATGATCTCACTCTAGCTCAGGCTTACCTGGAATTCACTGTGTAGTCTCAGAGTGGCCTTGAACTCATGGTGATCCTCCTACTGTTACCTCCCAAGTGCTAGAATTAAAGGTGTGCACCACCACACCTGGCCTCCTACTTTATTTTTTATCTACCTGATTCTACACATAAGAGACCTGAGAATCTCCATCTCAGATCTCTTAAAAGTGATTAACTCCTTCAGCAAAGTAGCAGGATGCAAAATCAATGTACAAAAATCTGTAGCCTTTCTATATGCAAAAGACAAAGATACAGAGAAAGAAATAAGTGACATTGTCCCCTTTTTCAATAGCAACAAAAGGTTAATAATAATAAAATACCTTGGAAATGACATTAACCAAGGATGTGAAAGACCTATATAATGAAACACTCAAAAAAGAAATTCAGTAGGACTTCAGAAAGTAGAAAGTCCTCCAATGCTCCTGGATAGGCAGAATTAATGTGAAAATGGCAGTCTTACCAAAGACAATATACAGAATTAATGCAATGCCAATAAAAATCCCAAATATTGTTCTTTGTAGAGATAGAAAAAAATGATCTCAAAATCCGTATGGAATGGCAGAAGGCCTCTGATATCCTAGCAAATCCTCAACAAAGGAAATACCTGCCTTTTTCCAAAAGCATTTTAAGTTTGTTAAAAATATTCAATTTCATAATACTGAAAATGGCTATCCATACATTTTTTTTTTCTTTTCTGCTAGGGAGATGGTTCAGTAGTTAAAGGCTCTTACTTTCAAAAGCCTGCCAGCCTGAGTTCAGTTCCCCACTACTCACTTAAAGCCAGATGCACAAAGTGGTGTGTGCATTGGAGTTCGAATGCAATGGCAAGAAGCTATGGTATGCCTATTCTTTCATCAGCTAGAAGTCCAATGTGCTTGCTCTTCATTGCGCTATAGAACCCTAGTGTGCCCATTCTTTCTCTTCCCCCTCTATTTTCCTCTCCTCTTCTTCTGTCCTCTCATCTCACTCCTTCCCTCCATCTCCCCTTGCATATAAATATTTTCTTAAAAATCCAAGCTGAGGGCTGGAGGGATGGCTTAGTGGTTAAGGCGTTTGCCAAAGGACCCAGGCTTGATTCCCCAGGACCCACATTAGCCAGATGCACAAGGGGGCACACATGTCTGGAGTTCATCTATAGTGGCTGGAAGCCCTGATGCTCCCATCCTTTCTCTCTCTTTCCCTCTTTCTCTGTCAAATAAATAAATAAAAATAAAATATTTTTTAAAAATCCAAGCTGACTTCCTCACTCAGTCTTTCTGTTTTTTCCCAATAATAATGAGTGAGAAAGGCTTTTTCAACAGCTAAAGAAGAAAAAGTAGAATATTATGCATTTCAATGAGTTCTGGCTAAGGAAAGCAATAGGCTTTTAACTCATTCCTCACTGCTCTATTCAGAATAAGAATCACAACATTAGTCTTGATAGAGAAATTTGTAGAGAAACAATTTGAAGGAGTATCTTTTCATTTCTCCTGAATTTCATTTAAGTTTTTTAAATAATGCATTCAAGTAAGCATGGGGATGGAGGGTAGCTCCTGGTAGAGTTCTTGCTTGGGATGCATTGGGCTCTGGCTTCCATTCCTGACAGTGCAGAAAAGAAAAAAAAAGTATGGATAGGCATTTTCAATATTATGAAATAATATTTTCCTGTATGGAAAGTTGTGTGCAAAAGCATAGGTTTATTATTCCATTTCACAGTAAAAGTAATCTTTACATAGTAAGCTAAAGTGGATTTTATCATTCCTATTACAGTTTTCTAAGTAATAACAATGTTTCATTTTACAGAAGCAACAAAGTCATTCTAAAGTATGTATGACAAGACTATAAAAAAGTAAAAATGAATTTTTGAAAAACTCCGGACAGTGGAAAAATGAAAGTAGGGAATAGGCTCTCCTGGTTGAAATTAAAAAGGGTCTATAATTAAATGTCCTCATTGCCCCTCCCATTCACAGAGGCACTCAATGCCATTGGATTTTGTAAAGACAAAAGTAAACACATTCATATAAATGCACATTTAAATCTTTCTAAACATTTGAATATTTTGGCTCATCTCATGTCAAATCATTTATGCCTAGTACTGAGGATAACAAAGAACTTATATGTTATTCCCTAATGACAGAAGGGCAAGTTTAAGCAGTTCTCTTATTAATTGTCTGACTTAATATAAAAATTTGGTCATGGCACAGTTTTCTTTATAGGAATCTTAAGCTTGTGTCTCATTTGGAAAGGTTTGTGGTTATATCTGACAGGCACAGTTCTTCCTTAGTATACACATAGACCTGGTTCATCCCTAATACTGCAAACAAAAAAAGAAAAGAAAGAAAAGAAAAAGAAATAAGGATTTACAATGGACCACTATATTTAAAAAATTGAGTAAAGTTAAAGTAATATGAGTGCAAAGCATGATGTAAGTTGTAGGTCAAATTGGAGTATCCCCTGAGTTTAAAGTCTGCCTGACTTAAGTGAGACTGCTTCAAACAAAAATCAAAAATGTAGCAGTAATGAGGGTTCAGTTGGTAGAATGCTTACTAAGTAAGCATGAGCAACTGAGTTCAGATTCAACACCCACATAAGAACCAGGCATGGTAGAATATGCTATCATCCTTAATCCTTCGCTGGGGATGTGGAGATGGGAGAATCCCTAGCTCGCTAGTCTTGCTGGTAAGTGAATCACTCGTTTAATGAAAGACCCTGTCTCAAAAACACAAGGTGGAAGAAGGATTGAACAGATACCCAACCATTCAACATTGACCTTTGGTCTCCATATACAAGTTCATGTGTACCTACACACATATATGTTCTCACAAACATATGAACACATGTACACACACATACCACATGTGCATACCCATATGTGCTCCTACACATGCATGGACACGTACACACACTCACATACTACATTTGAATACACACAACCATGCTTCCACACATATAAGAACACAGGTACACACACTCACATACCACATATGCATACACAAGCAAAAGAGGATAATAGAATTGATTTAGAATTATATAATAGGTCATTAAAGAAATAAAATGAAAACTTTAGCTTGTTAATTTATCTTGATTATATCCTACTTTAATTTATGTATTTTATGAGTTAGTGTTAGTGATATGAACATTTTGACATTTCATGGTCAAAAAACTTTTTTCAGCTAAGGGTACATAATGTAATTGCTGAGCAGTTAATTGCTCTAAAGTAGTTCAACTGAATCCTCATATGCCTTCTTCGACACCTTCCAGCTTATCCCTTTCCCAGCTTATCCCCTTTACCACTCCCTAAAGAAATGTCTTGCCAATTCCTAGCAGTGTTTTTTAGTGGTGGCCTGTTGGCATTACTGTTTGAGCTTCTTTGTTGTGACCTGGGAATTTGTGGAGATGTATGCCCCCCACCTTTACTTGTTACTTTTTTCCCCTGCATTCTATGTGATTGTTTCTTTTGTCCTTTGTAAACTTTTTAGTTTCACTCAGATGTTTATGAAGTTTTTAGAGGGTTGGCTCAGTGTTGCATCCTGCAGATTTGTTGTTGGGTTTTCTCAGCTGAATTGTAACCTTCCATGTTACCATTCTGTATCCTTTGGATAACTCACCAGCTAACATATAATTCTCTGGGTTAATATGAATATATTGTTGGGGTGGCTTTGCTACTAGCACTTTTCCCAACCATGTTCAGAAATACCATCAATATTAATATAAGGTAAGCAAGACACAAAAGCCAAAACATTAGGTCTAAAGAAAATGAGAAGAGGAAGAGCAAGGAGAAAAGAAAAGCTTTAAATAAGGTAAAACTAAATAAACAATGGAAATCAAACAAATGTAAGAAAAAGACAAAAAGAAAAAGAACAGAGTCCAACATCAAAGCCACTAAAGGATCCCTCTGTGCTAGCTCTGCACCCTCTGCAACTGAGGGTCCAGGAGAGAGCCAGCCATCCTTAGCAGCACAGCTCAGGGCACCAAGCTCTTCAAGGGAGTGCTTGTCCGTGCTGGTGTTATCTGTATGGGTTCCATGAGAGCAGCTACCTGTTCTTAGCAGGGTAGCTCAGGGCTACCCACTCTCCAAAGGGATTTTACTATTGCTAGCTTTAGATGCTGAGATCACCCATGTATGCTACCTGGCATTAGACTGTACCTCTCTTGGAGTTTGTACTGGTAGTTTACCTAGGCGACGAGCCTCTGTTTGTTTCTGTGGATTCTTTTATTCTCACATGACTTGTATTATGCCATCTTACCTGAAGATATTCATGCTTACTTTTTTAAAAGCATTTTCCAGACTGGAGAGATGGCTCACTGGTTAAGGCTGAAGTTAAGGTGCTTGCTTGCAATACCGAAGGACCCAGGCTTGATTCCCCAGGACCCATATAAGCCAGATGCACAAGGTAGCACATGCATCTGGAGTTCATTTACAGCGACTGGAAGCCCTGACATGACCAGTCTCTATTTGCTTCTTTCATTCTTTTCAAATAAATTTTTAAAAAAATTTTTAAGTATTTCCTAACAAACTATTCTTTTTCTTTTAATTTTTCTGTTTATTATTTATTTATTTGAGAGCAACAGACAGAGTGAGAAAGAGGCAGAGAGAGAGAGAAAATATGGGCGCACCAGGGCCTCCAGCCACTGCAAACGAACTCCAGATGTGTGCGCCCCCTTGTGCATCTGGCTAACGTGGTCCTGGGGAATCGAGCCTTGAACCCAGGTCCTTAGGCTTCACAGGCAAGCACTTAACTGCTAAGCCATCTCTCCAGCCCCCTAACAAACTATTCTAAAGGAAGCTAGGAAATTGTTATTGAGGAAAATTTTGAGGAGCATGAATGAAGGCAGTTAAACCTGAAAGTGAAGCCTTGTGTTCTGTTCAACTTCTCTGTAGGAAGAGAACTCTGAAGATATGGAGGAATTCTCTAAAACCAGTTCCAGGACTAGCAGCACCACATCAACAATTGTGGAAGAGAAAGGTGAGTAAAAGTTCTGCTTACGTATGCTGAGAGACTGAGCCTCCAGGGTCAGCTCTTGGCTTGCTAAATTCACACATTGGACTTTGTTTTTGAATATTTTATTTATGTATGTATTAGAGAGGGGCAGATAGAATGAGTGTGCCAAGGCCTCTAGCCACTGCAAATGAACTCCAGATGCATGCCCCACCTTGTGCATCTGGCTTTATGTGGGTACTGCAGAATCAAACCTGGGTCCTTTGGCTTTGCAGGCAAATACCTTAACCACTAAGCAATCTCTCCAGCCCACCCATTGGACTTTTTACCCATTTACTCTCCTGGCCTTATGCTTAACATTAATAAGTTTTAGGATTTACTTCTCATTTAAGTCATATTCTCAAAGTGTGTTACTTCTAAGTTAATTATAATTGAGTTTAATGGTTTTAATGATGGAGGCATATAAGTAGAGTATGTGTATGTATGTGACTGCAACTGTGCAAGTCCTCTGGGTAGTAATGGAAGCTGACCATGGTTTCTACCCCTGAATGAGCTATGTCTTTTCTGCAGATGAATTTAGCAGCAGTGAGACTACTGGAGAAAAGATGGAGCCCAATGAAGATGACAGTATCAAATCACAGGAGGTGAGAAGTTGCTTTCCTACTTACTTATTCAAAATGATTAGCAGTGTGTCATACACCACTACCTAAAATTCTTCTGATGTATTCTGAGAGAGCTTTGATAATACCGTGGGATGCCATTTTATACACTGCACTTTCATCAGTGTCATTATGAGTCTTGTTTACTTCCTCTTTGTTCCTTCAAAATACTATGAAAATTTCTTACGTAATGGCCACAAGGTCAGTCCAACAGTATACAAGTGGCAGTAGCAGATTCTTATTGCTTAGCACTCCAGGAGGAAATGACAAAATGGAAGCAACACTGGGGAGGGTCCCAGGAGACCCAGCTTCATGAAACAAGGTCATAGGTTCCCAGGAAGCTGCAAGCATAGAGGCCATGCCAGTCTGGCCCACTTCAAGCCCATTCAGATTTGCAGGGAGCCTGTGGATCAAACAATGACAGTGTCCTGAGACAGAGACCCAGAATCCAGGAGCACAACCTGTGCACTACCTGAAGTACCTATTGCTTAGCTTCCTAGTTACTTAGTGCTTGTTTTTCTTTTTTTTTTTTTTTCAAGAGAAATTCTTTTGCTTTTTATATAACATAACATTTCTCACCCCCACCCCAAAAAGGAAAAGAGCTAAATCCTGGTTTAAATGAGTATAGTTCCTGTAGAAGAAAGAAGAAGAGACAATGCATATGGAGTGCTTTCTACTTCCATTATTCCTCAGGATTTTGGACTCATACAATAGTTACCAGTACTTACCAGGCAAGGGGACTGCCATGAGAGGAAAAATAAAACACCAAAGCTAGAATTTGATTCCTCTTAGTAGAAAACCTCTAATTCTCATTTTGAAAAAATAAACTATTAGTATAATAGAGGTAAATTATTTTTTATATTTTATTTATTTACAAGTAGAGACAGGGCACACCAGGGCCTTCAGCTGCTGTAAGTGAAATCTAGGTGTATGCACCACTTTGTGCATCTGGCTTTATGTAGGCACTAGGGAATCAAACAGGGATTGTAAGGTTTTGCAAGCAAGCAACTTAACCACTGAGCCATCTTTCCAGCTTAAAGGGTAAATTATTCTTCTATCAATGTTTTTTCACTTTCTTCTTAGGAAGATCAACCAGTAATTATTAAAAGGAAAAGAGGAAGACCTCGTAAATACCCTGTAGAAGCAGCATTAAAAATGAGTAAGTGTTTTGTATATTTTCAATTCACACTCAAGAAATTTCCAAACTGATTTTTAAATTATTTTCTTCTTTTAGAAGATGACACCAAAATGGATACTGGCATTGTCACTGTAAGTTACTGCAGATGAGAAAAGAACATTTCAACTACTTGATCTTGACCTGTAAATAGTATACTGCAATGTCTAGTATTGTGAGCTACTTTGTTTTTGTTTTGTTTTAAGTACTTGCAAAACTTTGAAAGATAAAGATTTTCTTAAAACTTGAGACAACTATTTGGATAATATTCTGATTCTTCAGCGAATTTTATCCCCACCTAGGCAATGTGAAATTACATACTTAGTTTCCTATGGTCACCCTTGGTTACATGCAAAAATTCTGGGGCTAAGATTATAGCTCAATCATAAAGTACTTGCCCTGAAAGCATTATGATCTGAATTCAATTCTTATAGCCACATAAACACCAGATGTGGTGGCATGTGCCTGTAATTCCTGCACTGAGGTAGCAGAGACAGGCAGATCGTTGGAGCTTGCTGGCCAGCTAATCTAGCCTGATATGTTGACTCCAGGCCACTGAAAGACCTTTTCTCAAAGGGAGGTCAACAGTGTATATGAGAACAACACCCAAAGACTTCCATGTGCATGTACACACAAGTGTATATCCACATCTACATGCAAATGGAAAAAATTAAGTGTTTTATTTGATTTTTTAGGTACTAGGCTTTCAAGGGAAGCCTCTGAGAGTCTTTCTGCCTGTGGTTTGTTTTTATAAAATTGTTTTCATACTAAAATGTGCACTGATTTCAATGCAGGAGAATCCTCAGTGGTACTTTATGTTTTTGAACATTCTTTCTCTTTGACCCTAAAGTATATACTCACTGAGATCACTGTATCAAGACTTCATTGCATGTCATTAAGAGCAGTATGATAAAGGGGACAGAAATATGAGCACTGACCTAACAAGAAAGTACTTTGGATTTTGTTGTTCTTGTTGTTTTCATTATCTTTGTGTATGTTTATGTGTATTCATTTGTGTAAGTTAGGCATGCACATGCCACAGTATGTTTAATCAGAGGGCAATCCCAAGTATTGGTCCTTGCCTTCCCTGTTGTTTTGAGGCAGGATATCTTGTTCACTATTGCAAATGCCAGGCTGCCTGGCCTGTGAGCTTGCAGGATTCTCCTGTCTCCACCTCCCATCTTACTGTAGTAGGACTGGGATTACAGATGCTTGCTGTTATGTCCAGCTTTACATAGGTGCTGAAAATCAAATTCCAGTGGTCAGGCTTGCACAGCTATCTCTTTTCCCACTGAGGCATCTCCCTAGCCCTTTTGCCACTTAGTCCCAGACCTTATAGCCAGTCATGTGATCCTCTGGAGACTGTTTCCTTCTCTATGGAGTAGTATAATGATACTTCAGTATTTCTCTCATAGAATCATTGTAAAACAACAAAATCCAAGAACTGCATGCAAAATGGTTCTGGCCTTGGGGAAAATGAACAGCTTTGACCTTGCTACATTGTCTAACCTTCATGCTTAAGAGTTGCAGCAGTATGGCAGGAAATATAGATGTGGCAAAGACTGAATTCAGAAGCATAAGCACCTAGATTTGCTAGGTATATTAGACCAGCCCTGGAAAATAGGTTCCCCACATTCTGTCTGTATAATAAATAGAAGTCTTAAACTTTCTTTAATTACTGGTTGCCTTTAGATATAATGACAAACTTCTGATTTCAATTTTGTTCATTTAAACTTAGGTAGAACAATCTCCTCCTAGCAGCAAACTAAAAGTAATACAAGCAGGTATGGACCTACAGTATTTCTCTATATCTAATCTAAGGAATATGGTGTGTTTTCTGTTCATACACAAGAAGTTTTTAAAGTGATTTTCTAAGTAAGATTTTTTTTTTTCCTAAGTGAGAAAGAGAGCCTTGCTGTTGGGAAATTTTAAAATCGCATTGTTTCTGAATGAAATGAATGGGCTTTGGGGTGAAAACAGTTGTATATACCTACTATTTTTTTTTCCTTTAATTAAATCTGAGAAACCTTTGCAGAAGGAAAAAGAAGTAGAAAGTACAATAAAGAAGGCACAGTCATGAAAATAATTGTACTACAGTGTCCAAGCCTTAATATGATGGATTTATTTCAGGAAAAAACAGTTAATCTGGGTGTTGGCCACTGATATCATGAAGGCAAAAATTCAGCCCACGACCTACTGTGCTCAGGATAATAATTGTGAAAGCCTCTGCAACTCTCAGACCCTAGGACTAAAAGGATGAAATGGTTTCAACTATTTTTGCCCTCATTCCAAAATACAAAATGTATATATATATTTTTTCTAGGGGCTGGAGAGATGGTTTGGCAATTAAGGCACTTGCCTGAGAAGCCTAAGGATCCATGTTAGATTCCCTAGTACCCATGTAAGCCAGATATACAAGGTAGTGTAGGCATCTGGAGTTTGGTTGCAGTGGCTGTGGGCCCTGGTGTGCCCATTCTCATGTTCTCTCTCTCCCACTTCTTCTCCCTCCATAAATAAATAAAATATTTTTTTAAGTTCCAAAATGTTAATGGTTAGGCTGTGGGTGGTAGGATGATGGGAGCATTCTTTATTATTTAGTCTTTTATGTGCATTTGCTAGATTTTTAATGATATGTTTATTTTATTTATTTATTTTTTGGGGTTTTTTTTGTTGTTGTTGTTGTTTTTCAAGATAGGATCACGCTCTAGCACAAGCTGACCTGGAACTCAGTATGTAGTCTCAGGGTGGCCTCCAACTCACAGTGATCCTCCCACCTCTGCCTCCTGAGTGCTGGAATTAAAGGCATGTGCCACCATGCCCAGCTGTTTAAAAATTTTAATGAAATGGTTTAAATTTTTTTTTACATAAAAGTAACGTTAGTGGCCCCTAAATAATTGCAATAGCATATAAAGAGAATGAATGTGGCAACCATTTTGTATCAAATAAGTAACACAATTTAGAAGAAAAGTAATTTAGAAAGGTGTAAATTCTGAACTGCAAGATAGAGCAAATATGTATAAAAACTTTTCTGTATTTAATTATTGTTGATCTTATGTTTATACTTCAGTTTTTCTTGTCTTTTGATAAAGTTTCCATTTTTAAAAGAGGAAGGATCCTGCTTGTGTTTTTTTAACTTGATTTTATCCATTATTTTCTGATATTTTCCATCCATACAATGAAAAATCTTAATAACTTGAATTTATTTAGAGTCTGTGAGTTAAGCTTTATGATCATGTTCTGGGGTAGTTGCTTGACAGTAATTTTCTGAACCAAGGTAATGATTACCAGACAAAGGCAAATTTTTCTCCTCTTACTGGATTAACTTTCCCTTGTTCATTAATGTATTAAACAGTAATATTACTAGAGATTTTCCTTTTTTTAAAGATGATTCCTGTAAAGAAGCAGCAAACCAACAAGAAAGAAGTGTAAGTAGTATGTTAGTTTCTTATCAAGAAATACTTTAGAATGAGCTTAATAAATGCTTAGTTAACTAACTTTAACACTTTAATTTTATTGCTTCTAGGATGATAGTGAAGAAAGAACAGTAGCAAGTATGCGTAGGAGAGGAAGAAAGCCCAAACGGTCATTCGCTCTTTCAGATGATGCTGGTATGGCTCTAGCATGTTCCTAATTACAGTCTTTTTATTTTAAAATTCACATTTTGAAAGAAAAATTCTTTGGATGAGGAAAACTCCAGTGGGGTGCAGCTAGTATTAATATTACATAAATATGTGTGAAATAGCTCTAATCCCATGTCAGAAATGGTATATCCCAGATGCTTTTCTGAGTGCATGTGAATTTTTCACAAATGCTGGCTGTGAACTGCATAAGTAAACTATCCCAAATGTGCTTGAATTAAGTTAAACAGTTGTGACTTGCAAATGCTGAAACCAAAAGGAAGTGGAAAACTGCTTCTTCTGCCTCCAGTTTCCTAACATCCTAAGTTCTAAACCCCATGACTGTCCTTTGGGAGTGTCTTGGGGAATTACAGTCCAGGTGTTACCCTTCTGTCTGAATAGAATCCTCAGAGCCAGAAAGAAAACGTCAGAAATCAGTTTCTGAAACATCAGAGGACAAAAAAGATCAGGAGTCTGATGAGGAAGATGAAGATGAAGAAGACGATGAGCCCTCAGGAGCCACCACAAGGTCCACCACCAGATCAGAGGCACAGAGGTAATGGGGCAACCCAAAGCTGCCAGAGACCCTCACCAACCTCTCTGCCTAGAAGCTGCTCTGGGTTCGACAGGATTTTCCTGAAGCCAGTTCCTTTCATTGAGCCCACTTTCTGTCTTGAGCTATTTTGGGGATCACTTTGACAGCTACTTTGGAATGTCTCATATGTCTCAGACGTGCTAAGCACCTTGAGGGAGCACACAGACGCAGAGAACGCAGGTCCACATCTTAAGGCCAACCCTGTGGAGAATGATAGTATGAAACTGTTCAAATTTGAGTGTTGTTTTTTTTTTTTTTTGCTTATGTAAATAATAATGCCATGTGTTTCTTAAAGTTTGCTCTCACCCTAATAGAGGCAGAAGGCCATGGGGGAAAAGAGTCTCATGGTCAAATGAGTTTGGGGAACCTGTGAATTCTACTACTTTTAATTTAACAATGTACATTAAAATACTGAAGTTTAGCCAAACGTGGTGGCATATACCTTTAATACCAGCACTCAGGAGGCAGATGTAGGAGGATTGCTGTGAATCCTAGACTAGCCTAGAGCTAGAGAGTTCAAGGTCAGCTGGGTTAGAATGAGACCCTACCTCAAAAGAAAAAAAAAAAAAAAAAACCACACAATAAAATACTGAGGTTTGGCAAAGTTCTAAAGGCAAGAAAAACATTTAAAGTGATTTAAGCAAGCAATATTTAGTCTTAATATGCACCCCCCAGATGCCCTACCCATGTCATACCTGCTGACATCAACCAGTGTTCCTGTCCCCTTTTGAAAAATGGTATGCAACTCTATAGTCTCATCTTAGTGGTCACTTTTTCTAGAGCTAGAATATTTTCTAAGGGAAAATGTTTGATTTTTGTGGGGAGGAAGGAATTGGGTCAATTGTGACAAACAGAAGTCACAGAGCCAAGATTCCTGCTAATGGGATAGAATAAGCATGCTACACCCCAGCAGCCCTTTCATGTGGTCACAGCACATCCCCACTAGGACCATTCAAACAGTCATGGAAAAGGTCATCCACAATGCAGTTCCACTCAAAGTTCCATATGCTGGCTGTCATATAGAGAGTGTCCAGAAATAGCTAGCTGGCTTGCCTTTAAAAATCATTCTTAAAGAACAAATTATTTAGGATCTGGGAAGAAGGCTATGAATAAACTGCTTGGCATAGAAGTATGCGGACTGGAGTTCAGATCCCTAGGCTCCAAATAAGTGCCAGGAAGGTGTGACGGCCCATTCGTAATCGCTGCAGCATAGAGGCACAGATAAGGATTCCCCAAATGAGCTGGCTTGCTAGAGTAACTGAATGGTTAGCTATGGATTTAAGACCCTGCCTCAGTTATGCAGAGTGATCAAGAAAGATAGCCACCATTAACTTCTGGTTTACACTGCGTTCGTATACACACATGCACCCATACAAATGTACCCACACACATACACAAATGACTAAGTGGATAAATCGTTTAATTTATAGAGTTTGATAATCACCTAGATTATCAGTGCTCTTCTTCAGTATATGTTAGGAACATTTGAGTTAGAAACAGATTCTTCTCTTTTTTATTTAGATTCTTTGACATTGGGTGGCAGATGGATTGGTTCCAGGGCTCTGACATCTTCACAGTGCCCCAGATCCCATAATCAGATGCGCTAGCAGTACCACCAGTCCATCGTGCCTGCACCACTGCATCACCAGCTCCTCTGAACTGGCCTTCCTGTCACCTCCTCCTCAGCCTTCTCTTTCTTATCTTTGGTAGAAATCAGCTTTACAATGACCTTTACTCTTTGTTTAGTTTTATTCTTGGGGCCCATTATATAATTTTCCCTCAAGAATTAGAGGGCCACTTCCAGGTCTTCTCTTCATGTTTTGAACTTCCTTGTCATCTTATAATTGTTTGTTCTGTATGAAAACAAAATCCAGAAATGGATTATCCTGCCTGATCTTCTAGATACTAGCTTTCATTAGGCATTCAATAGGAGTCACTTTACATGGAAGCATACATGAGCTTAATAACTCCTTTTTCTTAGTTTTCACTAAAGGTTAGGTCTTTCCCCATCTGATTTCTTTCTTGCATAGTTGACAAAAATAGGACATTAACCTTGAGCACCTGGAAACTGTAGTTTTATTAACCATAGATATTTAGTTTATTCTGATGAGCTCTTTTGCTGTTTTTCACAGATTCATCTGCTAAGTTATGGTAAGATATCATGCACAGGAAAAGAAAAAACAGTATCAATGCTATGGTAAAAAAAAAAAAAAAGCCATCTTCCTGCTTTGGGTCTCCCTTGCTCTTTCTTGCCCACAAGGCATCTCACCCTTCCAAGTAATAACAAGGCCTGGAGAATTCAGTGCTACTATTGCTAGTATTTCTATAATCTGTTTCAGAAAGCATCATAGCAAGCCATCTGCACGTGCAACATCCAAACTTGGCAGCCCAGAAACAATTTCTCCTAGAAATCGCCAAAAGTTAGCAAAAGAGAAGTTTCCTACCAGCGAAAAAGTTAGTAAATCTCCCCCTTTAGGAAGGTAAGTCCCCACTTATACTTAAGGTTGTATTTATCTCCCCAAGTTTTGCTCTCTTCCTATTTTTTTTATAAAGATGTTAATCTCACCAAGCAACTGCCTTTTGGGTTCATTAGTTTCCAAGAGAAATAGAAAGGGCTGGCAAAGGCATCTTTGGTAACACCACCACCGGCCATGCAGGCTAGTCCTCTTTAACCTGAGTACCTTATTGGCCAACTATCATCCATCAGGACTTAAGTGGAAGCATGTTTCTTTCCAGTTAGGTCACAGGTCTGAATGCTTAGTTCACCCAACACAGTGTATAAAGTATCGAACAGCTTAGAATCTCTTAGCATTTCATTGAGTGTTGCTGAGGTGATGAGGTAACAAGAACAGCAGCCTGATTCACTGTCTGCTTCCTGTGGACTTTGTTAAGTCCCACTTCCTTACTTCTGCTCGTGCTAGGTAGGCTAGGACTCACCACCAGCCTCACGTACCATGAAGCTAGAGCCTTCCTTTCTCCAAGCCCCTCTTCTTCAATAGCCTTCCCTATCTGCTGCAGACTGTTCTCTTCTCTCCTTCCTGTTGTACTTATAGTTAGTATAAAGCAGTGGAGAACGGCATATGGCATTGGGGTAGATGGTTTGTTTTTTTTTTCCTGTGAACTTTTCTTCCTTGATATTAGGAACTTGTCTTACTTTCTATGCACTACAATATTCAAAAGTAAAAGATGACTCAGTGTATACAAAATATTGTGAACTCACAGTGTTTTGATTTTGTAACATATTTGTGATGTATGTGTATACTCCTAACCATCTGTCTTAGAAATTTTCTCATCTTCATTAGGTGAAATTATTCACTCTTATTTAAGTATGAATGCAGGCTTCTTAGAATTGAATGTACAGAGGAATCACCTGGTGAGAATGTAGGTTGTGATTGTTAGAGGTGAGCCTGTAAATCTGAACTTCAAACAGGTTCACAGGAATAAAGAAAAGCTCTATTGACATACCTAATGCCCACAATAGAGGAGAAACACCCTTACTCAAAGATTCAGCTCTCTGATGATATAACACCTGGCACACAGCATCTTTGTACTAACCACATATTCCCTGAGTGGACAGTGGCTTTTTGTGGACATTTTGAAATGGGTTCTTAACAGACACAGCTTCTATGCCATTGTCAACACATTTGTAGGTAACATGTCAGAACCATATCAGCTGAAACACCATTTGATTCCATGTGGCTTCATTTATTTTTGCTAGTAAAGGAGTAATAA
Source organism: Jaculus jaculus (assembly GCF_020740685.1). Taxonomy (NCBI): domain Eukaryota; kingdom Metazoa; phylum Chordata; class Mammalia; order Rodentia; family Dipodidae; genus Jaculus; species Jaculus jaculus. The sequence continues at coordinate 53,554,116 of NC_059112.1, forward strand.
GCCAAAGATGACTGGCAGCAATAAAAGTCCCCTTCTCTGTATCCTGCGACTGTTTTTTCCAGTTTTCTTCATTCATTAATAAAACATGCACTCTGTTAGGCAATGTAAGCACATAAATGAAGTTTTAGCAGCTGTCTGGGGAAATATCTCCTCTGATAGGAAAAAGGGATGTGTATAAGACTTTCAAACTTGTTTGACAGCAACCCACAATAAGAAAATATTTTGCACTACAACAGATGCTTACATTCCAGCTACTGTAATGGACAAAATTTTCATGAGTAAAACAGTATGTGTGATAACCATGTTATTTTCTGTTGTCTTCTGTTAATATGTTACTTTAAAATCTTGATTGAAACCTGAAGTTTGAAAAAAAAAAACATTTCAACTAAATTACAATGCTGTGATAAAAATCCAAAGTGCTGTGGAGTTTCTGAGGAAGAAGTAGCTTGCTCATCGTTACAGAAGGTTCCTATAGGACTGATTTTTAAACTGGGGTGAAAAATAAAGAATTTGGTAATATTGGTTATGTAGGGTGATTAAATTCCATGTGAAAGCATGCAAGTGAAATTGGTTTGGGCAGGGCAGCATCCAGGCTGATGGGTAGCCTATCATAAGGACATTTGTATCATACTCTGGAGTGTCAGAGAGCCAACCAGGATTTTATATGTGTAAGAACAGTGACTTGATTGATCACTGTACAGACAGGTAATTGACTAAAGAACAGGGATAGGCTGGTGATGGGGGGATTGGTTAAAGTGCTGCTGCAATGTCTTTTTCATCATTGCCAGCTATCTTCTCTACTATTACACCATGAAGCATGGTTTTATACTTGGTCAAGTCCCAGGTAGCAGTCTTACTACAGTCTAGCTGTTGCAGCTGGGGACTGTATGTATCAGTAAAACTAGCAGTTATCTTCTTTGTTTTATAGAGCAAAGGTAAAGAAAAAGATGCTGGGGATACCAGAGTCAACGACTCAAGGTGACAGGGCTGAACCAGCACAGGCTTCTGTTCTCCTCCTCTAGGACTATGTGGTGTGCAAGGGGCAAGGGTTCTGGGAAACAGCTTGTTAGTTCAAGTGCCTCTTCTAGACATCATGGGGGGTTTTCCTCAGAGATTGTTTTTTAAAGGACTCCCAAATTATTTGAAGTAGCGGCTCATAACTCTCCCTATGGCCTTGACTTCTGTTTACTATAGATCAAAGACACAGCTTTCCCCTTCTACCAAACGCAAGAGGGAAGCTAGCCCTCCAGGGGCCCGAACAAGAGGCCAGCAGAGAGTGGAGGACGCCCCTGTGAAAAAAGCAAAACGATAATCCTGACTGCCATTTGTCCTTACTTCCTGAAGAATGCAGTGGAGAGAAAAGGGACAAGCTTCGCCTCATGGGTCATGGGCTTTTAATTTTTTTTTTTTTTTAATTAAGAAACGGATGTTGCATGTGCTGTAAGTTCCTAGGTGCATTGTGTTTTAAACAGCTTTATAAACTATATTCATAGAAGATATCATGTACATTTATTTCAGATAAAGGAAAATAAGTTTACTTTGTATCTGAACTCAACAAAGTAGTTGTATATTTTAACATTCAAAATTGGGATTTCCCAATGTGACACATCACTAATGCAAACCTTCCAGCCCATCAGACACCAGCCTACCTGCTGGTGATCTGTGTATAGTATATAAACATGTAAAAATAGGTTGTATTTTACTCTATGTATGATGCTAATCAATGAACACTTTATTTATTTTACAGAGAAATCTTATCTGTGAACTTTACTATATATCTGTTTATTTTGTTTTATTATTTTTTTTAATAAAAAAGAGGGTTTTAAATGCTATGCAGTCATTAGTACAAGAGTTTTTAGAACTCTGCCTGCCCTGTAACCATCTGAATATGACCAGGTAGGCAATACAGAAATTCACGCATGTATCCAAGTAAAGTAGTTTAGCTAAAGAAAGGATCTCAGTTGCTTCTCTGTTCACAGTTGTGACTGATTTTACAAATGTAACTGATTTTAGGTTATACCTGGCTCTGTGACCTTGCCACAGCTTCATTAGCATTAGTATTCATCCCTCTCCTCTGTGCTATTCCCAAGCCTCAGCCAGCAGCTCCATATTGTCTTTTCAGTAAAGAGAAATGCTTTGAAGATGAGGTCACCCCTCATTCAGCTTCAAGATTTCATGTTGTTTTATACACAGTTATTTCAGGATAGAAACTGGTTTTGTTGCCAGGTTCTTTTTTAAACATGTTTTAACTCTCATATGAGCAAACTGTCCTACTCAAATTTTTCATAAAATGAAACTTTTCTTAGGGTCAAATTTGTTTCTTGCATTGATAAAATGAGTTGCCAAATAATTGGAATTATTTTGAAATGCTTTGTTCATATTCTTGTTTTATAATTAAAATTTACATTCAGTGTGTGTGGGCTTTTCATTGTTGGATTGTGATTCTTGTTTTTGTTTATATGCAGATTTTGTTTTGTTTTGACTCAATGTAAGGTGGATATTCCTGTCATTTTACATTGTTTCTTACTGAGATTTTATATATAAATTATAAATGTTTCCCTAAAACTTGAGTGTAAGATTTTTCCCCTGTTATAAATTTGTTTCTATGAAACCATTTCCTCTGTCCAAGAAATTGGTCTTAGATATGTTGTTCCCTTTTTACATTCAGATATGATCCCATAATGTCCTCTCTCAATAGAATTAAACTTTAGATCCAGAAAGGACCTTAGGTCTAGGAAGATGAGAGCTTCTCATTTTTACTTATATGGCTGGATTTTACAAATCTCAAAAATGTATCTTGAAGTCAGTTAAGGTTAGAAGCCACACTGAGTTCCATTTCCTTGACTAACAGTTTGGATTGCACACCTGGAAGCACATTCTCAGTGATATGTGCAGCAAGCATGACCTCATGGGGACTGAGCAGTGGCACTACAGGGATATACTGCCTACCAGTGAGACTGAACTACATTGAACAGCATCAGCAGTGTTTTGTTCTGGGAACCAGCTACCATTTAGTACTATCCAGTGGCCCTGAATTCCAAGGAAAAGACACCCAGAGGGTGTGTTACAAGTATTAGGAGTGGTTGTTGGTCATGACGATGTGGCTAGCATTCAGTGATGCAAAGGAGCTGGAGTGTGAATCCAGGAAGTCACATGGTAGCCCTAGAATCCAAAAGAATGTTCAGCCTGAATATTCCTCCTACTGACCTACTAGGAAACACTTGAAGGCCATCTACAAGTGTGACATTTTCCCAGGCTGACCACTGCCAGCACTTCACTACTTCTCAGAGAACAATGAGAACCCTTTCATCTGCTTTCCCCATCATGGAGTTTTGAACTCAAGGTAATAGAGCATTCTGTGACTGAGGATTCCATGGCCAACAAAGGACACTTAATTCCTCTTCACTTGTGGTGGCCATTCTTCACACCTACTTCAGGCATTCATGGATATACCATGTATCCTCTACCACCCAGACTCCCTAAATACTTCCTTCCCTAGTAAAGTTTACCTTTCCATCCCACATAGGAATGACTAGCAGGTAGCAAGAGTCTCCCAAGCTATCATAGTGGGTGCAAAATGGAGGCTTAACTCTTGTTTCCAGACTCGAGGCCAGAGGGTTTATTTCTTCTACCTGTGGAAAGATGGCACTGAGTTTCTTGTCTATAAATGTTTCCTACCCTCAGGTCCTGTTGGAGCAGAGCTGTACCTCCAAGCACCCCTGCAACAAGGACATCCAACTGATGGGAGGTCCATGGACATGGCTTTAACTGGAAGGCTGAAAACTTTTGATTTTTGCTTTAAAAAAAATGGTGTTCATCCTCTGCAAGTGTACCTTGTTTTTTTTTTTTTTTCAATTATTGTTCAGTCATCTTTGTGTGATTATGTCATTCAAGAGCAAGATATTTTTAATTCTATATTGTCAACTACTTTCTCAGCAGAACAAAAGCTTGACAGCAAGCATTTCCTACTCTGCTGTTCTGGGAATATGCATGTTTGCTGAGTTCCTACCTTTAGCCTCACATGAAGGATATATTTTGAGCCCATCTTAGGGGTCACCACTACTAGAAGCACACAGCCCTGCTGCACAAAGATGGATTTCTGGTTGCAGGACAGCAATGAGGAAAAACTATCACCTTGAGAGAAGTAGGACAAAGAACTAAATTCTAGCAGACAAGAAGATGTGTTTTTGTTTCGATGGGCATAAAATGTGGTTTCAAGGAAACCTGGAACTTAGGATATTTGGAAGCTGAGGATCTGGGTAGAATAGATACAAGGAGTGCCATTATTACCATCTAGTCAAGTTTTCAGAAACTTCCTGGAGGAAACCTAGATAAATATCAGTAACTGTTATATAAATCACTAGTTCCAAGCAATGATCCTTCACATTGCAGATCTTGGAAATTCAAGATGGTGGGTATGCTTGCTGAGCTAGCATGAGGACCTGAGTTTGATTCCCCAGCACCCATGAAATATGCCAGGCATGGGGGTACTGGGGAGATAGTTAAAAGCTTGTTTGCAAAGCCTGCTAACTGGGTTTAGTTCCCCCAGCTACCCACATAAAGCTAGATGGGCATGGTTTGCAGCAGTGGTTAGAGACCCTGTTATACGTACACACACAAATTTGAAGCCAGGGATGGCTGCATGTGCCTATAATCCCAGTGCTGAGCGAGGTGGAGACAAAAACTCACTGATCAGCTAGCCAGTTTAATTTAAAGGAAAAAAAAAAAAGCATGTATGGTGTAGAAAAGGTAAAGGGTGGAATCTGCTCAGGCCCACATTTAGAGAGAAAAGCTGTAGCCAAAGAGGATCACTTTTTAATTAGGGCTCTGCAACTCTAGAAAAATTGAGACATGTGGAGAAGACAGAGCATATTACAATCCATCAAATCAGGTAATATACACACACTATATTGGATATGACATTTTTTTTTATTTGAGAGTGACTGACAGGAGAGAGAGAAAATGGGTGTGCCAGGGCTTCCAGCCACTGCAAACGAACTCCAGATGCATGCGCCCCCTTGTGCATCTGGCTAACATGGATCTTGGGGAATTGAGCCTTGAACCAGGGTCCTTAGGCTTCACAGGCAAGCTCGTAACTGCTAAGCCATCTCTTCAGCCCGGATATGACCTTTTTAAAATATTTATTTATTTGACAGAGAAAGAAGGAGAGAGAAAGGGCGCACCAGAGCCTCCAGCCACTGCAAATGAATTCCAGACACATGCACCCCCTTGTGCTTTTGGCTAACATGGGTCCTGAGGAATTGAACCTGGGTCCTTTGGCTTTGCAAGCAAACACCTTAAACACTAAGCCATCCCTCCAACCCTGGATATGACATATTTTGAGGAGGATAAAAATGTAGATGAAGCTTCTTCTAAAGACTTCACAGAAAGTAAGAGCTGATAATTTTCTTTCAGAACCAGAAATTTAAGTCAAAGAAAACAACATGAATTCAAAAATCATATGACTTGCTTGGGGATGAGCTACCAGAATCTCTCTTGGAGACAAGGGTCCTGTGTATGTGTGTGTGTGTATGTGTAGTATATGTATGTATTGTTACTTTGACTAAAAGAAAAAAGTGGATCTCAAGTAAACCTAATTTCCTTCAAAAGTACCTTGTTGATGAAACTTGCTACAGATGTTAAATTACCAGTTCCTTATCCTGTTGAATGAAGGGCTTTTTTCCCCTGAGACCTAGATACTGCTAAGTTACTGCGTGAAGGAATGTTTAGTGGCATTCATGTAATGGCTGTAATGTAAAGTGGATAAATGTGCCACTGGAGATTGAAACACCATGTGCATCAACAGCCAGAAAGTCAGGAAGTCCATGTGGGGGTTTCTGGAGCTAGCTGTACCATACACAAAGAGCCTTTGGATTTCTGAGAAGTAGGAGAAAACATTTTGAAAAAAATATATGTCTGTGTATGAAAGACCTCTGAAAGAACAAGAGTGGACTACATCATTGCAAAAGCAAATTTTATTTTAATTGTTGTATATTTTAAAGAGTGTGAGAGAGGAATGAACTCCAGACACATGCACCACTTAGTGCATCTGCCTTTATGTGGGTACTATGGAATTGAACCCAAGCCATTAGGCTTACAGACAAGCACCTTTAACCACCAAGGCATCTATCCATTCCTGCAAAGCAATCTTTCAGCATCACTATAAATAATACTTCATCTTATCCTTTGCAATCAAAAAGAATTACATTAAATGGAAAAGAATGTTTTGGAAAAAAGACACACTAGCACTGATTTGGAGAACACTACACTATATAAAGATAGTCAGTTTGGTTGCCCTTCTTTAAATGCTGTCATCTGTCATCATATAGTTTTAAACCTATAAAGAAATGATTCTTTCTAAAGTGACATATATGTTATTGTAACTCACCTTGAACTAATCTGCTCATAGGTTAGCCTCACAATTTTTTTTCTAATATTTTTGGTCATTATTGTTTTAATGTGTTCAAATACATGAAATACTACTTAATCTCCCTATCTTGAAGTTTGCCTGCTTCAGTGATTAAAATCAACCCATTTCATTTTTTAAAATATGTACTATGGGTATTAATGTAGGCATAATGAAGGATTCTGACTAATATGAGATTTCATTTTGATAAAGTGAATAACAAAAGATCACAAGGAAATCATATTTACTTTGCCATGCATTACAGTCAGGCTTAAATTTTGAATTTTATTTAGAACTTATTTAGAATTTGTCTTTTTACATTGCTTGAAATAAAACTTAAGGGTTCTCTGGATAGAGAGATGGGTTGGCTTTTAAGGCGCTTGCCTGTGAAGTCTAAGGACCAGGTTTGATTCCCCAGTACCCCTATAAGCCAGATGCACAAGGTGGTGCATGTGTCTGGAATTCATTTGTAGTGGCTAGAGGCCTTGCTGTGCCCATTTTCTTTCTCGCGAGTAAATAAAATGTATTTTAAAAATTAAGGTTTCTCAATTAAAAACAAAAAGTAACCTCCAGATTCACTCTCAGGGAAACTAAGCAATAGAGGAGGATGCCCAGTGTATTCCTCTGGCCTCCACATGTGTGCACAGGAACACACATTTGCAAACATGGGCATATATACTACACAGAGACACACACAAAATGAGGTAAGACTTTCCATCAAGAGGGCATCCACCTAAGCATGCCGCACCTCCTGGGGAAGGAAAGGGTCTGCTGGGGGAAGCAGACTCTAATAGACCTCCAGTGGGAAGGAGCTGATTCCCATTCTTACAGGTAGTTCACCCGTCCCCCAATTCCCTGAATCAGCCGCCCTAGCCATAGTCCCAGCCACAGTTTCCTCCAGCACTAACTGCTGGCACGGGGACCCAGGCCAGCATAGCTCCACCTGTACACTGCAGTGCGTGAATGCCTTCCCACTCACCTCCACATGGGGTGCCAATGACATCCCACTCGCCGCTGCCCCACGCCCAGACCGAAGCCAGTGAGCCAGCATAGCTCCACCCGCGCATCCAGGCTCGGAAACACCATCCCACTCCCTGTCTCCCCCCATCCCCTTGTGCAGACCCAAGCCAGCAAGCCAGTGTAGATCCACCCATGCCTCCAGGCTTGAGATCACCATCCCACTCACTGACACCCCCTCAGCCACTTGCATGGACCCAGGCAGCCAGTGTAGCTCCACCTGTGCCTCTAGGCTCAGAAAATCATCCCATTCGCCCCTGGGCAGGCTTCGGGACCTGGGCAGGCTTGATTAGCTCCACCCACACAGCCAGGATGGGAAGGCCTTCCTACTGGCTGCCACCCCTCATTCCCGTGCATGGACCCAGGTAGGCCAAAGTAGCTCCACCCATGCCTCCAGACTCAGGAACACTATTCCACTTGCCGCCACCCCCCATCCCTCTGTGAAGCCAGGCAGGCCAGATTAGTGCCACCCGGGACTCCCAAGCTTGGGAACACCATCCCACTGGCCACCACCCCATATACTCCTGTCCACTTTGGGCCACCTGACCACACACTCCCATACTCTGAATCACAGTACAACAAGCCTCTACATCAGGTCCTCAGGCACCCACCAGACCCTCACAGGATCCTCCCCTCTGAGCAGGCAGGCCCAACTGCCACCAGAAGCCTAAGGGAAGCAATCATAGAAGGGAATAATCACTGAACAAACTTCAAGGGTAGACTACAGCTTCCTCCTAAATTAAGTAAGGCTCCTACACTATGATGACCACAGCACAAAGGGAATAACATGGAAAAAATCGAATGCAAGTAAATCCAATCAGATCGCCCAGTCCCACAATGGATGTCTATAATCAAAACATAGAAGAGACATTAGGAATGGAACCCCATAATGATGATATAAGCTATGCAACCCTGACCAAGCAAATAGCAAAACTTGCAGAAAAGCAACAAGGGGCCAATAATCGTAAAAATGCTGTCCTTGCTAAACTAGACCTAATAAATAAAGAACCTCAAAGGGTTCTAAACACAGTTAAATGATGTGAAGGGGAATGGGGGAAAAAAGAGGACCTCAATAACCGGCTGGCTAAGTTCAATGAGACATAAATAAACGCAAAGATAAATTGCAAGAAGCATCAAGAAAATCAGAAAATGACATGAAAAGGGAACTCGACAGAGGGATGGAAACTATACATGAAAAAGTGGTAGCAAATACAAATCAAATTGAACAAGGCCAAAACTCTACAGAAGCTCTCAAGAATAGAGTCAGGCATATGGAGAATAGAAACTCAGAACTGGAAGACAAAACAGAAGAAACAGTCCATGAGTCCAAAAGTTTCAATAAGTTCAAAAATTTTTGTGAGCAGAACATGAGAGAAATGTGGAATACCCTTAAACTTCCCCACATTTGGATCATGGGAATACCAGAAGGGGAAAAAACTCAGACCAAAGGCATGGAGAACTTATTCAACAAAATTATTGAAGAAAACTTTCCCACTCTCTCAAAAGAAAGGCCCATCAAATTACAAGAAGCTAACAGAACTCCAAACAGACTCTGGAACAAAGAAAGTCTCCAAGACATATCATTAAGATTAAACATTGATACAAAGAGAAAGTCCTAAAAGCAGCTAGGGAAAAGTAACACATTACCTACAAAGGTAACCCCATCAGAATTACTTCAGACTTCTCAATGGAAATTCTGAAAGACAGAAGGGCCGGGACTGGAACACTGCAAAGTCTAAGATCCTATTGATTCTAACCCAAAATACTCTACCCAGCAAAAGTATCCCTCATAATAGATGGTGAAAGAAAAATGTCCCACAATAAAACTCAGTGTGACAACTATATGAACACAAAGCCAAACCCACAGAGTCCTTCAGGGAATGCTCCATACAGAAGAATCAAATAATGAATATCAAGTGCCTACAAGAATCAGATCACAATAATCAAACTCAGAGAAGGCACAAAAAGCTACAAAGCCCAAGAAAACACTAAACCACCATGATATGGCAGGGATCAAATCAAACCTCACAGTCATTACCCTAAATATTAAAGGCCTTAACTCACCTATCAAGAGACATGAGCTAACAGGGTGGGTCAGAAAATTAGGCCCCTCAATCGATGGTCTTCAAGAAACTCACCTCACTACGAAAAACAGACACCTCCTCAGGGTGAAAGGGTGTAAAATTATATTCCAAGAAAATGGGAGTAAGAAACAAGCAGATGCAGCTATGCTAATATTGAATAAAGTAGACTTCACACCAAAAGTAATCAAAAAAGACAAAGAAGGCCATTTCCTACTTATCAAGGGATTGATCCAACAAGAGGATATCACAATCATAAATCTTTATGCACCAAATGCAGGAGCACCATAATTCATAAAAGAAAACCTACTTGGCAACAAAACAGAAATAGCCACCAACACCATCAATTCCACAATTGGGGACTTTAATATTCCACTATCAGCAATAGCTAGATCATTCAAACAGCAAATCAACAGGGGAGTGAGAGAGCTCTACAAAACCATAGAACAATTAGACCTAATGGACATCTACAGAACATTCTACCCCAAATACACAGACCACACATTCTTCTCAGCAGCCCATGGAACCTTCTCTAAGATAGATCATATACTGGATCATAAAGCCTGCCTCTATTTATTTAGGAAGATTGACATAATTTCCTGTATTATATCAGATCACAATGTAGTATTGCTAGAAATTAACAACAAAAGATGCACCAGGAATCACATTGGCTCCTGGAAACTGAACAACACATTTTTAAATAATAAATGGGTAGTGAATGAAACAAAAAATGAAATTGTGAAATTTCTAGAAACAAATGACAATCAGAACACATCATGCCAAAACTTATGGGGCATAATAAAGGCTGTGCTCAGGGGAAAATTCATAGCACTAAATGCCTTCATAACAAAGACAGATCCCAAATCAATAACATAACCATTCACCTAAAGGCACTGGAAAAGCAAGAATAATCCAACCCAAAAAGCTCCAGACAGAAAGAAATAATTAAGATCAGAGCAGAAATTAATGAATAGGAAACTAAGAAAATTGATGAAACAAAGAACTGGTTCTTTGAAAAAAATAAACAAGATTGAAAAACCCCTGGCCTGCCAGGAATGGTGGCATACACCTTTAATCCCAGCACTCGGGAGACAGAAGTAAGAGGATCACCATGAGTTCGAGGCCATTCTGAGAATACAGAGTGAATTCCAGGTCAGTCTGGGCTAGAGTGAGACCCTACCTCTAAAACAACAATAACAAAAAAAAGACACTTCAAATTAACAAAATTAGAAATGAAAAGGGGGAGATAACAATTGACATAAGTGAAATAGGGAGAATTATCATGACTTATTTCACAAACCTCTACTCCACAAAACTGGATAATATGGAGGAAATGGATGAATTTCTAGACACATATACCTACCAAAGCTAAACTCATAGCAGATTAATCTCCTAAACAAACCTATCACACCCATCAAGATTGAAAAGGTAATCAAGAACCTCCCCCAAAAGAAGAGTCCAGGACCAGATGGCTTGTCAGCTGAATTCTATCAAACTTTCATGGAAGAACTGAAACCAATTTTTCCCAAATGGTGCCCCATAATTGGAGAACAGGAAAATCTCCTCAACTCCTTCTATGAAGCTAGTATCACCCTAACACCAAAACCAGGCAGAGATGCCACAAAAAAAGAAAACTACCAGCCTATTTCCCTGATGAGCTTAGACACAAAGATCCTGAATACAACCCTCACAAACTGAATCCAACAACACATCAAAACCATTATCCATCTTTTCCAAATAGGCTTCATTTCAGGAATGCAGGGGTGGTTCAACATACAGAAATCTGTCAATGCAATACACCACATAACTAAACTTAAACACAAAAACTACATGATCATTTACATAGATGCAGAAAAGGCCTTTGACAAAATACAACATCACTTCATAATCAAAACATTGGAGATAATTGACATGGAAATTTATATCTCAATGTAGTAAAGGCTATATAGAGAGCTCCTAAAGCCCAAATACAACTTAATGGAGAGAGACTGAAGGAATTCCCTTTGAGATCAGGAACAAGACAGGGGTTTCCACTCTCACCTCTGCTCTTCAATATAGTATTGAAAGTCCTAGCTCAAACAATAAGATGGGAGAACGAAATAAAAGGGGTTCAAATTGGAAAGGAAGAAGTTGTGTTAGCTCTACTTGCAAACAATATGATTCTATACATAAGAGACCTGAGAGTCTCCATCTCAAAATTCTTAAAGGTGCTTAACTCCTTCAACAAAGTAACAGGATAAAAAATCAATTCACAAAAATCAGTAGGTTTTCTATATGAAAAAGACAAAAATACAGAGAAATAAATAAGTGATATTGCCCCATTTTTAATAGCAACAACAACAACAACAAAATACCTTGGAATAACATAAACCAATGATGTGAAAGACCTGTACAGTGAAAACATAAAAACACTCAAAACAGAAATTGAGGGGCTGTAGAGAAGGCTTAGTGGTTAAGCACTTGCCTGTGAAGCCTAAGGACCCCGGTTCAAGGCTCGATTCTCCAGGACCCACGTTAGCCAGATGCACAAGGGGGTGCGTGCATCTGGAGTTCCTTTGCAGTGGCTGGAGGCCCTGGAATGCCCATTCTCTCTCTCTCTCTCTCTCTCTCTGCCTCTTCTTCTCTCTGTCTGTTGCTGTTAAATAAATAAATAAAAATAAACAACAACAAAAACAACAAAAAAGAAATTGAGGAGGACTTCAGAAAATGAAAAGACCCCCCATGCTCCTGGACAGGCAGAATTAACATTGTGAAAATGGCAATCTTAACAAAGGCATTATAGATATTTAATGCAATACCAATCAAAATCCCAACATTGTTCTTCACAGGTATAGAAAAAGTAATCTCAAACTTCATACGGAAAGGCAGAAAGCCTCAGATACCTAAGCATATCCTCAGCAAAAGAAACACCACTGGAGGCAACACCATACCTGATCTACAAAGCCATAATAATAAAAACAGTATGCTACTGGCATAAAAACACCTGTTATAGACCAATGGGACAAAATCAGGACCTGGACTTTGGGTCAAGTGACTGACTACAGCTACTTGATATTTGACAAAGGCCCTAACAATGTAGGTTGGAAAAAACAAAAAAACAGCATTTTCAACAAATGGTACTGGACAAACTGGATAACCATATACAAAAAAATGAAACTTGATCCACACATTTCCCCACACACAAAAATCAAGTCCAAATGGATCAAAGACCTCAATATAAGACCTTAAACTCAGCTACTACTGGAATAAAAAATAGGAGGAACTTTCCATGATATAGGAATAGGAAAAGACTTCCTGTATAAAAACCCAGTAACTGGGCTGGAGAGATGGTTTAGCGGTTAAGCGCTTGCCTGTGAAGCCTAAGGACCCCGGTTCAAGGCTCGATTCCCCAGGACCCATGTTAGCCAGATGCACAAGGGGGTGCACGCATCTGGAATTTGTCTGCAGTGGCTGGAGGCCCTGGTGCGCCCATTCTCTCTCTCTCTCTCTCCCTCTCTCTCTCTGCCTCTTTCTCTGTCACTCTCAAATAAATAAATAATAATAAACCAAAAAAAAAATTAAAAAAAACCCAGTAACTCAGGATGTTAAACAATCATTCAACCATTGGGATCTCATGATGCTGAAGAGTTTCTTCACAAACATGCAGTAAGCAGAGCCAGTAGATTACCCACAGAATGGGAGAAACTATTTGCTGAATATCCAACTGACAGAGGTCTAATTTGTAGAATCTACAAAGAACTCAAAAACCTAAAGAATAGGGCTGGAGAGATGGCTTAGTGGTTAAGCGCTTGCCTGTGAAGCCTAAAGACCCCGGTTCGAGGCTCGGTTCCCCAGGTTCCACGTTAGCCAGATGCACAAGGGGGCGCACGCATCTGGAGTTCATTTACAGAGGCTGGAAGCCCTGGCGCGCCCATTCTCTCTCTCTCCCTCTATCTGTCTTTCTCTCTGTGTCTGTCGCTCTCAAATAAATAAATAAATAATTAAAAAAAAAAAACCTAAAGAATAAAAAGTCAAGCCACTCACAAAATGGGAAAAAGAACTGGACAGGCAGTTCTCAGAGGAAGAAATATAAATGGCAAAAACACACCTAAGAAAGTGTTCATCATCCCTAATCATCAGAGAAATACAAATACAAATAAAAACAACTATGAGATTCCACCTTACCCCAATAAGGATAGTAAACATTAAAAAATCAAATAAAAATAAATTCTGGCAGAGAAATAGAAATAGAAATAGAAAATAGAAATAGAAATCCTCATCCACTGTTGGTGGGAATGTAAGATGTTACAACCACTTTGGAAAGCAATATGGAGGCTCCTAAAAAGGCTGACTATACAGTTACCATCAGACCCAGTTATTCCCTTACTGGGCATTTATCCTGAAAGCTCCATGCCTCAGTTCAGAGAGATTTGTTCAAACATGTTTATAGCTGCTTAATTTGTAATAGCTAAGAGCTAGAATCAATCCAGATGTCATCATTAGACAAATGGATAACCAAGATGTGGTATATCTACATGATGGAATTCTACACAGCACTAGGGAAAACTGATACAATGAAATTTGAAAAAAAAAAAAAATGGTCTAACGTGGAACAGTTCACTCTCCATGAATGCACCCAATCACAGAAAGATAATCGTTGCATAGTTTTACTCATCTACAGCTCCTAAACTGAATCTACCAGAGATGCTGACATACCTAATAAGCATCTGGAGGACTGGACAACAGGGTGGGTTGGGAGGGAGAAGAGGGTATGGGTGGGGGTGGTGGACACAAAACTGGACTCAAATAGCAATAGTACCATAAAATTCTACATCCTAAAGGACAGACTAAATGATTTAACCTTCATCTGCTGCTTAGAGGGAACACCTAAATCACAAGGCTCTGGAGAGGGTATGATGAAGACTGACCTTAATCTTCTCCACTCTCTCTCTCTTTTCTCTATCTCTTTTATATTACCTATCTTTTTCTTCCTTCTTTTCTTTGTCACTGGCCTGTAACTTCCAGTACCAGCATGTGGCTAACATCCAGAATGAGCTGTTGATCAGACAGACCTACAAGGTTTCCCAAAAGAAGACAGATTTCTGTCAGAGTCCTTTGTGACCCACCAAAGGTTAGTGGTAAGACCCTACTGCTGACATCATATGCTGTTGGTATGGAACAAGTAGTGACCTGGCTGGAATCTGAAAGAGAGCCTGTCCCCAGAAAGTTAGCTCATCTAGTGCTAGAAGTTGCTGCATGAGTGACTGGGGAAAATGAGCAATGTCTGTCCTAGAAACTTGTGGCCTAAGCTACTCAGCAACAACCAACCTGACATGATGCTCATAAAAGTGCAATAGTGACAAACAGCCATGGTGGGAAATAAACTGCTCCTGATATGGCTAACTGATCTGCTCAGTGGACTAGAATCCAAAGCTGGAGCTAGGAAACAAGTCAGAACCATATCCAAAAATGAGCCCACTCTCCATCATCAAGTTCCCACCAATCATGGGCTACAAGAGTGTTGGGCCCAGAAAGGCCCAGGCGTGAGGCCTAGTGGAACTTCCTGAGCCTAGCTAAAGTTTGGTGACCTGTCTCTGGCCAGCTATGACACAGCAAGATGCCTAATGGCTTCTGGCCTGCTACCTCTGCATGGCAATTGTAATTACCATTTCAATAGTTAAGGTTTACTGTTGGCCCTTACCTCTTCTCCAACATCCTAAAATCCCCGCCTTCGCCCCCAACATGATATAGGCAACTGCTCAGAGTAATAAAGCAAATTGTTTCTGCATGGAAAAGACTCCCGACTCAGTGTGGTTTTTCTCCTGTGGCCAGGAGAGGTTTCTGAGTCGCCCGATGCTCATCATCCTCCTCAACCCCTAGGGAGGAACCAGCAGGCCTGGTTCTTCCCTCGGCACTACCTGAGCGGAAAGGAGGCCCGCGCAAGAGGGCCTACACCTATTAAATTCTCTCTAAAATAATAATGGTTATCCCATTTATCTGGGACTAACTTCATTCTCTATTGTAAAATATGCTTCCCTTTTTCCTATGGACACAGATCCTATGGAGAGAACCAGCCCATCACACCTCAAATGACCCCACCTGAAGCTAAGAGTAACTGAAGAAATGAACAAGAGTGCTGCTTTCATGGTGAACCTGGTACCAGCACAAGGGTGGAGATAGACATAGAGAATACTCAACTCCTACCAAACCAGATATCCAGAGACACAGAAGCTCCCAAGACCTCATCACTGAAGCAGACCTAAAGCAAATCCAACATGGCTCAGGAAAATTTGTGGAAGAGGGGGCAGAAAGAATGTTGGAGCCACATGTTGGGTCATTATGCACAGAGACACTGCCTCTTCCCCATAACCGTTGGCTAACCCCACAATGCATGACCCATATTCCCCAACAAGGAGGGACCCTACAGAGAGGGAGGAGGCTAATGATGGTGTCAACATGACTGTCTATACACTGTGTACATAACTAATAAAAAAGTGAGATAATTCTGTTTACCCCAGTGTTTCTCAAGATATTAAACCTCAGGATTGCTGCTTCCTCACCCTGATACACAGATTAATTTACAATCCATGGCAATAGATGTTGAATAAAACTTTCTGTTAAGTCAGTGTTTCCCAACAGCTCTTGTGCAGGAATTTCAGGTGACTCCCTCATTCTATAGTTGAGCAAATTGAAGTGCAGTGTGAACCACATAACTTACTTGAGGACACAAATGTCAACCATGAGCAAATTACCACCAAATTGCCTGAGTTGGTATAAGTGGGCTTCAATATTTTTATCCATTGCTCTCGCAATATGCTTGATTTTTTAAAAATATTTTTATTTATTTATTTATTTGACAGAGAAAAAGGGAGAAAGAGAGAATGGGAATGCCAGGGCCTCCAGCCACTGCAAACAAACTCTAGATACATGTGCCCTCTTGTGCATCTGGCTAACGTGGGTCCTGGGGAATCAAACCAGGGTCCTTTGGCTTTGCAGCTAAACACCTTAACTGCTGAGCCATCCCTCAAGCCCATGCTTGATTTTTTTTAAGTACATGCTATAAAATCTCAAGGATTAAATAATAATAGTTTCATAATTAAGTCATGACTTACGTGCAGAAAATTATAAATTAATAACAAAAAGAAAAGTAAATTAATCTCCAAAGTCAGTATCATAATAACCTTTGATGCATAATTTTTATAGACTTGATTATGTATATTCAAAGCTCTTATATTTCTTATACTTTAAGTCATCAAGTTCAAGATGCTGGTGAATATAAAATACCATTACTTTATATACTTCTAAAAAAGAAATATCACACAAATGTTAATGAAAGTCTTAATGAGTTGCATGAATCAATCAGACTAGTTTTTTGCTTTCAAAATTCTTCAGTTAATTCAAAAGCATTATCCACCTTAATCAAGTAGACTTCATTCAAGGAATGCTGGGATGATCCAACACATTGAAATCAAACAACATAATACAACACATAAATAAACTTAAAGAACTACATGCTTACTTCAATAGATTCAGAGACAGCCTTTGACAAAATACAGGAAGAACCATATCTTAACTTGATACAGGCTATATATAAAGTACCTAAGGTCCAAATCACACCAAATAGGGAAAGACATGAAGAGTTCCCTTTAAGGTTGGAAACAAGACAGGAGAGCCCATACTCAACACTGCTCTTCAACATACTGCTAGAAGGCCTATCCCAAGCAAAAATAAAAGAGAGAAGGAATAAAAATTGGTAAAGAAGAACTCAAACTAGCCTTATTTTCAGATGACATGATTTTATATATGTGTGTTGCAGTCCGGTTCACATTGCTGGTAGAAATCACCCAACCAAGAGCAGCTTCTGGGAAAAAGAGATTTATTTTGGCTTACAGGCTTGAGGGGAAGCTCCACGATGGCAGGGGAAAATGATGGCATGAGCAGAGGGTGGACATCACCCCGTGGCCAACGTAAGGTGGACCACAGCAACAGGAGGGTGTGCCAAACACTGGCAAGGGGAAACTGGCTTTAATACCCATAAGCCGGCCCCCAACAATACATTCCCTCCAGGAGGCGTTAATTCCCAAATATCCATCAGCTGGGGAGCTAGCATTCACAACACCTAAGTTTATGGGGTCACCTGAATCAAACTACCACATTCCACCCCTGGCCCCCATAAACTGATATCTATACATGATGTAAAATACAATGCATTCAGTCTGACTTTAAAAGTCCCCATGGTTTTTTATCAATCCCAATGATGTTCATAATCCCCATAGTCCAAGATCTTTTAAGTGAGCCATAATACCAAAATATAACCTCAAAAAATCCATAATGGCACAGAATAAATATTCACAATGCAATAGATGGCATTGGGCATAGCAAAGAAACATTCAACCAATACAAGATTTAAACAATCAGGGCAAATATCAAACTCTGTAGCTTCAAGTCCAACAACTCTAGCCAGTGACAAATCTTTAAGTCCGATAATTCTAACCAGCAACAAGTCTCTGGCATTCCAATTCCACCCCTCCAGCTAGGCTACTCACAGTCCAGGAAAACTTCATTGGGGCCGGCAGCTCCTTGGCAGCCATCTCATGGTCCCGGCATCTCCACTGGGTCTCCACTGCAATCCACAGTTCATACTCATGGCCCCATGGGGTCTCCAGGCAGGCAACCAGCAAACCCGCTTCACACTGCCCATGGCCATTTTCAAAACAAAAGACCGTGTTGCAAACTCAATGACCCTCTTTCCAGCATTTCTTATATTCCATGTTACCAGGCAGGATGCCAATTTGTCAATCCAGGGGGGAATAAAGCAGACTTTGAAGACCAGGACACTCCTTGAGCACTGGGGCCCCTTCAAAAGAGTCTACATTCTTCTTGTTGCCCCCGCGCAGGTCAGTTAGCCCAGTCTCAAAGGTTGTAATCTCTCAGTTGCAGCTGAATGGGCAACAGTTCACCCAAAGATTTTTCTTTCTGTGCCATATCCCTCTGCACACACCAGTTCATTTCTACACAAAGCAACCCTGCATGTCTCAGGACATGGGCACAAGAGCAAGCTTCTCACATAAACTGCTAACCCAGTCCAGGCAAAGCTCTTTCTCACCCTCATAAGCCAAATCTCACAGTCCATAGTTCTGACTGCATTCAGGTCTTGTAGCTCTGACCATAATAGTCCATCAAGCTGTACTTACAGCACTGCAAGGCATCTCTTAGGCCAAAGTTTCAACTCCTTCCACTTCCCTCTTGAAAATCAGCTCCAAAAGGCCAAAGCCACACAGTCAGGTGTCTAGCAGCAATCCCACTCCTTGGTACCACTTTACTGTTGCAGTCCGGTTCTCATTGCTGGTAGAAATCACCCAACCAAGAGAAGCTTCTGGGAAAAAGAGATTTATTTTGGCTTACAGGTTCGAGGGGAAGCTCCATGATGGCAGGGGGAAACGATGGCATGAGCAGAAGGTGGACATCAACCCCTGGACAACATAAGGTGGACCACAGCAACAGGAGGGTGTGCCAAACACTGGCAAGGGGAAACTGGCTTTAATACCCATAAGCCGGCCCCCAACAATACATTCCCTCCAGGAGGTGTTAATTCCCAAATATCCATTAGCTGGGGAACTAGCATTCACAACACTTAAGTTTATGGGGGACACCTGAATCAAACCACCACAATGTGATAGAAAGGCTCCACCACAAAACTTCTAAAGGTGATAAAACTCTTTCAGCAAAATACATAAAATCAACAAACAAAAATCAGTAGCTTTCTTATACACCAAAGACAAACATGGAGAAAGAAATTAGCAAGGCCACAAAAATAAAATTAAACGTCTTGTAACTTCACTAACTAAGGAAGTAAAAGTTACCTGAAAACATAAAAGACTGAAGAGACAAATTGAGGAGGATATAAAAGGATAGACAGACCACCTCATGCTCATGTACTGGAAGAATCAGCATGGTAAAAATGGCCATTCTACCAAGAGCAATTACTGATTCATTTCAATATCTATTAAAATTCCAACAACTTTCTTAACAGAGTTAGAAAAAATTCAGATGGAACTACAGAAGGCATTGAACATCCAAAACTATCCTCAGCAAAAGAAATACCTCAGGAGCTATCACCAATACCTAACTTCAAATTATAATCAAACCCATACTAATAAAATAGCATGGTACTGGCACAAAAACAGACATGTAGATCAATGGAACAGAGTAGAAGATCCCACCCTTAGTTCAAGTAACTACAGCTTTATCTTTGATAAAGGAGCCAACTGTAAGGTTTGGGAGTGACAAATGCCATGCAAACCACTCTGAGGCAAAGATGAAAGCTTTAATTCAGGATAATCACAAGCTTCCAGGGCTGACTCACAAGAGAGGAATACAGCCAACCTGAATTTTCAGGTAATGAGCTTTATAGGGCTTTTTCAGTTGGGGGGGAAGGTGAGGAAGGAAAAAGAAATCGTTTCTTAAGTTGAATAGAAAAGTTCCTTTTTGGGAGATCATTACATTAACCATTTAAAATAGCTAGAGTGTGATGCCAGAACAGTGACCATGTGACTTATGAGCTAAGGGAGCAGGAAACTATGACCTAGGGCATTGTTAGGCAAAGAGGGGATAATAATTGGGTAGTTTCTTGAGGAATGTGGATAATCCCCTTCCTTATACCTTTGTCACCATTCTGCTGTTCTTGGTGACTCCATCTTGTGTGCCCATCTGACCTAACATTTCAGCCTTTTGTTAATGATAAGGGATGGTGGTCTCTCTCCTGTAGTTTCTTCATGCTGACCACGGGGGAGTAGGGGGGGGAAGGCTATTAGTTCTCATGGAAGAGGCTGTATAATGCAGTTGATGGGTCTCCCTTCAGGGCAGGTGATGAAGAGGTGGTTCCACAGTGGCTAGAGGATGGTAGGAGATAGGGGAGAGACAGGTCAGTAAAAGTTGGTTGAATTTTTGGTGGGTGAACCAGTCCACCTAATTTTGGATGCATTTCAGAAGGCAAGGGGCCAGAAGTAGTAGGAAGTCCGGTTATAGGCCCTAGGTTGGCAAGAACCAGGACAAGATGATCCCAAAGATGTTCCATGACCCAGAAGGAATTGGTGTTCATACCTGAAACTGGTTGGCCAGGTTTTTAAAATTCAACCTCTACCTTACCTGATTGGTTAACATAGTAACAGCATTCCTCATTCAGAGAAAGGCAGGTCCCTCCCTTATTGGCTATCAAGAAGTCTAGGGTCCAGTGTTTCTGTAGCACAACTGAAACCAAAGAGGTAAGTTGTTCCTGTAGCTGTCACAAGTCACAGTGGATCCCTAGACTGTGATTCTCAGTTCTGTAGAAAATGTTTCATGAGAGATTAGGCTATGGCTCAGGCCTCCTGAAACCAGTACTGTGGCAGCTATAGAAGGTGCCAGACTTTTCCTATCATTTCAGGAATGTGGAAAACTCTTTTGTAACAATGAGCCTGCTTAGGAAGAAAGACTGCTAGTTCTCCCTCTCTACACATGGTGAGGCTAGGTACCAAAGTAACTGGAGTGCAAGGGCCTGAGTGTGTTCTCAGAGATATGTAAATATACAGCATGGAGTCACACCAAAAATAAATTCCCTTAGGTATGGTGTTCTTTTTTTAAATTAATTAATTTTTATTTACAACTTCCATGATTGTAAACAATATCTCATGGTAATGCCCTCCCGCCCCCAACTTTCCTCTTTGAAACTCCACTCTCCATCATATGCCCTCCCCCTCTCAATTGGTCTCTGTATGGTGTATTTTTTAACAATAGGATTATTCCTAAAAGCTCCTGACCAGTATTGAGAGATGACCTTATGCCAGCAGTCAAGGCATTTCAGAAGAGAAAGTGGGATAGGGAGTTTGGAAAGAGGATGCCAGAAGCAAGGAGTATCTGAAGCAGAGGTGGCATTGAACAGGGGTACTGCAGTAATGAGAGACCACTCAAGGGAAGCGCACAGGAAGAAGGCAGTGTGATTGGTAAGATTGAGTTGATTGAGGAGGGAGAGAGAATTGAGGAGAAAAATTAAGGATGGACATCCAGGGGTTGGTGGAGAAGATTAGATCACACAGGTCCTCCTGGAGCTTTCCGTGAGCCTGTCTGATGTCTATAACAGTCTGGATATAGGTATTTTGGGCAATCTTAGGGGCATTTTGAATGTATCTAACTATTTCTATTTTGGCCTCCACAGCGAGAGTCCATAGTGTATTGAGTTGCCACCTCTACATTCCACCAGTCCACTTTTGGTCTCATGGGTCATTGATGGAAAAAACTGTGAGTACCTGCTGAAATTTGAGCTGTTGTTGTTGAATGCCATAAGATTTAGTTGGAAGAAAGTACTGATACCGACAGTGGTGAGATCGACAGTGAGCACCCCTCCAACAGTGCCAGTGTTATGTTACTGTTACGACTTGGTCCTGAGCAAGATTTGAGAATATGAGAGGCAACTATATTTGCTGTTTCTCCTGTCATAGGAAAAGCTTTAACCCACCCTGAGAAAGTATCTACCATAGTGAGAAAGTGTTTAGTCTCCTTGTGTGGAAATATGTGAGTAAAATCTATCTGCCATTCCACCCCGGTAAGTGAGCCCCTTTATTGGTGGTGTTTGAAAGAGAGGGGGGAATGGACTCCATCTTGTTGACAGGCTTCTGTGCAGAGTGAGCAAGCCTGTATCATGAAAGAAATTAAAGAGGAGAGACAAGGATGGAAAATGAGCCATATCAGGAATATTTGTAGATGGTGGGCTCCCACATGAAATAGATTATGTAGGTGGGTCAGGATGGTATTCGCTTGGAGATCAGGCAAGCACTAGAGGTCCTCCATGAATAGCCAGCCTTGTGGTCCCAGGACAGCACCAAGTTTTGTTAGAGTTTGGTATTATTCTGGGTATTTGGTATTACATGAGGGGGTGAAGGAGGTAGAGGCAAGAAAAACTGCTGAAGCTAAGTATGTGCTATGGAGGCTGGATTTCCTGGAAACTCTGTCTGCAAAGGAGTTTACCTTGGCCACAGGTGAAGTTAGAGCCTGGTAAACCCTACAGTGAATGGCAGCTGCCTTTTCAGGAAGTTAAGAGGCATGTAACAGTTTAAAGATAAGGGCCCCATTAGTAATGGGGGGTTCCTTTAGCAAAGAGGAAGTCTCTCTCCTTCCAGATAGCAGCATGGTGATGTAGAATATGGAAAGCATACTTAATGTCAGTGTAGATGTTAATTGCCTTGCTTTGTGCCATGGTTAGTGCTCTAGTGAGAGCTACCAGCTCTGTCTTTTGGGATGTGCTCCCCTTAGGCAATGGGCCAGTCTCTATTATCCGGTCATCTGAAACAACAGCATACCCTGCTATGTGAGAGCCCTGTGAGTTAGTAGAAGAGCTGCCATCTATATACCAGGTGTGATCAGGATCAGGGAGAGAGGATAGAGAGATTCTAGGATTGTGAGTTCCTCTAGGGTCTCTAAGCAGGAGTGTGTAAGTTGTTTGGGTACAGGCAGAAAAGTAGCAAGGTTAAGTGGAGGACAAGGGTCAAGTGTGATGTCAGGGTTCTCAAGAAAAGTGATGTGAAAGAGTTTAATTTTAGATGGGTTTAGAGTAGACAGGCAATAGTTAGAGAGTAGATCTTTAAGGCTGCCAGGGGAAAGGACAGTGAGTTGTTGCCCAAAAGTGAAGTTCTGTGCCTTTTGGGCCAGAGGAGCAGCTGCAGCAAGAGTGTGTAGACACGGTTGCCAGCCCCAGACAGAGGTTTCTAGTTGTTTAGAAAGATAAGCTATAAGGACAAAGGATTGACCCTTCATTTGACCCAGAATTCCCACTACTGAAGAGAGGGACCACTGTTCCTTATAATTAACAAAAGGCTGGAATGTTAGGTTGGAATGGGTTCCCAAGATGGAGTCACCAAGGACAACAGAATGGTGACTGAGGCATAAGGAGGAATGCAGTTCCTTAATATAATATATCTCAATATAAGACCTAAAACTCTAAAACAATTGGAGGGGGGGAATAGGGAGAACTCTCTAAGATATAGGAGTGGGGACAGACTTCCTGAATAGGACCCCAGTAGCTCAAGAAATTAATCAAACAATTAACCAATGGGATATAATGAAGCTAAAAAGATTTTATACAGACAAGCATACCATGAAAAGAGCCAACAGACAACCCACAGAATGGGAGAACATCTTTGTCAGCTATACCACTGATAGAAGCCTAATATGTGGAATCTACAAAGAACTCAAAAACTAGCAATAAAAATATCAAACACAGGCTGGAGAGATGGCTTAGTGGTTAAGCGCTTGCCTGTGAAGCCTAAGGACGCCAGTTCGAGGCTCAATTCCCCAGGACCCACGTTAGCCAGATGCACAAGAGGGCACACGCATCTGGAGTTTGTTTGCAGTGGCTGGAGTGGAGGCCCTGGTGCGCCCATTCCCTCTCTCTCTCTCTCTCTCTCTCTCTCCCTCTTTCTCTCTGTCTGTAGCTATCAAATAAATACATAAAAATAAACAAAAAAATTTAAAAATCAAACAATTCATTCATTTCTTTCTTTTTTTTTTTTTTTTTGAGAGACAGGAAGAGGGAGAGAGAAAGAGAGAGAGAATGAGTGCACCAGGGCCTCCAACCAATGAAAATAAATTCCAGATGCAAGCACCATCTTGTGCATCTGACTTACACGGGTCCTGGGGAATTGAACCTGGAGGCTTTGGCTTTACAGGAAAGTGCATTAACCACTAAACACTCCAGACCCTTACGAGAGAATTTTCAAAGGAGTAAATACAAATGGCCAATACTCACTCAAAGAAATGGTCAGCATGTGTAGTCATCAGGGAAATGCAAACTAAAAGAACTTTGAGATTCCATCTTATTCCAGTCAGGATGGCAATAATAAAAAATCAAATGACAGCAAGTGTTGGCAAGGCTCTGGGGAAAGAGTAACCTTTATTCACTGCTGCTGGGAATGCATACTGGTAAAACCACTATGGAAAGCAATATGTAGACTCCTACAAAAAGATGAAAATTGATTTACCATCTGACCCAATTATTCCACTCTTTAGTATCTGTCAGGTACTGCCAGGCACAGGATGAAGCCTTCAGGAGAGGGGCCTGAGTTTCCAGGCATGGCTAAGCACCCCCAGGCTACAGGAGGCCAATCCCTCTCCAAGCCCAGCACACCTGAATTTAGGCTTTGCACATAGCCATGTGACCTTTGGCCAGTTGCCTAGGAAACTCCTTATCAGCTGGCAGCCTTCACACAATCCTGCGACCCTCTGAAGATCATCTGGCTCTCTCCCTACATGTTGCACCTGACTCCCTACATGCTGAAAAGAACATCCCTAGGCATAGGCTAGCAGCATTTAAACCTACCAATCTCCTTAGGACCCTTCCCCCCACCCTCAGATACTTATAAGCCCATTTCCCTTATAATAAACTGAGACAGCTGCTCACAATGAAACTCCTCCCGAACGTCTTTTACTTTCATGCTCTCACCCATGCTAGTTGCCTGGGCATCTTCAGTGGACCATGGCTGGCCCCCAAGCAAAAACCTGGGAACCCACAGCTGGTGGCTGAACAGGGACCCTATGAGACAGACAGACAGAGTAGGTGAGTGCTCTCCCAGAGAGACTGGGAGACATCAGCCCATGCAGCCTTGCCTCTTATTTTTGAGGGCTGGCAGGTTTCTCCTTTTCCTCCTTTATTTTTGGTTCATGCCACTGTGTGGGACCAGACACAACGAACTGGCAACTGATGTCTATTGGCCGAGGCCACTCTTCCGTATTGACTGAAGACCAGCCGTCCTCTGCCTGGACCCCAACAGCCCATTGGGTGTTAGCAAAAGCCCTATGTCTATTTTTGTTTCCTCCATCAGACAGAAGCTATTTTTCTCTTTTTCCTCCTTTACTTTAATATCCTCCCACTAAAAGGAATCACAGACTTGTAGATTATGGGCTCTTCTGAATTCTGAAAGGAATTAAGCTTCCCCAGAGGGAGGCCAGCTCCTTTTGGAAAGTTCTCCAGGTCAACCCCCGGATGATTTCTGGGCATCCATGTGGCCCAAACATATGGACTCACATAGCTTATCTGGCTAGGAAATGAAAAGTTCTGGAAGGAAATTTCCCCTCATTCCCTTTAAGCAGCAAAACTGCAAGCCGGCTTTGCAAGTGCTCCAAAGCTTGAGTCAGAGTCAGGCAGTAGACTCACACCTGCCCAGACGATGGCGTCTCAGCCCATGAAGACACTACATCTCTGCCTCCCTTCCTAGCACCACCCCCACGGACCCTCGCTTTTCCCAGAAGACACTTGCAGGCCCCCTGCTTCTTTAGTGGCCCCCCAGCGGTCATGGAGGCCCCCTCTACTCCCAATGGTCCCAGCCCCCACCCCTTCTTTCCCCTTCAGGTAACCCAACTCAGACTCCAGCAGTTGTCTTGGCCAGTCTCAGCCATTACCTCCATGTGTACTAGACCGGATCCCTAGTGGTGCCCAGGAGCAGGGAGTAGTTTATGTAAAGGTGTATGCAAGCCCTGCCCAGCCTCTGCAGTGCTGACACCAAGAAGCTGCAAGAAAGAAAAAAAAAAAGGTCACATTTATCTTAAGCCTGTGGTGAACTAAAGTTTTACATAAACAATGCCATACTTTTTTTCCATGATATCATAAAGATAATTACTGAGTTTATGTTCTAGGTCAACTTTAACTTATATGGAGGATTATTGAAAACAACAGAATTCTCTCTGAAGTGGTGAGTTATAATTTTGCAGGTATTAAAAAAAAAAAGATTGTAATGTCCTGGTACTTAAAGGGAGGAGGCAACTGACCGGACTTCTAGGCCAGCCTGCCTCAAGATAGCAACAAAAATTGCCTTATTTACTCCTAATAAAATCATTTTCAAGCGTGTTATTGGTATTAATGACAAAATTGTCTTTAGACTACTTGCTTGCCAATGAGTAATAGGATTAATAAATTTGGTCTAATTTCTCTTAATAGTCTTATAAAAAAGATGGCTAATTATTGGGTAAATTGAGTTGAGTGAAGGAACTGGGAAGGAATTTGTTCATGTTGGACATAGACTGCTCGTTAAAAATGCTTTTTGAGGCCGGGCATGGTGGCACACACCTTTAATCCCAGCACTTGGGAGGCAGAGGTAGGAGGATCGCCATGAGCTTGAGGCCACCCTGAGCCTACATAGTGAATTCCAGGTCAGCATAGCCTAAAATGAGATCCTACCTTAAAAAGAAAAAAAAAAAAAAAAAAAAAGCTTTTTGAGTGAATCAAAATGTTAAAGTATGTGAATAAAGATGTGTGTGTGTAGGAAAGAATTTTTAGGCTAAACCTAAACATCATGCTTAAAGTTATACCAGATTCTGCTCTATTGTATGTAAAGTAACTGTCTCATTTTTGGCATCTTAAATCCAGTGCTTATAACAAAATTAACTCTTAAGACATATTCCCTACTTTAAGATACAGTCTCATGCTCAAACAATGGTCCTCACCTGAGAAAAATAATATTCAAACTCTGTGGTTCTGTTTTCAATATTCTCTGGGTAATTGGTACCCACACAGGTATCTGAACTAATCAAAGATGTTTTCAAACATAGGTGCTAAGGTTTATACTGTTTTATTTGTCCTTTTCTGACAATTTCTAGGTTAAATTAATTATTTTGTTACTCAGTTGGTATTATTTTCAAGACTGATAACAGTTTCTGCCTATATTTATAAATTTTAGATATTTAAAGTGTGGGATGTGCCTACTCCTATGCCTCAGATATATGGTTTATGCTCCCACAGTGCAACAAAAATTTAAAAGATTAAACAAAATGATTTTAGAAGCTCTTGTGCCATTCTTTAACTAAATCTACTTCAGCAATTAACTGTGCTCTATATGTACATACACCCAGGTTTTTGTAACTTCCTTTCTAAGTGTGTTAATTGCCTATGTAGAAGCTAAAGCCAATTGGAATCAAAATTGGAGCGAAAGGTGCCAATATTTTGGCTTGTGCTCCCAGGACATGAGGCCACTGGAGATGATGGGACACTTCTACACTGGCCCCCTGGTAAGTCACCTGTCTTCCTGAGCATGGAGGATTCAGAGACCCAAGCAAAATTGGTGTACAATTTGAAACAGGAGAATCAAAATTGAAGAGCAATCAGTCCTCCTGACTTCCCAAAGAAGGGAAAACTACTTGGCCAGCATGGCCCAGACTCATCCTAACAGACAGAAAACACCAATAAGCTACAGGGATACTCCTGAGAGCCATTAGTGACTTCCAAAATTAATCCTCAATTAAATTTTGGCTATCTGAATGGTCTTAAACATGCAGAGAGAAATGTATAACCAAAGAGAAAAAAATACCTTAAATATGTAAATGGCCTATTAAATAATACAACAAGAGCTGTCCAAGAGGGGAAACAAATAAGACCTTAAGACATCTTTTCCCCACAGTTCTAATTCTGTAATAAAGAAAAACAACTATAGATATCAAAAGGGTTATTTTCAAATCTAAAATATATAAACAAGTTCTGAGACCAAAAAAATATATTTGTACAGCCTTTAATGGCATCCAATAGCTCTCTATTATTGAGGTTAGATGTTGTGTATGTTTCTGATAACTTGGCTAATATCTCATCTGTTTTACAAGTCATGTCAAATACTACTGTGCGCATTTGGGGCTGGCTGGAGGTGGGCGACAAGATGGCGGCCTCGGCTGAGTGACCCTCGGCCGGAGCCTGCGGCAGCGGAGGCAGCGGCGACAGCGGAGGCAGCGGAGGCAGCGGCGACAGCGGAGGCAGCGGAGGCAGCGGCGACAGCGGAGGCAGCGGAGGCAGCGGCGACAGCGGAGGCAGCGGAGGCAGCGGCGACAGCGGAGGCAGCGGAGGCAGCGGCGACAGCGGAGGCAGCGGAGGCAGCAGTGGCAGCGGCAGCGCCGCCCCAGCTCAGTGCACGGCCTCGCCAGCCCTCCACGTCGCCGCGAAAGCTACTGCACGGCGGCCGCCCGCAACGAGCGGCCTCGCCTGAGTAGCCGCATGGCCTCGCAAACCTCCTGACCCGAAGAAGCCCAGCGGTCGGCTGGCCATTCCCCTTGGCCAATTGCGGCCCAAGACTGGAGCGGCCGCCCACCGCAGCTCACCCGGCAGGCCGGCCCCGAGGCCTCCATCCCCGCTCAGAGGTGTTGGACTTGGCCCCAGCCTCGGTCTTCACTGCACAGGATGGTGAGCAGCTGCGGCTCCAAGGCCAAGATTGTCGTCGGAGTGAAGTACAAACTGGTGCAGAAGATCGGGTCCCGGCTCCTTCGGGGACATTTACCTGGCGATCAACGTCACCAACGGTGAGGAAGTGGCAGTGAAGCTACAGGTGCAGAAGGCCAGGCATCCCCAGTTGCTGTACGAGAGCAAACTCTATAAGATTCTTCAAGGTGGGGTCGGCATCCCCCACGTACGCTGGTATGGACAGGAAAAGGACTATAATGTGCTAGTCATGGATCTTCTGGGACCCAGTCTCGAAGACCTCTTCAATTTCTGTTCAAGAAGATTCACAATGAAAACTCTACTTATGTTAGCTGACCAGATGATCAGTAGAATTGAGTATATGCATACAAAGAATTTTATACAGAGACATTAAGCCAGATAACTTCCTAATGGGTATTGGGCGTCACTGTAATAAGTTATTCCTTATTGATTTTGGTTTGGCCAAAAAGTACAGAGACAACAGGACAAGGCAACACATCCCATACAGAGAAGGTAAAAATCTCACTGGCACTGCCCGATATGCTAGCATCAGCGCACATTTTGGTGTTGAGCAGAGCCACCAAGATGACATGGAATCATTAGGATATGTTTTGATGTATTTTAATAGAACCAGTCTGCCATGGCAAGGGCTAAAGGCTGCAACAAAGAAGCAGAAATATGAAAAGATTAGTGAAAAGATGTCCACTCCTGTTGAAGTTTTATGTAAGGGGTTTCCTGCAGAATTTGCTATGTACTTAAACTATTGCCGTGGGCTGCGCTTTGAAGAAGCTCCGATTACATGTATCTGCGGCAGCTATTCCGCATCCTTTTCGGGACCCTGAACCACCAATATGACTACACATTTGATTGGACAATGTTAAAGCAGAAAGCCGCACAGCAGCCAGCCTCTTCCGGTGGGCAGGGTCAGCAGGCCCATACCCTCACAGGCAAGCAAGCTGACAGAACCAAGAGTAACATGAAAGGTTTTTCTAAGCATGAATTGAGGAATGGAAGAAGCAGAACAGATGGTTGGAGCAGCATTTGTTTCTCCCCAGATCTAGAAATTTTAGTTTGTGTGTACACTAGCCATTGGTTGTGGACAACCATTTATTTGGTGTAAAGAACTTAATTTCAGTATAAACTGTCTCTGGGCAGCATTGGTGATGCTGTATCCTGAGTTGTAGCCTCTGTAACTGTGAATATTAACTGAGGTAGTGAAACATGGTTTTCTATTGCATTTAGGTGGAAAATTCACCTAAATGGTTGACATACAGATTGGTGGGGAAATTTTGCATATGCCAATTTTTATTAACTATTTTATTTGAACTATACTGCTTTGAGATCTCATTTCAGAGAATGGCATGAACAGTCTTCAGCCACAGTTGTGGTGGTTGTAAATGCTCACAATTGTGTCTTCTTAGGGTTGTTCCATCCCTAGGGTTTGCAAGTTGTTCACTTAAAACATTCTTTAACTGGTTGTCTTCTTGTTGCAAGCTAGCTGATGTGGTAGCACCCAAAGTTTCCAGTGTTTGAGCATGTGAAAGACTGCCTACTTACCTGTGCTAGAAATAACAGCATCCAAAGTGAAGACTTAAGAAAAACATAGTGACCACTAGATTATTCTTAGGACTCTGCATTAACTCTATTATGTTCTTGATATTTATTTATTTATTTATTTATTTATTTATTTATTTGGAAATGAGATTTATTAATGGCTCATAGGGGAGTGTTTTAAGAAGGGGCAAAAGGGAAGGTGAAAAGGTGAAGCATTAACACATTGGCTGTCACAGCTCAGGGCAGCATGCCTAATGTTCTTGATATTTAAAGAAAAGAATATTTGTCACAAATTTAGTTACCATCTTACAAGTGAACATGTATGTATGATGCCTTGATAAATGTAATCACTGTAAACATCTATATCATGTAGGTTTTTGATTTATTTTGAAATGGGAACTTTGTGTTTGCAAGTTCATTAAAAACTAAAAACTTTCTGTAAGGAAATGAGAATTTTTTATGAAAAGCAACAAAATGCCTTGCTTACTCAGTATGAAATAAAAATTACCCAGTTTTTTGATAGACAAAAAAAAAAATACTACTGTGCCATTTAATGAACAGTTCTAGAAGAAAATCTCAGCCAGTTCATCCTCAGATGGTCCTGAGACAATTCAAGCCTATCTACCTGGATTCCCTCAACCACAAAAAGGACAGATTTTCTGTGTGCTCACTTCTCATTAATTCCTTACTTTTATTCTTTCTCCCCAATGTTTTCTTCCAAGACTATCTTCCTGCACTCCAGGGTCCATTAGAATAGTTCCCCTCTCTAGGATAGAATCTCTAACTGCAACAAGTCACAACTTTGTGTCTCATTCAGCAGGAAATAGTAAGTGATCTGATGTCTTCATCCCTTGTCCCCTAACAGCAGTTAGAGTGTCTTCTCATGAGACAAAGAAATAAAGGGAGATAAAATTAGGGTGACTGGCCCCAAAGGTAAAAAGGACAAGAAAATTTTTCTTATCTCTTGCCCAGTTCCAAAGAACTGTTTTTCTATGTGTGTTCTGAGTCCCTGACTCTACAAAGAACAGTCCTCACCCTCTTTGATGTTGGTCAAGTTATATCTCCCTGCCTGTCCAGCTCTAAGCCAACCAGAGCTGAATGCCTGCTCAATACCTCCATAATCAGGACCAGCTTGTGTCAAAACACCTGATCTCCTTTGGTGCAAAAAGAGTAACCACCCCGTACATAAATATTTCCTCTCCCACTTATTGTTCCCCAGTCTTGATTGCTTCATAGGTGTATGTCTACAAGAAAAAAAATCAGCCTACAAACTCTGCCTACTCCAACTGCCTGCACCAACTGAAAGACATCTTCATCCCTTTGCTGGTGGGCCTTGGCATGGCGCTGTTTCTGGGTGCCTCCCATGACCAACAGCCTCAAATCTCTCCAGAAACAATTGAACTTTCTCACAGATGTAGTACTTCAAAACTGTCTAGCCTTAGACTTCATTACTGCTGAACCTGAGGGCCATGTATGGCCTTGGGATAAGAATATTGTTTTCTTTGTTAACAAATCAAATGTTGTTAAGTTGCTTGACTGCTACAAGCCTGAGGACCCCACCTGCTGGTTCTCTAACCCTTTAGTTACTTGGCTTCTCCTTAGCCCCTTCCTTCCTATAGGAATCCTATTGCTTGTAGCCCCCTGTCTCATCAAATTTCCTCAGATAACAAGTAACTAATATTGCTAAAACTGCTACTAATCAGGTCCTTGTACACCACCTAACTCTATCTACACCTATGGTAAATTATAAAGAACTCATTTGGGATGATGCTGCCCCATTATAAAAACAAAGGGGGGTTGTTGGGCACTGCCAGGCACAGGGTGAAGCCTTCAGGAGAGAGGCCTGAGTTGCCAGGCATGGCTAAGGATCCCCAGGCTACAGGAAGCCACTCCCTCTCCATGTCTGGCATACCTGAATTTAGACTTTTCCCATAGCCCTCTGATCTTTGGCCAGTTGCCTAGGAAGCTCCTATCAGCCAGCACCCTTCACACAGTCCTGTGACCCTCTGTAGATCACCTGACTCTCTCCTTATGTGCTGCACCTGACTATGTGCTAGAAAGAAAGTTCCTAGGCATAGGCTAATAGCATTTAAACCCACCAATCTCCTTAGGACCCTTCCGCCACCCTCATATACTTATAAACCCATTTCCCTGACAATAAACCAAAAGAGCTTCTCACACCACAACTCCTCCCAAAAGTCTTTTACTTTTGCATGCTCACCAACCCCAGTTGCCTAGCCATCTTCCAGGAGCCACAGCCAGCCCCAGAGCAAGAACCCAGGAATGCACAAGTATTTACCCTAAGGACTCCACTCTCTACTTCAGAGATACTTGCTCAACCAGGATTATTGCTACTCTATTCACAATAGCTAGGAATTGTAATCAACCCAGATACTCATCAAGTGATAAATGGATAATGAAGATGTGTCACATTTACATGATGGGATTCTACTCAGTGGTAAGAAAAATGAAATAATGAAAGTTGCAGGATTTTGGTCTTTGAAATATATGGTCTTTGAAAATATCATCCCAACTGAGGTCACACAGACTAAGAAAGACAAACATCACATGTGTTCTATCATATATGGCTCCTAAATGAGACCAATGGATGAGGAGTATAAAAGGGAGTGAGCATTAGAACTTACAGGCATGTTTACTAAAATAAGATGAGAAGAAAAAGAGGAATCAGAGAGAGTGGGAAGGAGAGAATATAAGACAAACTGGAAGAGGGAAAGAATATTGGGGTGAGATGGAGGGGGGAATCAGGGAAAGGGAGGTGTGTAAGAGAACTACAAAAACCAACTGCTCAAACAATTAGCACAATAGGAACATTCCTCCTGAAAACCAGTTCATAAGATAGAACCCCCAATTAAGCATGGTTGGATGGAACAGACTGAAGTGTCCAATTGAAGGTGGAGAAACTGAAAGGCAGGATAGAAAATTTTCAAGTAAACTTAGTGAAGAAACAGCTGGTTGCTACAGCTAGGGAACAGCCTGAACTGTATATTCAGAAAGGAGTAAATCAAAAATAGGCTAAAAGATAGGCTGCAGGTGGCCCAAGATATGGGTTGGTCGGGTCAACCTAAACTTTGTGTCCCGGGAAGAGGATAAACAAAAATACAGTTTTGAGAAAAACCAAAATAATAAAATAGTTTCCCAAGACAGCCTGACCAAGGACTCTGGTTATGCACAAATAAGATATGTAGACATAACTGTACAAGCTTGGCAAATACTCTTATGAAACCCCCTCCCCTTTCCCTTCCTTGCTAAAAACCCTATAAAAAGAAACACCCAATAGGGCTCAGGGTCGACTCCTCTGTCTCCTGCATGAGATACGAGTCGACCCCAGAGCTCTGGTTTCCCGAATAAAGCCTCATGCTTTTGCATCAAGTTGGGTCTCCCGTGTGTCTTTGGGTGCGTGCTATCTCGAGACTTGAGTGAAGGTCTCCCTCTCAGGGGTCTTTCAAACCTTAATCCTTAAACATGGGCTCTGGTTTGTGGACCCCAAGGCCAGATCTGGGTTAACGACAACAGCAATCAGTTGGTCAGCACAAAGTTAACTGCAGCTGAAAACAATGGCTGGGAAAATTGCTCAGTGGTAAAAGATATTTGCTTGCAAAGCCTGACGGCCAGGATTCTATTCCTCAGTACTCACATAAAGGCCACATGCACAAAGTGGTGCATATGTCTGGAGTTCCCTATTTGCTGTGGTGGAAGCCCTGGAGCACTCATACTCAGGCTTTCTGCCTGCCCCACCCCACCCATCTCTATCTCTCTCTCTCCAATAAATAAATAAACAAAGAGAAATTTTGTACCAAGATGTGGGGCTCTGTTGTTAGAAACCTTCCTTTGTGGCTTATAATCTGGAACTAGTTTTCAGAAGTAATATGGAGTAATTTGGAGGTTTGGTGTAGAAAAGCCTTGCAGTGCTGTAAACAGAGCTGGATGAGCCATTCTAGTGAGAGTTTAAAAGACCTAAAATCAGAAATAACTGTGGACTGTGGAAGCTTGGTTTATCAGTTTCAGAGGGGGAATGGGACTTGTTAGGGCTAGGCAAGAGGCAGTTTGTTTAATACTGTCTGTGTCCTGAGAGCTTGGGCAAAATTAAATTTAATGTAATGGTGTTAGGGAGGAAATGTGAGCAGGTTTAGATTTATGGCACTGGAAAGTAGAGTCCTCAGGTATAAGTGTTTGGAGATTATTACTTTGAGATTAGGCCAGTTTCTCTGCATTGGAACAGTAGGAGTAGTGCTGATTCTTTTGAAAGAAGATGGCCTGAAAGAAGAGGGGTGAAAGAGCTTCCTGTGCTTCAAAGTTGACTTGCTCCCCCTGGATTAATAAATTTTGACAGCCTTCCCCCCAACCCGGGTACTGAATTTGGAAGTATGATAAATGCAAGAAATTAGGCCATTAAGTGCAACTGCAGACAATGGGAAAGCAGGATTGAAGTCCTTGTGTGGAGACCATGTTAGGGCATGGCATGGAACTGCGGAGAACTATGGGTTGCAGTGGAGACCCCAGGATTTTGAAGATGTGAGGACTATGGGAGCAGGAAAGCTGCTTGTGTTGGCTTGTGTGGATCTGCAAGGAAAGAAAGCATGAAAGGTTATAGGAGTAGAGTTCAGAGCTCAGGTATTTCATCACAGGTCCCAGATACTGAACATGGAGCTGCATGATTTTCTGTTTGCCCTGTTTAGTTTCCATTGTTGCATTGGTCCAATCTTTTCTTGCTGTACCCAATTCCTTTTTGAAATGGAAATGTTTATGCTGTGCTATTATGTGCTATAACTTGTGTTTTGATTTACAAGGTTCACAGATAAAAGAATTCCTTGAGTCTCATAAAACTTTGGCCTTTTGAATAGTGCCAGGACTGGTAAGAACTATGGGAATTTTTTTTTTGAAGAATTATGAGCTTTATTTCACTGAAATATCAATGACCAATAAACTTATATAAATTTGCCATAATTTTCCTATATAACTGCTTGCATAATAGTTCCCTGAGTATAATCCTCAAAATAAAAATGACATGTAAGACCTCCTGAATATGTGCTTGTAACACACCACATTAATAAGTATACTGCCACAGATGGGCATTGCCAGCTGAATTCTTTAAACATATTTTCACTTTTATAAGTGACGTAATACCTGCTAATATATTAATAGCTAAATTGCTTCCTAAATTCTTACTGTTATAAGATATTTTTAAAAAGAATTTTTTTCTTTTCTTCTTTTTTCTTTTCACAATTTTATTAATTTTCCATCATTATAAAAAATACCTCATGGTAATACCTCCCCCCTACTTTTATAAGATTTTTGGTATGAATGTTTGATACAAAGTCAGGTAAAATATGGCAGCCTATGTTCATGCATTGTACTTTTGGCTAGAACACTACTGCAGTATTCTGATTCCTGGTGTATTTCAAGTTCCACTTTAAAAAAAAAAGTGCTTTCTTCCTTCCTTTGCACATTTGAGAGAGAGATAGAACAGGACAGAGAGAGAAAGAGAGAATGGGCACGCCAGGGCCTTCTGCTACTGCAAAGGAACTCCAGATGTGTATACCACTTTGTGTAATCAAACCGAGACCATGAGATTTTGCAAGTAAGTGACATTAACTTCAGAGCCATCTCTCCAGCTTTAAAGCTCCATTTTTTTGAGTTTCCTTTCTTTTTAAAAGCTTTTTAGGCTTCTAGCCAAGATGGCTTCCGCCTAGCTGTGCCACGACTGCCAGGAAGGAGAGACAAGGAACTAAGGGATCACTGGGACATTTAGGGAAAAGCACTCTCTAATCAATCGCCCATAGGAGGTTGCAGAGAGGCAAAAAAGGGAATCGGCTGATTCCCAGGCTCTTGGGTAACTCACCAGTCCCAGAAGAGGCCATCCTACCCAGAGTTCCAGCCTCAGGCTGCTCTCACAGTAACTACAGGCAAGTAGACCCAACCCAGTACTTTCACCTGCTCTGGCAGCAACAGGCGATTGCCAAGATCCTCACCCCCCTGTGCTTTTACAGAACCCCACCCTCCCACACACGTGTCTTCAGACCCCTCCTCATCCCCCCAATTCGGTCTCTCTCCACCCTGCCCCGTCCCTGCCTTCACCCTTCAAACTGCTCCACTCTGCCCCACCCCCTCTCGACTTCACCCCACCCTGCGTGACCCTGCACCGCCCCCCACTTCCTTAAAACCTGCTCCACTTGGCCCCGCCCACCCCACAACTTCAAATCCAACCTGCTTGGCTTTGCCCCCATGCGACTTCTGATCCACGCTGCTCTGCTCTGGCCCCATGCCTAGTGACTTCAGACCCGCTCTTCTCCTCCCTGCTCCTCCCTCACGCAACTATCCACCCACTCAGCTCTGTTCCATCCCCACCCTGCCCACGCATGACCTCCCACCCGCTCTGCTCTGCGCAGCCCCTGCGCTGCACGACTTCAGACCTGCTCTGCTGCATCCCACTCCACCCACACATGACTTCCTAACCAGTTCTGGTCTGCACCAACCACCCCACGACTTCATACCAGCTCTGCTCCACCCTGCTCCACCCCCGTGTGAACCCCCACCGGCTCTACTCTGCTCTGCACCTGCCCTCACAACTTCAGACAGGCTCTGGTCCCGCTCTGTCCCCATGTGACTCTGCTCACTCTGCAGGGCCTGCCCCCAACCCCTGTGAATTCAGACCTGCTCCGCTCGGCCCAGCTCTGCCCCCACGTGACCCTTGAACCCTGCTGCTCTGCCCCACCCCATGGGGCCAGTCCTTGTGTGACTTCAGATCTGCTCATCCCCACCTCTGTGCCTGTGCGCACCACCTCCTCTGCCCATCATGACCACAGTCCCACTCTCCCTGCTTCATGCTGGGATGGGCAGACCACAATGCAAAAGGAATAACGTAAAAAATTAAATGCAAATAAATCCAATAAGATCTCCCAGTCTACAATGGAAGTCTCTAATCAAAACAAAAGAGGGCTGGAGAGATGGCTTAGTGCTTAAGCACTTGCCTATGAAGCCTGAGGACCCCAGTTCAAGTCTCCAATCCCCAGGACCCAAGTTAGCCAGATGCCCAAGGGAGCGCATGCCTCTGGAGTTCTGGGTCTGGAGGCCCTGGCTCACCCATTCTCTTTCTATCTGCCTATTTCTCTCTGTGTCTGTCACTTTCAAATAAATAGATTAAAATTAACAAACAAACAAAAAAACTTACAAGAGGCGAAAGGACCAGAATACCAAAATGAAGTTATGAGCAACACAACCCTGACCAAGCTATTGGTAGAACTTGCACAAAAGCAACAAAGGACTGATAATCATGTGGACTCTGCCATCACTAGACTACACCTAATAGATAAGAAAATACAAGGGGTCCAAACACAGTTAATGGATACAAAGGGAAGCGAAAAATAAAAAAGAGGACCTAAAAAAAAACAGCTGACTATGCTAAATGAAGACATAAAGAAATGCTAGGAAGAATTCTAGGAAGCATCAAGAAAATCAGAAAATGGGACCAGCGACGATGCTGAGCTTACTTCAGGAGCTAGGCCTAAAGAGGAGGAGACACTGCTGCAGCTGAAGGCAGCCTTGCACCCACCAACTGAACCACCTCAAGGTTAAAGAACTGCTTTGCAGTCAGTGATCAGTTCTAGAAATGGAGCTGAGATGCCATCTTCTCAGCCTGCACAAGAACAGTCACATGATATCATGGTGAACATGGACAGTGAAGTTTCAATCAACAAAACTGCATTGACACTGAGCACAAGGAGTCATGTGATGGAAGAGGAGGAGGAAGAGGAAGAGGAGGAATTGTATTCCTAAAGAGAGAAGAGCTACGGTTATCTTTACAAATTAAATTTCAAGAAAATCATCTTACCCTTGGCCCTATGGGCTACTTGAAAGAGAAGCAAATTTTATAGGAGGATGTGTAATTATAAAATGGCTCCATCAATAACTTAAGCTTCAGAATGCTTGAGCAAAAATTAATGACATAAGCCAGGCATGGTAGCACATGCCTTTAATCCCAGTACTCAGGAGGCAGGGGTAGGAGAATCACAATGAGTTTGAGGCCAATCTGAGACTACATAATAAATCCAGGTCAGCATGGGGTAGTGTGAGACTCTACTTCAAAAAAAAAATGAAAACAAAAAACAAAAAAATTAGTGACATAGAAAATCAAAGATGCAGTATCTACCATTGAGCAGTTTGGGTGGAGTCTGACATCTGATCAAATTCAGAAATTGTGTTCAAAACAAAACTTCCTCTGAAATGTCCTTGAAAAAGATCTAGCTTGTGTGAAAGGCCAGAGCTTAATACAAACCAGACCTCCTAGTCCATGGTGCCCCTTTTAAAAAATCCAGTTCCCAACTATTTGCATGCCACTGATCATGCAACACAGCACAGTTAGGGGAAAATTTAGGAGAGGAGTGGTAAGGAAGACACACGGCCACTTCAGAGCACAAGCTGTGTGGAAACATGATGTCTGCCAGACCGCTGTGTGTGGCTGTTACCACATCTAGTTTGAAAGATCCCTGGTAAAATGTGTTTGGAAATAAGTTGAGGAGCCATCATGAAGTTTGATGGCCTCCAGATGCGAGAACGACAGGAGCAGGTCCTTCTCCCAGGACGTCTAACAGAAGAAGAAATGTCAGAAAGAGGCATCACCACACTTGGATCTGAGACTGTATCACTGACAGCTACAGAGAATTGCTTGTACCTAAAGCTGAGGTTCATTTTGGCATATGGTGCCTTTCCCACTGCCAGTTAAATAACCATTTAATTTGGAAGACCCATTTACCCTGTGCAAGCAACAAAAGAGGCCAACACAAGAGCCTGCACAATCTCAAGCACAGCTTATGTAGCTCACAGAAGACAACATGGGCACGTTTGTGTTGGGTATTAGTCAACATTTCATTATGGGAATGGAGAGATGGCTTAGTGGTCAAGGTGCTTGCCTACAAAGACCCAGGTTCAATTCCCCAGTACCCATGTCAAGTCAGATGCACAAGGTAGCACATGCATCTGGAGTTGGCTTACAGTGGCTAGAGGACCTGCTGTACCCATTCTCTATATCTTTCTCTCTCAATAAATAAGGAAAATACTGTTTAAAAGATTTCATTAAAAAAAAAAGATGTGAAAAGAGAAATTGACAGAGGGATGGAAACCACACAGAAAAAAATGCAAACCCAATTGAACAAGCCCAAAACTCCTTAGAGGCTCTCAAGAATAGAGTCAGCCATGTGGAGGATAGAAACTCAGATTTGGAAGACAAACAGAAGAAACAGTTCAAGAGTGCAAAAGTTTCAATAAGCTCAAAAATGTCTGTTAACAGAACATGAGGGAAATGTGATATGCCCTCAAACATCTTCACATTTGGATCATGGGAATACCAACAGGGGAAGAAATTCATACTAAAGGCATGGAGAACATATTCAACAAAATAATCAAAGGCAACATTGCCACTCTCTCAAAAGCAAGGCCCATCCAGATACAAGAAGCTAACAGAACTCCAAACAGATTGGACCAAAGGAGATACTCTCCAAGACATATTGGCATTAAGATTCTAAACAATCAAACAGAAAGTCCTAATAACAGTTAGGGGAAAACAACACATCACATTTAAAGGTAACCCAATCAGAATCACTTCAGACATCTGAATGGAAACACTGAAAAAGCAAGAAGAGCCAGGAATGGAATACTGCAAATTCTAAGAACCTATGGCTTCTAACCCACACTACTCAACCCAGCAAAAGTATCCCTCATATTAGATGGTGGAAGAAAAACCTTCCATGACAGAACTCAGCTTTACAACTACATGAACACAAAACAAAGCCTACAGAGTATTTCAAGAAATTCTCCACATGGAATAATCAAATAATTAACCTTAAGTGCCTACAAGAAGCAGATCACAATAACCACTCTCATCAATTCACAGGTCATCCCGGGAAAAAATAAACAGAAAGGCATCTGGACTAAATGAGGTCATGGAAGGAATGGACCTAACAGTTATATAGAGGACATTTCATCGAAATGCTGCAGAATATACATTCTTTTCAGCAGCACATGGAACATTCTCTAAAATAGACTATATATTAGGACATAAAGCAAATCTTAACAAATACAGGAAAATTGAAATAATTCCTTGCATTCTATCTGACCACAATGGAATCAAAGTACAAAAAATAGCAAAAAAAAACAAAACAAAAAACTATACAGCATACACAAAATCATGGAAACTAAACAATATTATGAAATGATGAATGGGTCAATGAAGAAATCAAGAAAGAAATCAAAAAATTCATAGAGTCAAATGATAATGAGAATACAACATACAAAAATCTCTGGGACAAATGAAGGCAGTACTAAGAGGTAAATTTATAGCTTTAAGTGCCTATATTAAGAAATTAGAAAGGTCACAAGTAAATGACCTAATGTTTCACCTTAAAGCCTTGGAAAAAGAAGAATAAAGCAAACCAAAAATCAGCAAGCAGAAGAAATAATAAAGATTAGGGCAGAAATTAATGAAATAGAAACAAAAAAATCCAAAGAATCAATGAAACAAAGAGTTGGTTCTTTGAAAGGATAAACAACACTGAGAAACCCTTAGCAAATCTGACCAAAAGAAAGAGAGAAGAGACACAAATTAATAAAATTAGAAATGAAAAAGGAAACAACACAAAGATACTAGAGAAATTCAAAATATCATAGGGACAATACTATAAAAACATATACTCCACTAAGTATGAAAATCTGAAAGAAATGGATGATTTCCTTGATTTATATGACCTACCTAAATTAAATCAAGATGAGATTAATAACTTAAATAGACCTATAACAAGTATGGAGATCCAAGCAGTTATCAAAAATCTCCCAAATAAAAAAAGCCCAGGCCCAGCAGGAACACCAATGGTGACTATGCCAGGAGAGACTCTTGCTTCACGTGTCGCAGCTTCCCAGCTTACTTGCTTAGGATGTCTTGAGCTCATTGCTAAAAGCAGACAAGAATATGAAGACATAGCTGTGAAACTGGGAACTGATCTAGAATACCGGAAGAAAATCCGTTGCAAAGTCTGCAAGCAGAGAATATCTAGTCCTTTGTTCAACACCAAACAATATACAATGGAACTAGGGCGGCTCTACCTGCAGATGTGGGAGCATTATGCAGCTGGCAACAAACCTGATCACATGATTAAGCCTGTTGAAGTCACTGAGTCAGCGTGAATAAAGACTGCACAGGAGAATTATCTCTATACCTGAGCCTCAACCTTCTGGGGGAAAGGAAACTCAATAACATACATACTTCTTACTTGTCTGTACAGTACCATGTTGCAGATGGGTGATATATAATGATAATAGAATAGCACAGCCAGACTTGCTTCCTGCATGATAGGGAGAGACATAAGAGATTAGAGAACTGCTGTCCCACAAGGAATCTCCATAGCGTTTTGCAGCAACCAGGTGGTGAAGAAGTCTGGAAGGTCTGGTCTCCCTTGATCTTCCATGGGATTCTTAATGTGGAGAGGAGATATAGATTGTCCGGCCATTTTATGATTCCACGGATTGATCAAGTCTTCTCATTATTTTTTTCTTTATATTTTGGGTATTAGAATTAAAAAAAAACACATTTGCTTTCAGGTATTTTTACTCATTTGTGAAGTTAATTTGATTCTCCTGAGATAAGGTTTAAAGCTAAAATCTTGCTCCCTGTTTTAGTGTCTGAACTTTAACAGCTTAACAGGGACTTTGCTAGTGTAGTCTTTTTATAGGTTTTATAAACCACTTGAGCCTATATCAGTCACTTTAGAACCTGACCTAATGCTTGGAATGATCATGCTTTGTTTATTTAGATGATGACTAATCATTTTTTTCCCAATCTATTTCCCATATCCTTTCCCCCAACCCTTGGCTTCCCTGTAAAAATTCTCCTGTGATTTAACCATGTCGGATTTAAGACATCCCAGAGTGTTTCTCTTAAACAAACCATTGGTGCCAAATAAAAATTCTTAGGAGTGATTCTTAATCATGAAGGGCACAGTTGTGGTACTGTCATTGACAATAATGTAGATTTTTTTGCATAATTTTAACCTGTTTCACCAGTGTTTCAACCCTTGACTGCCCCTTCTATGCTGCTTCCAAAAGTGATAGTGTGTGATAAGATTTTTACCTTCCTTTCTAAAGTTTGTTTTTTTTTTTTTAAAGTGAGTCCTGTTCTTCCTATTTCTTTCAGCAGAAATGAAATCCCAGGTAAGTATAAGTATTCAAATATTTGATTAGTAAGTTGCAGTTATTTCTAATACAGTAAGTAATGTTCACTGATAAACTTGTTATAGATAAAATATCTGAAGAACCATCTATGTATACAAGTAATTATTTTTCAGACTTTGTTATGATATTATATAATAACTGCCTTCTGGACTTAGTCTTAATGTCTGTATGGATTCAGCCTCAGAAATAGTGAATTTGCACCACTACTTGGTTTGGAGTACAAATTAGACATTAGCCCTCATGGAGCTTGAGTTCTTGGTAGTAAGAACCATAGGAATAAAAGCAATTGAATTTCAACCAAGGGTTGAGGGCTTGGGGCTTAAATAAGCCAGCATATGAATATGTTTGTCTTGCTGAACTGCACTTCTGCTCTCCAGTCACAGATACTTTTTGTCTGCTACTAGTGTTTTTGATGATGTCTTTCCAAAGCACTGAGGCAGTGCACCTGTCCTGTAGTTGCAGCTGTTGTCTGAATGTATCCTAGCTGACAAATTACTGAATAATAAGGACTTGAATTTGTGAAAGATTCTTATTGCTAACCAAAATCTGAGCAAAGGGGTCTCAAATGTAATTCTTAGCCAGAATTACATAGTATGAACTGTGTACCTTTTAATATTGTAACTCAAGGAACATCAGTTAAGGGATTTCTTAATTTATTTTTTACCTGATTGAAATATCAATGGTAACCAGCCAGCATGGTTATAGATTTTGGATTTCACTGAACTACTCAATGTGGGATAGGATAATACTTCCAATGCCCTAAAAGCTGTGACCTTACAGCCAATTTACATAGCACATCATTCCTCCTATAAAGGATAAACTTTTCTGGCATGAAATATAGCCACTTTGGTTGAAGCTTTGCATATTGTAACAGGCTTGTACTTCCAGGTAACATGTCTGTGAAGGACTTAATTCTGAATAGAGATATAGATATTACTGGAAACTAATTGTTTTTCTATTATACTCTGCTTTATCAAAAAGTAAAGCATTTAAGTTGTGCTACAGAAGTTCAGTTGTTGTCTTGTGATCATTGATCAATAAATGGATGATTTCCACTTAAAAAAAAATAAATAAACCCAGGCCCAGATGGATTCACTGCTGAATTTTACCAGACCTTCAGGGAAGAACTAATGCCATTGCTTCTTAAGCTTTTCCATAAAATAGAAAAAGAAGGAATCCTACCAAACTCCTTCTACGAAGCCAGCATCATCCTGATACCAAAACCAGACAAAGATAGAACAAAAAAAAAAAAGAAAATTACAGATCAATATCCCTCATGAAAATAGATGCAAAAATTCTCAACAAAATATTGGCAAACAGAATACAAGTATATATCAGAAAGATAATTCACCCTGACCAAGTAGGCTTTATACCAGAGATGCAGGGATAATTAAACATTCACAAATCAATAAATGTAATACATTACATAAATGGACTGAAGGACAAAAAATCATATGATCATCTCATTAGACAAAGAAAAAGAATTTGACAAAGTCCAACATCCCTTCATGATAAAAGTACTACAGACTAGGAATAGAAGGATCATATCTCAATATAATAAAGGCTATTTATGACAAGCCTATAGCCAACATATAACTAAATGGGGAAAACTGGAAGCTTTTCCACTAAAATCAGGAACAAGACAGGGGTGTCCACTGTCCCCACTTTTATTTAATATAGTACTGGAAGTCTTAGCCATATCAACAAGGCAAGAGACACACATAAAAGGGATACAAATTCGTAAGGAAGAAATCAAGTTATCATTATTTGCAGATGACATGATTCTATATATAAAGGACCCTAAAGACTCTACCAGCAAAGTATTAGAGCTGATAACCACCTACAGCCACGTAGCAGGATACAAAATAAATACACGAAAATCAGTAACATTCCTATATGCTAACAACAAACACAGAGAGAATGAAATCAGAGAACCACTCCCATTCACAATTGCATCAAAGAAATTAAAGTACCTAGGAATAAACCTAACCAAGGAAGTAAAGGATCTCTACAATGAAAAGTATAAAACACTCAAGCGAGAAATTGCAGAGGACACTAGAAAATGGAAAAACATCCCTTGTTCCTAGATTGGAAGAATCAATATTGTGAAAATGGCAATATTACCAAAAGCAATCTACTCATTTAATGCAATACCCATCAAAATTGCAGTGTGACT
The DNA here is from genome assembly GCF_020740685.1 of Jaculus jaculus. Taxonomy (NCBI): domain Eukaryota; kingdom Metazoa; phylum Chordata; class Mammalia; order Rodentia; family Dipodidae; genus Jaculus; species Jaculus jaculus. Next base: position 53,598,767 of record NC_059112.1, read on the forward strand.
CATCATGGAAATAGGAAAAACAACCCAAAAATTCATTTGGGATCACAAAAAAACCTCGAATATCTAAAGCAATACTGAGCAATGAAAATAAGACTGGTGGTATCACTATACCTGATTTTGACCTATACTACAAAGCCATAGTAACAGAAACAGCATGGTACTGGCACAAAAGATGATATGTGGATCAATGGAATAGAATAGATGACCCAGATGTAAGTCCAGGTAGCTATAGCCACCTTATCTTCGATAAAAATGCCAAAATACTCGTTGACAGCCTCTTTAGCAAATGGTCCTGGGAAAACTGGATATTTATCTGTACAAAGATGAAAATAGATTCTTCTCTCTCTCCATGCACAAGAATTAAGTCCAAATGGATTAAAGACCTTAACATCAGACCTCAAACTCTGAAACTGCTAGAGGAAAAAGTAGGGGAAACCCTTCAACCTATTGATCTTGGCAAAGACTTTCTGAATATAACCCCAATTGCTCAGGCAATAAAACCACAGATTAACTACTGGGACCTCATGAAATTACAAAGATTTTGTATGGCAAAGGACACTGTGAATAAAGCAAAGAAGCAACCTACAGAATGGGAAAAATCTTTGCCAGCTATATATCTGATAGAGGATTAATATCTAGGATATACAAAGAACTCAAAAAATTAAATACTAAGAAATCAAACAAGCCAATTAAAAAATGGGCTATGGAACTAAATAGAGAGTTCACAAAGCAGAAATATGAACGGCATACGCATCTAAAAAAATGTTCTACATCCCTAGTCATCAGGGAAATGCAGATTAAAACTACATTGGGATTACATCTCACTCCTGTCAGATTGGCTACCATCATGAAAACAAATGATCATAAATGCTGGTGAGGATTTTGAAAAAGAGGAACCCTTCTACACTCTTGGTGGGAATACGATCTGGTCCAGCCATTGTGGAAATCAGTGTGGCGATTCCCAAGACAGCTAAAAATTGAGCTACCATATGACCCAGCTATGCACTCCTAGGCATATATCCTAAGGACTCATCTCATTTCCTTAGAAGTACATGCTCTACCGTGTTTATTGCTGCTCAATTCACAATAGCTGGGAAATGGAACCAGCCTAGATGTCCCTCAACTGATGAATGGATAATGAAGATATGTCACATTTATACAATGGAGTTCTACTCAGTGGTGAAGAAAAATGAAGTTATGGAATTTGCAGAAAAATGGATGGATCTGGAAAGGATTATACTAAGTGAGGTAACCCAGGCCCAGAAAGCCAAATGTGCATGTTCTCTCTCATATGTGGATCCTAGCTACAGATGACAGGGCTTCGGTGTGAGAAGGAAAAATCTCAGTTGCAGAGACCAATAAGCTAGAAAAGAGACAGAAAGGGAAGAAAAAGGAAGTGAGTGGGGTACTTAATAGGATTGTATTATACATATGTAAGTAGAAGAATAGATTAATGGAGGTGAAAAGGCCCCAAATGAGTTCTGGGGAAGAGACTGAGTAAAGGAAAGGACAGCTAATCAAAATCTAAGAGGATATAAATAAAACATAAGTAATCCTACTTTTTTGGATAATGAAACACTCAGGAGCCATAGAGTGTTGCTAGAAATTATTCAGTGCCAGGGATGGGATATCTTCCAGTGAAGTGTTAGCCAGGGAGATCCCTGATGCCCCCAAAACATTATAGGCCATTGCTGAGGCCCTAGGTTTCCCACCAGGAATAGATGGTAAAACCCTATTGCTGAAGACCCCTTATACTTGGGCTGCAAAGCCACTGAGAAATCTTGCTCGATCTGAGCTGATAACCTCCTCCATGTAGACTAGTTGACAGAAAGCTGGAAGAAGCCATTCTGCATGCAGTTCAATGGGAGAAACAGAAATCACCAGTGAAGATACTCATCAGTGGACACTGCAAGCCTTATAACTGGCCAGCCTAGCCAAATGAGCCAACAGGTGCAATAGTGGCACATCTGTTATGGGTGAAACCAACTGCCCTCCAATTGTACTGGAGGCCCACTCCATGGGAAGGAATGCATCCTTAATACTGAAAACTTAAAACAGGGGTAGTCATGAGCCCTAGGGGTGTAACATCTGCTGTTGTCTGTCCAAATGTATATACTATGCTTATCAAACTGCCCAGTAAGCACTTCTGTTAATGTTCACACCCTTATATTAATGCTACTCTCACTTTTGGTTGAGAATCTTCTCTTTTCAGATGGCAGTTACCTTGGGATGACTCAGAAGATATCATGGTGATGGAAAGAAATGATAGCAGTGCTCAGTACTGCAATATCTGTATCACACCTTCCAAGCCTCAGGGTCTAATGTGGAAGAGGTGGCAGAAAGAATGTAACAGCCAAAGGAAGAGCAGGACTCCATACAACATGCTCCCTTGAGAGCCAAAATGGCCTGGATATCCATGGCCTCACAGTGCCTGACACTACCTGCATAAGACCATCATAAGAGGAGGAAAAGATCAAGACACCAAAAGTTAAAGAGAGACTTATTGAGATGGGGAGGGGTTATGATGGAGAGTGGAGTTCCAAAGTGGTAAGTGAGGGAGGGAGGGTATTACCATGGGGTAATTTTTATAATCATGGAAGTTATTAATAAAAAAATTAAAAAATTTTAAAAAGAGAGACATAAGCTAACAGGGTGGATCAGAAAATAATACCCCTCAATCTGTTGTCTTCAAAATATCCACCTCACAGTTAAAGACAGACACCTCCTCAGGGTGAAAGGGTGGAAAGTGATATTCCAAGCAAATGGGAATAAGAAACAAGCAGGTTTTGTCATACAAATATCAGATAAAACAGACTTCTAACCACTTCCTACTGATCAAGGGAACAATGCAAGAGGATATTACAATCATCAATCTTTTTGCATCAAACACAGTTGCACCATAATTCATAAAACAAAACATACTCAAAAATGAAACCGAAATAACCACCAACACCATCATATTTGGGGACTTTAATACACCATTATCAGCAATAGATAGATCATCCAAATAGAAACTCAACAGGGAAGTGAGAGATCTCAACAAAACCATAGAGCATTTAGACTTTAACAGATATGTGCAGAACATTCCACCCCAAATCTATGGACTACACATTTTCCTCGCCAGCACACAGAACCTTCTCTAAAAGAGATCATATACTGGGTAACAAAGCCTGCCTATATATATTTAGGAAGATTGACATAATACCCGGCATGATATCCGATCACAATGCTATATTGCTAGAAATTAATAACAAAACACACACCAAAAATCCCATCAGCTCCTGGAAACTGAACAGCACACCTTTAAACAATAAATGAGTAGTGACAAAATAAAAAATGAAACTAAGAAATTTCTAGAAATGAATGATAATGAGAACTCATTATACCAAAATTTATGGGACACAATGAAGGCAGTCCTCAGGGGAAAATTCATAAGACTAAATGCCTTTATAATAAAGACAGATAGATCCCAAATCAATAACCTAACCATCCGCCTGGAAGCACTGGAAAAGCAAGAAGAATCCAACCCCAAAATCTCAAGATGGAAAGAAATAATTAAGATCAGTGCATAAATTAATGAATTGGAAACCAAGAAAACAATTAAGAAAATGGATGAAACAAAGAGCTGGTTCTTTGAAAAATAACCAAGATTGATAAACCCCTGGCCAATTTGATCAAGCAAAAAAAAAAAAAAAAAAAGAAAGAAAGAAAGAAAAAGAAGAGGAGCTTCAAATTAACAAAATTTAAAATGAAAAAGGAGAGATCACTGCAGACATAAGTGAATTTGGGAGAAACATCAGATCTTACTTCAAAAACCTTTGTTCTACAAAATTGGAAAATGTGGAGGAACTGGATAAATTCCTAGACAAATGCCATCAACCAAAGCTAAACTCAGAGCAGATTAATCTCCTAAACCTATCACAGCCATCATGATTGAAAATGTAATAAAAAGAAAAAAAAAACCTCCCCAAAAAGAAGACTCCAGGACCAGATGGCTTCTCAGCTGAATTCTAACAAACCTTCATGGAAGAACTGAAGCCAATCTTTCTCAAACTGTGCCACACAATTGGAGATCAGGGAAAGCTCCCCAACTCCTTCTATGAAGGTGCTATCACTCAAATACCAAAACAAAGCAGAAATGCCACAAGAAAAGAAAACTACAGACATACCCTGATGTAAAGATCCTGAACAAAATCCTCACAAACTGAATTCAACAACACATCAAATCCATTATCCACCTTGATCAAGTAGGCTTCATTCCAGGAATGCATGGGTGGTTCAACATATGGAAATCTGTCAATGTAATATACCACATAAACAATGTTAAACACAAAAACCACATGACCACTTTGATAGATGCAGAAAAGGCTTTTGAGAAAATACAACATCACTTCATGATCAAAACATTGGAGAGAATCAGCATGGTCAGTTTATATCTTAACACAATAAAGGCTATATACAAAGCTCCTAAAGCCCAAATAACAATGGAGAGAGCCTGAAGGAATTCCTATTGAGATCAGAAACAAGACAGGGGTGTCCACTCTCACTTCTGCTCTTCAACATAGTACTGGAAGTCCTACTTCAAGCAATAAGACAGGAGAAAGAAATAAAAAGGATACAATTTTGAAAGGAAGAAGTTAGTGCTATTCGCAGAAATGATTCTATGTGTAAGAGACCTGAGAGCCTCCATTCCAAAACTCTTAAAGGTGATAAACTCATTCAGCAAAGTAGCAGGATACAAAATCCATGCACAAAAATCAGTTGCCTTTCTATATGCAAATGACAAAGATACAGAGAAAGAAATAAGTGACATTGTCCCATTTTCAAAAGCAACAAAGACAAACAAATAAATAAATAAAATACCTTGGAATAGCATTAACAAAGGAAGTGAAAACATAAGAACACTCAACAAAGAAATTGAGAAGGATTTAAGAAAATGGAAAGACCTCCTGAATAGGCAGAATTAACATTGTGAAAATAGCAATCCTTCCAAAGGCAATCTACAGATTTAATGCAATTCCCATAAAATCCCAACATTGTTCTTCACAGAGATAGACAAATTGATCTCAAAATTCATATAGAAAAGCAGAAGGCCTCGGATATCCAAGTATATCCTCAGCAAAAGAAACACCTCTGGAGGCATCTGATCTAAAGCTATAGTACAAAGCCATAGTAATTAAAAAAAAAAAAAAAAAAAAAGCCAGCATGGTGCTGGCATACAAACAGGAGTATAGACCAATGGGATAGAATTGAGAACCCAGACTTTGGGTCAAGTAACTACAGCTATTATATATTTGACAAAGGTCCTAACAATGTTAGCTGGAAAAAAGACAGCATCTTCAACAAATGGTGTTGGACAAATGGGATGACCATATGCAAAAAATTGAAATTTGATGCACACATCTTGCCATGCACAACAAAAAAGTCCAAATGGATCAAAGACCTCAATATAACACCAGAAACTCTGCTAGTACTGGAAGAAAAGTTAGGAAGAACATTCCATGGTTTAGGAATGGGAAAAGGCTTCCTGAACAAAACCCCAGTAGCACAGGATCTTAGACAATCAGTCAACCAATGGGATCTTATGAAGCTGAAAAATGTATTCACAGACAAACATACAATAAGCAGAGCCAATAGGTTACCCACAGAATGGGAGAAAATATTTGCTGGATATCCAACTAACAGAGGCCTAATCTCTAGTATCTACAAAGAACTCAAAAACCTAAGCAATAAAAAGTCAAACAACCCACTCACAAAGTGGGGCAATAAACTGGACAGGCAGTTCACAGAGGAAGAAATAAAAATGGCAAACACACATCTAAGGAAATGTTCTGCATCACTAATCATCAAGGAAATGCAAATTAAAACAACTATGAGATTCCACCTTACCCCAGTAAGGATAGCAAACATGAAAAAATCAAATGCAAACAAATGCTGGAGAGTATATGGAGAAATAGGAACCCTCATCCACTGTTGGTGGGAATGTAAGATGGTGCAACCACTTTGGAAAGCAAAATGGAGACTCCTAAAACAACTGACTATAGAGTTACCAAGAGACCCAGTTATTCCCTTACTGGGCATGTACCCTAAAAGTTCCATGCCTCAGCTCAAAGGGATTTACTCAATCATCTTTATGGCTGCTTAACTCATAATATCCATAAGCCGGAATCAACCCAGATGTCCATCATTAAATGAATGGGTAACTAAGATGTGATACATCTACACAATGGAATTCTACACAGCAATTACGGAAAACAGCACAATGAAATTTGAAGAAAAATGGTCGAACCTGGAACAGATAATTCTAAGTGAACTCACCCAGTAACAGAAAGATAAGTGCCACATAGTCTCACTCATCTACAGCTCCTAACCTGAATCGACCCAAATTGCTTACATACGTACCAAGCATCTCGAGGACCAGACAATAGGAAGGGTGGGGAGGAAGGGGAGGGTAAGGGAGAAGGTGGGGGACACAAAACTGGACCCAAAAGGCAATGGTACCATAAAACTCTACATCCTAAAAGACAGACCAAATGGTTGAACCTTCACCAGGCCCTTAGAGGGAATATCAGATTCACACAGCCCTGGAGTGAGTACAATGAAAACTGACCATTATCTCCTCCTGTTTCTGCTTCTCTCTCTCTCTCTCTCTCTCTCTCTCTCTCTCTCTCTCTCTCTCTTTCTCTTTCTCTTTCTCTCTCCCTCTTCCTCACATCTCTCTATCTCTTTTATATCACTTATCCTTTTCTTCCTTCTCTTCTTCCTGATACCAGCAGGTATCCACAATGAGTTTTTGATCACAGAGACCTACACAGTCTCCCAAAAGAAGATATATTTATGTCAGAGCACTTGATGACCCACCATAGGTTACTGGTAAGACCCTACTGCTGAAGACAACATACACTGTTGGCACATATCATGGAGTGACATGGCTGGAAGCTGGAAGAGAGTCAATCCTCAGACAGTTAGCAAGTCTAGTGCCAGAAGGTGCTACATAAGCGACTGGGGGATAATGACCAATATCTGCCCAAGCAATGCATGGTCTAACCTACTTATCAGCAAAATACCTGACGTGACGTTCATACAAGTGCAATAGTGGTGCATAGCCATGGTGGGAAACCAACTGCTCTCAATTTGGCTAACTGATCTGCTCAGTGGAATGGAACCCATAGCTGGATCTGGGAAACAAGTCAGAACCATATCCAAAAATGAGCCCACTCTCCATTAAACTCTCTCTAAAAACAATGGTTATCACAATTACTTGGCACTAACTTTACTCTCCATTGGAGAATCTGCTTCTCTTTTTCAGATAGATGCAGATCCTAAGGAGAGAACCACCCTATCATACCTCAAAAGGGCCCCAGCTGAAACTAAGAATAATTGGGGAAACATGCAAGAATACTGTTTTCTTGGTGAACCAGGAACCAGCACAATGGTGAAGGAGATAGAAACAGAGAACAATCAACCCCTACCAAACCAGATATCCAGAGACACAGAGGTGCCCAAGATCTCAACACAGAAGCAGACCTAATATGAACCCAACATGGCTCAGGGAAATTTGTGGAAGAGGGGCAGAAAGAATGTCATAGCCACACATTGGGTCATGATACACAGAGACATTTCCTCCTACCCAAAACTAAAGGCTAACCCCACAATGCACAACCCATATACCCCAACAAGGAGGGTCCCTGTGGAGGGAGGAGGACAGGGATGAGATTAACAATGGTACCAAGTTGACTATATTCACTGACTGCAAAAAAAAAAAAAAAAAAAAAAAAATCACAGCTTTTAAAATTTTTTTGGTATTTTATTTATTCATTTATTTGAGAGGGGGTGGGGAGGGAGGGAGATAGAATGGGCATGCCATGGCCTCTAGCCATGCAAATGAACTTCAAACACATGTGTCATCTTATGCACCTGGCTTATGTGCTGTTGCAGTAAGTTTTTCATTGCTGGCAGAAATCATCCAACCAAGAGCAGCTTGTGGGGTAAAAAGGTTTATTTTGGCTTATAGACTTAAGGGGAAGCTCCATGATGGCAAGGAAAACAACAACATAAGCAGAGGGTGAACATCACCCCCTCTCCAATATCAGGTGGACAACAGAAACAGGAGCATGTGCCAAACACTGGCAAGGGAAAACTAGCCACAATGCCCACAAGACCACCCCCTCTCCAAAATACACTTTTTCTAAAAGGTGATAATTCCCAAATTTCCATGACCTAGTTTTCAGAACACCTATGATTTGGAGGGGGGCACCTAAATCAAACTACTAAATTCTGCCCTGGCCCCCATACATGTTATAAAATTTAATGCATTCATTCAACTTTAAAAGTCCCCATAATTTTTATCAATACCAGTGATATTCAAACATCCTCATAATCCAAGGTCTTTTAACTGAGCCATAATACCAAAAAAAAAAAAAAAATCCCCCTCCAAAACCCATAATGACACAGAATAAACACTCATACTGAAAAATATGGCCCTGGGCATAGCAAAGAAATATTCAACCAATACAAGATTTAAACAGGGGAAACATCAAACTCTGTAGCTCCAAGTTCAACAACTCAAGTCAGTGACAAGTCTCCAAGTTGATACCTCTAACTAGCAGCAATCTCTGGAGTTGCAATTCTACCCCTCCAGCTAGGCTACTCAAAGTCCTGGAAAACTTCATCTGAGGCAGATAGCTCTTCTTAGCAGCCATTTTGTGGTCCTTGCATCTCCACTGGGTCTCCACTGCAATCCACAGTCCATCCTCACAGCTCTATCAGGTCTCCATGCAGGCATCTAGCAAACTTGCTTCACACTGCCCATGGCCATTTCCAAAACACAAGACTGTTGCAAATCCAATAACCCTCTCTTTCCTGCATTTCTTATACTCCATAGGTGGTGCACACCTTTAATCCCAGCATTTGGGAGGCAGAAGTAGAAGGATTGCCATGAGTTTGAGTCCACCCTGAGATTACATAGTGAATTCCAGATCAGCCTGAGCTACAGTGAAACCATACCTGGAAAAAACAAAATAAACAAAACAAAACAACAACAAAAACATAATACCAAGTAGGGTGTCAATTTGTTAATCCAAGAGGGAATAAAGCAGACTTTGAAAAATAGGACACTCCTTGAGTAATCAGACCCCTTCAAAAGACTCTACATTCTTCCTGTTGCCCCAGTGTAGGCCAACTGACCCAATCTCAAAGGTTGTAATCTCGCAATTGTAGCTGAATGGGCAGCAGTTTCAGGCCAAATATTTCATTTCTGTGCCTTATCCATGTGCTCACACCAATCCATTTCTATGCAATGCAACCATTCACAAATTCTCAAGACAGGGGTATAACAGCAAGGCTCTGATACAAACTGCTTCTAGTCCAATCCAAGAAACAGTCTTCCTCACTCTCATAAGCCAACCCTCCCAGTCTATAGTTCTCACTGCATTCAGGTCTTTCAACTCTGACACTACTGCAAGGCATCTCTTAGGCCAAGGTTTCAAATTCTTCCACATTCCTCTTGAAAATCAGTTCCAAAAGACCAAAGCCACACAGTCAGGTTTCTAGAAGCCATATCTCTCTCAGTACCAAATACACTGTTGCATTAAGGTTTGCATTACTGGCAGAAATCATCTGACCAAGAGCAGCTTGTGGGAAAAGTGGTTTATTTTGGCTTACAGACTCAAGGGGAAGCTCCACGGTGGCAGGGAAAATGACAAAATAAGCAGAAGGTGGATTTCACCCCCTCACCAACATCAGGTGGACAACAGCAACAGGAGAGTGCACCAAGCCCTGGCAAGGGGAAACTGGCCATAACACCTACAACCACAATTCACTGTCTCTGAGAGGTGTTAATTCCCAAATCTCCATGAGCTGGGAACCTAGCATTCAGAACACCTCAGTTTATGGGGGACATCTGAATCAAACCACCACATGTGAGTACTGTGTAATTGAACCTGAATCCTTAGGCTTCATAAGCAAGTGCTTTAAGTATTAAGCCATCCCTCCAGCCCAAGTTTTCTTTCTTATTGATGAAGGTTCTTATGTCCTATAAGGAACACTTACACTAAAATATCTTCCAGCATTTTTATATGGTGTTTTGTTGGTGCTCAAGCTAGGCTTGTGCCTTTAGCAAGCAATGAATCTACAATATCAGTACCTAAAAGAGATGGTGTGGGTCCCTGTGTTCTTGCTCCAGGGCTGGCCACATTCCCCTCAAAGGCGCCCAGGAAACTAGGGTGGGTGAGCGTGTGAAAGTAAAAGACTTTCGGGAGGAATTTCAGTGTGAACAGCTCTCTGTTTATTGTCAGGGAAATGGGTTTATAAGCATCTGAGGGTGGGGAAAGGGTCCCAAGGAGATTGGATGCACAAGGTTCCTATGGAAACATTCATTCCAGCATGTAAGCAATGGTGGGCAGGAGGGTGGGTTGAGTGATCTAGGGTCTCAGGGAAATGGGCTGTATGAAGATACTGGCTGATAAGGAGTTTCCTAGGCAACTGGCCAAAGGTTACAGGGTTATGGGCAGAACCTAAATTAAGGTGTTCCAAGCTTGGAGAGAGAGTGTCTCCAGTAACCCCGGAGTCCTTAGCCATGCCTAACAGCTCAGGCCCCTCTTCTGAAGGCTCCAGCCTGTTCCCAACAGGATGGGATTAAAAGCATGTGCTGCTGTATCTGGCTAAAAATTTTTGTTGTACATGGTCACTCACCTAGATTTAAGATGCAGAATAAGATTTAAATTCTTTTTCAACATTTTACTATGTTCTTTGCTGTTTCAGTTACCTTCTTGTTGCTGGGACAAAATATCTGATCAGAAGCAGCATAAGGAAGGCAGAGGGTTTATCTTCAACTTCACTTTTCAGGGGAAGTCTGTTACAGGAGGAAAAGCATGGTAGGAGTAAAAAACGTTGGTGTCATGTATTCATATCCACAGGAAAAAAGTAGAGAAAAAGAATTTAATACTGAATACTTAGCTCTCTTCCTCCCCTTTATATTGTCCACAAAGAACCACAGCTATGGTAGGTCCTGTCTCTGTTTTTTGTTTGTTTGTTTGTTTGTTTGTTTGTTTGTTTGTTGAGGTAAGGTTCCCCTCTCGCCTAGACTGACCTAGAATTCACTATGAAGTTTCAGCACAGCCTAGAACTCACAGCAAAATCCTACCTCTGCCTCCCCAGTGCTGGCATTAAAGGTTTGTGCCACCACACCCGGCTCAGTCCTTTCACTTTCACAGTTACATTCTCCTGCTTGGACAAAACACCCAACCAGAGTACTTGAAGGAAGAGGAGGGCTTATTTTCAACTTAAATTTTTTTTTTAATTCAAACTGATACATTTTATTTAACTTGCAAACATTTAAATCAACAGCACAATAGTAAAAAAAATAAAGAACTCTTTTAGTATTCTATTAGGGAAGATGCATGCAGTTTAATCTCTTTATTGACCTCAACTAGAGTGCAGTGACGCTTTTCTAATATACAATAGTTTTATTCATTCTTAAATTGTTAACAAATAATGGTTAATGTTTTAAAAATTCTCCAAAGACTTAAAGCTTACCATTTACCCAAACATTTGAGAAAACACAATATACCAATAAATGACTATTACATTAAAAAAGGGTCACATTTCTATCCTCTTAGCAGAGCCTAATTTATTCATCAAGGCTTCAGAGTCATGGTAATTTAAAGTGTCTAGTGCTTGAAGCAAACCAAGAATTACATTCCTAATTTACAAAGGTAGCTATAAGGAATATGTGTATTGTAATTCTAGGTACAAGTACTTTTAGAATTAAACCTCCATAATGTTCACATTTACAAAAGCCCATGCTACTTAGGCTTATATAGGTAACTATAATAAACATTTTCAGGGATTTTTTTAATTTTTAATTTATTTATTTGAGAGCGACAGACACAGAGAGAAAGACAGATAGAGGGAGAGAGACAGAATGGGCACGCCAGGGCTTCCAGCCTCTGCAAACGAACTCCAGACGCATGCGCCCCCTTGTGCATCTGGCTAACGTGGGACCTGGGGAACCGAGCCTCTACTGGGGTCCTTAGGCTTCACAGGCAAGCGCTTAACCGCTAAGCCATCTCTCCAGCCCGCATTTTCAGGTTTTTATGTAGTACTTGGATGATAAGAGAAGTTATGTAATTCTTCTGTTCTTAAAATTAGTGTAATTAAAAGTATATTACATTGGGAAGCAGAGGTAGGAGGATTGCCATGAGTTCGAGGCCTCCGTGAGAATACATAGTGGATTCCAGGACAGCGTGAGCTAGAGTGAGACCCTACTTTGAAAAAATAAAAGTTGGTGACAGAATATGTGAAGGTTTGTTAAAAGTTAAAGTTTATTCAGAAAATGAGTTTATCATTCCTGGTGTCATTATTGGTCAGCTAGATAACATTAAACATATCACGGTACATAGTTAAAACATTTGTTTTTAATTAGTGCAGAATACTTTATGCCAAGTCTGGAGTGTATTTTCAAATTAGGTTTTTGTACACATGTAAAGATACAATGTTTAAAAGAGTATTTGGTTTCTTATGGCAACAGAAAACAGTAGTAGGAATCGTGAATGTTTTACAATGGTTAAGATCATTTTATAAAAAGAATACCATAAAATTTGATTCAAAGTTCTTTCACTACAAGCCATTGTTTAAATTCATAAACTTCACATCTTGGTTGTTTTAAAATTATATGAATATCCATTTTATTACCAAATCTTTTTTTATACACAACATTTTCTAGTTTCTAACAGGTAAGGTAGGTGTTTCCTAAGGTGTCAGTGAGTTATTTGCCATTTTCTTTTTCTGCCATTTCCTGTTGGCGAACTGTGTCTTGTGCTGCTTGCTGCATGTTCTCCAGTTTTGCCAGAGTCAAAGATTTTAAGGGTAAAAGTTTGGGTTTACACATCACCATTGTGGTTACATCTTCCACAGACAACTGCCCTTGTTTTAGAAGAACTTCCCGGAACATTGACCTCACTTTTGCCATATGTAGACTGTTGGATATAGCACTTTTTCCTGAAAATTCTTTTTCTTGCAGCGTTTAGAATCCAACTTGGAATTATCAGGATGACTGAGATCTTGACTCAAACCTACAAGGAACTCTCTGGGCAACTTGGGTGCAGAGAGCACCCTGGGGGCGCAGACCGCAGGGATGATTCCTGCTTCCTAGCTATCACTTCCGGGCTCAACTTAAAATTTTGAAAGCAAGTTTTATTGTGGTGGAGAAAGCATGGCCAAGCAGAAGCTGGTGTCATATCAGCTGGGAGGTAGCAGCAAGAATGGGTTTGCTAGTGAACACCTAATAGAGCTAGACTAACAAACCTCAAAAATCCACCTCCAGTGAAACACCTCCTTTAGCAAGGTTTCACCTGCAAAGACTCCATCTGCTGGAGATTCAGTCTAAGTACTGGGCTTGATGTTTGGCTGAAAACCTTCTCCCAGTGACATGCAAAGCTTCACTTCCCAAAGGCTCTACCAGCTGGCCATTTAAGCTTAATTAAAATCACATGAGACCATAGGTGTGCTGGTTTGAATCAAATGTCCCTCATAAACTCATATATTCTGAAGGTTTGATCCTTAGCTGGTGACAATTTGGGAGATAGAGCCTTACTGAAGGTGTATCACTTGTTCTCCTGTTGCTGTTTTCTACCTGCTATGGCATGTTGTGATGTGTACCTTCTACTCATGCCATGCTTTCTCCTGTCATCCTGAGGCTTCTTGAGACTGTAAGACAAAAAAAAAAAAAAAAAAAAACTTCCTCCCATCAGCTTCTTTTGGTCAGGTGCTTTACCTCAGCAATGAGAAGGTAACAACAATGGAAGACATAATATTCAAAATACACATTCTGCCACTGGTCCCCATTCACTTAAGATCACTTGTGATTAACCTCATACTCAATCCTCAGCTAGTGGAGACTTTGGTAGGTGGAGCCTTGTTGGAAGAGGCATGTCACTAGGGGCAGAACTTGAGATTTATTAGTCCAGTTCCAAGCCCTTAATTTAGACTGTTCCCACCCAGATATGTGACAAAATATGAGCCATTCCTGCTTGTACCATGTTTTCCCTGACATGGTGAAACATCCTCCTCCCACCCCAACCTTTGAAACAGTAAGCTGAAATAAACCCTTTCTTATCATATGCTGCTTTTGGTTGAGTATTTGGTTCCAGAAATGCAAAGGTAAGTGCAACAGTCAATCAACAGTAGTGGCTTCTCCTATAGTGTCTATGACCTTTACAACTATAGATTTTGGGGGTAGGTGTTCAGTACCAATCATGTATACTCTCCCATAAAGTAAGTCTCAGATACAATCATAGAACAATTGGGCACCACCATACCAGTCATGTCATTACTGCACTGGGGGGAGGGGCCACATTTTATCTGGATAGTAAATTATTTAACATGCAGTTAAATGTTCATCAGTTGGGTAATCCTGTTGCTGAATTTTCTCATCCAGCAGCCTGAATAGCACTTTCAAGCACCATGCCAGCTAGCTGTGGAGAAGGGAGGCTTCCAGCTTAGTCCCAGCTTGGTTTTTTACTATTCTGCTACTGACACGTGTGTTGTCTTTAGCAATAGAGTCTTACTATCTAGTCCTGGTAGGTATCCAAGAAATTTATCAATAATCTGTATTTGGGGTGGGGGACTTCACTGGTTTCAATGACCAACAGTTCGTTGGGAGGTATTCCACCGCTGGCACTGGGAGTTTCCTACAACAACCTATGACTTTTGTGTGCAGAACTATCTACTCTCATATTTGGGGAAGAAACAATGCACTATTAAAGGCATCTTAATTTGTGTTTAAAATCAATGTACATATAACTAATAATGACCATGACTCAAAGTGACAACGATAGGAATAGAGATGAACAAGCTCATTAATGACAACATTGTACACTATAAATGATGAGGAGTAGGAGAACAATAGCTTTGTTACAAGCAGTCATCCAGGGACAAAGGCTCAAGGAGGACATGGATGACACCTTGCTGTCCTGGAAGGACTAGAACCCATGTCTGATCCAGTCTCATCCAAGATGGCTTCAAGTAACACACTTACTCAGCAGCTTCCTGCTTCTTCCTCAGCTTAGAACATCTGTGAGTTGGCCACTCCTGGGTCAGCCTCTGGAGTCCACCAGCCAATCAGATTTCTCCCTTATACACCTGAGCCTAATGATGAGGTTCATCTTAATTGAATGTTTAATTCATTAATGGGCCTGACATGTGTGTATAACTCTGTCTTGGCTATTCATTCTGCTGGCACCTGATCTCTCAGTCCTTGCTTTGGTAATCTCTCCCACTTCCCAGCCTGGCTGAGAAGAAGGGGGAAGGTCTTCTTTTTGTCTATGTGTTTTCTTACCTTGTTTGGGGGTGCTTTCTCATTTTTCTACATGTGTGATCTTTCTTTAAGCCCCAAGCCCTTCCACTATCTACTTTCTTAGTCTTCTCTGATCCGTCATATGAATGTGAAGGTGAAGGAGATCTTTTGGCTCTCATGCCTTGCTTTCCGTGTGTGGTGTGTGTGTGTGTGTTACAGAGGCGTTTCCTGGGAGGTTTATCTGAAGGAGATTCTCTTCATCTCCCCTCCCCTGTTCCAATTAGTCAGAGGGAAGAATTCTCTTCTGGCTTGAGTCTTTAAACTAGCCTTCCTCCTGGATCATAATCCTTCCTAATATAAACTTCATAATTCATAATTTATCCTTATCAGCATTATTTTTTACAATTATTTGCTAATACATATAAGAACCCAAAAGTTTTGGTCGACAGACTTGGGATCTCTTGCATCTGTATGAAGTTTAATCCCTCCTTGGACCCAAAATCCTGCATCATAACCACTGCCTATTCAACAGCAAGGTCTTTTGTTTTGTTTTGCTTTTTCAAGTAATTTATGTATATATTTATTCATAAGAAAAGAGAAAATGGGCACACCAGGGCCTCTTGCCACTACAAACAAACTCCAGAAATGTATGCCACCTTGTGCATCTGGCTTCATGTGGGCCCTGGGGAACTGATTCCAGATTATCAGGGTTGGCAAGCCAGCACCTTTAACTGCTGAGCCATCTCTCCAGTCCCTGTTTTCTGTGTGTGTGTTTTTGTTTTGATTTGTTTTTGTTTTTGTTTTTCAGTTTTTCAAGGTAGGGTCTCACTGTAGCTCAGGCTGACCTGGGATTCGCTATGTAGTCTCAGAGTGGCCTTGAACTCTCAGCAATCCTCCTACCTCTGCCTCCCAGGTGCTGGAATTAAAGGCGTGCACCACCACGCCCAGTCTGTGTTTTCTTAATATATTTTATTTATTTATTTATTTGAGAGAGACAGAGAGCAAGAAAGAGGAAGATAGAAAAAGAAAGAATGGGAAAGCCAGGGCCTCCATCCACTGTAAATGAACTCCAGATGCCTCCACCCCCTTGTGCATCTAGCTTACATGGGTACTGGGGAATCAAGCCTGAGTCCTTAGGCTTCACAGGCAAGTGCCTTAATGCTAACTCATCTCTCCAGCTCCTGTTTTCTATTTTTTTTTTAATATTTATTTATTTGCAAGCAGACATAGAAGAGAGAGAGAATGGGCACACCGGGACCTCCAGTCACTGCAAACAAACTCCAGATGCATGTGCCACTGTGCATCTGGATTTATGTGGGCACTGGGGAATTGAACCCAGGTTGTTAGGCTTTACAGGCAAGTGCCTTAACTGCTAAGCCATCTCTCCAGCCCCCCTGTTTTCTATTTTTAAACAAGATCTCAAGTTGGCAATCCTAGTGTCACAGCCCTCTAAGTAGCTAGGATTACAGATGTGAATATTTACTCTCAGATTCAACAGCCATTTTAAAAAGCTACTAAAGAAATGGCAGTTATTTCAGAGCTATTAATTTTAGAGGAGATATTCCTTTTAGTTAATGAAATATGTACATAGTTTTTTTTGTTTAAAGTGAAAATTTTATGTATCTACCTTTGGTTTTTTTTTAAATATTGAATAATTTTGTAGTATGTTATCATTAAAAGAATAGAGATTTTCACATATGCAGACATTCATATGATATAAAGAATTGTTTTTTGGGCTAGAGAGATTGCTCAATGGTTAAGGTACTTGCCTGTAAAGCCTATCACTCAAGTTCAATTCCTCGGTACCCACAAAAAGCCAGTTGCACAGGGTGGCACAGGTGTCTGGAATTCCATGCTAGGGGCGCTGGCATCCCTATTCTCCCTCTCTCTCTCTCTCTCTCTCTCTCTCTCCTGTGTCTCTCCAGGGCATGAGGGTACACACCTTTAATCCCAGCACCCAGGAGACAGAGATAAGAGGATTGCTATGAGTTCAAGGCCAGCCTGAAACTACATAGTGAATTCCCAGTCAGCCTTGGCCATAGCAAGACCCTACCTCAAAAAAAGTATTGTATTTTAATAACATTTATACGCTCAGCTTAAGACATAGAACAATACCAATACTTTACAATGTTCCAACATGCCCATTCATAATCCTAATCACATCACTGATCTTCCTAAGGCCATAAGGTAACCCACCATTCTAAGTACATGTTTATCATTTTCTTACTGTCAGCTTTATTACATATATACTCATCCCTAAATAATATTTTAACTTTTAAAAATTGTACTTAATATAGAATTATTAATTTGTGTTAATGAAAGATAGCTCCAGTTAGGTCATTTTTCACTGCTAAATACCATGCATCCCACTGAAAAAAATATGTATTATATATTCTAGCATATTCATCTGAATAATTTTTTTTTTTTTTGTTTTGTTTTTTGAGGTAGGGTCTCACTCTAGCCCAGGCTGACCTGGAATTCACTATGGAGTGTCAGGGTGGCCTCGAACATATGGCAATCCTCTTACCTCTGCCTCCTGAGTGCTGGGATTAAAGGCATGTACCACCATCCCTGGCTCATCTGAATACCTTAAGAACATTTTTGTGAACTTTACCAAGGAAAGAATATTCCAAAGTCACTAATACCATTGTACACTTAGGGCATGATAACTTTAGACACACTGAGAAAAAGACTGGTGACTGACAAAGAACACTATCAGGTTAAAAGCTAAAAGACCACGCCACCTAGCCACTTTATTTTCTCCTCCCTGCAGAAAAATTATGCCTTTTTACTAAGGTACAGTATGAAAACTGTATAAACTTAAAATATACAATGTGATTTGATAAATATTTTAGTTACTTTCTTGTTGCTGTAACAAATACCCAACCAGAAGCAACTTATGGAAGCACAAGGATTTCACTGACTTAGTTTTGAAGGGAAGTTTAATCATGGAGGGGAAGACATGGCAAGCCATGCAGAAAGCACAGGAAGAACAGGAAGGCCAGACTACAAAATCTCTAAGTCTGCCTCCACTGACCCAAACAGTGCCACAAGCTGAAGCTGAGGACCAAGTGTGTTCAAGTGTATGACCCTATGGGGGACATTTTACATTTAAACCACAATCAAGATAATATATCTATTAGTTAAGAGTGTATGTGTATCTATGTATGTGGTGAGATATGTAAAATCTATTGTCTTAGCAAATTTCAAGTGTACAAGATTTCTTGAGTCACCCTTTCAGGCTTCCATCTCATCCTTTGCTCTCCTCTAATGAGTGCCCTGTCATGTCCTCTTTTTAGTCTCCTCCCACATACTGAATTCTAAGAAGAGATCTATGCAGTAATCTGAAGATTCAGTAGTCCAATCAGATTCATAAGGATCAGAGATCTTACCTGGCATCAGCTTTACTGATAATTTCAAGGATCTAAGTAGTGAAATAAGGATATGAGGCACAAGGGACCCATACAGGACAACTGACCTACTTCCCAGACCTTTTCTCATCAGGGCATACCTATACACATTAACATTTAAGTTCTCTAAAAACAGAAGCAGCTCAATTACACAGAAGAAAGTCATATTAGACTTTGTAATACTGTGACCAAAATAGCAGACAGAAAAAACCTAAGGGAGGAAAGGTGTGTTGTGGCTCATTGTTTCCGAAAGATTTCAGCCTGTCATGGCTAGGAAGGCAAGGAAGAGTTGCTCAGTCCAACATGTCAAAAGGATGTGGTGGAGGTTTGTACACATTGCAGTAAAACTGAAAACAGAGGAGGTAGTGTCCTAGAAGAATAGAGTCTTGAAGAAGACAATGCGAAGATTAATATATAAAAGGAGGTAATGTTAACTGGGAGACTGCAGAGCTTCCCAGTGTTGGCTATGTGTCACAAGCATGTACAGAAAATAAAGCACCTCAATACACAAATGCAAGAGAGGCAGGTACTATGTAAATCACTTACAAAGGGCCAAGAAGCTTCTGGCTGAGGCTTTTGGGGTTTATGTCTTTTCCAACCCACTAGCCCATTCCCATTCTCAGGAGTGCCTTTCTTCTTCTTTTTTTTAATTTTTTTTTTTTTGGTTTATTTTTTTTTTGATTCTTTTGATTTGTTCTTTGACCTCTTTGAACATATTTATAATCATTCTTTTGAACTCTTTCTCAGGCATTTCCTCTAACTTGTTCTCACTGGAGGACATTTCTGATGCATTAATACTTTTAGGTGGATTTATATCATCTTGCTTTTTAGTGTTTCTTGTGTTATAATGTATATATTTTTGCATCTTGGATTAAGTTAATGCTTGGATTTTCTAGCTAGCTGGGTATTCTTAGCTGTATCAATTGATTTGATGTAATATATTTTCAGGGTAGGAGCCTAAGGTGTTAGGTGTGGCTCTTAAGACTCCCAGAGTATCTACAAAGATGTTCTTAGGGGTTGAGTTTCCCTGCTATAGGAGTATTCAAGCAGGCTGAGTGGAATAAAATACAGGTAGATTCTAAAATTTAACTAAACACTATACCCATTCAATCAAAAACAGCCCCGAGTATGTATGCAAGAGTAGTTATTATAACGACCAGATCCTCTATCAACAAAGAGGTTAAGATTTCTGGTCTGTTGAGGGATCCAAGTCAGTTTGCAACCAAGTGAGATTATGACCCTTCCCTGGTGCAATCCCAGTTACCTTGGATGATTTTGGTCTCAGTCAAGTTGCTGCCTGGGTCATAGGGCTGCTGTTCTGATTTCTGGAGCTGGGCACTGGCTTTTCCTGCGGGGCAAACCGAGCCTGGCAAGTGTGGCCCTGCAGATCAGCACCCCTGTTGCTGGAACTGCTGCTGCTCAAGCTGCCACTGCTGGGTCTGTAGCCGCTGCTGCTGAAGGTGCTTCTGCTGGACCTACTGCTGCTGCTGCCTCTGCTGCTGCTGTAGCTGCCACTGCTGGAGCCACCATTGCTGCTGAAGCTGCTGCTGCTGTGTCCACTGCCGCTGCTCCTGAAAGACCCCCCAGAGGGAGACCTTCACTCAAGTCTCGAGATAGCACGCACCCAAAGACACACGGGAGACCCAACTTGATGCAAAAGCATGAGGCTTTATTCGGGAAACCAGAGCTCTGGGGTCGACTCGTATCTCATGCAGGAGACAGAGGAGTTGACCCTGAGCCCTATTGGGTGTTTGTTTTTATAGGGCTTTTAGCAAAGAAGGGAAAGGGGAGGGGGTCTCACAAGGGCATTTGCCAAGCTTGTACAGTTATGTCTACATATCTTATTTGTGCATAACCAGAGTCCTTGGTCAGGCTGTCTTGGGAAACTATTTTATTATTTTGGTTTTTCTCAAAACTGTATTTTTGTTTATCCTCTTCCCGGGACACAAAGTTTAGGTTGACCCGACCAACCCATATCTTGGGCCACCTGCAGCCTATCTTTTAGCCTATTTTTGATTTACTCCTTTCTGAATATACAGTTCAGGCTGTCCCCTAGCTGTAGCAACCAGCTGTTTCTTCACTAAGTTTACTTGAAAATATTCTATCCTGCCTTTCATTCCCCACTTCTTTTTCTGAATAGTTCTAATCCTAGAACTTTTAATCTGTATGGCATTCCAATCAAGCTCCATAATTTTATTTGAGGAACTTTCAAAAAACTTATTTTAAGTAAACTTTATCTATGACAACAGGAACGTATGGTGTAGACAGTCTATTTTCCTTTTATTTCTCCCTCTCATGAGAAGACACTCCAACTGCTTTAGGGGACTGGGTCGAAGACATCAGATCATTTACTACTTCCTGCTGAATGGGACATGAAGTGGAAACTTGTTGCAGTTAGAGAATCTCTCTTAGAGAGGGGAACTATTTTAATGGACCACAGAGCGTAGGAAGATACTGAAAAGTGAGCACACAGCAAACTGGTCTTTTTGTAGGTCGAGGGAATCCAGGTAGACAGGCTTGGATTGTCTCAGGACCATCTGAGGATGAGCTGGCTGAGATTTTCTTTCAGAACTGTTTATTAAATGGCACAGTAGTATTTAACATGGCTTGTAAAACAGATGAGATGTTAACAGAGTTATCAGAAACATATATATAACATTTAATCTTGACAATAAAGAGCTATTGGGTGCCATTAAAGGCTATACAAATATATATATTTTTGGTCTCAGAACTTATTTATATCCCCTCTTGAATAGCTCTTGTATTACTTAATAGGCCATTTATATATTTAAGCTATTTTTTTATCTTTGGTTATACATTTTTCTCTCAGTGTTTAAGACCACGCAGATAGCCAAAAGTTAATTAAGGATTAATTTTGGAGGTCATTAATGGCTCTCCAAAGAGACTTTAGGGACACAGGAGTAGCTCCATAGCTTACTGGTGTCTTTTGCCTGTTAGGATGAGTCAGGGCCATGCTGGCCAAGTAGTTTTCCCTTTTTTGGGAAGTCAGGAGGACTGATTGCTCCTCAATTGTGATTCTCTTGTTTCACATTGTACACCAGTTTTGTTTGGGTCTCCATATCCTCCCTGCTCAGGAAGACAGGTGACTAACCAGGGGGCCAGTGTAGAAGTGTTCCATCATCTCCAGTGGCCTCATGACATGGGAGCACAGGCCAAAATATTGACACTTTTTACTCCAATGATTCCAATTGGCTTTGGCTTCTACATAGGTGATTAACACACTTAGAAAGGAAGTTTCACCATCCTGGATGTACATACATATAGAGCACATTTAATTACTGAAATAGATTTAACTAAAGAATGGCACAGGGCTTCTAAAATCATTTTGTCCTATCTTTAAAATTTTTGTTGTACTGTGGTAGTATAAGCCATATATCTGAGGTATAGAAAGTAGGCACATCTCACATTTTAAATATCCAACATTTATAAATATAGGCAGAACCTGTTACCAGTCTTTAAAACAGTACCAGTTGATTTACAAACTTAACTCATTTAACCTAGAAAACAAGTAAGACAGTATAAGGTCTTAGCACCTGTGTGAAAACATCTTTGATTAGTTCAGATACCTGTGTGGGTACAAATTACCCAGAGAACATTGGAAACAGAACCATGGAGCTTGAATTTTTTTTTCCTTTTTTCTCAGATGAGGACCATTGTTAGAGCATGAGGCTGTGCCCTAAAGTAGGGAATATGTCTTAAGGGTTAATTTTGTTATAAGCACTGGACTTAAGATGCCAAAATCGAGACAGTTACTTTACATACAACAAAGTAGAATCTGGTCTTTTCTGAACCCAAACAGCTAGCTAAATATTAATATAACCCTTGATAAATCTTGAAAGAAAAAATATTATTTGACAACCAATGATTTTGGCTTAAACTTCATAACTATTGATTTCATGTACCACAGAAATTTTTATTAACATAAAACAATTTTAAGTTTTACCCATGACTTAAATTTGATAAAGCTCAAGCAAACTATCCCAACATACTTCAGCCTGAAAATTTCTTTCTTTTTTCACATCCACACACCTTTATCTACATACTTTAACATTCTGATCTAAGTACCACTTTTGAGGCATTTTTAACAAGCACTCTATGTCCCAACATTGAAAAATTCCTTCCCAGTTTCTTTCTTTTTGGGGCATTCACGAACCCAACATCCTCTTTCCTTGCAATACGTACATTGATCCTTCTCAAGGGGCTTCCTAAAAGCTCTCAGGTTCCTTTTTCCTTGTTTGCTTGTTGCCCAGGTACCCTGGCTGTTTAAGTCTTCCTGATCCTGATGCTCTTTTTTTTTTTTTTAACTCCTATCACTGCAGCCAATATCCTACTTAAGTTCCTTTCTTGTCTCCTTTCCCGTTTATTTTCTCTCTCTTCTGCTTTCTTTCTCTGTCTTTCTTCTCTTTTTCTCTCTCTCTCTTATGATAAACCTTCTTAGCTTCTTTAATTATGTCTGTCAAAGCTAGATCTTGTAAACCCTCCAGATGTTGTAATTTCTTTTTAATGTCTGGAGTGGACTGCCCTATATATGTCATTGTTATTGCTGCCTGTTGACCCAGAGAAGTAGGGTCAAAAGGAGTATATCTCCGGTAAGCCTTCATCAAGCATTCTAAAAACACAGAGAGAGGATCTGTAGGCCCTTGGAGGACCTCTCTTATCTTAGCCATATTCATAGGGCAGCGGGCAAACCCCCTGAGACCTGCCATCAGAGCCCGGCAGTAGACTGTCAGTCGCTCCCTACCTTCTGCCAAGTTGTAATTCCATTCAGGTCAGGTGAGAGGGAATCCCGCATCAATCTCATTTGGGAGCTGGGTAGGCTGTTCATTTGGGCCTGAGACATGCTAGGGTCAGGGGGAGGACCAAAGGCTCATAGGGGCAGGGACACAGTGGAATCAGGTCCTTTGGGACTTCGGCTTCTAGTCCCTGCAGCGGGTCCATCTCCTCCTCCCTCAGCCAAAGCTGGAGCAGGGAGAGCAGGGGGGTAAGGTGGAGGAGATGGAATCAGGGCAGAGGGCCACTCAGGAGGGTCCTCTATTTCAGGATATATTTTGGGCTGAGCCGAGGGGTCCGGGGCCATTTGGCTTGGTTTTCTCGTGGCTTGTTGGGCCACTGCCAGGACTTGGGAGCCTGACCATGGCGGGGGGTGGATCCAGGGCTTGACCCACGTGGGGGATCCGTCATTAGGCTCTCCCAGACCAGGATGTATGGCTGTTGATCTGGATGAGAATGTGGTCCCTTCTGAAAAACAATATTCTTAACAGCAGAAATAATGGTTAGATCAAATGCTCCCTCTGGCAGCCAAACAAAGGAGCAGAAAGTCCGCTATTTACCTTTTTTAATTTTTACAGATAAGTCATGAGCCCTACTTCTAACTTCAGAGAAATGAGATACCGTCAGAGACGGGGGGAAGGGGGGTCATCACAGAATGTCCCATAATTAGAAACAAGAGTCCACAAACAAACACAAAATAGATACTGATAAAAAGAAACCAAAAACTGTGACGCCTCCAATGTGTCCAGAACAGAAAACCAAATGCAGTTTCAGATGGAAGATGCCTCCATGGTTTCTCCTGAAGGAGAAATACACAATCTTCCTTTACCAGATAGGAGACTGCCAGCCACCCTGACTCTCCTCAGATCCCAGGGCGTCCCCCAGGATTGCAGCCTGTGGTCCTGCCAACCACCGTTGTCAGGTCCTCACAGTCCCAAACAACAGCTGCCCAAACCGAAATTAAAACAGATCAGAGCAACAGAAATCACAGAAATCACTCAGACAAACACTCAGACAAACACTCAGTCAGACAAGCGGCGCGGCAGACATTTACATTGTTTACCTCCAACGGGGTCTCCGGAGTCCTGGGTAGACGTGCAAATCCCCGGATGAGCCCCCAATTGAAAGACCCCCCAGAGGGAGACCTTCACTCAAGTCTCGAGATAGCATGCATCCAAAGACACACGGGAGCCCCAACTTGCTGCAAAAGCATGAGGCTTTATTCAGGAAACCAGAGCTCTGGGGTTGACTCGTATCTCATGCAAGAGACAGAGGAGTCGACCCTAAGCCCTATTGGGTGTTTCTTTTTATAGGGCTTTTAGCAAGGAAGGGAAAGGGGAGGGGGTTTCACAAGGGCATTTGCCAAGCTTGTACAGTTATGTCTACATATCTTATTTGTACATAACCAGAGTCCTTGGTCAGGCTGTCTTGGGAAACTATTTTATTATTTTGGTTTTTCTCAAAACTGTATTTTTGTTTATCCTCTTCCCGGGACACAAAGTTTAGGTTGACCTGACCAATCCATATCTTGGGCCACCTGCAGCCTATCTTTTAGCCTATTTTTGATTTACTCCTTTCTGAATGTACAGTTCAGGCTGTCCCCTAGCTGTAGCAACCAGCTGTTTCTTCACTAAGTTTACTTTAAAATATTCTATCCTGCCTTTCGCTCCCACTGAAGCTTCTGCTGCGGGATCTGCTGCTGCTGCCGCTCCTGGGTCTGCTGCTGCTGGGTCTGCTGCTGCTGCCACAACTGGAGCTGCTACTGGTGGGGCCGCTGTTACCGGTGATGGAGCTGCTGATGTTGCTCCTGAACTCTGCTCCTGCTTGGGTCCTGCTGTCGGCTCAAGTTGGCGTGGCCAGGTCCCAGGACCGCTGCTCTGTTCGCCGGAGCTGGGCTCAGGCAGTGGGGGAGGGGAGGGAGCCACAGCTGCTCTGGTTCTCTCGCTGTTCCACGTGTTCTTCTGCCTTGCGGTCTGCTCCTCTGTTGCTCACTGCCGCTCTCCCTTCACGTTTCCTGAGTTGCGGAGAGCGCGGGTGTGGGGGAAAGCTCCCACACCTGGCTTTTCCTGCGGCTGGAACCGAGCCTGGCAGCTTTCTGGTGCGCCGCCGCCACAGCGCTTGGCCAAGCTGCCGGAGACGCTTTTGCTGGCCTGTACGGGCTCTGGATGCTATGGATCTCTCCTACTTCTCCGCTGCCGCTTCAATTTCCTATACACCTCACTTTTTAGTAAAAGTTTGTATTTTGCTGAATTTTTTGGTCTTTTTCCCCCTACGCTGCTTTGGCGTGGTATCTACGCCACCATCTTAACCAGAAGTCTCTTGGTTTATTTTTATTTATTCATTTGAGAGTGACAGACAGAGAAAGAGGCAGAGAGAGAATGAGTGCGCCAGGGCTTCCAGCCATACAGATGAACTCCAGACGCATGTGCCCCCTTGTGCATCTGGCTAACGTGGGTCCTGGGGAATCGAGCCTCAAACTGGAGTCCTTAAGCTTCACAGGCAAGCGCTTAACCACTAAGCCATCTCTCAAGCCCCCCTTCTTCTTCTTTATAAACTGTTTGTACTTCTATTACCTTATTATGTGTGTTTGGCATAATTCATTGTGAAAAGATATACAAACCTTGAAACTTCAGTTCAGTATAGCCTTTTCTTCTCCTGCCCTTGACTCTCCATTGTATCAATTTTAGGGATTATGGCAGCAGCCCAAGCCTAAGTTCTCAGGCCTTTGACTTCAAACAGAGAATCATGCCATCAGCTTCCCTGCTTTTGAGGCATTCAGACTGTGCTGAGATACACCACCAACATTCTATGGTCTCTAGTCTATAGATCACTTTTGATCAATAATGGCATAAACCAATTCCCTGTATTATTCTCTTGTCCTATATCTCTATTGACCTATCATCTATCTATTTCATCCATCTATCTGTTTATCTATCTATCTACCCATCTATCTATCTATTATCTATCTAATGTTATTGACTTAGTATCTCAAGAGAACCCTGATTAATTCAGATTTTGGCAATAGGGGTAATAGTTGTAGAGAAACGGAGTTTCAAGGCCACGTTCTGACCAATTACTTTTGGACTTTGTGGAATTGGTTTTCTAATCTAATTAGATCTAAAAAATGCTAAGGATTCTCCTTCAGGTAATACAGGGAGCATTGATAACCCATGGCATGAACTGTTTGTAGTTATTAAAACAAAAATCTCAGAGAGAATCTCTGAAGAGCATTGATATTTAATTAAGAAAATGATTGAAATTAGGATAGCAGAGGATTATGATACCATAGTAAACTAGGAGTTCATTTGGGAGGATGAGGCATGGTAACGGATTTAAGGGCAACAATGAGGATTATGACAAGTATTTTTGATGTGTTAATTCTTGATCACAGTGGTTAATAAAGAGCATTGTCTTCCCATGTTTGGACACAGTTGCTAGGCAAATATCTTTGCAATAGCATGAGGTTGAGGAGGCCTCTGAGCAGGTATGTGGTTCTGGCTGTCTTTTGGTGATCATTGTTACCAGGTAATCTTACATATGAGTTTTTCCTTCATAACTTCCTGGATCTACTTACTCTGTTAGACAAGGTGGACATAAGTGACCCTATTTTGCTTATAATTAAGTGTCACATTTCTTTTCATTGAGAAATAAAAAAAATGAATTTGATTCCCCTAATTCACCACTTAGAAGAGACCAGGAATTTATATCTCCATGTGTGACACTTAGCAACATCTATAGAATACCAGGAACAATGATGTTGTTGGTTGGTTACTCTGAGCATAAGCATTGGATAAATTATTAAGAAAAAGGATGAGTATATGGCTTTAATTTTTTTCGGCTCCAGATCCACACACAAGTAGCATAAGGGTTTCTAAAGGTGCCCTGGGCCAGAATTTTCTTGACTAAAGCCCCAACGTTGAAATTGCCAAAAACAAACACAAGTCATTGGCTAAATGACAAAGAAAATTAAATTCTGCCTTTCACAGTATTTACTCTTAAAGTGGAGAGAAAACCTAAATAACTTTCTTGTTTCCATTGCTTTTAGTCACTTGCTTTCATCTGACCTTAAAAATGGCAAATTCAAACCAGGCATGGTGGAATACACCTTTAATCCCAGCACTCAGGAGGCAGAGGTAAGAGGATTGCCCTGAGTTCAAGGCCACCCTGAGACTATATAGTGAATTCCAGATCAGCCTGTACTAGAATGAAACCCTACCTCAAAAAACCAAAATAAATAAATAGAAATGGTGAATTCTAGAGGTCATGCAGCTGAGCAATGTATCATCCATCTCTTATTAGCTTCACTGTGAATGACATCTGTGACTTGTGAGTTGTGACAGTGGTTGCCTGGGCTATTTTTCAGGAAGTTTAAGGCTGCTTTTATCAAAATCACTGACTTCTCACTTAGGTCTAAGTAGGTATCTGATAGATAACTAAAACAGGACGAGAAAGCATGACAACTCCAACTTCATACTATATCTTTGCTCTTTTCATCATTAGGTCAGCCTTGCTTCTGTTCAATTCTGCGCATTATACAAGACAATCATTTATTTAGGGAATGTTTGCCCAGAATACTTGGTGCAATATTACTATATTTGAGATTTCCCTAATCCCCTTCTCCCCTTCTAGACTGATGTTACCAAGGTGAGGATAAATGACATATCTCCAAGATTTATGGGGCACCACAGCCTTGTGATTACATGCATTCCAACCACTAGGTTTTTATAATACATCGTTCCAGACCACTAGAATACCTTAGAAGTTTCTGGTCATCTTTTCTAACCTAAGACTTCTGTTTCCTTTTTACCTTAAGGTAAAGGTAGCTTAAACCTTATTCTTAGCAAAGGTGATGTTTATTAGCATGCTAGTCTACCATCTCATTGGTTTTCTTGGCTTACCAGATAAATCCTTTTCCTTGCACCAAAAACTTATTTCCTGCGGGTATGGTGGTGCAGACCTTTAATCCCAGCACTCAGGAGTCAGAGGTAGGAGGATTGCCATGAGTTTGAGGCCACCCAGAGACTACATAGTGAATTCTAGGTCAGCCTGGGCTAGAGTGAAATGCTATCTCAAAAAAAAAAAAAAAATCTTCTTTCCCATTCATTAGGCGCTTTTTGAGCATCAAGTAAGCAGACTTGGACTCAGTAACAAAGGCATTGTTTGTATTGCATTGTGAAAATGTGATTCTCCAAGGTGGGATGAAGATGCATGGGAAGAGCCAAATAAAGTTGTGGACATCAAACTTCTACATCCTGATGAGCTTTACAGGCCAAAAGTAAGCCCTTCTCCCTATTCCCAGAGGCAGAAGCACCTTCTCCCATCATGAAGTTGACCTTCTTCCTCTGTCTGAAGGGTTCTGATTCTGCATTCTTTGGAAAATAGTAATGGCCTCCCCTAAGGCAGTTGTCAGGTGAGACAATGGTCAGTCTCCTCCACCCCTCATTTTTGCTTCTAAACCTATAATTGTACTATATTGCAAAAGAACAACTTGAATTTTATAATATGTATAAGAAGAAACTCAGAGAACATGTATAGAAAGTATGCTAATAGTGTAGGATAACTTTGGAAGGAACTGAAAGTTGTTTGGGGAAAAATGTGTTGGTATAGGCCCAGAAAGTAGTGATTCTGCATCCATTACTCTATGTTAGGGATTTGGGGAAAGTGATAAGTTTGTTTATTTATTTACTGGTTTAAATGGCTAAAGCAAGTTGGAGATAGCAAGTCTCCCTTAGTTTACCATAGAAGAAGAGATGCAAAGGCTTAAGAAAATTGGCATGATAGAGTGGACTTATCACATAAAACCAATTCACTCATACTGAGAAGGTCAAAAGACATACCTTGTATTGATCATTTGGGAAACAATAAGGGAAGAGATTCCTAGCATTGCTAAAGAGTTTCATAATTTCATGTCTCTGTAATCTACAATTTACAGTGAAACTACAGTGGCTCAATTGGAAAACTTACATGCAATGAGTACAATTAAATCCCCAGATGGCAGGGGCCAAGTGACAGCTCTCAATCACCAAAGGCAAGTGGTCATACATGCTGTGACAGCAGAGGAAAAGCAGCAATCAAGTTGGTCTTAACCATGTATGTCTATGGTGTTGGCTAGTTAATCATGATATCCTTAGTAGACTAAATTCTTGGTTGGACTGTACAAACATATTATTTTAAGATGAACACAAGTAGCTGGAATCATAAAAATAGATCCATGGTGGTCATCTCATGAATTCCAGAATGTGCAATTGGGGAATATATAAACTTGGTAGTAGTTAATGGAACCTCCACCTTTCTTTAATTTCTTCTTTTATTTCTCTCTCTCCCTCTTTCTTTTTGTATTTCTTCTATCTTTATTTCTTCTTTATTTTTGAGACTGTGAGAGTGAGAGAGAAAAGAGTGAGAGAAAGAGAAACAATTGGTATGCCAGGGCCTCAGCTAGTGTGGTGGTTTGATTCAGGTGTCCCCCATAAACTTAGGTGTTCTGAATGCTAGGTTCCCAGCTGATGGATATTTGGGAATTAATGCCTCCTGGAGGGAGTGTATTGTTGGGGGCAGGCTTATGGGCTTTATAGCCAGTTTCCCCATGCCAGTGTTTGGCACACCTTCCTGTTGCTGTGGTCCACCTTATGTTGGCCAGGGGGTGATGTCCACCCTCTGCTCATGCCATCGTTTTCCCCTGCCATCATGGAGCTTCCCCTCGAGCCTGTAAGCCAAAATAAATCTCTTTTTCCCAGAAGCTGCTCTTGGTTGGGTGATTTCTACCAGCAATGTGAACCTGACTGCAACAGTAAAGTGGTACCAAGGAGTGGGATTGCTGCTAGACACCTGACTATGTGGTTTTGGCCTTTTGGAGCTGATTTTCAAGAGGAATGTGGAAGGAGTTGAAGCCTTGGCCTAAGAGACGCCTTGCAGTGCTGTAAGTACAGCTTGATGGACTATTCTGGTCAGAGCTGAAAGACCTGAAGGCAGTAAGAACTATGGACTGAGAGGTTTGGCTTATGAGGGTGAGAAAGAGCTTTGCCTATACTGGACTAGCAGTTTGTATGAGAAGCTTGCTCTTATGCCCATGTCCTGAGAAGTTGTGCAGGGTTGCTTTGCGGAGAAGTGAACTGGTGTGAGCAGAGGAATATGGCACAGAAAGGAAAATCTTTGGGTGAACTGCTGCCCGTTCAGCTGCAACTGAGAGATCACAACTTTTGAGACTGGGCTAGCTGACCTGCACTGGGGCAACAGGAAGAATGTAGACTCTTTAGAAGGGGCCTGAGTGCTCAAGGAGTCCTGTTCTTCAAAGTCTGCTTTATTCCCCGCTGGATTAACAAATTGGCACCCTACCCGGTATCGTGGAATATAAGAAATGCTGGAAAGAGGGTCATTGAGTTTGCAACATGGTCTTGTGTTTTGGAAATGGCCATGGGCAGTGTGAAGCGGGTTTGCTGGTTGCCTGCATAGAGACCCCATGGGGCCATGAGGATGGACTGTGGATTGCAGTGGAGACCCAGTGGAGATACTGGGACCATGAGATGGCTGCCAAGGAGCTACTGCCCACTGAAGTTTCCCAGGACTGTGAGTAGCCTAGCTGGAGGGGTGGAATTGGAATGCCAGAGACTTGTTGCTGGTTAGAATTATCAGACTTGGAGATTTGTCACTGGCTAGAGTTCCTGGACTTAAAGGTAGAGTTTGATGTTTGCCCTGGTTGTTTTAAATCTTGTATTGGTTGCTATGCCCAATGCCACCTATTGCATTGTGAATATTTATTCTGTGCCATTATGGGTTTTTTGAGGTTATATTTTGGTATTATGGCTCAGTTAAAAGATCTTGGACTATGGGCATGTATGAACATCATTAGTATTGATAAAAAAAAGAAACTATGGCAAAATCTCTGGGACACAATGAAGGCAGTTCTAAGAGGTAAATTTATAGCCTTAAGTGCCTATATTAAGAAATTAGAAAGGTCGCAAGTAAATGACCTAATGCTTCGCCTTAAAGCCTTGGAAAAAGAAGAACAAGGCAAACCAAAAATCAGTAGACGGGAAGAAATAATAAAGATTAGGGCAGAAATTAATGAAATAGAAACAAAAAGAACAATCCAAAGAATTAATGAAACAAAGAGTTGGTTCTTTGAAAGGATAAACAAGATTGATAAACCCTTAGCAAATCTGACCAAAAGAAAGAGAGAAGAGACACAAATTAATAAAATCAGAGATGAGCAAGGTAACATCACAACAGATTCCAGAGAAATTCAAAAAATCATAGGGACATACTATAAAAGCATATACTCCACAAAGTATGAAAATCTGAAAGAAATGTATGATTTCCTTGATCTATATGACCTACCTAAATGAAATCAAAATGAGATTAATCACTTAAATAGACCTATAACAAACAAGGAGATCCGAACAGTTATCAATAATCTCCCAACTAAAAAAAGCCCAGGCCCGGATGGATTCACTGCTGAATTTTACCAGACTTTTAAGGAAGAGCTAACACCATTGCTTCTTAAGCTTTTCCAGGAAATAGAAAAAGAAGGAATTCTACCAAACTCCTTCTATGAGGCCAGCATCACCCTGATACCAAAACCAGACAAAGATAGAACAAAAAAAGAAAATTACAGACCAATCTCCCTCATGAACATAGATGCAAAAATTCTCAACAAAATATTGGCAAACAGAATACAAGAATATATCAAAAAGATCATTCACCCTGACCAAGTAGGCTTTATCCCAGAGATGCAGGGATGGTTCAACATACGCAAATCTATAAATGTAATACATTACATAAACGGGTTGAAGGACAAAAATCACATGATCATCTCATTAGATGCAGAGAAAGCATTTGACAAAATCCAACATCCCTTCATGATAAAAGTCCTACAGAGACTGGGAATAGAAGGAACATATCTCAATATAATAAAGGCTATTTATGACAAGCCTACAGCCAACATATTACTAAATGGGGAAAAACTGGAAGCTTTTCCCCTAAAATCAGGAACAAGACAAGGGTGTCCACTGTCCCCACTTTTATTTAATATAGTTTTGGAAGTCTTAGCCATAGCAATAAGGCAAGAGACACATATAAAAGGGATACAAATTGGAAAGGAAGAAATCAAGTTATCATTATTTGCAGATGACATGATTCTATACATAAAGGACCCTAAAGACTCTACTAGCAAGCTGTTAGAGCTGATCAAAACCTACAGCAATGTAGCAGGATACAAAATAAATGCACAGAAATCAGTAGCCTTCATATATGCTAACAACAAACACATAGAGGATGAAATCAGAGAATCACTCCCATTCACAATTGCATCAAAAGAAAATAAAGTACCTTGGAATAAACCTAACCAAGGAAGTAAAGAATCTATACAATGAGAACTTTAAAACACTCAAGCGAGAAATTGCAGAAGACACTAGAAAGTGGAGAAACATCCCTTGTTCCTGGCTTGGAAGAATCAATATTGTGAAAATGGCAATCTTACCAAAAGCAATCTACACATTTAATGCAATCCCTATCAAAATTCCAAAGGCTTTCTTCATGGAAAGAGAAAAAACAATCCAAAAATTCATTTGGAATCACAAAAAACCTCGAATATCTAAAATAATACTGAGCAACAAAAAAGAGGCTGGTGGTATCACCATACCTGATTTTAACCTATACTACAGAGCCATAGTAACAAAAACAGCATGGTACTGGCACAAAAACAGACATGTAGATCAGTGGAACAGAATAGAGGACCCAGATGTAAGCCCAAGTAGCTATAGCCACCTGATATTCGATAAAAATGCCAAAAATACTCATTGGAGAAGAGACAGCCTCTTCAGCAAGTGGTGTTTTGAAAACTGGATATATATCTGCAGAAGGATGAAAATAGATTCTTCTCTCTCGCCATGCACAAGAATTAAGTCCAAATGGATTAAAGACCTTAACATCAGACCGGAAACTTTGAAACTGCTAGAGGAAAAAGTAGGGGAAACCCTTCAACATATTGGTCTTGGCAAAGCCTTTCTGAATACAACCCCAATTGCTCAGGCAATAAAACCGCAGATTAACCACTGGGACCTAATGAAATTACAAAGATTTTGCACCGCAAAGGACACAGTGAAAAAAGCAAAGAGGCAACCTACAGAATGGGAAAAAATCTTTGCCAGCTATATATCTGATAGAGGATTAATATCTAGGATATACAAAGAACTCAAAAAGTTAAATAATAAGGAATCAAACAAGCCAATCAAAAAATGGGCTATGGAGCTAAATAGAGAGGTCTCAAAGGAAGAAATACGAATGGAATATAAGCATCTAAAAAAATGTTCTACATCACTAGTTATCAGGGAAATGCAGATTAAACCTACACTGAGATTCCATCTCACTCCTGTCAGAATGGCCACCATCATGAAAACAAATGATCATAAATGTTGGCGGGGATGTGGAAACAAAGGAACCCTTCTGCACTGCTGGTGGGAATGCAATCTGGTCCAGCCATTGTGGAAAACAGTGTGGAGGTTCCTAAAACAGCTAGAGATTGATCTACCATATGACCCAGCTATAGCACTCCTAGGCATATATCCAAAGGACTCATCTCATTTCCTTAGAAGTACATGCTCAACCATGTTTATTGCTGCTCAATTTATAATAGCTGGGAAATGGAACCAGACTAGATGTCCCTCAACAGATGAGTGGATAATGAAGATGTGGCACATTTATACAATGGAGTTCTACTCAGCGGTAAAGAAAAATGAAGTTATGAAATTTGCAGAAAAATGGATGGACCTGGAAAGTATTATACTAAGTCAGGTAACCCAGGCCCAGAAAGCCAAGTGCCACATGTTCTCTCTCATATGTGGATCCTAGCTACAGATGACTGGGCTTCTGCGTGAGGATGAAAATACTTAGTAGCAGAGGCCAGTAAGTTGAAAAGGAGACATAAAGGGTGGAGAAAGGAAGGGAGGATGATACTTAATAGGTTGATATTGTATATATGTAATTACAATGATTGTAATGGGGAGGTAATATGATGGAGAATGGAATTTCAAATGGGAAAGTGTGGGGGTGGGGAGGGAGGGAATTACCATGGGATATATTTTATAATCATGGAAAATGTTAATAAAAATTAAAAAAATAAAACTATGGGGACTTTTAAAGTCAGACTGAATGCATTGTATTTTACATCATATATGGATATCAGTTTATGGGGGCCAGGGGTGGAATGTGGTGGTTTGATTCAAGTGTCCCCCATAAACTTAGGTGTTCTGAATGCTAGGTTCCCAGCTGATGGATATTTGGGAATTAATGCCTCCTGGAGGGAGTGTATTGTTGGGGGTGGGCTTATGGGCTTTATAGCCAGTTTCCCCATGCCAGTGTTTGGCACACCTTCCTGTTGCTGTGGTCCACCTTATGTTGGCCAGGGGGTGATGTCCACCCTCTGCTCATGCCATCGTTTTCCCTTGCCATCGTGGAGCTTCCCCTCAAGCATGTAAGCCAAAATAAAACTCTTTTTCCCACAAGCTGCTCTTGGTTGGGTGATTTCTACCAGCAATATGAACCGGCCTGCAACAGCTAGTGAAATCAAACCACTCACCATTACCCACAGTGACCCAGTAACAGAAATTTTGATACATATTGTTGTAACTGGCCTAGAAGTATTAGCTCCAAAAGGAAGACAGCTTCACCAGGTGTCCTAACAACGATTCCATTGAACTGGAAGTTAAGGCCACCATCTGCCACTTACTGTTCCTCATGCTCCGAGTCAATAGACTGAATGGGAGCTACTGTGCAGTCTGGGATGACTGACCCAGACAACTGAGGAACTGTGCTGTTAGTCCACAATGGAACCCAGGAAATCCCTGCAGTTTCTCTAAAGATGGTTGGTGATTAAGTTCAATCATAATCTAAGACACATCAATTCAGACTGCTAGTGGCTGACACATTTCAGGAATGAAGGTTTGGGTCACCCTGTATATTAGTCAGGATTCTCTAGAGGAACAGAAACAACAGAATGGATTATAAATGGGATTTATCACTGGTTTGCAGGAAAAAAGGCTGCAGTCCAACAATTGCTGTCTGTGGGCTGGTTCAGCAGTCCCAATCTGGTACTGAAGGCCTGGGGGACACTGGGAGAGTCGCTGGTCTTCAGTCCAGCTTCAAGGGCAGATAAAGCTGAGTTCTGCTTCTGATGTTCACAAATGATAGCAGCAATGGTGTAGATGCATGCACCAGCAAGACTATCTACTTCCTTCATCAATCCTTGGAAACACCCTTCTAGAAATGCCCAGAAAGCATGTCGCTTACTTTATTCCTGTTCTGTTCAAATTGATAATTACAATTAACCTTCACACCCTGCAAGATAAGGAACCATGGTTGCCTCCTGAAGGCAATGGGAATTAAGAATGGGTAGTAGAAGAATGTACTTACAAACACTGGCTATGAGCACAAGAGCAGTTATAAAATGAGGATAATAGATAAATATTTCCTCCATATTTTTTAAGAACTCATCAATATATAGATATATGTACACACATTTTAAGCTGTATATATATTCTATTTTTAATTGATTAACTAATTTATGAGAGAGGGAATGGCATGCCAGGGCCTCCAGCCACTGCAAACGAACTCCAAATGCATGCACCCCCTTGTGCATCTGGCTTATAGAGAATTGAACCAGGATCCTTTGGCTTTGCAGGCAAATGCCTTAACCAATAAGCCATCTCTCCAGCTCCCTATATATTCTAATATATCTTTGTTTACATTCTGTTATTCCTGTAGTTTATAACATAAAATTTACTGAGTTAATGTCAGTATTGAAGTTTGACTTCACATCATAGTACTTAAATCACAGGGTATTAGGAGAAGAGTAAATATTACCCAAGGAACTTGTCTTCTCTTCTGGGGGTGGCAATAGTGTAACTTGGAGATATAGAATAGTTTGAACATGTTAGGTGGCACTGCCTGTCATTGTCTGTATTTGTACACCAAGTATGGGTTGAAGAGAGATATATGGGTACTACACTGACAATTATGAAGTTGTGATGTTTAGACTTACTGGATTAAGGAACTTGGTGAAACATTATTTTTGGTTGTCTTTGAAGAGAGAAATTACCACCTGAGTTTGAATTGACTAGAGAAGGAAGAATTGCCTCTCATGTAGGCAGCATCTACTTGGTTAAATGTAGGGGTTGAGATAGAGAAGAAGAGAGAGAATATTCATTTATCTGGCTCCAAGAGTTAGGGATACACTCTTCCTCTTCTGTCCTTGGTTCTTATATGTTTGGACTCCAGGATTTACCTTTCTTTTCTTTTTCTTTTTTTTTTTCTGTATTTTTGAGATAGGGTTTCATTCTATCCCAGTCTGACCTGAAACTCAGTCTAGTCCCAGGTTGGTCTTGAACTCACTGATCCTCTTACCTTTGCCTCCCAAGTACTGAGAGTAAAGGTGTGGGCCACCACACCTTGCTTTCCTTCCTTGTTTTATTTGGAGGCCTTTGGGCTTGAACTGAGCAATGCTATTGACATTTTGAGGTCTTCAGCTTGCACAGTGTTGAAGGACAGCCATCATAATCATGAGCTAACTCCCCCATCAATCCCTCTTTCATGCATCACACAATTGGTTCTGTTTCTCTGGAGAACCCCGGTCCATCAGCAATCTTCCATTCACAGAACTTATAAGAAACCTGCTAGCAAAAGGGAAAAGTGGTATGCAGAGTTCCAGGCCAACCACCATAAAACAGAATATAATAAAAAGAATGAATGTGAAGGCTTAAAGATGTTAGTTTAATAATCAGCACCAGGCACAATCTGATTCCATATACATCTCCTATTAAACTTCAACCTAACTGGAGCAATTTGTAGCTAATGCACTTCCTAGTCTAACAAGCTCCACAATGCATGCTAAGTATGCAGTCAAAATAGTTACCTAGTTTAGCTAGCACCTGGGAGTTTAGCTGCAGTAAGGCCTGGGCAAACACTGAATACACCATGCTATCTAAAATAGAAAAGTTAAATGTATTGCTTAAATCTTACTCAGAAGTTGTCTGTGTCCCCATTCTCAGCTTCTTCTGAAATACCACCCTCAGTCCAGTCCTCTTTTGATAATCATTCCTATCAGCAACAGCAGAATTTGTGAATTTGTGCATTGCTTTTAAAATATGGCATCTTTCCAAAACAAATGTATCATCACCTCCAGTTGTTTTTGTTTATGGAAACCAGTTTGCTGGTCTTCAAGCATTCTTACTTGAAATGGTGAATCTAATACTTTTTTTCAACCAAAAAGAAGTAGTCAAGAAGAACTTGTCTTTTCTATTTTTGGCTCATTGTGCCTCCATTTATCTTCAAATATTGCCAAAATCATCCCATTATGTTTGAGTCAAAAAAAACTCTAATAAACACTGTTGGAGTTTAAAAGGATATAATTAATTATTTCAAAATTATTTAAATACATCTATCCTTTCAGTGAAAGCTCACATGTCAGCAAATTTGTTCACCTTCTATTCCTGGGCCTTAATTCCTAAGAAGTTCTGACTTGAATGTAGAATTCCTATAGAGGTGGCTGGAAGAGAAGGTGCCTGTGCCCTTGTGATACCTCACTAACTCGTTCTGCATATACAGGAAGCACATATCGTCAGTCCTAGTTCACCTGCTTTTCACGGGGATTCTAAATCCTCCAATGCTTCCTTTGACAGTTCCCAGGGCAGGTCTTTCCATCTGTTCCTTGGACTCCCCATTAAGCCGACACTATCACAGCATCCTGTTTTCCCTTTCCTGTTCCTAACCGCACTTACTCAGAGAGAATGACAACGTTTGTTCTAATTCCTTGCCATAAATCTCCTGGGTTAGCTTTTTTTTCTACCTTAAGGTCTTTTCTCTGAAGGTACAGCTCTCTGGTCCTTTCCCTTTTAAAACCCAGCCCAAAATGTCCCATCATGGAAATAAACATCTCCAAGTTAGTTCACAGAAGATGATTTAACAGCAACAAAAGAAACTGAAGTATGTTATTTGTGCTAAAGGGCTATGGGAACAGCTATGCAATCTGGAGTGATGTTGAGCTAAGACACATTTTGTCAAGCAGCCCATTTTGCAGACATCCTGATGTGTGTCATCCGTGTTGTGGGTGACCTGGAACATATCACATCGCCTCTCGATGTCTCAAGTTCCCTCACCTGTAAAGAGAAATTTGATGCTTGCCCTGCTGACCTTATAGGGTTGTTTTGAGGACTAAATGTGACCATTCATTTAGTAACTATTTTCTACAAGCCTACCATGTCCCAGGTCTACTCAGAGCTAGGGATTGTTAATAAAATATTGAGTTTGGAAATTCATATATATACTTGCATGTCATCTCACTGCAGTAATATCCTCTTCTGTGAATATATCACACTAAATTTATGCATTCCACTATTGGGCATTGGGGTGGTACCTAAGGTTTTGGTTATTACAGAAATGGCTATGGACACACTGGACTATATTTTAGTAAATTTTACACACCTTTCTGTTGAGTCAATTACCTTTTAGCCTCCCTTACTATTCCAGAATATCTCAGGTTTTTGCTAGTAAGCTGTAACATCTCTGTAGCCCTTATCAACATGTACTTACAACAAAAATCACCTTTTGGACTAGAGAGATGGCTTAGCAGTTAAGTGCTTGCCTATGAAGCCTAAGGACCCTGGTTCAAGGCTCAATTCCCCAGGACCCACGTTAGCCAGATGCACAAGGGGGTGCACATGTCTGGAGTTCGTTTGCAGTGGCTGGAGGCCCTGGCATGCCCATTCTCTCTCTCTCTCTATCTGACTCTTTCTCTCTCTCTCTGTCACTCTCACATAAATAAATAAAAAGTAACAAAATAATTTTTTAAAAAGTCACCTTTATGTACCACTGCATTGTGAGCTAAAGTTCACACAATTGTTTTGTATGCATTGTACATGTTTATAAGATTACACATGGTAAGAGGTTACTAGAATTTTACTTATTTACACATGTATAAATATATTTACAATGTCTACATATAATACAAAGGTGTTGGGGGTGAAAGCTTTTTCCAAGTTTTAATATTTTTAAAGTAAATTTCAATGAGGTTCTTAAATTAATCATGATATGTGGATACACACAGGTGACAATGATGTAAAAGGAATCTACAGGGGCTGGTGAGATGGCTGAGCAGTTTCAGGTACTTAACTGTCTGAGATAGATTCCCCAGCACCTGAGTAAAGCCATATGCAAAGTGGCTCATGTGTCTGATGTTCATTTTCAGTGGCAAGAAACCCTGGTGGGTCAATACATGCAAATACATACACACACACATGAATAAATAAAATAATACAATGACTTTAATTTATGACATGTTACTATAAATAGCTACCCTTTTGATTTAGTTAGGCATCTTTGTTTATTATCACTGGATATTGCAACTTGCTTCCATGAGTCAATTTAGTTGAAGACAAGGTGGTCAAGTGTTCACACTAGCAAATTATTCTAAAGCCACAGGTCTCCTCATTTCCAGGAGAAAAGGCTATAAAAAGGTAGGAGTGGGAGAGGTTCAGTATGGCAGTGCATGAGTTTAGCCTTCAAGTGGAGCAGTGTCTTTGTTCTTTTTTAAATTTTATTTTCTGTGAACATGCAGAGATATAGGTATCATTCATGCTGGCATTTTTGAATACAATTTGTTTTAGTTGATTCTCATCCTCTTGTCTCTACGTTATCACCCTTCCTTCTGTTTACATACTACATGTGTCATTTTACCATTTCCTCACCTCTCTTCACACTCAGTTTTATGCTTATCCAAGATGCCCATTAACAGATGAATTGATAATGAAAATATGGTGCCAGGATACTGTAAAATCAAGCTCAAACTGATCTGGATGATGTTTCCCTGCTGGCCAGCTGCCCTAGTACTGAAAAGTGCTATGTTGGCTACTGGAGGACAAAAGTCATCAACAGTCTTAACCTGCAGTGGATCCTGCCTGCTATACAACCAACCAGCCAGGCAACATGTACCCACTGGTGCAATAGTGGCATATAACTTTGAGGATAACTCTTGGTGGTTTAAGTGTGTATGTCCCTCATAAAGTCTTGTTAAAGTTTTGTTAAAGCTTGTAAACTTGGGTCTCCAGTCACCTGGCTGGAGGAGATGTCACTAGGGGCAGGTCCTGAGGTCCAGCTCAAAGGTGTGTTTGGAGGCAGATCTGAATTCCAGTCCAAAGGTGTGGAGAGAGCAGTCTGAGCTCTGGGAGTCCTGCTTGCTATCAGTTCATGCTTGCTTGTGTGCTGCTTTTGGTGTTGCTGGCTGGTGGTGGTTTCTCTCTCTGCTTGGATTTATGGATGGGAGCCAGCTTCTTCCACCATTGATGAAACTTCCCTTGGATCTGTAAGCTTATAATAAATCCTGTTCCTTCTCATAAACTGTGTCTTGTTTGGATGTTCATCCCAGCAATGTGGAGCTGTCTATGACAGTAACTAACTGCTCTCTGGTTGGATTCTAGGCTAGCTACATGGGAGGCAATTCATGGCTGGTACTGAAAACCTAGTCACAAGCCTATAGCTTGAGAGGTCATAGACCATATGGGAAAACTGTCACTTTTCTTTGGTTCAATGAAAATAGTACACCCGCTCTTTTCCGGTTGGAACCATGGAGGGTGCCGAAGAGAAGAAGAAGAAGGTTCCTGCTGTGCCAGAAACTCTTAAGAAAAAGCGAAGGAATTTCGCAGAGTTGAAGGTGAAGTGCCTGAGGAAGAAGTTTGCCCAGAAGACGCTTCGAAGGGCAAGGAGGAAGCTTATCTATGAAAAGGCTAAGCACTACCACAAGGAATACAGGCAGATGTACAGAACTGAGATCCGCATGGCTAAGATGGCCAGGAAAGCTGGTAACTTCTATGTACC
This sequence comes from Jaculus jaculus, assembly GCF_020740685.1. Taxonomy (NCBI): domain Eukaryota; kingdom Metazoa; phylum Chordata; class Mammalia; order Rodentia; family Dipodidae; genus Jaculus; species Jaculus jaculus. The sequence goes on from NC_059112.1 coordinate 53,640,122, forward strand.
TGCAGAACCCAAACTAGCCTTTGTCGTCAGAATCAGAGGTATCAATGGTGTGAGCCCAAAGGTCCGCAAAGTGTTGCAGCTTCTTCGCCTTCGCCAGATCTTCAATGGCACCTTTGTAAAACTCAACAAGGCTTCCATTAACATGCTGAGGATTGTGGAGCCATATATTGCATGGGGCTACCCAAACCTGAAGTCAGTAAATGAGCTAATCTACAAGCGTGGCTATGGCAAAATCCGTAAGAAGCGAATTGCTTTGACAGATAACACTCTGATTGCTCGATCTCTTGGTAAATATGCCATCATCTGCATGGAAGATCTGATTCATGAGATCTATACTGTGGGGAAACACTTCAAGGAAGCAAATAACTTCTTGTGGCCCTTCAAGCTGTCCTCTCCACGAGGTGGAATGAAGAAAAAGACAACCCACTTTGTGGAAGGTGGAGATGCTGGCAACAGAGAAGACCAGATCAATAGGCTTATTAGAAGAATGAACTAAGGTATCTACCACAGTATTTTTGTACTATGGTCAGTTAATAAACATTGACTGCTGTCAAATTGAAAAAAAAAAAAGAAAAAAAGAAAATAGTACACCCATCAAATGGCCTTATAAATGCATATGTTTTATGTCCATGTATTAATGCTGTTCTCATTTTTTGTCATAGAAGTGTCTGACAACTGGGGCAACCCAAGACTCCTCAAGATGATAAAGTGTCACTTGAATGCTCAGCACTGAATGGGACATCTTCATCACATTTGCTGGGCTTCAGGAAACATTGAGGAGGTGGTGGTAGAAAGAATATTAGTGCTGCTCTCCTCACTTGCCAGAGAAATTTCTTTTGGATGGTGGCTGTAGACACTGGGGAGTCTCAAAACTCATCAAAGTGCTTAAAACTAGAGCCTCTTGAGAGTGCTGCAGAGGACATCACTGCCACACCCTTCAGGGCAGAAAGAATGTGAGAGCCCAGAAGATGGGAAGGGGTACTTTGTAACATTACCCCTTGGACGTTAAGGGACTGCACTTGTGTATTCATGATCTCACAGTGGAGGTCGCTATCTTCATAAGACCTGCACAATTTTGTGTCCTTCAACATTTCTACTCAGATGATGGAGAAAGGGGAGTAAAAGAATGAAACATCAAAATAGAAGAGGGACTACATGGAAAGAGGAGCAGGTTCACTTGAATTGGAATAGGGTAAGGAAGAACTAATGAGCATGATGGGCAGAGATTATAATCAAATTACAGCATGTTCATGTATTTAAATTCCAGACAAAAGGGCTGGAGAATGGCTTAGTAGTTAAGGCACTTGCCTACAAAGCCAAAGGACCCAGGTTCAATTCCCCAGGACCCACATAATCCAGATGTACAAGGGGACACTCACATCTGGAGTTCATTTGCAGCAGCAGGAGGCCCTAGCATGCCCATTCTCTCTCTTGCTCTCTCTCTCTCTCCCCACCTATTTATCTCTCTCTCTCTCTCAAATAAAGAAAAATAAAAAGAATTTAAATTCTCAACAAAAATCTGAAAAAATACATTTATTTTTTAAATGTGAAATATGCACACAATGGAATTCTATTCAGCAGTACAGAAAGCCAAAATTATGAAATTTTCAGGAAAATGGATGGGCCTGGAACAAATCATATTAAGTGAAATGATTCAAATTCACAAAGACCAAAGCCACATGTTCTTTCCAAATTGTGGGTTTGAGTAGTCTTCAAACATCATATTTTCAAGTATCTCATGCACTTTGGTAGACCTAATATATCAGTGAGATACCCAGGAGAGGAATAGGGGAGCTAAGGGGAGTAAAGGGGAGCTGAAGCCCCACATAAGTGAGATAAACAGGAGCCAAGCTCCTAAAGAGCTTCATACAAGAGTACCACAGAATCTTTGGCTGTGTGTAGAATTGGGTAGCACAAGGCAGGAGAATACCTGCCAGTTTATCAACCTTGACCTCAATGTCACTGATACCTTGAGCACTTCTGATTGCTCCAAGTTCCTAGCTCTCTGTACACTATCCTTCCCACTGAGCCTCTCAGTGTTCATACTCAAGCCTTTTTTTTTTTTTTTTTTGAGGCAAGCCCAACAGACTGCTTTTTTTTATGTGAGAGTAAGAGAGCGAGAGAGAGAGAATTGGTGCAACAGAGTCTCCAGCCACTGCAATCAAACTCCAGACACTGGTGCTGCCTTGTGCACCTTGTGCACCTGCATTACTCTGTGTCTGGCTTATGTAGGACCTGGAAAGTCAAACATGAGTACTTAGGTTTCTCAGGCAAGCACCTTAACTGCTAAGCCATCTCTCAAGCCCCATGGTTCTTTGTTATTCCAGAACATCCAAGCATCACCCCCACATCTATCAATCCTTTCCTCATACTTGTGCATTTCATCCAGGTCCACCTTGGACTCCACAGGTCCCTATTAAATAGTTAACTCATATGCTCTGTAATAGGCCAAACTTGGTGAATCAACAGTCTACTTCCCAGCCACATGCCTCATTTAGATCAGGGGAATATCACTAGATAAGAGCACATGTGTATGCTCACTGGTCATAACATTAGATCATGGATATGAATCTCAAATACACCCTCCCTCCTGCACAGCTATATAGTGCTCACTCATCTTTTCTTTTTCCACTTCCACATGACTATGCCTCACTTTCACATGGCCTCCTTATTTTTTTCTGTCTGCCTTCTATGGCTAGAAGGCCTCATAGTTGTTGAAAGAATTACATGAAGCCCCTTTAATGCACTTGAATAGAGACACTTTCAGCATTCAGTAAATGTCAGCAACTGCTTGTTATTACTTATACACAACTACCTTAGTGACTTCCCTACAGGCATCCCTGTCTTCCAAACCAGAGGCCAGCCTCCTTCACCTTCTCCAGATCTTCAGTATTGCATTTCCCCTACTGCATTATTAACTTGCCTCTCTGTTAGCTTATATAGATGAGCATATACACAAATTCTAGTACCTTCCATCTAAAATATGAATCTCTGGAAACAGAAGTACCTCTACTTTTGCCTCTCTGCCTTGCCCCATTAATGCCAAGCTTCTGGGTTTGTTTTGTTCCTTGGAGGTTCTGTGTATGTGGGGTATACATGTAAATGAAGGTTTGTATGTATGATGGCACATGTGCACATGTAGAGGCCAGAGGCTGAAATCAGGTATCCAGGGTAATTTTTCTCCACTTATTTTTGAGATACATTCTTTTACTATGTAGTCTCAGGGTGGGCTCAAACTCACAGTGATCCTCCAACCTCTGCCTCCTGAGTGCTGGGATTAAAGGTGTGTGGCACGCTTGGTTCTTCCTATTTAGGGACTCTCTCACCATGATTGTGTCAAAAGAGTCGACAACCCCAGGTTGCTACATTCTCTCTTGTCCCTCTACAATCATTTCCTATGTGATTTCATCAATGCCAACTATAAACTGATAATTCCACAAAATCTTTTTCTAGCCCAGTCTTTTCTTGTAATATTGTTTTCACTACTTATCTCATACCTAACACATTGATTCCTAATCACTATGATTTACATACATTATCTTTCATTCTAGAAGTTTTCAGTATTTTTCACATGTACTTCTCAAAATCATCTCAGATGTAATACACCCAAAATAAATAATGTCCTCCCACTCTCTGCCACACCACGTCTTTCAAATCCAGAAGATAACTTGGCAACTTTCTTTCATCTCCATCCAATCCACTGAGTCTTTTGAGGATCTTGACAGACAACCCACCAGAGGGGAGAACATATTGCAAATCATCTATTTCATAAGTAGTCAATATTTATAATATAGAGAACTCTTAAAAATCAACTACAAAACAATCTAATTCAATAGTAGGCAAACAACTCAAATAGACTTTTCTCTATGAAGATGTACAAATGATCAATAAATAAATCACCAATCATTAAGGCAATGCAAAACAATTTCATAGTAATATGCCTCTTTATGCCATGCCCATCAAGATTGTAACTATTATTTTTTAAAAAAAGAAAAGAAAAGATCAAGATAACAAGGGCTGGAGAGAGTTAAGAAACTAGGAATCCTTATGCTGTGTTAGTCGAATGTAAAACAGTGTAGTCATTTTGAAAATTAATATGGAACCTCTTGAAAAATAAAAATAGTCACACTATCCAACAATACCATATTTGGCTCTATATCCAGAAGAAATGGAAGAAATATCTGGCATGTATCCACATATTCATTTTTCAATACACCAGTGTATTTTACTATGTTAATCACCAAAACATGTATGTTAATCACAGCAATTCTCAGAATAGGCCAGAAGTACAAGAATCCAAATGTTCATGAGTAGTTGAATGTGTAGAGAAGATGGTGCATATACATAGATTGTTGTTCAACTTTTAAAAAATTACTATTCAACAATGTTTTAATCTCATTTATTTACTTATTTGAGAGAGAGAAAGGGGGCACGCCAAGGCCACTAGCCACTACAAATGAACTCCAGATGCATGTGCCACTTCGTGCATCTGGCTTACATAAGTACTGGGAAATCGAAGCTGGGTCTTAGGCCTTGCTGGCAAGTGCCTTAATGTCTGAATCATCTCTCCAACAAATCTCAAGAATCCTTTTAAAAGATGAGACAACTCAAAGCCAGGTGTGGTGGCGCCTGCCTTTAATCCAAGCACTTGGGAGGCAGAGATAGGAGGATCACCATGAGTTCAAGGCCATCCTGAGACTACATAGTGAATTCCAGGTCAGCCTGAGCTAAAGTGAGATCCTACCTCGAAAATCCAAAGTAAAATAAAATAAAAAGAGAGAGACAAGTCACAATGTACACACTTTTGAGATCAATTCTTGCTGGAGGCAGAGGTAGAAGGATCAGGAGTTCAAGGCCAACTTGAGCCAGGGCCTCCCTCACACTCTAGTCCTCAGACTCCCAAGTGTTGAGATTTCAAGTGTCCACTATTGTTTTTTCGTGTCCATTACAATGACCTTCCCCAGTGCAATAGCCTCCACTTTAGAACTCATCTCAACATGGTCTTACCGTGGCTGCAATCTGTATCTTCTGCCCTTGACTAAACTGGATATGGAGTGTGTGTGAAACTCTAAAAGGGATATCTTCTATATGAGATCACTGACAATGTGAGACTGTAGAAGTATAAAACTAGGAGCAAAATCATTCTGTTTGGGCTAGGGGTTGGGAGGGGGACCAGCCTTTTATTTTTGGCTCGCCAAAACAGATACCTCCAATCTCCGCGCTGCGCGTATCCGGGAAAAGTGTTCGCTAGGTGTCGCTGGTTCTCCACTGTCAGATTCCTGGCTGTGGTTTCTTTTTCAAAAGCCCAGGGCAAGGAGACCTCCAAGACTTGTCAATAAACTAAGCTCCAACCGGGATCGTCTCGTTTGGGAGCAGTCAGACCTCTAAAAACCCAATGACTTTCTGTCACCTGGCTGTCCCTTTATGAATGGTTTAGTTCATTGAAAGATTAGAATAAAGGCATGGGTTCCCGATCGCGCCTCCCCAGCGCGCATCATTTTCACAAGTATAGAATAGAAAGAAAAAAATAATCATTAGATTTGCGTGCTGGAATTTTTATGTCATTAGAATCGGGAGAAGTTTTTTCTGACGAATAATTTACAGCAAGTAAGGACAATGGTAGGAAACCATGAGAATAAATCCCAAAGTTCACATGAAGAACCCGGCAAGGTAGCAAATTCAATGGGATTTGGCGTTAGACAAAGCCAACTTTGACTTCTGATTTAGTCACCCAGTGATGGTCCGAGAGTCTCGGTTGTAATGTCTGTGAATTAGGAGGGTTTTATTTATTTTTATTTTTATTTATTCATCGCCACCCAGAATGTGTACTCCAGGTAAAATAAAAGTCTGGGGTTTCGGGCACATTGCTGCTACCTTGGCCTGTATCTGGCGATGCTTCTCTCTGAAATGTGGTAACGCTGGCTCACCGGGTGCCAAGCCCTGCAGGGATGGACGCTCTGGGCCCGCGGCGACCCGGGAACATCAGCCACTGCAGCGACTGTCCGGCGAGCGGGCACCTCATCCTCTCGGACCGCAAGCAACACACCCGCCACTGGCTTCGTAGGAGCAGCAGCGAAGGCTCACGATCATTTCCTACAGTCACTGTCGTGGCCTGCTTGCGCCTGGCAGGAAAGGCGACCTCCTAGCTCTGGCCAGGCGCGACAGAGACGTTGGGCAGCACCCCTGGGGCGCGATGCCGTCCCTGGGGGGAAAACCGCTTCGCAGACTTGACTCTCCCCGGGAGCGCAGAACCTCGCCAGCAGCGCCGGGTGCCGGAGTTTCCCGCATCCCAGTCCCCATGGCTGCACCATCTCCACCCCATTCTGCCCACAGTGGGCGGAAGCCTGGCCTCCCGCAGTGACCCAGGCTGGGAGTGTTTTGCGGACCCGAGGGCGCCCGGGAACTAGTCCGAGGCACAGCAGCTGGGCGCGCGGTAGGACAGAGGAGGGGAGTCCACAGGAGAAGGAGGAGGAGGATGGGGAGAATGTAGGAAAGAGTTAGGCTTGGGTGAGAGCAGGGCACGGCCTTCCAGGCCGGGTGCCCATCAGCTGGACGCACAACCCTGCCCAGCTCCTCCAACTCGGGCCCAATTCAGGCCCGAGGCGCCTCTGCTGCTGGCATCCACTAGCTCCCAGGAGCGCAGTGCTTCTCCGTGATGCGGCTGCTGTCCGCGGCCGCCCAGATGGTCCGAGGAGCGCCCGCGCGGTCCCGGACAGTCTCGGGCCCTGGCCACGTGCCGACCTCCCGATCCCCAGTCACACACTCCCCTCACCCGGCCCAACTCTCATACACTCAGAGTACCTCTGTGCTGCGGCCATCTAAAACTTTTCATCCCTGTCCAAATCCTCGTTTAGGAGCTGCCCAGTTGTAGTCCAGACAGGCCTGTTTGTCTTCTTCCCACCACCCACCTCCGGGCTTTGCCCACAGTCACTCTCGTGACACAGAGGTCGGCTGACCGCTGCCCAAGATGACACCAAGAGCCTCTGTCACTGAGCGGCTCCTGGTGACGCTGGACGCAGCCACTTTCTCATTCTCCCAGAACACACAACAAAGCAGACAACTTTCTCAATCAGCGAAACGCATCTTTACATCTTTGAAAGCTCTTGCCCACGCCTGTGCTAACTAGGATTTGATATTCGTTTTTATAAAATGATTATTTTTGTCAACTAAATATTATTTATCATTTCAAGTATATCGACCTCAATTTTTTACTTTACTACCCGATCATTCATCCTCAAATATCTTTGTATCCAACTCATTCCAATACTTCTTACAAAGTTCTAAGATTCAAATTCATAGCTATATGGGGCACGTATCTGTGTTAAGTTTATGTGTGCCGCATATACTGTGGCACCTGCCCAAACCTGCCTTCCAATCTATGTCATTCGTCCTCTACTGTTCCCTAGTGAAAATATAGCATCTATATATCTTCTAAACACCCCGGTGCAGGATGGGGAGCAGATAGCAGCATTTTAATGAAACAAGAAGGTGTTGGGGGCTTGAAATAGAATACTTTATTCTGAAACCAGGTTAAGCACTTGGCTTTGTGCTCTGGGCCCAAGCAGCAACCTCTTACAGTTGCTGAGAATTAGCACCAAATTTAAACACCTTCCATCAAAACTGATATAATTGTGAGGAGCTATGAAAAACAATCTCGTCAAGTGAGGTCCCCCGCATCACCAAAGTACACTTGTACTCTGCAAATAGCAAGAAAACATCTTTCCGCTGCAATGCTGAAAAGTTTACTTACTTCAGATCGTCCTCCGGAGGCGGGAAGCCACAACTAGTATGTGTGCAGAGCAACCCAAAAGCAAGTGTTACCTGTGTTAGTAACACCAAGAGCAGCAGTCCCAGGACTTGTTAAACTAAACCCACAGTTCTTTAAAGGCATGGAATGGTTCACGTTTGATGTTCGTAAAGCTCTGGAAAAATTCACAGAAGCCAATAAAATATGTTATTTGAACAAATTTTCTTTAAAAATAAATAACATAAACAAGCAACATATATTTTGACATACACACAAAATTTGTATTTCTTGTTTTTTCCATCACTAAATGTATCCGTTCTGGGTCTTCATTACTATGCTAATAGTAATAGTAAATAGTCTTTGAAACACGTATCTTTTACTCAAATCGCAAGTAATAGAACATTTAAAGAACAGATTGAAAGGGGTTTTCTTTGTTGTTGTTTTTTCTTCCTAATGCAAACGTTTGGGGGGAAAAAAAAAACTCCAATTAAATTCAGTGTTGACTACTTAGGGAAATAAGTGCCACAACCCAGAAATCCTTCCGAGGTGACTTCCAAGTCCTTTCCTGACGTTGGTCCTAAGTTTTTTTGTTTGTTTGTTTGTTTTTTAGGTAGGATCTCGCTCTAGCCCAGTAATTCAGTATGTAGTCTCAGGATGACTTCAAACTCATGTCAATCCTCTGACCCCTGCCTCCCGAGTGTTGGGACTAAAGGCATGTGGCACCACGTCTGGCTTGGTCCTAATATTTTTAACCTTTCATTTAATTCCTCAATAGAAATCTAATCAAATCAAAGAAAGATAAGGAAAATAAGTATAGATTTTTTTAAATTGCCTGAATTTAATGGTCAGTAAAGAACAGCCATAGAGAGGAAGTAGCGAAACTTTAGGAGGAAAATAGGACACACTGTTGGCTTTAGGTTCCTTAGAACCCAAAAGCTCGGTGTCCTTTACGAAACTATATGCTGGATTTTCGTCGCAGATTTGCGCTGCGCTTCTCGTCCGCGCTCCGAGCTAGACTCGGTGGGCAGATGCGCAAAAGTAAGAAATCGGGTGTGGAGTAGGTGTGCCTCCCTGTTGCTGCAGGGTGCTTCCAAGACTAGGTTTAGGAGGGAAGGGGTTAAGTCAGACCCTGTCTGTAGCGGTACAACTTGCACAGTTTAGCCTCTTAAAGTCAACGCCCCCCCCCCCCCAGCCGGCCAATGGACTGCTGTGAGCGCCGCGGCCTGCCGTGAAGGGGCGTGGCCTGAGGCTCTCCGAGGCCGGGGGGAGTGACACTCTGGTGGGAGGGGGCTCTGTGGAACGCTGGGGAAGGAGAGAGTAGAAAAGATAAAGCCAGGCCAGAGGGTAAAAGGTGGCCTGCTCCTCTCGGAATCTAGAGGCCGCCCCGGGTCGCCGCCCTCGCGGGGAGGTGGGCTCCGGAAGAGCCAGCCCAGCGAGGCCTAGAGAACACCCACCCGGAGCGAAGTCCTGCAAGTGGGGAAGAAAAAGTGACTTGGGCCGTGCGCCTTGGCGGCACTGGGGAGAGGATTGCAGACCTGAAGGGCTCTGGCCAATTCTAGCCAACTTCCTCCAAGGTGGCAGATCCCGGCCTGCCCTTAAGGGCGATAGGCAATGAGATAGTCCCGCTGAACTGCCAAAGGAAGGCGTCTGCCGCTGGATTCAGGGGGAGGGGGTCTCCAGACGGGTGGGCCTCAGAGGTGGGGGAAGAGGGTGGGCACAGACACTGGGTCGGAGGAGGGCGGCGGCTGCGGAGCGGCGCCAGAGTGGACTGCACGGGCCTGGCACACCCAGCTCGCTAGTGCTGAGGTCGCCCTCGCTCTCGGTCGGGCTTGAAGCTGCCTGGTGACCGAACTGCCTGCGGGGCCAGTTGGCCTCTCGCTTCGGCTCGCCACGCAAATGGCTGTGCGCGGCGCCGGCACTTTGACACCCTTCTCCATCCAGGCGATCCTCAACAAGAAAGAGGAGCGCAGCGGGCTGACTGCGCCCGAGGGGCGCGCGGCACCTGGAGGTACCAAGGTGGCGGTGGCCGCGGCGCCCGCGGTCTGCTGCTGGCGGCTCTTTGGGGAGACGGACTCCAGTGCGCTGGGGGGCGCCGAGGACTCTCTGCTGGCGTCTCCCGCCAAAGCCAGAACAGCTGTGGGGCAAACAGCGGAGAGCACTGGAGGCTGGGACTCCGACTCGGCCCAGAGCGAGGAGAACGAGGGCCGGAGGCGCTGCCCGGACGCGACCAGAGCCAGTGGGGCCGACCGCGCGGGTGTGATCCTGGGCCTGGACCGGCGGGTCTGCGAGCTGCACACGGATAAGGACCTGGAGGAGGAAGCCGCGGTCCGGAGCGACAGCGAGATGTCAGCCAGTGTTTCAGGTCAGCTCCCGCTTCCAAGTGAAGGGGACTGGGCTGAGTGGGATATGCAAAGAATTTAGTTAACCACTCCGAGGGAGAAGGAGCTGTTGTGAGCACCCTGCGCCTGGGGCTTAGGTTCGGACCAAGTTCTGTACGATGGCGCGAGTTGCGTCAATCCTTGGGCAACTGCTTGGGTCCTCCAGTAGGAAACTGAGCGCCTGAACCTGCGCTCCAAGGAATTTGAGTTAATCTCCAAGGCCTTGGCTTTATTGGTTTTCGAACGTCCAAAATTAGCAAAGGGGGAAGCACTGGGATTGCTATGGCCCAACACATTAATAGCTAGAGGTTCGTCCCCCCGCCCCCAAAGAGTAGTGATGGGTAGCAAAGATCGCCTCCAGCTGGGCCTGCAGAGCCAGGGCTTTGGGGACGGGACAAGTTTAATTTTCTAGACCTCAAGACGGGAAGGGCAGCGTTTGGCTGAGACCTAGGCTCTGGCAGCACTACCTGGAAGTGGAAGGGAAAGGGCCTCGATGTAGGTCCGAGGACCTACATCCTCTCCACTGGGAGAGGAGCCTCTTGGTTCACAAGCTGGGACACATCCTGGTCCACAAGACCCCTAGCCCACTCAAGTTAGGTTCCTCTACTGTAAGCCGTATCACTGGCTCAAAGCAGGCCAGTGGCTGAACCTCGCCACTGGAGTGCTGGGGGATCAGGAAGAGGCCTACGGGGTAGTGTCAAATCAGAGAAATATCAGGGTTCAAGGCCCAGAGCATGAGCATAGACACCACCCTCTCTCCGCCATCTATTCCATGCCCTCCTCTCATTTCTTGCAAGAGGGGAACCAAGTCTATCCAAGGCCCCGCTGATCCCCTATTCCTTATACCTCGTACCTACTAGGGATATTGGGGCCTAATCCTCCCAAAACCTTTGATTCCAAGACCTGTCCCCTTCCTTCCTCTTCAGTGTAGCCAACTTTGTTTTTTTTGGGGGGGTGGGGGCGACGGAGCAGAGAAACAAAAATGCAGGCCAGAACTCTGAATGGAGAGCAGGCGTCCAGGAAACGCGGGAAGCTGTTCTTTGCCCCATGTAAGCTGTAAGCACAGTTGCTAAGTGGTCAGTAGCCCCAGAAGGGACAGATTTGAGAAGCAAGTGGGACAACGTTCTGAAACATAATTTTTCAGAATCTCACCTCTTGCTTCAATGGGATGAAAACGTATTTCCACTGCCAATCCATCCCCAGAAACCACTTCACTTCTGGGAGTCTGACCACCTCTTATTTTTTTTGTTTCTCCGGGGACCCGCAGGCGACCGCAGCCCAAGAGTCGAGGACGACGGTGTTGGTTCAGAAGGTGCACGCGTGCCGGGGTTCTGCAGCGGAGACGGCTCGGGTAACAGCGGGAGAGCCGCCAGCGTGGATGAGGAGGCAGAGCCCGTGGCTCCCAAGCCACGCAAGAAGCGCTCGCGGGCTGCCTTCTCTCATGCGCAGGTCTTCGAGCTGGAGCGCCGTTTTAATCATCAGCGCTACCTATCCGGGCCTGAGCGCGCGGATCTGGCAGCCTCGCTGAAACTCACCGAGACGCAGGTGAAGATATGGTTTCAAAACCGTCGCTACAAGACCAAACGTCGACAGATGGCCGCCGACCTTCTGGCATCGGCGCCCGCCGCCAAGAAGGTGGCAGTAAAAGTGCTGGTGCGTGATGACCAGAGACAATATCTGCCCGGCGAGGTGCTGAGGCCACCCTCGCTGCTGCCACTGCAGCCTTCCTATTATTACCCTTACTACTGCCTCCCGGGCTGGGCACTGTCCACGTGCGCGGCTGCTGCGGGCACTCAGTGAGCCTCCTGGGGTGGGGCAGTGAGTAATTCCTGCGCCTTGGTTTCCACGATTGCTGACCAGTGTAGAGGTTGTACTCTGTGCAGGGGAGCTGAACCGAGAGGGGAAGGAGAGGATGAACCCCTGTCTAGGCTCTGCTAGCCTGGGCAGCCCCAAGGCTGAACCGAGTCTGCCCCGAGAGGACACCTTATTCTGAACAGATGCGCCCTATGGCTTAGGGGCTCTGCATACGCGTCACCTGTCTGAAAACCTCTGGACGCTATTTATTCCCATAACTATGTTGGATTCCAATTGTGTCTGCCTGGGAATGGTGCTTGCCTAAAATAGAGGGGACTCCTGGAGACCCCAGAATGTCAGGCCTGCGGTAGCTGGCACGCAAGGCCACACTAGTTCATGGTATCCATGATGCCAATCTATGTGTATCTACATATCTTTTAGTTTTTGAAAATTACATTTGTGACAAAGGCATGCAGAACCCTGGCAGCTTCAGGCCAGGAGTTGATTTGAAATGCGAAGGGTTTGTTTCTGGGGGCTTCCACTCCAACCTGAGCAAGCCCTCCTAGGAGCTGAATGTAAAACTAGGAGTCTTTCCACATGATGACCCCCCACTCACTCTTCCCCTTCAGACACAGCCCCACCTGGAGGGGAAGCGGTGGGAAGCTCCAAATAAGGAGAGGGCCCAAGCAAAGGCCCTTTTGCAGAACTTTGCCTTTTTTCTTTTTGTTTTTTAAAGGAGACTTGTAGCACTTTTCAGTTTGTATTCATATAATGATTATTTTGCATTCAATGTGAAGATTCCTAGCCTGTGCTTTAGCGGCATCCTCCGCAGTCCTGCGGACTAGTCCCCCATTCCCTTTCCATCCTGACATTCTCCGGGGACTCCTGGGCCCTGGACAGTTAGGAGGACCTCCTTCTCTACTCCGCACCTGTTTCTGAGACGTGGGACCTTAACTGTCTTTGTCAGCTTTTCGCATCCTTAAGGGCACTGTGCACTCAACTAGAGTATTATCTTTAAACGATTTGTGAAGTTTGAAAGCTCTATTCGCTGTATTTTTTTTTAATTTATAAACTTTTAGTTTAACATGCTTTCCTGGATGCAGTGTTTTCTCTGATATTTTCTGGGTATGCCTTTAGGATGATCAGGAAGGCTGGCTGGAAATAAGTGGGGCTCATTTTCGCTATTTCTTTTCTGTCTGGACAGAAGATTCCTTGCTACCACCCCCTCCTTCCAAGAGCCCTTGCTACCCACCCACAAGGAAAGGCTTAAACTACTCTGGCTCAGGAAATCACAACTTGTGGGGTATTGCAGAAGTTAAGGACACCTCCCACCGAATTTGAGAACAAATTCCTAGGATTCCTCGTTTTCTGGAGGTTAATTGCTAAACCTTCCATATCCTCCAGCCTTTTCTGTGCTTTAGAATTAGAAAACGTTTATCTTATTTCGTTCCAAGAATAAGCTGCAAAACAAAACAACAAAACAGAACACTTGCACTGAAATTCTAAATCAATTTGGAGAGAGTTAGGCGTGAATAACGTTTCTCCGCATACAGTCACAGCGGGTTTTATCCCTGCTGATGCAAACTGGACTTCACAGTGTTTCAAAGCGCTCCTGAACCAGTAATGACCTGGCATTATTCAATCCCAACGGAAGTCCAGGGGACAGTTTAGGATGAGACAGGTTTTTTTAGCTCCCAATTTTACAGACGAATATGCCTGGCCGTCCAAGACTCCGCAGACTACCGCAGATTCCAGGGAAACTTCGCCTTTGCTGGCAGCTCACGCAGATTCCCAGCGAGCAAGGAAGCGAAGCTGCTTTGCAAGCGCTGTCAGTCACTGCGCCCGGCAGCAAGCGCCACCCCGGGCAGCGCGGGGACCCTCGTCGGGGCTGATTCCAACCTGCCTGCATCAGGAAGGCTGGTTTGCACTCCTCCCCAGCTTCAACCTTTCCCAGCCTCAGGCTTTGGTATCCCTAAAGGCCTAGGCGAGGAGGACCGCCACTTCGCGACCCGCTTGACAGTTTCCGCAAACAGCGAAAAGCCTGGGGATGGCAAAGACTGCGCCCCACCCACCACGGCGCCACGGGATTTGGTTCCTGCAGTCATTTTTCTTTTCTTTTAAGAGCATTTTAACTTCCATTTTAATGTTCTTATTAACCAAAATATATTTTCCTTGTTGAAATTTAGCACGTTTCCGTTAATGCTATACAATCTCCTTCCCTCCTGTGCCCAGAGATCTCTGGTTTTTCCTGGAGCGGTCAATTTTCTTCCCTTCTGAAAATGACAGCTAATTTCTCGCTGTTTCCTAAGAAGGCAGTTTCTTGTTTGTCTTTGAGGATTTGGAGAGGAAAGACCCAGTTTCTTTTGAGTAGAAAAATGAACAGACGTCCAGTGTGGCGATCCGTCAGTAGCTTCCTCTTCACGCTGCAGACCTCCTAGTCCCTTCCCTCCTTTCCAGGGGTAGTGGCACCTCTACTTTCCATCTCCCAATCCTGGGCTCCGCGCCTGGCCGCCTCCGCAGGGCTGGCCAAGTTGCCCAGGGAAAGCTATTCCCCTGACCTGTGTGATCCAGATTGTGGCAGCTTCCCTCTTGAGGTCGGTTCCAAAACTCAGAGGCAATCTCGGGGTCCAGATCAGTCTTCCAGGATTTCCCAGCAAAAAAATATGATCCTGAGATGGATGTCTGCTGTGGCAAATTCACCATATTACCTTTCTCATTGCATGCCTTTCCTTCTCTACCATCCACTCTTTTCTTGTTTCTTTTCCTTTCGTTTCCCTTTTCTTTCTTTTCATTTCTTTTGGAAGATTTAAAAAAAAGAAAGAAAGAAAAAGAAAAAGAAAACTTCAGCCCCAACTACCACTCTAGTCCTTGATAAAGAAGTCTTGGTTGATCCACTTCCTGCTTGAGTCTTTTCTGCCCAGAGCAGTCAACTGCAGCTTGAGCCCAGGATTCTTTAACTGATTCATACTTCCACACATTTAACCTTGAAGATCTTGAAGTTTGACCCACCCATCCTATAGCTAGGACAGGGGAATGGCTTCAGAAAGGTTCAGAATGTTCTTTGATGATCAGTTGGTGCCGTGAGTGTGTGTGTGTGTGTGTGTGTGTGTGTGTGTGTGTGTAATAGGGAGAAAGAGACAGAGAATGGGAAAAAGGAGAAGAGAGAAGGACTGCTGGCCTTGTTTAATTTAAGCTCTGTCCCATTCTCGGAGCTTTGGTTCTGGGACTCTCAGGTTTCTACATCCACTGTGTTGAAACCAAGGGAGAGGAAGTTAAGTTTCACTTTCAGAAATAAGTGCCTTCATGCAGTCATGGTCATGAATCCCAGCATCTTTCAACTCTCTCACACCGAGAAGGCAAGAGGGTGATGGCCAATCTGACTTTACTGGAGATAATTCAAATGATCTTAAAAGGGGTGTCCTTGTGCCTCTGGGCAAGGCTAATAGTGTCAATAGTGTTCACTATCCCACAATCAGGGAAGTCACACTGGTTGAAGACTGACATCAGAGTGTTTCTAAGGATCTAGGGGAGTGCTCTGAAGTACTATTCCTGGTTTCTGGCCTGCTCCTTTCAGAGGGAAGAGGGCTTAGGAACACACCTGGCAAAGAAAGACCAAGCACTTCCCCAAGGAACAGAAGCTCAGCACAGGCCTGCAGGTATTCCCCTATAGGACCCTGGGTTTCCAACTCCCTAAGTAGCCATCATCAGAGCTCTGTGTCAGCCAGACCAGCAATGCACTCTCCAATCAAGTTGTAGTCCAGTCTGTATTCTGGAAGAAAATATAGAATTTGGCATCTGCTTGCACAGGCCAAAAAATTCATTTTGCTTACAGAAAGGTTTTTGCTCTGCTGGAGGGAAGCAACATTCTCCCCAGACCTGATATTGGTAGAAAAGTCCTGGGTTGCAGAAAATGCAAAAGACATTCTGGCAGGCAGGGATCTTTAGGGAAAGTGAGGTAAACTTGTGTTGGGGCCCAAGCTGCTGTCAAGGGCCGCAGGACTTTATGCTTATAAGGCAGCCACTCACCCTGCCATCTATCCTAACTAGGAATGGCACAGTATGTGGAAAGTGCAAGAGACAGATAGGTTTTGCAGAGCTTTCTAAATCTGAAAGTGCTGCATGCAAGCCAGGCAAAAGCAGCTTGTGCATTGCCGCATCTGCTCCAGGATTTTAGGCCACTACAGAGGTCATTGTGTCCCAAAGAAGCAACAGCTTCTTGAGGCAGGTCAGAATGACCACTCAAACAATACTTAACAATAAGGATGATTATAACAATAACAACAGTGGTCCAAACAACTCTGTTCACTTGTCTGGGGTGGTACACAGGAAGAAACATTCGCAAATTCCTTCTTCTCAGGTTTGGTGAGGCTGCCTATGGCCTAGGACATGTGAAAAGTAAGGAGTGGAGTGTGGCCTTTGAAACCACAGAAGTATATATTAAGATTGGAGGTTGTGGAGGAAACTGTCCTTAGTGCTGGCATTCTCCATGTTGGACTGGGGGCCAGGCAGTGGCTTACAAAACTGTGGATATAGCTGAAAATCACTAAGCAACATACATCAGGTATGACTTTTTTCTATATTTATTTTTACTTGAGAGAGAGGGGCGGGGGTAAGAGTCAGTACGGGCCTCTTGCCACTGCAAACCAACTTCAGACTCAAGTGCCACATTGTGCATCTGGCTTTACATGGGGAATTGAAGTCTGGGTCAGCAGGCTTAGCAAGTATGCATCTTTAGCCACTGAGCCATCCCCCCAGCCCAACAGGTATGATTTTGTTGTCATTGTTGACAAGGTTATATAAGGCCTGGAATAATCCTATTCAAATTCCTACATCTTTCAAGGGTCTCAAGTATCCTGTGGTCTACTAAGCTTAGAGTGAATGTGTGAGAGGGCTAAAATCCCCTAGCCAGCTTTTGAGCTCCTGACATAATGATTTCAGAAATGAGAAAATGTCAGAGCATGATTGCAAGAAAATCATATTATATTATAAATAGTTACATCACCTAATAAATTGTTTTCCCACTATACTGCATTCATAGGGGCCAATCAATGTTAACTGGGTTGTTTGAATTATGAAACACGTGTGTCTATGGGAGAAGATTGATTTCTAAGGTCCTGCAAATAGGGGCCATCCCTTATAGGGTACAAGTGTAAGTTGAATGATGAACTTTTCTCAGTGTATCCTTGAGGCTGAGCTGCTTGTGAAGAAAATGTCAAAAATCTAAATTTAGCATAATTCTCCAATGTAAGAACTGAGAAATCTGCCTTGTATCCCTGAGCTTGGCCAAAATCCTGTTGATACTGGGATTTTTTTTTTTTTTTTAATTTGGAGCAGGATGGGAAAGGCAGGAGTGTGGCTTCTGGCTAAATTGAGACAATCCTGAATCTGCCTTGTATCCCTGAGCTTTGCCAAAATCCTGTTGATACAGAGAATTCTTCTTCTTCTTCTTCTTCCTCTTCTTCTTCTTCTTCTTCTTATTATTATTATTATTATTATTATTTGAATCAGGATGGGAAAGGCAGGAGTGTGGCTTCTGGCTAAATATGATGGAATCCTGAATCCCTGGTTTTTTCAGACAGCACTTCTCTGTTCCTATGGAAATGTCCAGCTTCCCTTGAGCTTTAGCAGGGGAGGGAATCTTTTAGGCTTCTTTCCTCCAAGCTTGCTTGTGTTTATGTGGTAAGCACTGTTGACCCAGGACCTGTTGGCCTCACCTTGAGCTCACTGGAGCTTGCACAGGCTTTCTTGTTTTCTGGTCGAGTGATACAGCTTGCAATTGTGGTGGTTGGTGTCATGGCAGAGCTGAGTGCATTAGTTGCAACACAGTCTGTGGTCCTCACGGGAGCACCAACAAGACTTATGTTTGGTGCATTTGTACTTGTATCTTTAAACCCAAAGAAGTGTGAGGACATTATACAGGAATTTTGAGATCTTCTAGTCCCTGCCCTGCACTTCAGTCTTATCCCTTGCCCTAGGACTTGGGCAATTGGAGAAGAATGCTCTGCAGGAGGATAATCCAGGTGGGAAGTCTTCTGGGTTCTTTGCACAAGAAGGTGGGAATAAGTCTAATCAGACTCAGTGACCCCACCAGTGTCACAGAGGGCTGCCTGAAGACCTGAACTCCACAGGCCTAAGGTAGCTTCATCACTGAATTTGTGGATCTGAAGTAACCAACTTCTCTTCACTGGTCATCTATTTAAAAAAAGAAAATCAGTAAGGCTTCTGGGCAACTTTGGAGTCAACACTCACCTCCAGCTTAGAGTCAAGGTAAAAGGCAAAGCCTTTCTACTTGAAATGACACCTCTTGAGCAATTCTGGGCTTTACTGAGGATGAATATTTGTTTTGTGTCTAAGAATTTGGGTTGCTTCTCATTGCCATTCTGCAGAATTTCACCAGAGTTCATTGTCTCGGGACCCTCTGTCTAATGGGCAGCTGTTTTACCAAGTCCAGATTTTCCTAGGGAGGGAGCCATGAGGCTATTTGGCCTTTGGGACTTGCTGGAATCCTGAGAGACCCTATTATTGGATAGCAAACCTGTTAGGGAAACAACTGCCACAAATGGGTTCTCCTTGGTCTCCCAGAAAGCAAGGGTGGGCAGCTCACTGTAAATGAGTACCAATAAAACTGTTTGTTTTAATAACCTCATTCACATTTTTGAATAGCTTCCCTAGTGCTTGCCAAAGCCTCCATGGGAGGCTTGGCAGAACCATGCCTCTGGGAGTTTTGGGCAATGACACCCACAAGCAGTCTTGGGTGACCATTCTGTCTACAGGGGGGTTTCCAGATGTGAGCAGCTGGAGGATGCCCATAGGGCCAATGCCTAACTGCATCCCATGTCTGTCCAGGCATGGCCCCTGCAGGAGTATGGCTTTTCATTAGAGATTACAAAGCTGCTTGTGCTCAGAGGTAGTAGACTAGCTTCTATGACCTAGAATTCATCTCACATCTCACCATAGCTTTGAGGGTTCACAGCCTATAGGTCATCCTGTTCTACCAATTTTTGTTTGCTTGTTTGTTTGCCTCCTTGCTTGCTTGCTTGTGTTTTGGGAAAGGGTTTAGTGTAATTGATCCTCCAGAGGTTTCAAAAACATAGTAGTAAAACCTATACTTCTATTTGTAATACATTATTTACATTCTCAGGAAGGAGCCAGACGTGGGTCCCTTAGCATCAGGGATTTGGTGAGCAGCTGTGCTCTTCCAGAGGCCAGACCAAAAATATTACTCCTCTTTCTCTATCAGCTCTCCAAAGTTGAGTGATTTGTTCTTGGCTCCCTGGACTTTGGGGAAGGATGAAAGACACACCTATATACAGGCAGTAAGAAAGAGAACCTTCTGGGACAGGGAGCTGAAGACACTTAAGATTGACAAAGTTATGGATGTTCTTCAGCTCTTTACTTGGAGATAGGTCTCAGGTTTTCTTCCAGACACCCTATGGCATCAAGTCTGAATTTTAAGTCTATGCTGAGTACCATGGTCCTGGTACTGATCACCCCAGCATAATGATTAAGTAATATTAGGACTAGTGTCTGAGCTTGCCTTTTGTGGCCTATCCATGGGAAGAGCCACCCTGGCTGGCATGTACTGTGAGGTGAAGGGGTTCCATCCCTACCTCCCTAGAGGTTACTCTTGCATCTGTCACATACCAGAAAAATTAAATCAGAAGCAAGGTCTAGGATCTTCAAGTTTTCTCACAATAACATAACATTACCTCCATAGTCTCAGAGTGCATGGGATCTCTGAGGAGAATGCATTTTTGGCACACTTTGGGGAACAGGTACAGGGCCTATGGACAGGCCAATTGGAGTGTGAAGTACTCAGCACATGGAGAATCTCCACAGTGAACTACTACGAAGTAAATGTGTCATCACAGTTGGCTCATGACCAGAGGTGTTTTTGTTTTAAATTGAGAAAAACCTTTGCTATGGAATCACCATCTCTTCTCTCTTCTTATTTCTTCAATTGTTCAGATATTCATGAATGTTTGTTGAACTACTCTGTACCAAAATTACAAGCAGAAAATCCACTCCAGAGGGAGCTTATGTTTCACAGGAGACATGGATGACAATGCTACAACAAAAATGAATTGTGCCCCATGAATGCAGTGTATTGTTACAAGGAAAGTCATCAAAGTGGAGTGTCAAATATTTGTAAAAGCGCTTTTGGTGCACACTAGTCACTGACTTCTATTGGGATCTTTCTGAGTCCCTTCTCTAGAATTCCTCTCAATGTATATGACCATAGGACAGTGGAGCAGGAGATCCAGCCTAAGCCTGGGAGTGCTTTCTTCCCCAAAGCCCCCCTTTCTTGTTAGGCAGGCTTTTCAGCTAAGCTTCAGGAACTCAACCTTAGCATTTAAAGGGCTGCCTCTCCAGGACCTAGGCGCTTTTGGGAGATGGAGCCTGAGTTTCAAATCACTGGCCCTCTGAGACACTAAAAATGTGGAGATGTTTCCAGAAGACACGAGAGCAACTTCTCTTAGTCCCTCAAAGTAACTTTCTAAAGCTGTGTACAAATCACTGCGTGCTGGCAATTGGTACCTTATTAAGCATTCATCTGTTTCTGCTCAACAGACAGCACTTTTGATGAATGGCAGCATCCCTTCCTCCCAGTAGCTCCAGTCATGAGTTCCTGCTTTAGGTATAAGACCAGTGCTTTGGCAAATTCTGAGATGGTAAGATTCCAGCATAGACTGTTGGGCTCCAAACCACTCTGGGTTGGGCACACTCGGCTTCCTTTCAGCAGCCTACCAGGCATCCCATGAGAAGCAATGAGGCAGAGAAGGGGGCTAAATGAGCTTCAGTGCTCCATTATACCCTGTGATGAATGCTAAAACTTCATTAACTCATTTTCACAGCCTCTCTGAGAGGCAGAATTCACCCAACAGTTGGAACTAGGAAACCTTTGTTTGCCAGAGCTTTTTAGGTTAAAAAAAAAAGAAAAAGAAAAAGAAAAAGGCAGGAGTGGAGTCAAGGCTTCTGAGGTGAGGCCAGACTTGGCTCCATTCTGCCTCCTCTCAGTTTTGTGGGCTTCAGTGAGTTATAGAGCCTCTTGTTCTCAGGAACTCATGGAACAATTGAGATATGGTTTTGCTTGAAAATAAGAGTTAATACAGGTAAAATCCTTTGGAAATGGTGCTTGGCATAGAATAAGTTTAATTCTAAAGGTTATTAGGTCCACAAGGTGGAATGCACCTTTCTAAATTCCTACCTCTTCTCTCACCTGCAAAAATGGGAGACACATCCTCACATCTGCTTTTGGAATAGCATGAGGGGGTGAGTAAATTACCTTACTCTCTAGGAGGCCACAAAGCCAAGGGCCTGGAAAAGAACACATCTTCATCTTGCTCATCTACTGTGCACCACTTTGTGGTAATGGTGTGGATACAAATGACATCATGGATCCTAGCTGGCTACTGGCCAGGGCAGGTGGAGATTGACAGTGTAGTGTTGATACCTAGGGTGGGGAAATACACAAGGCCCAGCTAGGCACAAATTTGTCTCTTCCCAAACATACCCACACTCCCCTTCTAGTACCTTTGTCCTTCTTCACCTCATCAGGGTCCCCAGTATAGAAGTGAAGACTCCAAGAAAAGAAAGAGGGCAACGAGGGCCATATTTGATTTCACTTAATCCTCATTAGAACCCTATGAATTGGATGGGGATTATCCTTTCACAGACCTGTGAACAAAGTTCAGAAGGGTCAAGTGACTTGGGCTGGGTCACACAGCTTGGAATTGGTGGCAAGGAACTGGCCAGGGGTCCTTGGGACTTCAAAGACTTCAGCTACTGGCTGGTGATGGGTCTGAGCCTTACTCTCACTTCTGGGGTGGGGACTTGGCAGTTGAAGAGGAAGGGTGGCTCCTTTGTCGGTGGAGAAGGGAGTATTAATTCTCTGGGCAGTTTCCTATTAAGAAAATACCCTCCTATGGCCTGCCTCCTCCCCAGGGCGGCTGCTTGGCCTCCTGAAGGCGAGGCCTGTATATTTGTAGTTTGATTCCACCCGTCAAGGCTAATTTCTCCCTACAACTTAATGGACTCTGCTTGACGTGCGTAATGATTCTTAATCACGAACATTATTTTCGCTAGCGCCGAGACATGTTCCAGTTGCTGTGACAGATCGCGTTTCAGCCATAATGACGGAAAATTACCATTTCTAATTCTCCGGTTTTTGACACCTAAATCCACACGCCATATGTGGCTGGGGGAACTCTGGGCCTGGCGGTCCTCCCTGCTAGCCCACTTCGAAGCGTTCTGCAGCCCTTAGCAGGGCCCAGAGAAGTGAAACTGAAGGCGCACTCACAGGGACGCTCAAGCCCTCAGCCTCTCCTCGCCCTCACCCCAGCACAAGCTCCCTCCACCACCTTCAAAGTAAAACCCAGAGCCCAGAGGAGGTCTAGAGATGAAAGCACCCAGGGAACGTATTTAACATATTAGAAGCAGCCAGGTGAATACAGCGTGTACAAGTTACTCAGAATTATGCCTGGAGTTTCAACCTGGGATTATTTCCTTCAGTCCGCAAAGGGAGACCTAGTTGCTCTTTTATTTGAAAGCCTCAAAACCATCACTGACTTAGTTTAGCGGGACGGGGAGGGTGGGCTGGGGCAAGCCGAGGGAGGAGCGTGATACTGACAACCAGAGTAATGGAGGAAGCTACATGGTCAAGAACTCTAAGCGCTGGAGCCGGGTGTGGTGGCGCACGCCTTTAATCCCAGCACCTGGGAGGCAGAGGTAGGAGGATCGCCATGAGTTTGAGGCCAGCCTGAGACTACATAGTGAATCCAGGTCAGCCTGAGCTAGACAGAGTGAGACCCTGCCTCAAAAAAAAAAAAAAAAATAAATAAATAAATAAATAATAATAAAGTCAAAGCGCTGTTCCAAGGTGCTGTCGCGCACCTAACGATTTTGCAGGTGGCTGCAATTTCTGGGTACTTTCAGCGCCTAAATCGTCCAGGTGAATTTTTGCTACTGTTGGGTGTGAGGAAACTGAGGCTACTAGTGCAATGACAAAATTGACTCCCGCTTGTGTGTGTGTGTGTGTGTGTGTGTGTGTGTGTGTGTGTGTGTCTGGGAGTCTTGCCCCAGAGGCTTATTGTCTAGATTGTTCTGGGAGTCCCTTCTTCTGATACTCGCGCTTCAGTTTCTCTAGAAGAGGCCTTAGCAGTGGAAATATAGCTCTGCCCACCAACGGTTCACTTCCCAGGTTAAACAACCTGATGACTGCCGCACTTTGTTTCTTAAGGTTTAGGAAGACCCGCAGGGCAGAGGAGTGATAGCTCGGATTTTATGCAGTCACAGAAATACGTCCCATTGCATCAGGTGAATACAGCGTTAACCGCAGGGTTAAGAGATCAACGTGCTTTCAGTCAAGGCACTCAAGACACGTTAACCTTCGCGGATTCCACCACACAAGCAGGGGTAGCGCTGGCGCTGGGCTGCGGGGTTGAGGGCGGAGCGCTGCAGGTGCGGAGGAGCGCAGGAAGCGAGCACCTCCCCAGCTTCCTCGGAGTGCTGGAGAATTTCTGCAAGGTCTCAGTTGTCTGCCTACCTCCCATCCAGCTGGGGTTGGGTTGGAGACGGTGTAGCCTGAGCACCCAGGCCTTATCTTGCAAGAGTCCTTGCGGTGTTGTCCATCACTCATTTGCAGACACTTCGGAGTCAGAATGCAGCCGCAGCAGATTTAACCTAGGAGGTCCGGAGCCCAGGAGCCCAGTAAAGACACTGAGAGACCTGGAGTGTGAAATCAAAAGATCAGTGTCTCTTTTGCAGAAGATTGAAAGCCAATTGGCTTGGCTCCTCATCTCTCTCTCTTTTTTTTTCCTCCATTACTGGACAGCGCCTTCTGCTTCTTCAGTCCCACTGAGCCAGCATGCCGCGCACCCCCTGGGATGTTTCTTCCAGCCCACTCACTGGTCCTAGTCTGTTTTGTCATTCCACTAGAAGCTTCAGTTTCCCTCATATTTAACATAGCAAAAGTCACACCTGGTTGGTTTGGACGCTGAACGTGAGCGTGAGGGAGGTTACCAGGATACGAAGACAGTCAACAGTTTAGCTTTGATTGTTGTTTCTGAGGAAAGAAGGTGGGCCGGATGCTTGGTAGGGGGAATGAGACCAAAGTGGTATCTGCAAATGGTAATATCTACCTCAGTCCAAGCCCAGTATTGATTAAAAGTATCTTGGGAATATATTTTTAAATTTTTATTTATTTATTTGAGAGCGACAGACCGAGAGAGGAGAAAGAGGGGAGGGGAGAGAATGGGGGTGCCAGGCCTTCCAGCCACTGCAAATGAACTCCAGACGCGTGCGCCCCCTTGTGCATCTGGCTAACGTGGGTCCTGGGGAATTGAGCCTGGAATCAGGGTCCTTAGGCTTTGCAGGAAAGAGCTTAACCACTAACCCATCTCTCCAGCCCAGTAATATTTTTTAATTTTTTTTCTGATTTATTTTTATTCATTTGAGAGAGAGAGAGAATGGGCATGCCAGGGCTTCTAGCCACTGCAAATGAACTTCAGACGCATGCGCCACCATGTGCATCTGGCTTACATGGAACCTGGAGAGTCTAACCTGGGTCCTTAGGCTTCGGAGACAAACGCCTTAACCGCCAAGCCATCTCTCCAGCCCCGGAAATATTTTTAGATGCAAATACATTGGAGGATCCCATAAAGGGAAGCTGAAGACATTTAACTCTTGGGACAGAGTAGGAACCTGTTTAGCTCATTCTCTTTACTGGCTAGGAAGTGGCAGTTGGTGATTCCCCTGCCATCTGGGTTTTAATTCTTTAAAAGAAAGAATAAGGGGTTCCTGGCCACCTTTGTGGACAGAAGGTGCCAGTGGATGGATCTTTATAATAGCTTTTTCAAAAAGCAAGGGATAGGCAAAAAACTGTGAAGTTAGTGGTGCTACAGATCAATAAAAACACACATAGACTTGTTTCCCAGTTACAAATATGGTTTCCTTTCAACCGAGTGGATCTGTTAGCCAATCCAAGAGCAGTTAGTTGCCAACTATGGCTGTGTGCCACCATTGCACTTGGTGAGCATTATATCAGGTTGTTTGCTTCTGAGTCCCTTAGACTTTGTTTGAGTTGCTTGGACAGATGTTAGCCACTTTGTCCTGGTAGCTCATGTAGCACCTTCCAGCACTAGATGGGCAAATTTTCTGGGGACTGTCTCTCCTCCAGATTCCAACCAGGTCTCTACATGGTCCATGCCAACAGCATTTGGTGAGTGATCAAGTTCTCTGGCTTGTTTATTTTGGGAGATCTAGCAGGTCTCTCTGATCAACAGCTCATTGTGGATGTAGACCACATCCTGGTACAGGGAATTACAGTCCAGCACCAAGGGAAAAGACAAAAGAAAAAGCCAGAGAAAAAAGATAAACAGGAGAAATTTGATGTTAGGTTTTGTCTCACTCTCTCCAGGGCCCTTCAATTCAGGTACTCCCTCTAAGGTCCTCTTGAGGGTTCCACCTTTTAGTCTGACTTCCAGGATGTAGAATTCTGTGGTACCAGCTCTATTTGGGTTTAATTTTGTGTTCTCCCCACCTTTTTCCTTCCCCCAAGCCAGAATCATATCCAGATAATTATTCTGCTTTCCATTGTCAAGTTCCCACTAACTTTAGATTATAAGAGGGTCTAAAACCTTTTAATTCTCTCTAAATTAATAATGGTTATCCCACTTAACCAGTCTGACTTCATTCTCCATTGGAGAATCTGCTTCTTTTTTTCAGACAGGAGCTGGACCTGAGGCAATAAACTCCATCTTGGCCCCAGCTGAAACCACAGAGGAATTGGAGAAATAAGCAAGAGTGCTGCTTTCTTAGTTAAGTTGATATCAGCACAAGGGTGATGGAGAAAGATACTGAGGACACTCAACACCTACCAGAGATCCAGAGGCTCCTAAGTGCCCCTCACTGAAGAAGACTTAAAACGCTCCCAGCATGGCTCAGGGAATTTTGTAGAAGAGGGGGTGGAAATATTGTTAGAGACACAAGTTGGGACATTTTAATGCATGGCCCACAATCCCCATGGTGTTGACCTGCATTCCCAACAAGGAAAGCCTCTTCAGAAAAGGTGCAGGGAGGAGAGAAAGGATGGTACCAACATGTGTTGTTTACATACAAAATATGTCCATATCTAATTAAAAAAAAAAAAAAAAACAGAACACCTAGAAACTTTGGAGCTGCTGTTGAGGTTCAAGATTCCAATCTAAGCCTCCAACCTTCAAGTGTTGATTTGGCTACTCAACTTACCAATTAGAGACAGTGGCCAAGCCTGTGCTGTAAGTAGTGGCTCTATCTTTAGCTCAGCAGGAAAACCCTACCAGTGACATTGCTTTAAGTAAATTGGGAAGCAAGGGTGAATGATGGTGCAGCGGCCCTGGAGCAAAGGGGGCTTACATTCTCATCAAATATAGAGCCATCTGCAGCCAGACCACTTGGGAGCCAGCTCTAACTTTTCCCTTTGTTAGTTTCAGGACATTAGGCCTCAGTTTGCTCATTGGTAAAGTAGGGGTAGCAATAGATTCTATTTTATAAGATATTTTAAAAATGTTATTTGAGAGAGAGGGAGAAGAAACAGTGTGAAGGTCCTATGGGCATGCCAGGGCAGGCCTCTGCTGCAAACATGAACTCCAGATGCATGCGCCACTCTGTGCATCTGGTTTTGCAAGCAAGTGCCTTCAACCACTGAACCACCTCTCCAGCACCCTTTATAGGGCATTGCTGAGCATTAAACAAGCTAGAACTTTAGATGACAGTGCTACTTAATTACCTATACCTGGCATATTGGAAGCATTTAGCATGTGTTAGCTGCACTTAGCAGACAGGACAGCTTGGCTGGAAAGAAATCTCATTTCTTTTACTAGAGTCCAATAAATATCATAGGCTATCATAGAATTATGGAGGCTGAAGGGGCCTTGCCTAGAGACTTTTGAGTTGCCCAGGATGTCAGGCTATGGGCAGGCCTCTCTAACCAGAGGTCAGATGTCAATTTCAGCTCTTCTACTTACTAGATAGGTAAACTTGAACTAATAGAGAACCTCTTTGTGCCTGTTTTTTTCCTGTGTAAAAACATGGATGGCATGCCTGTGTCAAAAGGCTATTATGAAGCTTAATAAATATATGTGAAGCTTTTAAAACCATACCTGACAGAAAGCAAGTGCTTTATGTTTGCTTTAAGAAGACATATGTAAAGCCCCTTTCTCAGAGCTTGAAACTCAGGAAGAGTTTCATGTTGACTCTTATTCCTGCTTCGTTTATAGAATGCCTTTGCAGATGCTGCCAGTATAGAGAAGATGAGGGAATTGGTAAATTCCCTGATAATTAAGTGTGATTACTCAGAGATAAAAACTTTGGGAATGATCTGAGTTCAAGACCCCTTGCTAGCTGGGTGGCCTTGCATCAGACATAGACCCGCTGAACCAGCTGCCACCACTCCAAAGAGTATACCAGAAGAAGAAGAGACGTTCTCCCAAGTTTTCTTGTAGGAAGGGGTCTGGGGTACAGGGAAAGATTGAAGGTTGCCTTCACAATGTTAGGCACAGACTGCAGGATCTCAGTTTCACTATTCATGCAATCCATGGGGGTGCTTTAGCTGCTCTTGACAGCCTGGCACACTCATTATTCTAACAATGCTCTTATTGCAATTCCTCGGGTCTATGAGTGGGGTAAAAGGTTGATTTAAAGTGAGATTCAGAGCTGGAGAGATGGCTTAGCGGTTAAGCGCTTGCCTGTGAAGCCTAAGGACCCCAGTTCGAGGCTCGATTTCCCCAGGACCCACGTTAGCCAGATGCACAAGGGGGCACACACGTCTGGAGTTTGTTCACACTGGCTGGAGGCCCGGGTGCGCCCATTCTCTCTCTCACTCTCTATCTGCCTCTTTCTCTCTCTGTCTGTCACTCTCAAATAAATCAATTAAAATAAACAAAAAAAAAATGAAAGAAAGAAAGAAAGAAAGAGAGATTCAGCAAATGAGTGGAGCAGTCAGCATTTTAATCCTTCATAAAATGCCTATGGAAGGGCAGAAATCTAGGATTTACAATGCCCCTTCTGGGAAGACAATTTTGATCTTAATGGTCCCTTAGTGCACATGTAGGTCACAGTGAACTGCAACCTGTTTTATAGGTTTAGATTTAGAATATCCAAAATGTTGTCAACACATCTGCCACACAGTATTGGAAAAACAATGGGAGTCCCTACAATTTAGTCAAATCTCAAGTGCCTTAAAGAGCCTAAGCAAGACCTTCTAGGTCATATCCTCAAGAAAGCTCATGGTGTATTTTTAAGCCTTCCCAGAAAATCTTTTGAATCACCCATAGGGGTAACTTCTGCCTATTTTACTGAATGGTACCTTGAGGCTGAGAAACCCTTTGTCCTAAAATTTTAGAAGGGCTTTTGGTGATTGCTCTCTGATGGCCCAGTGCTTAGCAAGGGCCTCTCCACCCCTCTGACTCTGAGCCTCTGGTTAGTTCCTAGGAATGTCTGAATTTCTGTCTGTCTTGCCCCAGGAGAGAATTCACTGCTAACTTGCCAGTACACAGAATCCTGACCAGGACTCATAGTTAGCTTCCCCATTGCATCCAGCATGCCTGCTTCTCTCTCCTCTGGCTCTACATTCTATCATTTTACATACCTTCTTTTCCATTCTATCTTAACGACATATTGTTGGAAAGACTGGTGACAAGTCAGTAGTCTGCTGAGGTTTTACTGAAGCCAGTTTTCATGGCAAGCTATCAAATCAATTGTCTTGTGAAGGACATAGTGTCCCCCCACCCTCGATTTGATGTTGATGGGACCAAGCTACAAAGGACCTAATTCCTCCATGGCCTCGCATCTCTAATGCTGAGACGGGAATTTAAACCTTCAGACTGGCTTGGTGGCTCACAGCTGTAAACATGCCTGGCATCTGAGAAGCTTCTCTGAATATTTGTGAAAAGGAACAGTATTGTCATCCTGGTGTTATATGATGGCCATACAAAACTCACAAAGAGAAGATTGTTTGCTCAGGGGCACAAAGCCAATAGAAATGTT
Source organism: Jaculus jaculus (assembly GCF_020740685.1). NCBI lineage: Eukaryota > Metazoa > Chordata > Mammalia > Rodentia > Dipodidae > Jaculus > Jaculus jaculus. The sequence goes on from NC_059112.1 coordinate 53,669,066, forward strand.
TGGCCATCTCCAGCATCCTCCAAAGGGGAGATGACATTGGGATTTCAGATGAATGTGACTATGTTACTGTGGCGGCCCATGGCTACAGGCCAGACACACATAGCCATGGACACCCAGGTCCTTCCATCTCAAGTAGAGCATTGACTTGGTGAATTGTCAACTCCATTTTGAGTCCTGCAAGAAAGGGCTGGTTAACTTTATGCCTGCTTCCTCCATGCTTCCCCACAAGAAAAGAAAAAAAAAAGTTATTTCCCCTGTGTTCCAAGCAAAAGGCTACTCCATAAGGACAGTGTGGGAATGCTTGTGATCTTATCCTCTCCCCCTCAGCCCAGTAACCTGAACCTAAACCCAGGCAGGTGGGGTGGGTGAAGTGGAACCAGGAAGTTGTTATGTGTGTGGGGTTGGGAGGGTGGGGAGAAGGTGCCGTAAACTCCCCTGGTTGCTGCCTGGGCTAATAACCAGGCCAGGCCAGTGCCCCTTCTCCCACCCCTCCCCTTTCCCACATTTCCTTTGGGGCATGAGCCTCCCAAGGATTCTGGCTATAGTTGCCTGAACACTGGAAGTTCCCTTCCAGCCTCTAGTAGCAAAAACAGCATTTCCTGGAGCTAGGGATCTGAGGGAATGGGGAGGGATGGTGGTGAGGGGACAGATTTAAGTACACTGGAAGGGTGGTGGTGGTGAATTTCCCAAACCCTAGTGGCAACTGACCCTTCTAGACAATACATTAGTGTAGGCAGAACCTCAGCAGCACAGGGTCATTTCCTGGGGTCTTTTGGTAGCCCCCAACCCTCTCTGTGTCACAAATCCTATAGAGCTGGTGACTTCTATCTCCTCATGAAGCTAGGAAAGACTGAGGTGCTCTTAAAGTAAAAAGACTCTGAGATGGTGTCAGGACCTAGCATGTCTCAATTTTCTGTGCATATCAAAATTCAGTAGGGAGTGTGTTTTGTTTAATGCACAAGGGTGTGTGCTTGGCTTAATGCATAAGCGTGCTTGGTTTAAATGCATCAGGGAGAGTGTTTGAGTTAATGTACTTGGGAGTGTGCTTGGTTTAATGCACAAGGGAGCTTGCTTTGGTTCAATGCATAAGGAGAGTGGTTTAATGCATATAGGAGTGTGTTTGCTTTAAATGCAGAAGGGAGGAGCCCAGGGATTTGCATTTTTACCCCATAGAATGGTCCTGGTACAGGAATGTCACAGCAAACACCCAAGATTTGCCTATGGAAAAGGCCAGGAGTTGTAATCTGGCCTCCTTTGGTAAATTTGTCCTGATGAAATGGGATTTGGGGGTTCAAATGCAAACCCCAAACCTATGCTCCTGTCTGCTTTACTTAAAGAATTGAAATAAAACAAGACTGTGGATTATTTTTGTGAAGTACATTTATTCAGAAGTCAGGAGGGCAAAGACAGAGTCCACAGATCAAAGAAGAGGAATGGCAGAGGAGGTTACTGAGAACCAAACGTTGAGAAGTGGATGCATCCACATGGTCTAAGGACCTACCCTGGCAGCAGCTAAGCTAAACTAAGCTGCCAGAGTCAGAAGGCCAAAACCTTACTGGTAGTGAAAACCTCATATGCAGAGAAAAGAGCAGCCAGCAGCCTGAAAAGAGCAAAAAGCCCGCCTAAAGCTTTGTGAGCAGCCACACTTTATTTTGGGTCTGGGAAGGGGCTGAATCCAGAAGTCAGCACACCTGGGTGCAGAGTCAGGAAGGGGCTGAGCTAGTACCCAAGCACTTGAGTAATTCCAGCTCTGCAGCAGCTGCAGCAGATAGCAGAGTGAATACATGAGTAATTTCCTTCTCACTGGGAGCCCCTCTGCTAGGGACACTGGGAACAGGACTCCACGTAAGCCACTTATTCCTGTTAAGTTGCTAGGACTCCAAGTTCATAGGGCCAATGTGCTGCTTCAGGCCCTGCTTTGGTGTGACCTTTCTTGATCCCTCAGTAGCTTTTATATCTTCAAATCTAGTAGTGCCCAGGGCAGCACTGTTACCCTTAGGTCCTTGTAAGGGAGGGAACTGACAGAAGCCATAGCTTTGACTGCACTCTAAGCATTTTGGTGAGAGTCTTTGCAGGCACTAATGTAGGAGTGCTTTGGGGAGACTAGAAGATCTCTGTCCTGTTGGAGAGAAGGTGAATGGGAGATGGTAGCTGCAGAGTATGATGGTCCACTTTTGCCTGTCTTGGACTTTGCAGTGGTATACCCCAAGCATAGGATCCCAATAGAGGTCACATTTTTCTCTCCAAGAACAGGGGTGTCTCTTCCTGCCAGCCTCAGTGGGGGTCATGTCAGGCTTCCCAAGTAAGATGGTTTGCTCCAGGCTTAGCTGCCAAGGAAAGCCACCTGCAAGGCCTCCAGCAGAGTGGAGCTGAACCCACACATGGAAAGTGCTGCTCCCCAGTTCCCTTCTCAAAGCCCTTTGTTTACCATGGTGACTTTCACTTGGGTGCAAGGCAATGAAGTTGTCAAGGATTCACAGCCAGACAGTGTTTGCTTGCCTTCACTATCCAGGTGAATTATTCGTGGTGACTTCTATTTTCCTCCCACAAAGAAAACCATTCCATATTTCCACTCTCCTTCCACCTTTAGCATAAATGCTTATGAAAAATTGATGGAAAAACATGTCCAGGGGCCTTTGGCTTCTCCTAGAAAAGCAATGAAAAAGCCAAAACCTTGCTATTAGTAGTGAAAAGCTTAAAATTCCAAGTATTTCTCCTGGCTTCCCTGGTTTTCAAACTGATAATCAAACGTCTAACAAATGTCACACTTGTTATCTGGCTTTCTTTTTTAATACAAATGTCCTGGGAGAGGAATAATTGCATTTAAAATGTTAATTCTAATACTGTTGGAATGTTCAGTCCCCTTCTTTCTTCTGCTAGGCATATTGGCTGAATGATGATGGCAGGATTGAAAAGTTTTTGTCAATAGGTTGGTTGTTAATAGGGGGAAAAGTAGAATATAGAACTCATAAAATTCACTAAGAATACCATTATAATTTTTCCTGGTCATTCTCCTTGGTTTCTTTTACATAAAATTCCATATAAAACACAAGCTATTTATATAAAAGTTTGCAATGTTATATTAACCAATAATACAAGGAATGAAACAATTAAGGAGCACAAATAGGCATATTAATTAGCCCACCTTGCACATGTAGCTATGTGTTCTGCATTGCATTTTTCATTACTATATGAGCTGTTAAATGTATAAAAGAGGTACATTTTGTGGGCACATTAACACTATGAGAACTTGAACTTGTTCATTTCCTGGCTTTTATGGGCCCGTGTGAGCAATATGCCCATTCTTTACATACACTCCCATGCCCTGAACTCCCATTGACTTCTAGAATCCCACCTCCACGAATGGAGGGAAGCAAGGAGAAATCAGCATGATTAATTTGGCCAAATCTAAATTTTGTGTATATGCCTAATAGAAACTGCATCCTACAACTGAATCCCGGACAGAATTTATGCTCTTAACTCTTTGTGAAGTTGGGTTGGGTTCTGTTTCTTCAACCAGTGCTGTTTGGAAAGCAATTAAGCAAGTCTATCATTATTTTGGAAGTTTGATTTTTCCCTTCCTGCATTTCTTTTTTCTTTCCCCCCTCTCTCCTTTCCTTCTTATTCTCTTTCTCCTTCCTCCCTCCTCCCCTTCCTTCCTTCTTTCCTCCCTTTATTCCTCCCTCCCTCTTTTCCTCTATTCTTTCTTGTCTTTTTAATCTGTAACTATTCATTTAATCAAAATCCATGATGGCATAATGCTTGTTGTATATGAGGTACCATGCTTAATATCCAACAAGCAGTATTTCATACCCTTCTGGGAAAGTCCTTGACATTACTCCTACTTAATTGATGAGAAATCATTGTTTGTTTCTGAGGTAGCTTCTCACTCTAGCTCAGGACCTGGTTTGCACTCTGTAGTCCCCGGCTGGCCTGTAATTCACAGCAATTCTCCTACCTCTGCCTCAGGAGTGCTGGGATTAAAGGTATGCACCACCAGGCTCAGCAGAAATCAAGTTTTTGGGAGCATCAATGGCTTACTTACCATCATACTGAAAGTAAATGATAAAACTTCGGACATGTGATGTTAAGATACAACCTTTAGACACTCCAACAAACTGAATCCCTCCACTGACATGAAATAACCCTGCTTCACTCAGCAGACATGAATTCAGCAGACATGAATACAAAGTTACATAAATTTTTATTAAAGAATGTTTACTAAATTAAAAAGGTTCAAGTCAAAATGATGGATTTGACTATGAACTTGTACTTTGAGAAAAATTACCTGGATTTCCAGAAGGTGGTCCTACTTGCTCAGTCTGAAATGTTTTCCATTACTGTTCTGTTTGGAAATGTTATTTTTTGGGAAGGAAACCAGTGGTTAGCTTCAGAAATGGAAATACCAATATGAAAGATGAAATATTGGAACATGGTCAAGTTGTAATCCAGAGGTGGCTCAGTTGCAGGAGGGAAAACATGTATGAATTCTGTATCAGATAGCTCACAAATCTGATAGCTTTCTTTTTTTTGTTAAAATATATTATTTTATGCTTTTAGCATGGCTCAGAGAATTCTGTGGAAGAGGGGTTACAAAGATTGTTACAGCCACAGTTGGGACATTTTGCACAGAGACATTGCCTCTCCCTCATAACTGACTGCTGCCCCCATAATGCATGACTCACAATCCCCATGGGGTTGACCTACATCCCCAACAAGGAAGTCCTGTTCAGAAAAGGGGCAGGGAGGAGGGAAAGGATGGTACCAACATGTGATATTTACATACAAAATATGTCCATATCTAATAATATGTGTATATATAATATATAATCAATATATAATTAATATGTAATATATAATTAATATATAATATAATTAATACTATAATTAATATAATAATATATAATTAATATATATTATATATAATATTTTAAAACTCCCCCCTAAAATGTATAACTTCAAGGACCAAATTCCTGGCTGTGTTCTGAGCATATTTAGCATTTTGAGTGTTAAAAGAGCTTCAAATAAATCCCTGAGAAAATTCCTTCCATTTCCAAGTCTACCTATCCAGAATTGTCAGAAAGGGTTGTTGACCAAGGAAATTAAGCTCTCTTTACTATACAGATGGCATGAAAGTGCATGATTTTCAAAGCAAAGCTATGGAATATTAGACATGTTACTTCTCCTTGAAATAGATTTCCTTCTTGGTATTTCATACCTGAATGACAGTTGCATCTTCTATGGAAGATTTAGTCCCTTTAGTCTTTGTTTTTATGTATAATTGATTAGTAATAACTCAGAAATCTTATGTAAAAGAATTTAAAAATTCAGTTATCATCTCCAATTCTGTGCAGTTGTTAAGACAAATTGACCAAAATCTTGTAATCACTTCTGTGCATTTAGGTTGAATTTTAAATACAGTCTTAATAATTGCCATATTTAGTAGTAGAAGAATTATTTTGTGGTTGAAGATTCTTTATTTAGTAGTATTTATTGGATGTAATGAATGCTGTTGAATTGGTTAGTATGCTGTCTTTTTAATGGGGAATTATTGCTACTGGCCTGCCTTCCATAGTCATGCACTTGGAGTTGTTTTTCAGTGCTCTGAAAGTTAATGAAGGCCAATTTAAAGCAATTTTCTTGAAGATTGCTGCTCAGCCCTGTCTGAATTATAATTCCAACATTTATGCCAGGCATGAGTGAGTAACGAGAGGTTAGTAAATACAATTATATTAATATTGATGTTATTTTAGTTGCTTAGTGTTAGTAATCTTGCAGGCAGCCAGTCAGATTAATAGAGACCTGAAGCATTCAATGCATATATTACACCAATAAACCTAGCATTTAAACAGACATTGAAACTAAGTGTTCAAGAAAGGGTTACCATGAAAATAGAGCATTTATCTTGAGCTTGTTTTGAGCTGCTAAAGAGGGAAAGAATTTTTTTTTTTTCCTCTCTAAAGCTGTACTTGAGTCATTGGCATTTGTTATCTTAGATATGCCGGCTGTGTTAGCCATAAAATGAAGTTGTTATTTTTATTTTTTTGAGAGGTAAATTACAGATGTTATTTCCACCCCCAGATCTTACGCATATCTTGCTCAAATGGACTTAAGAGCTGGAAAATCAAGTACCTTGTGTTATATGTAAAGAACACACACGACACAGAAGCCAGCTCAGTAATCCTTGTTCAGCAGACACTTACTGGATCTCTCTAGCTAACTGAGTACACATCTTTCAGTGGTCCTGTATCCTGTCAGTTAAGATCAGGTTTCACTTTTTATTTTGTAAACAAAATTTCACAGACTTTCTTAACTTCACTCTGATAATTAGCCATCATAAAAAAAAACTTGTAAAACTTTCTTCTGGGAAGTCAACTACCTATATTATTGAGCTTATCGTTGTAAGGGAATTAATATAACATAACATAATATATATCTTTAATTTCCTTGAGATCAATATGAAGTGAATTCCTCTTAGGAACAAAATGCATACATATAAATGATTTCAGAGTCAATAACAAAAGTAGTATATAAAGTAGGGCATTTTCTCTTATTATATTACTTGTTGAGCAGAGAATAAAAAATACTAGTGAAGAAAATTTGAGGATGTCAAATTTATAATCAAGATTAGTAAATTGATATTTATTAATTCTTTTGCAATTTTTGAACTGTAAAATGGAGATTATTTATTTTTATATTAGTTATTTATAAGACAACAAATTGAAATAGATGAATGCTATACTAATGTTACGCTCTTTCTTTTCCAAATTTTACTCCATATTGACGGATTATGATTTGCCTTTTTAGATAAATGCCATAGTTCACAGATAGTTTAAAGAAAATTCAAAATAAAACCATGTGAATTTCCAAGATTATGCCAGTATTTTGTATTTGGTAGAATAATAATTTTGTTGTTGTTATTGAAGTAATGGTTAGGTTAATCAGATTGTTTTTCACTTTGGATCTTTCCCTCTAGTTTTTAATATTTTGACTTGACTATGAAACAAATATTATCCAAAAATTACAACTTTGAGGTCGTCACTTAAAGGCTTCTTGAATATTAAGAAAAAGTCAGTGTTTTGTGAGTGCAGTGAGCAGTTTTATCTGACACCCATTTGAAAATAATATTAGACATATTTTGACAGTAAACAACTTGAAGAGACTTTGTTAAAAGTTATTCTTATGAAGCTATGAGGCTACATCCTCTCTTCAGTTTCTTTTTGTCTTTCTGTTTATGTGTAGAATAAAGAAGTGTGTATAATTTATTACTATTTAGTAAATTTATGAATAGTCTTTCTCATATTTCTGTCTTGGAAGCCATCAAATAATTGGTTTTTGTAATACTGAGTCAAAATTCAGTTTAATATTCTTTTTCAGAACAGGATACATAATCATAGGATTATTAGACATTTCATAATTTTTAGAGGTGACTTAAAGCCACACAGGCTTATTCCTAGGCTGTGAGTTTCCTAAAATTATAATCTTTAATTCTTCTTCTCAAAAGCAAACAAACAAACAAAATGTTACCCAAGATGCATATAAAACATGCATTAAAGGGGCTTTCTACTCTATGTTATTTATTATCCCTCTACCTTACCACCCACCAGTGTTGTGGATTTAAGAGAGTCAACATAATTGAGTAAGTAAATTACCAAAAACCTAGGCAGCTGCTGCAGACACCTAGCAATAGGCTGTACTTCAGTTCTAATGTTCACGTATTAGCACATTACCACAAGCAGAAAGGGGCTCTTAATTATGCCCTGTTTTATGGGAGCACAATAAATTCCTTTTGTTGATCTTGTTGCAAACTCAATGGCGTTTTTGTGCAGTGTTGAATTAGGAGATATCAAAAGTCATAGGTTGAAGGATTATTCTGAGTATTTAAAGAACGTGTAAGTAGGTAGTAATGAACCCAAAGCACAACGAAATCTGCTTGTCTGCATGCAAAAGTACCAGTTTTTCAGCATTTCAAACTGACAGCTTGTAAATGTAAATTTTATTAAATGTACAGCAATAAAAATTTGTAGGTTTCTGTCACTTTGAATTTTAGTGGCTCAAAATGAGGCCTTTAGCCTTTTAAATCACAGCAGGTAAAAGCAGAGCTCTCATTCACTCAGCATTTAAAAACCTTTTTTGGTTTCACTATGTACATTGGCTCACATTATATCCTTTGCAGGATTCAAGATGGATGTATTATGTCACCCACAGGCCTGTGTTTTCCATTGCCTGTATATCACAGTTCACAAAATGTTTCTTGTATAACCTTACGAGAGATGGAGGGAGAGTGCTAAATGGAAACAAATAGATAAAAGAAAATTAAGAAAGAAACAAGTAATGGTATCATGTAATAATTCACAGCATGGGTGAGTATATACTAAAAAGAAGTCAAGCTCATTTTGATGTAGGTTATAGAAAATACAAAACTGAATTCAATAAAATAAGCATAAAGTGAAAAAATATTGTGTATAATAAACATTTGGTTAAGATTTCATAAAGTGTTCCAAAATATAGAAAGGAAATTAAAAACATGCATAAACCAAGGCTCAGATTATAGCTCAAAATGATCATTGATTTTTCTTTTAAAGAAAGACCAATACAAGACATAAATAACAATTGTTTCCTATGCTGCCTCCTGGCTTAATAATTAAGAAGTATTTAATTTCTGTATTTATCATCCTATAGAGCAGCAGTTTCAACTGATACCTGATCAATGTCAGAGTTTAAGCATGATCATTGAAAATGCAGTTTGTCAAGTAATGTTACTTTATTGTGCTACATACTATTGTTATAAATGACTTCTGATGAGGCTTGTGAGAAGGCATTTGGCCACCTGCAGTTGTTAAATATCCCCCTGGCACTTTTTCTAAGCGGTGAAGTATTACTCGATGTTTTGGCCACATTCCAGTTTGGGCTAATGGCATTCGTCCTTTCAAAGTTTCCATGCAGTTTTAATTGGATTTGATTCTTTTCTTCACCTTAAGAAGCCTTCCCCCTGAAACATTCCCATTCTGGCAGAAAGAGAAGAGGCAATTGTCCTGTCTTTGGTTAAATCCATGTGGATTATGACAATGTTCTGTATACTATCAATGTGAATTTCAGCACAGTGCATGTGCATTTACAATTACAAATGTTTTTTGACTGTACATAGACTCTTCCATCAATAGTTTTTCTTTTGAGTATTTTAAAGTACTTTAAATGCAGAGACTCAATATCTTATGTTTTAAATGGTGGAAATCAATGTCTTACCTAATTAACATGCATTTAAAGACTATGTTTACTAAGGCAGCAATTACATTTTAATATGTTTATTTATTTATTTGAGCAAGAGAGGCATGTAGATAGAGAGAGGTAGATAAAGAGAGAGAGAGAGAGAATATGGGCACACCAGGGCCTTTAGCCACTACAAACAAACTGTAGATGCATGTGCCTCCCTGTGATTCTGGCTTATGTGGGTACTGGGAAATCAAACATGGGTACTTCACAAGCAAGCTCCTTAACCACTAAGCCATCTCTCCACCCCAATAATTACATTTTAGAGGGCTAACCTTTCTTCCATGCCATATCACTCCTGAGTATACCCAAGTGACTCGATATCCTACTACAGACATACTTGCTTTTCCATGCTCATTGCTGTATTCACAACAACTATGAAATTAAACCAACCTAGATACCCATCAGACTGGATAGTGAAAAGGTGTTACATATACACAGTGGAATTTTCTTTAGCTATAAAGAAAAATATTATCCTGAAATTTGTAGGAAAATGGATGGAACTGGAAAATATGCTAGATTAGGTAACCCAGGACCAGAAAGAAAAAAAATCACAAGTTCTCTCTCATATGCAGATCTTAACTTTTAATATTCTATGTGTGTAATTAGAGGACATAAGAGTGGGTATAGGCTATAAAACTAGATCAAGAGGGGCCCGAGATATGGCTTAGAAGTTAAGGCACTTGCCTGTGAAGCTTACCCACAGATTCAGGTATGACTCCCCAGTCCCCACGTAAAGCTAGATGCACAAAGTAGCACATGCATCTTCAGTTTGTTTGCAGTGGTTGGAAGGAGCTGGCACACACATTCTCTCTCTGTCTCTCTTCTTTCTGTCCCTCTGCATACAAATAAATAAAATATTTTAAAAAACTGGATCAAGAACAAATGAGTTAGACAGTTTGTTAATGTTTTCTTTGATAACTCATTTAAACTATCTCTATTTCCAGTTTCTCTTTTCTCTATCACTTCTGGTTGAATCTGCTGCCATGATCAATTCCTCTATTGTTTACAATTTTACCAGTGAAATCTGTCCTATCTTCAGTCGTTGGTCACTGTTGCCACTGCTGTCTTCCTTCTTATTTGCATATGTTTGAAACTGTGCATGCACATGTATGTGGGGAACTCGAGTGCAAGTGTTCATGCATGCCTGTGGTAACTAGACATGGTGCCTTCCTCCCTTACTGAGGCAGATTCTCTCACTTGAAAACAGTTTACTGATTTGCCTAATCTGTCTCTGTGTCCTGAGCACTGTGATTACAGGCAGGTCACCATACTTGGTACTTATGTAGGTACTGGGGATTCAGGTCACCATGCTTGCACAGCAAGTGCATTAGCCAGTGAGCCATCTCAGCTCTAGCCTATCTTCATTATGCATGGGTGAATTCTACACCTGCAGGTTCAGCTAACTGTAGATGAAAAATTGTGGGGGTTGAGCCAGGATTGCATCTATACTGAGTAGGGTATTGTTCTTATTAGCCCTGGAAGAGTATATTATGTCCACTAGCTATATAGAATTTACCTTGTATTACATATTATAAATAATATAGAGGTGATTGAAAGTGTAGAGGAGGATGTGCAAAGGTTATCTGCAAATATTACACCACTTATATCAAGCCCTTGAGTGCCTTAAAAGCATGAATTTTTAGAGCTGGAGTTTCAGAGTTTATATTTAATCACCTTAATTTAATCTTTATATTTCTACTTTTCTTCTTACTTAATATGTGACTATTACAAATCATGCTGTATATAACATAATACAATATTTCTTTTCCCTGGTACCAATTCTAGATACTTTTCAGCAATAATATATATATTTTGAGGTAAGGTCTGTATCTAGTGCTAGCACAGGTTGATGTAGAATTCACTATGTAGTCTCAGTGTGGCCTCAAACTCATCACAGCAATTCTCCTACCTCTGCATCCTGAGTGCTGTGATTAAATGTGTGTACCACCACCCTGGGCAATAATTATTTTTTAAATTAATTAATTAATTAATTTGAGAGAGCAAGAAAGAGGTAGAGAGAGAATGGGTACTCCAGGGCCTCCAGCCACTGCAAATGAACTCCACACACATGTACTGTCTTGTACATCTGGCTTACATGGGTCCTGGGGAATCAAACCTAGGTCCTTTGGCTTTTCAGGCAAATGCCTCAACCTCTAAGCCATCTCTCTAGCCCCAATAATTATTAGTTTTTGACATTTTGTACATGTATATAATGTATTTTTTTAAAATTTTTTATTTATTTATTTGAGAGCGACAGACACAGAGAGAAAGACAGGTAGAGGGAGAGAGAGAGAATGGGCGCGCCAGGGCCTCCAGCCTCTGCAAACGAACTCCAGACGCGTGTGCCCCCTTTTTCATCTGGCTAACGTGGGACCTGGGGAACCGAGCCTCGAACCAGGGTCCTTAGGCTTCACAGGCAAGCGCTTAACCGCTAAGCCATCTCTCTAGCCCTATAATGTATTTTTATTACATTCATACACATTACCTAATTTTGTCTCCCTTCCACCCCTGGTGCACCCCTTCCTTTTCCCAACTAGCCCCATCCTTTCATTGTTTTTTGTGTGTGACCCACTGAGTTCAATTAGGGTTGCTTCCACAAGTATTGGTGCAGGATTATTTGCTGAACTAAGGAGGGGTGGGGCCTAATGAGCCCCTATCCCATCCATGCTGGAGCTTGAAGAGCCCAATCTTGTGCAGGCAGTCATACCTGCTCTGAGTTCATGATCGCATGGCCACTCTGTATTCCCGTGACAGCAGCCCACAGTGCTCCTCCTCAAACTTCAGATCTTATAATATTTTTACCTCTGTCTCCCACAATGTACCATAAGCTTTAGAAGGCATTATATATGTTCAGTTTATGACTGAACCCAACAGTTACCTCTTCTTAGTACTTTGACCAATTATGAATCTGCATTAATTACCTTGTATTGCAAAAAGAAGCTTTTCTGATCAGAGTTGAGAGCAGCACTAGTCTATAAGACAAGCTTAAATAGTTACAAGGCATCCAGTGGTAACTATCAACATTGTTTTGGTATTATTCTTCCAAACACAATACATTTATTTCCCTGCAATTTTTTGTTTGGTGTGATTTAAAAAATAAGATGAAATCATACCATATTTCTTGTGCAACTTGCTTTTTAATTTTGACTTGTAATATTACTTGAAAAGACTATTTCATGTTAGTATTTATACTTAGCTTTCAATATTAGTATGTTTAGATATACATTTCTTAAATTGGAGCATATAAATATCTACTGTTATGCATGCCCTATTGTTGGATGTTTTATTATAACTATGTCCCTTGCATGCTCCTTTTTGTATGTGTAAAATTATTGCTCTAGGTAACCCTTGCAGAAGTTGTATCATTTTGTAATTGTGGCAACCAGGGTCCAGAGATATGCAATAATCTTTCTAAGGACACAAAGTTTTGGCAAAGCTAAGACCTAAGCCCAGATCTCCCAACTTTTAGCTTAGTGAACTTTCTGTTTTACTTTCTAAACAGAGGCCACTGTAATGTTCTGTCCATATCCTTTCTTCATTGTTTCATCCTCAGAAGCTTGGATGTCAGCTTTTGACAACTCCCTGATACATCCCTCACTGAAAATTGCTTTTGGTTCAGGGCACTATTTTGGTTATAGTTATACTTCCTTTCAGCTTGTCCCATGAGTTGTACTAGTAGGTGCAAGAATTCAGACCTGACCCTTGGTTTCAATCAGAGACCACTCTGAAGAGCCATTCCGTGTAGAGCATCACATAGGCTAGCTGAGTCCTCCCTTGCAATTACATTCAGAGTCAGTTTCTAACTGCGTAATCAGGATTAACTTTTTCTTATAATTTAATTTTCTATTTAGTTATCTGTGTACAGCTGGAATTTACTTTTGAATACTGAATTCATATCCATGAAATTTGTTAAATTTACACAATTAATAATTAATTTATAAATCTTTTTGGATCAAAAATAACTTTTTAGTAGTGAGAGAGAAAAAGAGAGAGAGAGAGTGTCAGACAGAAGAGAGTGAATATGGGGAATCAAACTTGGGTCCTTTGGCTTTGCAGGCAAGTGCCTTAACCACTAAGCTATCTCTCCAGCCCTGTTAATCCTTTTTTCTTTTTTCATTTAAGAGAGAGAGAGAAAGAGAGAGAGATCGAAAGAGAGAGAGAGAGAGAAAGAGAGAGAATTGATGTGCCAGGGTCTTAGCCACTGCAATTGAACTCAAGACTCTTGTGCCTCCTAGTGAGCATGTACGACCTTATGCTTGCCTCACCTTAGTACATCTGGGTAATGTGGGATCTGGAGAGTCAAATGTGGGTCCTTAGGCTTTGCAGGTAAGTGCTTTAACTGCTAAGCCATCTCTCCAGCCCCTATTAATCCTTTTTATGTGTTATATGTTGCAGATGCCTTTTGTGGGTCTGCTTCTTGTCTTTTGACTTTGAACAGGGGCTCAAAGTAGTTAAGAAAAAGTAAATTATTTAATAAAGAGAAAATCATTTTTAAGATTTATAGATTGGGTTTAAGTTGCTAGTACCCTCTGAAGGTGTGGGTCTTTCTTTGTCATTGGTCACCAGTAGGGGACCTTCACCTACATTCATATTCTTAATTATTTTTCTCATTATCAAGATTTCCTAGTTACTGGTCTTGTGAGTGAGGGATTTGGAAGGAAGAGGCAGGAGGCTCTTAGTTCAGTATGTCACACAATGAAGCTTAGAGATAGGTATTTTTCTTGAAATACTTCAGCTATGACCTGAACTACTGGAGTTCAGCTCAACATAACTGCAGCTCAGCAAGGGGCCTCTTCTGAAAACCAGCTGCTGGCTGGGCTGGGTTTTCATTCATCAGGGGGATTATGACTCTACACATTTTTCTAGACTGTTGTGGCCATTTAAAGGTAAGGGGAAAAAGAGGAGTCTGGGGAACTAATTAGGAAGGAGTGACTCTCTTCTGTGTCTTGACCTTAACCCCATGGAAGAAGTATGGGGTTTAATTTACCCAAGTAAGGAAAAAACATAAACAGTAGGCAAAAATGCTTTGTGGTAAGGCTTTCAGCAAATAATGCATTGGTCTGATGCAGAAAGAGAAACAAGGAAACAAAACACGGAAAAATGTCAAATGTTTTAAAACGAGCAGCTGAATGTATCATTGTGGGGTGTGTGAGTGTGTGTGTGTGTGTGTGTGTGTGTGTGTGTGTGTGTGTGCAGTGTTGAGGATTGAACCCAGGTCCTCAAGCATGTTATGCAGCTACTCTATGTTGTCTTTCATTACTTCTGATAAAAGGCTTGACCTTTTAGGAATATTGTCTTTATCACATTCTTTCCAGCTCTAGTTGTATGCTACACTTTCTCATTTTATTCTCCATGTTTCTAAATCCTCCTTTCATACTTTTAATATCATGTCATGTTTGTGCTAGGTTCTAAGCAATTTCATTGTATCTATTGTTTAGTTACTGAGCTGTTGTAATTGTAATATTTAATCTATTCACTAATAAAGTTTTAATTTCAATAATTGTAACTACTACTTCCAAAAGTTTCATTAACAAAACATAGAGGGGCTTGAGAGATTGCTTAGCTGTTAAGGTGCTTGCCTGCAAAGCCCAAGGACCTAGGTTCAATTCCCCAGTGCCCACGTAAGCCACATGCACAAGGGGGCACACACTCTGGAGTTTGTTTGCAGCAGCTGGAGGCCTTGGCATGCCCATTCTCTCTCTCTTACTACCTGCCTATCTCTCTTTCTCTGTCTAATAAACAAACAAATTGATAAAAACATAGAGAGGCTGAGGAGATGCTAGCAAGTATGAGTACTTTAGATTGGATCCCTAGAATCCATGTAAAAGCCAGATGTGGTAGGCACCTGTAATCCCAAGGAGAAAGGAGGTGGAAACAGGAGGATTTCTAGGAAATGCATGGGCCAGTTAGTATGACAAATACACAGGTGAACAATAATGAGAAACCCTGTTTCAAACAAGAAGGAAGGTGAGGATTGACAGCTGAAGTTTTCCACTGAACTCCATGTACCACCTACTCCATGCACATCACATACTCAAAACAAAACAAAACAAAAGAGTTTTGGCTTTTGTTTTTTACTTTTAATTAAGTCTTTAGTTTTGTGACTGCAGGACTTTATAGAGTTTATGCTTTGCTAAATATGTTAGAAGAAATTTAACCATTTTCATTAAAACTTAGGAATAAAAAATATGTAATATCTAGGAAATCCAGATGAAGACAATCAATAAGCACTTGGTATCTATGTCTAGTTTTAAGAGTTCTTTAAAATAATCTCATATAACTTGATCTTCATAGTGCTCTTGTGAGGTCTTTACTCTCATTTCCATTTTATGCATAACAAAACTAAGACTAGGAGGCCTACCTAGGGCCACCAAGTTAGTAATAAGAGGAGCTGAAATTAAGCCCATGTTTTATTATTCTCATTACTTTTATATATTAAATAATTTTCATGAGAATGCCATGGGGGTAGTGGAGGGTTGAGTAATTAGGGAAAGGTGTATCCATTATATAGAAATTGGATTTTCTAATGTTGAATAGGCTTAGGTCAAGACAACTCAGTGTTTCCTGGAAAATGACAAGAGATTTAAAAGATTATTTTCCCCAATTTCTACATTTTCTTTTTTTTTTTCTCTCCACCTCCATTTCCAATATTTCTTTCAGAATCTTGAGGAAGGTGAGCACAGGGAATAGTTTAGCCACCTAGGACATTGCTTGACTTAAATCGTAAACACACCCTTCTACGCAATGTAGCTAACAACCTACTGGGGACCTGAGTCATACCTGTACCAAACACAGCAAACTAGCAACTGTTTGTTCTTCCTGATCCGTACCCATTTAAATATATTTTTAGGTAGATCTGGGATTGGAGCAGCATGAGGCCATTCAGCTTGGACCGATTTTGGGTGCAGGAAGGCAAACTGTGTCCTCTAGGTGAACTTTTAGGAAAAATCCCTATTTACCATCTTATGCTTATGCATACCTGGGCACACACATGATTAAAATCAGATGCACCATGGAGAGAATCATGCCCATTAAAGAAAATATTATATAACCCAAACCTGTCAATCAAACCATGGGCCACCCAAACTAGACCCCTAGTAATCCATCCTCCCCTAAAAATCCTATAATGAGAAGCCCCAGACCACTTCCAGGGGCCCTTGAGCACTCTACTTATGAATGGCCTACTGCCCATTTGTCAATGTCTTCAGACCTTTACCATAGCTTTGCTCTTAATAAAGTGCCTTTCCACATAACTTTTGTGGCAACTCAATTCAGTAAGATTCCAAGAGCTTGGAAACACCAAGAAACTGCTTGTAACAATCTCATGTTCTGTAAAGTGGCTTATAAGTTATCATTTGTGATAATTAAAGATTTAATTATTACTTTGTCAAAATATTGTGAAGATGAAATTAGATAATGTATATCAAAGTTCTTTTGAGTTATCTGCCTCATTGCTCAGAGAAGGGAATTACAAATTTCTTTAATATGTAAGGGTACCATTAACATTAACCAAAGTCAGAATTCATCTTTTTTTGTTATTTGCAGCATGTATCAGAGTTTTCTACAGAAACAGAATCCTGAATGTGTAGACATGTGTGCATGTTTGTGTGTAAAGAAGGAGAGATTTAAGAATCAGGTTATGTGCTGGGGAGATGGCTTAGTGGTTAAAAGTGCTTGCTTGCAAAGCCTGCCAGCCAGGGTTGAATTCTCTAGCCACCCACATATAAGCCAGATTGGCATTCATTTGGCAATTCAGTGGCAAGAGACCCTGGTGTGCCACCTCTCCAACACACACACATGAAAATGATTTTTTTTTCAAGGTAGGGCCTCACTCTAGCCCAGGCTGACCTGGAATTCACTATGTAGTCTCAGGGTGGCCTCGAACTCATGGTGATCCTCCTACCTCTGCCTCCAAAGAGCTGGGATTAAAGGCATGTGCCACCATGCTTGGCAATATATGTATGTGTGTGTGTGTTGGATCATGTGATTGTTGTTGCTGGCACTTAGGAGAGCTAGCTGGAAACTATGGCAGATTTTTGCCCTGTGACCATTTTGAGGTACAATTTCTTCTATGGGAAACTTCAGTTTTTGAAAATGAATCATCACACATGAAAAGTATTAATCCATGTCCTTGCATGTACAAAGGTTAATCCAGTGTTTTGGCTGACTTTGGTTCAATTTCCTGGAGATAATGTTTCTGTCATACCCAACCTTTATTCACACTTAGTCAGATATGTCACTTCCCCTTTGCTTTCTTGCAAATTTTGTTTTATTTTATTCTGTTCTAAGCTAAAGCCTCACTCTATGGCCCGTGTTGGCTCAGAATTTACTATGTAGCTCAGGGTGGCCTTGAATTCATGACAATTCTCCTGCTTCAGCCTCCAGGTACTGGGTTTACAAGTGTGAGCCACCATGCCTAGATAGCTTGGTGTGTGACTGTTTTACAGCCAAACTCACACATGAGCTCTAGTATGCTTACTTGACATTGGTAGCAGACACTTTTTCAAGAGACTGTAACACAGATTTAGTGTATACACTGTACATGTGCTGCTGATATGCTTCCCAAGAACCCTACACAAAGCATGTTGGTTACTGTAGAATCTTCTTTAAAGATGAGGAGTGGAAAATCAAAGAAGTTAAACTAATTGCTCAAGTTCAGAAGCATGACTGCCCATGGGCCCCAGATCCACTCAGGTCGAGGCTCTGCTTTCCCTGCTGGAGGGACCTTCATTTGACACTGATTTATTTTACTAGCAATATCTGAGTCTGAGAAAGCTTTAAACATTGAGTCAAAATATATGAACCTTTCAGTAATGAGGATTTCAGTATATTTAAGAAAATCAGTTTTGTTTTTTTTTTTAAAGAGACCATCTGTGTGTTTATTTCTCCCCTGATGATGATGCTGTCTGTTCACAAGAGTGATGCCAGGCCACTGGAGACCATAGACACTGCGGGACGAGGGCAGCGCCAAGCAGTCAGGGTGTGTCCAATAGACCTGCCATCAAATCTTCTGACGGGACAGAGATACCTTTTACCCCCAGGGTCATTAAAATGCAGTAGAGACATGTGCTGAAGACATATGTACCATTGCACTGTTTTATAAAGAAAAGTTAATTTCTTTTTCTTTCTTTTTAAGGTAGTGTGTTGTTTGAGCCCAGGCTGACCTGGAATTCACCATGTAGTCTCAAGGTGGCCTCGAACTCATGGCGATCCTCCTACCTCTCTCTGCCTCCCGATTGCTGGGACTGAAGGTGTACACCACCTCGCCTGGCCCCAGAAAGGTTAATTTCTTTCTTTCTTCTTCTTCTTCTTCTTTTTTTTTTTTTTTGTTTATCCAGGTAGGGGTCTCACTCTAACTCAGGCTGACCCGGAATTCACTATGTAGTCTCAGGGTGGATTTGAACTCACAATAATCCTACTACCTCTGCTTCCTGAGTGCTGGGATTAAAGGCATGCACCACCACGCCTGGCCCAGAAAAGGTTAATTTCTTTTCTTTACTTTCTTGTTGTGTTTTTTGTTTTGGTTGGGTCTCACTCTAGCTCTGGCTGACCATGTAGTCTCCAGATAGCCTTGAACTCACAGTGATTTTCTTACCTCTGCCTCCCAAGTGCTGAGATTAGAGGTGTGTGCCACCATGTCAGGCAAGAAAGGTTAACTTTTTTTTTTTTTTTTTTTTGGTTTTTCAAGGTAGGGTCTCACTCCAGCCCAGGCTGACCTGGAATTCACTATGGAGTCTCAGGGTGGCCTCGAACTCACGGTGATCCTCCTACCTCTGCCTCCCGAGTGATGGGATTAAAGGCATGTGCCACCACTCCTGGCTAGGAAAGGTTAATTTTTTTTTTAATTTTTATTAACATTTTTCATGATTATAAAAAATATCCCATGGTAATACCCCCCCACTTTCCCCTTTGAAATTTTATTCTTCATCATATTACCTCCCCATCTCAATCATTGTTCTTACATATATACCATACCAACCTAAGAAAATCAGTTTTTAAAGAAATATTTTCAAGCCTTTTCCTGGAATTTTTCCATTTAAAAAAATATTCATTAACATACAAATAATCAGGTTTCATTATGATATTTTTGTTTTGTTGTGTGTGTGTGTGTGTGTGTGTGTGTTTGAGGTAGTGTCTCGTTCTAGCCCAGGCTGTCCTGGAATTCACTATGTAGTTTCAGGGTGGCCTCGAACTCATGGCGATCCTCCTGCCTCTGCCTCCCAAGTGCTGGGATTACAGGCATGCGCCACCATGTCCGGCCATTATGTTTTGTTTTTTTTTTTTTTTCCGAGGTAGGGTCTCACTCTAGCTCAGGCTGACCTGGAATTCACTATGGAGTCTTAGGGTGCCCTCAAACTCATGGTGATCCTCCTACCTCTGCCTCCTGAGTGCTGAGATTAAAGGTGTGCGCCACTATGCCCAGCCTGCATTATGGTACTTTTAAACAGTGTTTTGTTTCCCTTCCCCCTCTTTCTCCTTCTCTTGCGCCTTCCTCCCAAACTTAAGCTCCTTCTCTTATCATAATATCTTAATATATGTTTCCTTTTGTGAATTTTTAGTTTTAAAGTAGTGTTTTTGAAATTATGAGTTCTACTATTTTAGCTGTGTATGTATTAATAAATATTACTTGGAAAAGTCTTAATTTTTTTGACCCAGGAACCCTTTTTTGCAAGTAACATCAGGCTAGTTCTTTTAAATTACATTGGCTTAGGAAGGTAAAAGAGTTGTTTGTTGCCATGATTCTCAGAATATAATGTCAACTGAATTGTCACTTTTCAAATCTGGGGTTGTGCTGGTTTGATTCAGGTGTCCCCCATAAACTTAGGTGTTCTGAATACTAGTTTCCCAGGGGATGGAGATTCGACAATTAACACCTCCTGGAGAAAGTGTACTGTTGGGGGCGGGCTGATAGGTGTTATAGCCAGTTTCCCCTTGCCAGTGTTTGGCATAGTCTCCTGTTGCTATGGTCCACCTTACATTTGCCAGGGGGGTGCTAGCTTTTTTTTTTTTTTTTTTTTTTTTTTTTTTTTTTTTTTTAGCTTTATTTGAAAAGCAATTCATGGGACTAGTGTCCCAATGAACTGACTTTTGCATGACAGCATCCCAAAGTTAAGATGATAGGATCTCACTTGTCTGAATGTTTTAAAATTGAACTTTACAGCATATAAAATGGGAAGCCCAGATGACCTAGTTAGAGGCCACCAAGCATGCAGCTGTTGTGCCATAGGGGAAGTCTATCTAAAACAAGGTCTCAGACAGGATCAAAGTAAAGGATGTTTTGTCTTGAAATACACACTACTATCTTGTAGAATCTGGAAATGTACTGTCCCTAATCATTCAGTTCTCTCTGCTGCATCTTCACCATCAGGGAAATTCATGCCTCAACAGCCCCACAGTCCAGGTCTAGATAACATTTTGTATTTACATCCTAACTCCTGTTTTTCAAAACACTTCCACACTTACTACCTATTTAAACATATCAGCTTCACTGGTGGGTTATGACATGTCTGGTTTTCACAGCTGTAGAGGAGATCTGAGAAATCTCCTGCTCTACAGATTTTTGGTTTTGTCTGGAGCTATGTTTTAGGAATCAATGAAGCATAGCCCCAAGTAACGAGGCAGAACTGTGGACAGCTGGGAAGTTGCCACTCACATCCAGGCTGGGATTCTGGTACCAGAATAAATTTTTCCTTTTCAGACAAAGGCTTTTAGATGATTGCAAAACCAATCAAGTAACATCATGTAATAATAAAACAAGAAAGTCCCCATCTGTTCCCTGGAAGGGACTGCTGTTCAACATTAGTGTTAATAATGCCAGTGGATTTTAAGTCCTGTATAAATTGAATCATGGAAGATGTTTTTGTTTGTATCTGGCTTCTATCCTTCAATATTATATTGGTAAGATTATTTCATATTGTAACATACAACAGCAATCTATTCATTTTCATTGCTGTATAATATTCTGTTTTATGATTAACTGGTAATAGGCATTTGGATTCGTTTTGGTTTGGGTGTTGTGGTGATTTGAATGTGACATTCCCTCAACTGCCTCATGTGTTTCTGATTAAGCCTCATACTTGATCTCCAGCTAGTGGCAATTTGAGAGGTAGAGACTTTCTAGAGGAGACATGTTGCTGGGGCTAGGCTTTAGAGTGGTATAGCTCAGCCCCCATCTGCCAAAGTTAGCTGACTCATTCTCTTGCTGCTTTCTGCCAATTGCTGTGGCAAGATGTGATGCCCAGTCTCTGCCTTGCTATGCCATGGTGAAACTTCCCCTTGAAACTATAAACTGAAATTAACCCCCCCCCCCCCATATCCTGCTTTTGATTGCTTTAGCTTTGTCTCCAACAATAAGTAGGAGACCTTGCAAACTAAAAATCAACCAACTGGTCAGGAAGTATTTACTTGTGCAATAGTGGCATGACTTCATAGGTAATAAACTGTTCTCTGATTGGACATGAGGTTCCATGAGTGGGAAAGAACTCATATCTAGTACTGGAAACCAAGTCAGAATTTCACTGACAGGAAATTCACAGACTCTACAGAGAAGCTCCCACTGCTCTGTGGAAAATAAGAGTGAGGCTTGCACACCACAAAAGAAAATCTCTCAGCTGTGCATACTCCCTTTTAACTCAAGAAGTTTTCACTGTTGTTTAGAAAATCTGCTTTACTTTACATATGGCAGAGAAATGGAGGAGAACCAAGACCACTGACAGAACAAGAAGTTAGCTGACTGCCCACCATGAGATGTGCCACCTTTACCAAATATGCCAGAGTCCAGGAGAAAATGCAGAGTGATGACATGGACACTGCTCTTACTACTAATCTGACAACCAGACCCAGGTTGATGGTGACAAACATGGTGACCAATCAAAATAGCAATCCAGAGGCTACAAAGAACTCAACATTAAATTAGAAGAGCTGCTTTCTCAGTGAACCTGGTATCAGCACAAGGGTGAAGGAGACAGACACAGAGAACACTCAACTCCTGCCAAATCAAATATCCAGAGACACAGAGACTCCCAAGACCTTGTCACTGAAATAAACCTAAGATGAACCCAACATGGCTCAGGGAAATTCACAGAAGAGGGGGTGGAATGATTGTTAGAGCCATAAATTGGGTCATTATGCACAGAGACATTGCCTCTCCTCTATAACTGATGGCTACCCCCACAATGTAAGACCCACAATCCCCATGGGGAAATGATAGGGAGAAGGCTCATGATGGTACCATCAAGGCTGTATACAGACTACATACATAACTAATAAAAAAATTAGACTGCCAACAGGTCTGCTTATGGCTCAAGGAACATTGAGGAAGAGGGAAAGATTATAAGAACCACATAATGGATAGGAATATCCTGAGGCACAGTTCCCCATTACCCTACAAGGACAGACTGAGGCCTTCATGAACCTACAGTGAATACCATAACTCTGCTAAGGAGGGTTTCCAAGTTAATGGGAGCTGAGGCAAGGGGATAAAAGACAATAACCTGTTATAATTAATATAAAATAAAAATTAACATAAAGCATAGAAGAAACAAAACAAACAAAAAATAGAAGGCAAAGGGTATGTGTAATGAAGCAGTCCTGGTCTAGGTATGGTCCTGCCTATCCCTGACCTATCATTGTCTCAGCTCAAGTCTCTCCTCCAAGATGGCCTGACAAGTTGCCAAAACTGTGAAATCTCTTTCCAGGAGATAAAATCCTTCTCCACTTGGCACCAACTTTCAGCCTTTGCCTTATCCCCAGCATGAGGTTTCTGAAATAATTCCAATGCATTGAAGTTCATTATTTCAATACTCTGATAGCCAGAGAGGGGCACAAGTGTCTCTTTAGAATATGCATTCCTCTGTTGGTTTGGTTAGACTATCAAATTGGCTTCCAAAGTGGTTATAGATATTTATATTCCTGTCTGCATGCAAAGAGAGTTTAATAGCGTCAGCTTTTTTCCAGTACTTGGCAATGCCAACCATTGTAAGTTTGAACAGTTCTGGTAGGTGTGCAGTTGTAGCTCACTGCATTTTCATTTGCACTTACTTTATTGCTAATGAAGATATTATTAACCATTATATGAGGCACCTATCCTTGCCTCAAGTCTAATATTCTATTTTTGTCAGTTTCTAATAATGTGGGCATAAGTTCTTATTCTGTCTATATGTCCCCTGTAAGTTACATGCATTAAAAGTATCATCATCATTGAGCTGGAGAGATGGCTTAGTAGTTAAAGTGCTTGCCTGCAAAGCCTGAGGACCCAGGTTTGATTCCCTAGTAGTCACATAAGCCAGATACACAAGGTGGTACATGCATCTGGTGTTTGTTTGCACTGGCCAGAGGCCCTGGCACTCTCATTCTCTCTCTCTCTTTCTGTCTCTCTCTCTCACACACAAAATAAATAGATAAATATATTTTTTTAAAAAATAGTACAACCTTTAATAAAAATATTGTCATCACAAGAATAGGTAGCTGACTTCCTGGAAGGAGAATAAACCACCGCTGGTCAGCATCTAGGGCCCAGGTGAAGCCATAGAGGATTTGGAAAGATGAACAAGTGTGCTGCTTCCATGGCAAGCCTGACAACCTGGGCCAGGGTAAAGGAGACAGATACTAAGGATACTTAAAATACACCAAAGCAGAAAGCTGCTGAGAGTTCAACAGCAAAGCAGACTTAAAGCACACCTACCAAGGCTTAGGGAATCTTGTGGAAGAGGGGGAGGAAAAAATGTAAAAGCAACAGGGTGGGAGTGACTATCCAGAGGCTTTACCCTCACTCGCACAGTGACTGACTGCTGCTATCACAACTCATGATCTATGACTATAAAGTATACCAGCAATCCCATTATGGATGACCCTCAGTGGAGTTGGGGCAGGGAAGAGGGGAATGATGGTACCAACCGATGATGTGTCCACACAAAGTTTCTACTTAATAATAAAAAATCGAATCTCAGGCCAGGCATGGTGGCACATGCCTTTAATCCCAGCAGAGGGAGGCAGAGGTAGGAGGATTAAGTCCACCCTGAGACTACCTAGGTCATCTGGAGCTAGAGTGAGACCCTACCTTGAAAAAGAATATCAAATGTGAGATTTTCATTTTCATTTATTTCAGGTATTATTATTATTTTGTGCTACTGTGGATCAAATCCTGGGTCTTGCACATGCAGGGCAATCACTATCATGGAACTACATCCCCAGCCTAGAGGTGTCTTCTGATGAGAAGTTGAAAATTCTTTTTTCTTTTGCTTGTTTTCCAAGGTAGGGTGTCACTCTAGCTCAGGCTGACCTGAAATTCACTATGTAGTCTCTGGCTGGCCATAAACTCACAATTGATCCTCCTACCTCTTTGTCCCAAGTGCTGGGGTCAAAGGCATATGCCACCAAGCTCAGCTGGTAATTCTTAATGCAACTCATTTAAACAACCTTTTTTTAAAAGATTTGTTTCATTTCTCCCTAAGACTTCCATTCAATGATAGTAAAAATGTTTTTTTCTACATAATCTTTTTATTTTATTTTATTTTATTTTATTTTATTTTTTCTTTCACAATTTTTATTAACATTTTCCATGATTATAAAAAATACCCCATGGTAATACCCTCCTTCCCCCACCCACTTTCCCCTTTGAAATTCCATTCTCCATCATATTACCTCCCCATTACAATCATTGTAATTACATATATACAATATCAACCTATTAAGTACCCTCCTCCCTTCCTTTCTCTTCCCTTAATATCTCCTTTTTACCTTACTGGCCTCTGCTACTAAGTATTTTCTTTCTCACACAGAAACCCAATCATCATATGAGGGAGAACATGTGGCACTTGGCTTTCTGGGCCTGGGTTACCTCACTTAGTATACTCCTTTCCAGATCCATCCATTTTTCTGCAAATTTCATAACTTCATTTTTCTTTACTGCTGAGTAGAACTCCATTGTATAAAAGTGCCACATCTTCATTATCCATTCATCTGTCGAGGGACATCTAGGCTGGTTCCATTTCCCAGCTATTATAAATTGAGCAGCAATAAACATGGTTGAGCACGTACTTCTAAGGAAATGAGATGAGTCCTTAGGATATATGCCTAGGAGTGCTATAGCTGGGTCATATGGTAGATCAATTTTTAGCTGTTTTAGGAACCTCCACACTGATTTCCACAATGGCTGGACCAGATTGCATTCCTATCAACAGTGTAGAAGGGTTCCTGTTTTTCCACATCCCCGCCAACATTTATGATCATTTGTTTTCATGATGGTGGCCAATCTGACAGGAGTGAGATGGAATCCCAATGTAGTTTTAATCTGCATTTCCCTGATGACTAGTGATGTAGAACACTTTGATGCTTATATGCCATTCGTATTTCCTCTTTTGAGAATGCTCTATTTAGCTGCATAGCCCATTTTTTGATTGGCTTGTTTGATTCCTTATTATTTAACTCTTTGAGTTCTTTGTATATCCTAGATATTAATCCTCTATCAGATATATAGCTGGTGAAGATGTTTTCCCATTCTATAGGTTGCCTCTTTGTTTTTTTCACTGTGTCCTTTGCAGTGCAAAATCGTTGTAATTTCATGAGGTCCCAGTGATTAATCTGTGGTTTTACTGCCTGAGCAATTGGGGTTGTATTCAGAAAGTCTTTGCCAAGACCAATATGTTGAAGGGTTTCCCCTACTTTTTCCTCTAGCAGTTTCGGAGTTTCAGGTCTGATGTTAAGGTCTTTAATCCATTTGGACTTAATTCTTGTGCATGGAGAGAGAAAAGAATCTATTTTCATCCTTCTGCAGATATATATCCAGTTTTCCCAACACCATTTGCTGAAGAGGCTCTCTTTTCTCCAATGAGTATTTCTGGCATTTTTATCGAATATCAGGTGGCTATAGCTACCTGGACTTACATCTGGGTCCTCTATTCTGTTCCACTGATCGACATGTCTGTTTTTGTGCCAGTACCATGCTGTTTTTGTTACTATGGCTCTGTAGTATAGGTTAAAATCAGGTATGGTGATACCGCCAGCCTCATTTTTGTTGTTCAGTATTACTTTAGATATTCGAGGTTTTTTGTGCTTCCAAATGAATTTTTGGATTGTTTTTTCTATTTCCATGAAGAATGCCTTTGGAATTTTGATAGGGATTGCATTAAATGTGTATATTGCATTAGGTAAGATTGCCATTTTCACAATATTGATTCTTCCCATCCAGGAACAAGGGATGTTTCTCCACTCTCTAGTGTCTTCTGCAATTTCCCACTTGATTGTTTTAAAGTTCTCATTGTAGAGATTCTTTACTTCCTTGGTTAGGTTTATTCCAAGGTACTTTATTTTCTTTTGATGCAATTGTGAATGGGAGTGATTCTCTGATTTCCTCCTTGTGTTTGTTCTTAGCATATATGAAGGCTACTGATTTCTGTATATTTATTTTGTATCCTGCTACATGGCTGTAGGTTTTGATCAGCTTTAACAGTTTGCTAGTAGAGTATTTAGGGTACTTTATATTATAGAATCATGTCATCTGCAAATAATGATAACTTGATCTCTTCCTTTCCAATTTGTATCCATTTTATGTGTGTCTCTTGCCTTATTGCTGTGGCTAAGACTTCTAAAACTATATTAAATAAGAGTGGGGACAGTGGACACCCTTGTCTTGTTCCGATTTTAGTGGAAAAGCTTCCAGTTTTTCCCCATTTAGTAATATGTTGGCTGTAGGCTTGCCTTTGTAGGTAATTTGATTTTTCTCTCTAACTGCTTTCAATATTTTTTCTTTGGTTGTGTGTTTGGAAGTTTGATTATAATATGGCTAGGAGAGGTTCTTTCCAGGTTTTGTCTGGCTGGGGTTCTAAAGGCTTCCTATATCTGCATTGGCACCTTTTTCCCAATTTGGGGGAAATTTTCTTCTATGATTTTGTTGAAGATGCCTACTATGCCTTTGGAGTGGAATTCTTCTTCTACTATGCCCTGAATTCTTATGTTTGATCTTTTCATAGTGTCCCTAATAGCTTGAAATTCCCACTCATACTTTTCTTTAAGTTTGTCTTTCTCTTTGTTGGACTGTATTAGATCTGCCACCTGGTCTTGTAGCTTAGATATCCTGTCCTCTCCTTCATCCATTCTACTGGTGAGATTTTCTACAGAGTTTTTTATTTCATTAACTGTGTTCTTCATTGCTAGTAATTCTGACTGGTTTTTCTTTATTATTTCTATTTCCTTATTTATGTCTTATATTACCTTCTTTATTTCATTAAATTGGTGTCCTGTGTCTTCCTTGATTTCCTCTTTGATTCCTTTGATTTCCTCTTTGATTTCTTCTTTAATTCCTTTGATTTGTTCTTTGACCTCTTTGAACATATTTACAATCATTCTTTTGAAATCTTTCTCAGGCATTTCCTCTAACTTGTTCTCACTGGAGGTCATTTATGATGCATTAATACTTTTAGGTGGATTTATATTGTCTTGCTTTTTAGTGTTTCTTGTGTTATAATGTATATATTTTTGTATCTTGGATTAAGTTAATGTTTGGATTTTCTAGCTAGCTGGGTATTCTTAGCTGTATCAATTGATTTGATGCTATATATTTTCAGGGTAGGAGCTTAAGGTGTTAGGTGTGGCTCTTACGACTCTCAGAGTATCTACAAAGGTGTTCATAGGGGTTGAGTTTCCCTGCTATGGGAGTATTCAAGTAGGTTGAGTGGAATAAAATGCAGGTAGATTCTAAAAGTTCACTAAACACTGAACACATTCAATCAAAAACAGCCCCAAGTCTTTATGCAAGAGTAGTTATTATAACAACCAGATCCTCTATAAACAAAAAGGTTAAGATTTCTGGTCTGTTGAGGGATCCAGGTCAGCTTTTCTTGTGGCTCGAGGTGAGCCTGGCGGCTTTCTGGTGCGTCAACGCCACAGTCGGTGAACCTGCTGGAGCCGCTTTTGGCAGCCTGTGCGCGCTCTGGATCTCTTCTACTTCTCCACTGCTGCTTCAATTTCCTATATACCTCACTTTTAGGAAAAGTGTGTATTTTGCTGAGTTTTTTGGTCTTCCCCCCTCCAGGCTGCTTTGGCGTGGTACCTATGCTGCCATCTTAACTGGAAGTCCTCTACATAATCTTTTGAGTTAGCTTTACAGTTTTTTTTTTTTTCTCCCTTCCTTCTTTTTTTTTTTTTTTTAAATTATCTCATGTGTCTTGGGCTGAACTTGCTATACAGCAAGGGATGCAAGTATACCTGATTTGAGCTGGGTGTGGTGGCACATGCCTTTAATCCCAACATTCGGGAGGCAGAGGTAAGGGGATTGATGAGGGTTTGAGGCCACCCTGAGACTCCATAGTGAATTCCAGGTGTGAGACCTTACCTCAGAAAACCAAAAGAAAAAAAAAAAGGCCTGGTTCTCTTATTCTTGCTTACCCAGTGCTGGGATTACAGGTGTGTTCTACTACACTCAGTTGCTGTGCTAAGGATCAACAAGGGTTTCCTGTATTCTTGCCATGTTCTCTACCAATTAAGCTACATCTACAGCATAAAGTTAACTTTATGAAATAGTTAGAAATGTTTTTTAATTATTAAATTATTGTATTTATTGAGGGAATTATAGAACCAAGGGAAAGAAATTGAATACACCCACATGGTATGAGCACCCATGTGTGCCTAGAAGAATGTAAAAAGAGACTTAGAGAGAAAAGAAGAGAAAGTACTGAAAGCTCTTGCCATGGGGAGGGAAAGAGTGGATAAAGAGGAGGAGAGACCTTCCAGAGCCTGGAGGCTTAGGAATGATGAACGGGCTGCCAAGAGAGCACAACTGATTTTTTACAAGATATAAGGTAGCATCTAACATCCTCTTTTTTTTTTTTAATTTTTTTTGTTTTTATTTTTATTTATTTATGTGAAAGTGACAGAGAGAGAAAGAGGCAGAGAGAGAGAGAGAGAGAGAGAATGGGCGCTCCAGGGCCTCCAGCCACTGCAAACAAACTCCAGACGCGTGCGCCTCCTTGTGCATCTGGCTAACGTGGGTCCTGGGGAATCGAGCCTTGAACCAGGGTCCTTAGGCTTCACAGGCAAGCGCTTAACCGCTAAGCCATCTCTCCAGCCCCCTAACATCCTCTTTTTTAAAAAAAGTGGCTCAACTACTTATTGAAAGGAAAACCGTTCTGTCATTTCTCTATGATGCCTCCTTTTTTTAGAATGGCAAGTATATATTTCACTCATTCTCTTCTATAGTCTTTATATCCTTTAGTCTAGCCATTTCCTTCTGTTAAAAAAATAGTGTGTGTGTGTGTGTGTGTGTGTGTGTGCCCATGTGGAGATCAGAGGACAAATTCTGGTTTGGTCCTCAACTTCCATGTCATTGCCATAGATGCACCAGGATTACAGAAGACCACCACAGCTTCCAGCTTTTATGTGTAATCTGGGGATCTGAACTCAGGTACTTAGAACTGTTCAGCAAGCATTTTACCCATTGAGCCATCTCTCCTGCCCCTGATAGCTTTGTATTTCTTTTTTTCAAGTGTGTCTAAACATCTATAAAACTTATTCTTAGCATTAGTTATATGTTATGACTAATTTCTATTTGTTTCATTTTTGTACTTTCCTCTTCTCGACAAAAGTCTCAATCTTGTCATTTAATCTCATCAAACTGTTTTTTTTTTTTTTAATCTCCATTATCTAGATCTACATAGTAGACTTCTTGTAGACTTCTTTTGCTCATGATTTCCTTTGGTTTTCAGTCACATATTTTGGTCTTCTTTTTTTTTTTTTTTTTTTTTTTTGGTTTTTCAAGGTAGGGTCTCACTCCAAGCTGACCTGGAATTCACTATGAAATGTCAGGGTGGCCTCGAACTCACGGCAATCCTCCTACCTCTCTGCCTCCCGAGTGCTGGGATTAAAGGCGTGTGCAACCATGCCCGGCTTCTAACTTTTTTAGTAGTTGATAAAAACGATTTTATTTATGTATTTATTTGAGAGAAAGGCAGATAGATAGAGACAGCATGGGTGCGCCTGGGCCTCCGGCACTGCAAACAAACTCCAGACACATGTGCCACCTTGTGCATTGGGCTTACATGGGTACTGGTGAATTGAACCTGGATCTTTAGGCTTTGCAGGCAAGTGCCTTAACCATTAAGCAATCTCTCCAGACTTTAATAGATTTTTTAAAAAACTTCTTTTGTTGTTGTTGGCATGCAGGGTTTTTAGTTGGCATACAGATATTTAGGTATCATTCATTATTGCATTTTCAAATGCATTTTGTTTTTGCTGATTCCTATTTCCCACACTTCCTGCATCCATTATATCGGCTCTTTGATGTGTTGATGACCTCTTTTGCTAAAGTTTTGATGGAGGGTTAGACAATGACTATGGAAAATCACAGAGATAATTTTGTATTGTCTTCCTTCAGAAAGATTATAGGTTTGCTTCTGGGACTGCAACCTCAGATTATGTTAGCTTTTTTTTTTTCTTTAAAGAATTTTATTTTTATTTATTTATTTGAGAATGACAGACAGAGAAAGAGGCAGATAGATAGATGGAGAGCGAGAAAGAGAGAGAGAGAATGGGCACACCAGGGCCTCCAGCCACTGCAAATGAACTCCAGACGCGTGTGCCCCCTTGTGCATCTGGCTAATGTGGGTCCTGGGGAATCAAGCCTCAAACCAGGGTCCTTAGGCTTCACAGGCAAGCACTTAACCACTAAGCCATCTGTCTAGCCCAGATTATGTTATTTTAATGAGGAATAGTAAATACTCAAAATTGGTGACAGAGAAGAGAATAAGAGAAGAAAGGGACAGTGAGAGTGAAAGGAAGAGAGAAAGATGTGGAGATAAGAATCAACTAAAATAAATTGCATTTGAAAATACCATAATGGATAATACCTAAATCTCCATATGCTGCCTAATAAAACAAAATAAAAATAACTTGGCATTAGAATTTATGGATACAATCTATTCTGTTTTACCCACCCTTACTCATAATTTTTCAGTCTCAGTCCAAAGAATACATCTTCCTTCATGAAACCTGAATGCCAAAGTCCCCTTCTCTTCCAGCTTTATGAGGCTGTTAAAAGTGCTAACTTATGGGCTGCAGGGATAGCTTAGTTGTTGAGGCATTTGCCTGCAAGGCCAAAGGACCCAGGTTCACTTCCTCAGGACCCATGTTAGCCAGATGCACACGGTGGCACATGTACCTGGAGTTCATTTGCAGTGGCTGGAGGTCCTGTTGTACCCATTCTCTCTCTCTCTCTCTCTCTGTCAAATAAATAAATATTTTTTTTTTTAAAGTGCTACTTATCCTGTCTACCAACTTCACTTTTTTTTTTTTTTTTTGAGGTAAGGTC
Source organism: Jaculus jaculus (assembly GCF_020740685.1). Taxonomy (NCBI): domain Eukaryota; kingdom Metazoa; phylum Chordata; class Mammalia; order Rodentia; family Dipodidae; genus Jaculus; species Jaculus jaculus. The sequence goes on from NC_059112.1 coordinate 53,700,639, forward strand.
TCATTCTAGCTCAGGCTGACCTTGAATTTAATATTTATTCTTAGGGTAGCCTTGAACTCAAGGCAATCCTCCTACCTCTGCCTTACAAGCGCTGGGATTAAAGGTGTGTGCTACCACACCTGGCTCCTCAACTTCACTTTTTAATGAGTACAGATAATTGGGAATGTGGTCCCAAATACTGACTTTTGCTCTTTGGGCTTCCTTCCTTGTCTATATTTTAGCTCTACAATTCAGTAACTTTGGTAATAAAAAAGCACTTTTGAAATATTATATCTATATTTCCTACATGTCCACAGTGAAAAGGTTGGCACCAATTGTCCAGTTTTTCTGCTGAAAGGCTCTGTGATCCTGATTTGAGAATTTCTGGTGTTGGGAGATTAATGAAACATTTCTTGGCTATTAGTAGGGTGTTGAACTCAGGAATTAGGGAGTGTGGTAATGTGAATGGATGTTTCCCATAGACTCATGTGTTTTATTAAAACTTGTATCTTGGATATCCAGCTGCCTGGCTGGAGGAGGTGTCACTGGGGGTGGATTCTGGTGTCCAGCCCAAAGGTGTGTTTGGGGGAAGACTTGGATTCCAGCCCAAAGGTATGCAGAAAGGTGTGAGCTCTGGGGTACTTCTTACTGCAAGTTTGTACTGGCTGCTTCTTGGTGTTGCTGGCTGCTGGTTGTTTTTCTCTCTGCTTGAATTTATCAATGGGAGCCAACTTCTTCTACTGATGTAACTTCTATTCCCTGGGATCTATAAGCTTGAAATAAATTCCTTCCTCCCATAAACACTGTCTGGTTTGATGTTCATCCCAGCAATGTGGATGACTACTATAGAAATTTGGTATCAGAGAAGTGGATGCTGCTGATATGAATCTGACCATGTGGATTTTAGTCTTATTGGAGGAATATACATGGACTTGGTACTTTGGACTGCAGAAGACACAGAAAGTGGTAAGGCATCAAAATGGGCTACTTTGGTGAGTTTGAAAATGCTAAGTGCAGAGAGAATTGTGCTGGCTTCTGAACTTTCAAAGGGTAAGGAAAGAAAGCAGAGAACTTTGTTAGAACTGGGCTACTGCCATGACAGCTGGTTGCATTCTGCTGTCCACGCCCAAGGAATCTGATTATTGTGAGAGCGATGGTGCATTTCTTGGCAATTAGTTGGATATTGAACTCGGGAGTTAGGGTGCTAGATGTTCATAGTCATACAAAACTTCCACTAAATCTGTGGCCTACAGGTTTTTGTATCATGAATTTAAAGGATGAAATTTCTGCATTACAGAGGGTGAGATTTTGAAAGATTTTATTATAGCACTTAGGATAAGGAAAGAAAGCAGAACTTCTGCAAAGCAAGAAGGGTCTCCAGAAATGAGAAAACCACTGAAGGTTTCTGCCTTGTAGTTAATAAGACTTTACTGGATGGATGATAAGCTGGTCAGTTCAGTTCTCATACCAGGTACCTAAATTCCTTGCAAGTCTTCCTTACACCTGGTTTCTAGGGTAGGAGACCTCTTTTAGGGATAAGAAATAAGGAAAAATTGGATTCCCCTTTACAGGCTTAAGAACATTTCCCCCTTTTAGCTTCACTTTACTTTTGGGGCCATGCTAACCCTAAACTGCTTCTCCTAATGGTGCTGTTAGTCACACGAAAGTTTAAAATATAAAGCAGTTTTCATTTTGTGACTTGGGCTTCAAATTATACTTAATGAAGCCCTTGTCATTCTAGGTTATAAACATTCATCCATGTTTTTATCTAGTTTGTTATGGCTTCATTAAAAATATGAATTTCATGTCGAGTTGATTCTGGGATAGGAAATCAGATACAATTTTTAAAATTACCTCGTTTTTCTCACTCATGAGGAAGTACCACTTCTACTAAGTGACCTGTTCATTTCTTTATATATATGGATCTTTCTAAACTGTGGATTTAAACATCTGTGTATTTCAGTGCCTATTCCATACAGTTTAAGTATAAAAGTTTAATAATTTTTAAAAATATATTTGGAAGTTTTCATGTCTTTTTAAAACTCAAAACTTTTGATAGCCACCTCTTATTGTTTCTTAGATAGAAAATAATTTAATTAAGATATGAATGTCATATGCCACTTAATAAATTAATATCCTCCTACTACATAACGTTTGAGTAATTATTCTGAAAAGAACCTTTGGATTATTTACCTAATGAAAATGAACTAGGACAACTCTTGCACATTTCTCCTGCCATATATATATAAAATTTCCCAGAGTTAGTACATAGTGTGGAATTGCTGGGCCACAAGGTATGCAAATCTTTACAAAGAACTAGAGAATTGTTCCACCTATGCCATGCAGGAAGGATATGCAGTCTTATGGGCTATGGACTCTCCAGCAGTGCCTCTCAACAATTGGTATTGGGCTGGTTACAAAGATACTGTTTTTAAGCTCCATGTCTACCTGCAACACTAACTTGGATAGGACTATGGTTCTGGGTATAACAATGTTTCCTTGTAGCTTCTGTGAATGGAGATGCACCTAAGGAAGTCTGAGTACTAGCAGGAAGTTTTTTAAAAAAAGTTTCCTTTTCTATTTATTTGGTGCTTTTGTTTTTCCAAAGATGGCATTCCACATGGTCAGCAGCAGATGGTGACAGCTATGACTGTTTCCAGCTTCTTTCCACATTCTAGAACCAGTCTAACTGTGAGCTGTTATGAATTTTTAAAATCTCTATATGATAAAGACAGTCTTAAGGGAATTAAGTTTACTTTTCATATGTAAAAGTTTAATTGTAATTCATTCCTTTGTCACGAGGGAGTATAGAATGCAGAAAATTTCCTTTCTCATATGGTTCCCACGTACTGTCCTTTCCTCTTTGGCACACTCTCGTATGCACTCTATGGTATGTGCTATGAATGTGACATCCCTTTTCTTGGCTCTTAATTTTGTTGTAGAGGACAATTTGCCTAACATTGGAATAGTGCCACAGTATAGCTTAATTAATATAACTTTATACAGCATCCTGATGTTTGGTAGGGCATATTATTTGACCTTTTTCTTGTGGAATATTTAAGGCTATTTTTTTTTGTTTTTGCCTTCATTTCAAATTCCACAAAAAAGGCTTACTTGAGTTGCATTACCATTTGATAGGATTGGTATATTTACACTGATTTTTGTTCCAAATTAATGAGATGCCTCTCCAGTTTTTTTTTAAATATACATTTATTTGTACATGTGTGCATGTACATGTGTGTGTGCACACACACACTCTTTAGGGTCTCTTGTCAGCAGAAATGGAACACCAGGTCCATTGGCCTTCATGTAGGTGGCTGGGAAAGTGAATATAGGCCAGCCCTCTTTGTCATCAAGTGCCTTTGACCATTAAGCTCCAGCCTCTTGTTCAATAATATTTTATTATTTTCCCCCATAAAATATACATTGTTTTGTGAGAACATGATATTTGGAACTGCTACAACATTTTCAGGCTCCCTTTGAGGTACTTTACTACAGAAAATAATGCTATTAAGTCACTTAAATGAGGTATTGCTTTGCTTGCAAATAAAAACATCCTAGCTCTAACAACTACTTTGGCAAAGAATAAAGTTACAGGATTGAGTTTCATGTGTGGCTTCATATGGATGGAAATCTAGAAGACAGCTTGCTATCTCCTCTGATCATGCTTGATTGCTTGCATGGACACAGAACATTTAGGTGGATTTGAGTGTATTCCTAGGGCAGTGTTGATGCAAATGAGAGAAGAGGGCTCTGCTCTATATCTCTCCTCCCTTGTTTCACTTTTCTTTTTTGTGGCATGTATGAGCATGTAGTGTATTGGGTATGACAATGCATGCACGTGTGTGTGCAGATGTTGGTGCCCTGTGTATTTGTGCGGGGAGGCCAGAGGGGGATATTAGGTGTTCTTTTTCATCACTCTTCTGAATAACTTCCTTGAGACATAGTCATTGACTGAATCTGGAGCTGCTGCTTTGTCAGTCAGTTCAGCAATTTTCTGGTCTTCATCCCCAGCAGGACTTAGGTAATATAGTTTTTTTTTTTTTTTTTTTTTTTTTAATGTGGATTGAATTCATGCCAGCTTAGGTCCTCATGCTTCTGTGGCAAGTGCTCTAACTGGCTGAATGATGTCTCAAGCTCCTCTTTCCCTTTACTTTAATAAAGGAAGAACATCTTTTCCAAATGTCTCATAAGAACAGCTTTCTTACTGGTCAAGTTGGGTCACATAGCCATTTCTACTAATGGAGAAAGGAAAAGGAAGCTTCTGGGATGTTTTAAACCCCCCTTAGACAAGAAAGGGTCATCTGTTTTCATTAGAAGCAACTTCTTCAAAGTGAAAATTACAAAGACCTTTCAAATATACTGTTTCTTCTAATTTTCCTTAACAAGTCCAGTGAGGTAGAAAGTTACATGGTAGTGTTGATGGTGTATACTAGGGAAAATAATTGGGGACCAGGTTTGTGTACCTATTATTATGCATCAGTCCTGTGCTGATGAAGACTGAAACTCAAACTTATGTGAGGTAACACAGCTAGAAGGCACTAGATCATTCAGTAGTATCATCATCTAAGGACAATGAGGTGGTGATAGTTATACTGGCTAAGATTGGGCACTTGTGAGTTTTCATTTGATGAGTAGTCTACTGTACAAATGGGAAATTGTGACTCAAGGCTACATATTTAGTAAGTTCAGCAGGATACTTCCTGACATTGCATTTCTTTCCCATTTTAGTTCCCCTATTATCAGATCTCCTGTCACCAAACTAGGCCTTAAGCTTCTTTATTTGTAAAATGAAGTTAATTTTACTTTCTTTCTTTCTTTTTTTTTTTTTTTTTTTTGAGGTAGGGTCTCACTCTGGTCCAGGCTGACCTGGAATTTATTCTGTAGTCTCAGGGTGGCCTTGAACTCACAGCAATCCTCCTACCTCTGCCTGCTGAGTGCTGGGAATAAAGGTATGCGCCACCATGCCCAGCTCAATTTTACTTTCTTTATAGCACTCCTATGAGGAGTAAAGGTGATAGCCCATGCAAAATTAATAATGGGACAAAAATAGTAGGTCAGCAGCCAGGCAAGATGTGCCACTGATGTAATAGTGGTATGGATGTTATGGGGGTAACTAACTACTCTGACCAGATTTGAGGCTCACTCCACAGGAGGGAATTCATGCCTGGTACCAAAAACCAAGTCAAAAGTCTATGGTTGAGAAGATCATAGGTCCTAGGGGGAAGTTATTATTGTTGTTTGGCTAAATGGATATGCTGTGTCCATCAAAATTTCCTCTCCAGTTTTATGCCGATATTAGTGCTACTCTCACATTTGGTCAGAGAAGCCTCTTTTTGTAGATTAGTGGTGACTACTGGGGAGACTAAAAACTCACCAACTTGCATAGAATGAGTGACTGTTGAGAGCTCAACACTAAGTGAGACATCTATATCTTCTCATCATCTAAATCAAGCTCAGGGAACGAAGATGTGATAGAAAGTTGAGGGATGGAGAAGCATGCTTTGGAATGCTGTCTTCCATTGTGTTCATGACCTCATGGTGCCTGTTGTTTGTTGCTTGCACAAGACCTGCACAATGTTGGGCCTATCAACATGTCAACATGGATAATGGGGAAGTGCAAAAAAATATATCAAAATAGAAGGGGGACTAGTTGGGACAAAGAAGGGATTCGGGATATGGGAAGGGGAGAAAAGAAGGTAATGGGGGCACTGTGATCAAAATACACTATGTACATTGTTGAAAATTGTCAATAAAAAAGCTAAAAAATAAACAGAAGTATTATAGTAAATAATTTATTATTAAATTATTTCACTGTAAAGTAATCTTTAGGTATTTCATTTACTTCTGCGCTTGAACTGAGATGATAATCTAGGGTAGCTCTCCAGGGTTTTGGACAGGAGCACCTTATACTCTTAAAAATTATTGTAAGGAGTTGGGGAAAATTGCTGTGGTTAAAGGCCTTACTTGCAAAGCCTACTGACTGGAGTTTGGTTCCCCAGAACACATGTAAAGCCAGAGCATGCCTATAACAATGGGAGGAAGAACCAAGAGAATCCAAAGCTTATAGGACAGTTAAATTGGCAGTCCTTTCCAGTGGCAAGAGACCCTGACTCAAAGGAGGTAGAAGAACAGCACAGACACCTTGTGGTGGTATTTCTGACCTCCACAGAGGAGCAAGCACAAGCTCACATAGGTGCTGGAATGATGACATCATGCGCACTCACCAGGCTTCTTCATGAAAATTGACTTCTGAGACAGTGATGGTGCAAACAAGGCGTGTATATGACTGCGGAGTATTGTTTTTGACTTCAACAGAGCTTCAGGAGTCGTAGAGCACACTTTGAGAACTGCTACTCTAGGGCAAAGATTGTATGCAGGAAGCTGGCATGATGCGCGGCTTGATCAATGAACTGAGCCGTGGAGTCTGGCAGTTCAGAGGAACAGGAGAGTCTGAGGCCAAGGCAAGAAAGAGCTGTGGAGCTCCAGGGAAGCGTTCCCTTCACGCTTAGCGGCCTACAACTTCCAGCTCCTCCACGCGATCCCCATCCTCAACCGAGCTCTCTCCTCCAGCAACTTTCGGAGCCCACTCCACCCCAGAGGCCCCAGGTGCTCCATTCCGCCGTGTGTCCAGCCCTCCAGAGACAAGCCCCGCCCCTGCCTCCCCGCCGCGTGGGGGCATCCATGACAACTACCTCCTCTTTGGACTAAACCATTAGTTTGAGAGGGGGAGTCTTCTCAGACGGGACACAAACAAGAAAGCTTGGTACAGCTCCAGAGATCTACTCGACCTTCATTTATCAACCAAAATATAAAAGCTGCACTTCTTTGTAAATTCTGTAAAACGGCCCCGCGAGCCCCGTGCCGCGACTGGCCGAGTCCTGTTCACTACCCCTACGGCAGACCTATGGTTGGGCTGGGGGCGGGGCTCGCGCCCAACGTACCGCGCGGGAAGGCGTGGCCCGAGGGACGGCTCTTCGTAGGAGGCGGGGCGACGGTCAAGATGGCGTCTGGAGACTGATTCTTCTCCAGCGTCTTCGGAGACGCCGGGGCGGGGGTCCTGCCCTCCGTTGCTGACCTTCCTCTTCTCCCCCGCCCCGGAGACGTCCTCCTCCTTTTCTTCTTCTCACCCTGGGGGGTGAGGCGGGCCAGGTTTCCGGGACGCCATGTCAGACTCTGAGGAGGAGAGCCTAGACCGGCAACTGAAAATCGTCGTGCTGGGGGACGGCACATCCGGGAAGGTCAGTCCTGGGGCGGCCGTCCCGGCCTTCGCCTCCTCCGGGTCGCCGGTTTCCTCCGGCGGCGCCCGCCGCCTGGGGTTTGGGCGGGGCGTTTGCAGGCCGAGAGCTGTGCAGAGCCCTGGGCTGCACGCAGGACTCCAGCCGGGCGCCGGCCTGCGTCCCCCGGCAGAGGCGGCCGGGCTGTGGCCGGCGCCCCGTGGGCCCCTGCCTCTGGCGCTCCCGCCCCGCGCCCCCGCCCCGCGCCGCTCGGGCGTCGCCTTTCCTGGGTGAGGACGGATGTGGACGGAGCCCACCACGCCCCGGGCTGGCTGTGGCGATGCTCCGCGAGCGTTCAGGGCTCCCGGCCGCTGTGCGCCCCGTTCCCATCCCGCGCAGCACCTGTCGTACCGGGTACGCCCGGAGCTCGTCGGCCGGGCAGCCAGCCTCCAGTGACTGGCCTCTGGTTGAATGAATGAATGAATGCGCGCGTGCGTGAGGACATGCTGCTGTCTGGCAGTCTCCTACCTTCTAGGTGGGTGTTCTTGTCTCAAGCTTGAACTTCTGAAATGCATAAACATTGTCTGGCCTTTCTCGGAGGGGAAGGTTCAGAGGATCTCGGGGGACTATGACCTACCCTCCAAATAAAGAGACGAACCTTTGTTCATAGAGTCCTACCCCTCTGTCCTTCTGTCAAAGGAGTTATGTCTGAAATGTGTCTCCCTTCTCCCAGCTAGCACCCTGACTGACACACTGGTTCTTACGCTTGTCACATTCCGCTCTCTGCTTTCTGTTTCCGTGTTTGGACCTTGGTTTCTGTGGTGATGGCTTCCTTTTTGCATCCTTCCCAGAAGGAAGCCCTGCACAAGGGGCTTCTGCACTTCGCTTTGAAATTTGAGTTTCTAGGGTCTCCAAGAAAGTTCATCAGTCAGCAAATTTAGTGTAATCTGTTCATTTCTTTTTTTGTCTTCCCAACATTGTTATGGTGCCGTATTCAGAGAAAAACAATTTAATGAATTGTGATTACCTTTAAATTTTGGAGGAAAGAAAAGAACTTGCAGTTGCTTTTCTTTATTAAGTATTATATGAAGTTTTGTGCACCTAAAACATTTTGAATTAGGCGAATTGTAAATAAATCAGAATCGTTTCTAACACTACACAATAAAAAATTTAAGTTAGATTTTTTCAATTGTTTTCATCACTTAGGTTTTTCTTTGGAGGCTATTTTTCTGTGGGTTTTTTTTGTTTCTTATATTTTATTGCATTCAGTTAACTGAACAACTTTTCTATTTAAAATTATGATGCCTTGTAATACGAATACATTTCTTAAAAGGCCTTCAAATTACCCACTATACCTACATGGTGTTGTTTCTTTAAAGTTTTTGTTTTTCCTTTCAGTATATTTATCTATTACCGATATTGGTAATTTTGTATCTAGTTTTTTTTTTTTTTCAATTTAGATTGTCATACATTCTTGCTGTTCCTGATTTGGTGTGAATAATTAAGATTTTCCTGCTTAAAGTCCGTCAGTGTTGGACAAAACATTTTTTTTCTTCTATGTTATCAAATTAGGACTATTGTTCTGTTTAAAAGAAAAACTGTTTTTTAGAATGATATTCTGACTTAATGTTTAGTATCTTGATGAGATAATTTGTTTTATTAGTTTTTTTCTGCCAGAAATATGCCAAAATGAGCATTTGAAATTTAACCTCCTTTCTTCCATTAGTCTTATAAAAGCGGTTTTCTCCATTTTCTGTTCAGCTCTCAGATTATTACAACATTCTCATTGTTTGTCTTACTGTCCTTTTCTTTTATAAACTCAGCTTTTCTTTCATTCTTATTTGTATCATCCTCTTAAGTCTTTGCTGTTTATCTTATGTTTGTTCTTTCTATTGGTTTTACCTCTGAACATTTTGTATACTGACAGAAACAATAAAGAACAGCACTGAAAATGCCACTAATGGTTTCTTTAAGAGAAGATTAGCTCCTCCTAGTAGCATGTATTTTTATTTGTTTCCTCTTTTGCTTCATGCTTTGGATTTAAAAATAAATTTTCTTTTTTTTTTTTTTAGGCAGATATTCTTTTGGTATTATTTCGTGGTAGTAGATGTAGTTTGTTTTAAAAAAAAGTTTTCCAAACCAATATTCACACCAACAGAAGACACTTAACTATACACACACACACTCTTTCTCATTAACTCACTCATTCTTGAGTAATCAGATAAAAATGTTCCAGGTATGATAGCTGGTTGTTCACTTTATTTGAGAAAGGTACTTATAAACTGGGCATCACACCTTTAATCCCAGCACTCAGGAGATAGGTAGGAGGATTGCTATGAGTTCAAGGTCAGCATGTGCTAGAGTGAGATGCTACACCAAAATAAATAAATAAACAAATAAAAATAAAAAAGAAAAGAAATGGAAGAAGACAAGTATAAAAAAGCAAAAAGGGTGCTTTTTACAGTGAGGAATAATTAAATGTTAAAATCTGATACCATAAGCCAGGTGTGGTGGCACATGCCTTTAATCTTAGCACTTGGAAAGCAGAGGTAGGAGGATTACTGTGAATTTAAGGCCAGCCTGGGTCCACAGAATAAGTTCCATGTCAGCTTGGGGCTAGAGTGCAACCCTACCTTGAAAAAACTATTCCGCCCCCCCAAAAAGAGTAGATTGCTGAAAAGTGTCTCCTATGGATTCAGTTGATTCTACATAATTTTTATAGCAAGATGTCAGGATGATAGAAGAGCCAACATTAGTACTCTGTGTGTGGCCTATGACCTGTGCATTGGAAAGTTTATTACTTTAGTTCACTTTGATTTTGAAGCTTTATGTCTGCCTCAAATATTTGAGGGCAGGGTTTTAAAATCTGGATAATGTTTTCAGAAAAAGAAATTTAGCATTTTTCTAAATATTAATGACTTAAAATATTTAATTTAAATCTGAAAAGGTGGAATATTACCTTAAGTAATATTATGCTTATACTATTTATGCCTTGTTCTCTTCTACTTTTAACTATCTCAACCATCCATTTGTTAAACATTTGAAATACAATAGTATAACCAGTGATGTTTTTCTCTAGACCTCTGAGCCTTTTCAGAGAAGATTTTGTTCTCTAAGTTTGACAAACTCAATGGAATAATTAAGGCTAAATGAAAACCAAAAAGGCCTTAAAAAAGGCATGCTTTTTTTTAATGCCAATCTCTGTCTTGATATTGTTACATGCTTCCAAGATATGATAAAGGTAGTTGGTTTTATTTCTGTCTAGGTTGATCAGTTTTCATATAGAAGGACTTAATAAATACTTGATGAAATATCAAATTTATTACAAATTTAGACTGTTTGAATATCAAGAATTTTGGAGTTACAGTGTGAAAATCACCATTTGTGTGAAAAATTTGGATGTCACATAAAAGTTTTGGTTGCCTTGTTAAATTGAAATTTGACCAAGTTTTCTTTTGTGTTGCTGAACTTATATCATAATGAACTATAATGCGCTATCTGGAAATGTTATTTTAGTTTTTGTTATTGTAAGTGTTGACATCTAATTTTAACTTTAACTCTTTTTTTTTGTTTTGTTTTTTTGAGGTAGGGTTTCACTCTAATCCAGGCTGACCTGGAATTCACTATGTAGACTCAGGGTGGCCTCGAACTCCTGGAGATCCTCCTACTTCTGCCTCCCAAGTGCCGGGATTAAAGGTGTATGTAACCACACCCAGCTAATTTTAACTTTAAAAAGGGTTATTTTTCCTTAATTTTGATAGTCTATTTTGAAGCCTAATGAAGACACCTTTCTCTCCGTTATAGAGTGGGTTTTCAAGTCAGATTAGTTTATTTTAATATTTAAGAACATTGAGTTGTTGAGTCATTTCAGTTAGTAGAGTGGCTAGCAAACATTGATAAGAAATACTGCTTTAAAAGAATCCTAGAATCCTTGAATGAAACTTTGAGGTTTTACTAAAGAATTTACATGAACAAATGTCCTGGTTATGCTATCTTGTGATTTTTTTTTTTTTTTTTTTAGCATTGTCTTTCAGTGGAAAATATTTTTCTTTATAATCATATGAATAAGTGATACATATTATTGTGGTTACTCTATATAATTATGTTCATTTAATATATTCAGTATAGACAACACTTAAGACAATTAAGATGTTTTATTCATAGGAAAAAAAGAAAAATTTTACAAGCAATGCTTCCTTCCGTAGTCAGTGTTTATTAGATAATGGCATGGTTACTCATAGAATATATAACCACAGTGATGTGGAAAATTCAAATCTTTAAGCATGTTGCTTTAAGCTTTTCATTGGTGATTCTCAAATTCTAATTTCCATCAAGCAGAAGGAACTTGAAAATCAAGGGATTTAAGGAGCCTGACTGATTAGTCTTGTGGTTCCTACTGCTGACTGTAGTAAGTGAAATTTACTTAATGGGTCCTTTTCTCTCCATGCAACTGAACAGAGCTGCTTAAAGTTGTTTGTTGGCCTAACTGGAATAGAAATGCTGGGATGATAATATTTTGCAGTGGTCTTATATTTATATTTCTTAAACAAATTTAATTTTGTTATTCTGTATAACAATTTTCTTTTCTCCTTAGACATCCTTAGCTACGTGTTTTGCACAAGAAACTTTTGGGAAACAGTACAAACAAACAATAGGACTGGATTTCTTTTTGAGAAGGATAACATTGACAGGTAAGTGTGCTAATATAGACAGTTGTACAAATCTTATAGAAAGAAGCGTGTGTGTAGAAATCTGTAAAATAAATTGAAGGGCTGCTTCTGCATGAAAATATATATGTAACTTTAGGGAAGTTAACTTCGTGAGCATCTACCATGAAAGCATATTATCCATGGGTATAAATTTATATATTCTCCATTTTCTCGCTATTTTTGGCCACTAGACATTTTTTTTGAGTATAAACAATACTTGCTTATAATGTCCTAGAAGGCTTTTAAAAATTAAATGCTGTGCATTTTAATAGATATTTTGTTAACTCAATGTGAAAAAATTGGGAATGATTTTTTAAAAATATATTATTTTGATTAGCTTCTGCTTCAGTTTTTTGTTTGAAAGTTGGAAACAGAAGTATAATGTAGCTATGGAACTTCTGTGCTCTAATATGTGAATGCTGTTTTATGCAAGGCAGCATGAAATTGCTGGCATTTAATAGACCACTAAAATTTAGGGTCCCTAGGCACTCATAAAAATACAGTTTGAGCATTCAAGATGTTTCAGTTCACCATGCAAAGGAACTATTTAGATGCTAGTTGCAGCACATTTTGTGGGAAATACAGGGAAATAATAACACAAAAAGTAGCTTATGTTTCAAGTTTGTTTCTGAACAATTGGGGCTTTAAAATGCTATATTCATTTAATTTCAATGGCTAACTTATGTTTAAAATATTTTATTAACGGTAGTTTATCTCAGCTTTATAAACCATCCATCCTCTTTTCTGAGGATGCACATTTAAATAAAATGGTTGCAAGTGTAATATCAGATTCATATATTGAGATATGTGTGGTAAATTTCAGTATTGTTGAAATGCACTAGCTGCTCAAAGTCCTCATTTACTGACAACTCTCTATGGAAGTTATATAGCAAGTAAGGGAAGCTCTTGGTAACTGGAGGTATTCTTCATGTCTCATTACCACTATCCCCTTTTATAGTTTATGATGGTTGTATGGGGCTGCCATTAAAAAGTGGATTAGGAAATGCAGCATGATAAAAACAGAAAATTTAAAATTTCCCTTCGTTATTATTTAGTAAGAGATTTAAAGAGAAACACACACGTACAATTTCATCTATATTTTCATGTAATCAAAAATTAAAATATCATTTTACTTGTGTTATTTCTACTGTTGTGGATTAAGTAATGCTAATTCAGAATACTGACAGTTACATAGAATGCATGCTGTAAATCCCCTTATGTAACAGTTTCTTTTAGAGATGCTGTTTGTACAAGTAGAATCTTTTTTTGTGTTTTGTTAATGGCTGTTTTTGGATGATTAATCAGCCAGAATACTAATTTACTAATTTTGTTTAATCTTTCTAAATTTTTAGTTGCAAGGCTTAAAAAGGAATAATAGTCAAATATTATAAACAAAAATTGATTTTGAGCATTTATGTATATGATATTTGTAATGACTTTTGACCTCTGGCATAGTGTTCCCAATTTGAAAATTGTGATTACTTTGTAAACAAAGTTATTCTTGAAATTCAAACCTCTCTTATGCTTCATATTTACGTTAAAAATTTTAACTTTTTTTTTCAAGTTAGAAACTCTTAATGAATCTATATTTTAATTATCCTGATGAAGTTTCTGTTTTGATGATTAGAGTTATAGAAAGAATTCTGAAATTTTAGAAGATAGTTGGCTTTATGTTACTTAATAGACTCAAAATTATTACAGAAATTTCATTATGGAAAAACTTTAAATATATATATTTAAATATTTTATTTATTTATTTGAGAGAGAGAAAAATAGAGAATGGGTGCACCAGGGCTTTTAGCCACTGCAAAAGAACTCCAGATAAATGTACCACTTTGTTCATCATCTGGCTTTTTACTTGGGTTATTGGAGAATCAAACCTAGGTCCTTTGGCTTTGTCAGCAAGTGCCTTAACTGCTAAGCCATCTCTCTAACCTAAATTTTTATATTTGTTTTTACAATGAATAGGCATATCAAAAAATGAGGAAAAGGGCTAGAGAGATGGCTTAGTGGTTAAGGTGGTTGCCCGCAGAACCTAAGAACCCATGTTTGACTCTCAAGATCCCACGGAAACCAGATGCACAAGGTGATGCAAGAGTGCAAGGTTGCACACAAGGTGGTACACATCTGGGGTTTGATTGTGGTGGCTGGAGGCCCTGGCATACCCATTCTCTCTCTCTCTGTCTCAAATAAAAACATGAGGAAAATAAATGGCAAGATTCATAGTATATCATACTTTCTATGTCTCAATCCCAGTTTACTACATAACTGTCAAATGCAGGACAATTAGTGTTTGCATCATTTTCTAAATCAAACATTACAGAAGCAGTACTGAATTTATAATAAAACAGCATAGTGTGTGAATCTAATATTTTTCTCTGGTCAGTTACATTGTTAGGGGTGTAGGCCTCCTGTCCATCTCATTACATTCTCTTCATGCAAGTTTTCAAGGTCATTACTTTGTAAATATTCATCCATTTTAGTATATTCATGACTGGTATGCTGTATAGTCTGGATGCAACCACTGTGCATACTTTACTGCTTAAAATAGTCTATCTGTTAGTCAGAGATTCTGCTGATAGAGCTTCTTAAGAGCCTTAGTCAAAATACTCTCAGGAAGCTTGTGGGTACAGTCCAGTAAACAGTGTCCTACTGTGAAAAGGATTTCTAAGTCTTTAGTACAAGAAGTGGGCAGTCTTGTGTTTTTAGGTCCATGTTGACTATGTAGCACTTTAAGTAAGGTTAACCAGTACACCAAGTATACTTTTACAAGCTCATTGTTGAATCCCTTTTGTGGCTTTGATTCACACTGAATGTGTCCTTCCTGTATTTTGCTACCTTAATGTATTTTTTTCTTTCGTAGTTTTATGTGTCATTTCTTACAGAGGCATAGGGATTTATAGCAGTGTACGCTTGAGATTATACTACTGATGATTTCCTTAAGTATTCTTTGTTTTTTTAGAGACTTGCTTTAGTTATGTTTTTGATTAAATTTATATTGATTAATGCTCTTGCATAGCTGCATGGTATATCATCTTAAAAATGTAATAAGTGACATCCTATATTTATTCCTGCTAAAATGTAAGTGAAAATTTGTTTGAATTTATATCTTTATGTGTTTTTTGTCCTCAAATAGGGAATCTCTATCTTATTTTTACTTTCATTAGTAAGTCTAAAATTCAAATATGGAATTTAAAATATACTTCTAAGCATATTGAATAATTATGAAGTTAATACCACTTGTTGGAGGTGTAAATCATAGTAATTTTTTTTGCTAGTATTCTAACAAAGCATTTATTACTGGTAATTCTTGTGGAATTTTTACTTTTGAATCATTAGAAACTATATCTTAAGGAAAAAAAGTAAGAAGTATTTGTAAAGATAACGATTTAAAAAATACTCTCAACATATGAATGTAAATCTCCTAGATAAGAGAAAATTGAATCTAGGAGCTAGGTTTTTGAAATGATTATAGTTAGAATTTGGAAACATGCCATGAAGTGTATGTTCCTAAACATTTAGCTGAAATATTCATAATGCCTAATTCAGAAAGGCTCGGATATCAGAATGTAAAGAAAGGAAAGAAAAGAGAGCTTCATATCTTGATGTGAGGTTAAGCAAAAGGGACTGTTGGTCTTGACCAATATCTTTTAATAATTATTCAGTGTTGCATAACAATCTTACTTTGTGAGAGCTCTGATTGTTAATTGCTGTCATTTGATGTTTTAAAAAGTACTATAGAGAGTTTTGTAAGTAAAATTAATAGATGTTTCCTGTTTAGCTACAGTAAGTTCCTGTTTAAAAACTTTCATAGACCTCTAGTGATAGCTTCTTCTCAACTAGTTTAATTTGAGATGGCATTATTGGAGAATAATTTCAGTTTTAATTTGACAAAGTTTTGGTTTTAAGAAATTGGACCTATACAAGTTTTTAAACAAATCTTAGTTTGTGACATTCCAGTTTTTTTAATTCATAGGGTTTTAGGAGCATTTTGCTCATTCCTGTGACCGTTGATGGTGTGTCTGTGAGAGTGGTGATGGTGATAAACATGAGCAGTTCTAATTAATGCTAACAGCAATTCCTGTCAAAACTGCAGTGCAGCACATGAAGCATCAGGTCTACATTATGATGGAAACAGTGTAATACAAATCCACCAGAACTTTGGGGGTTCATCCAGTGACATACTTTCTTTTCAGTTGTGTAGCTGAACAGCTAAATATAACAGACCTTTGCTGATTTAAAGTTTGCTGTGGTTTAGAAACTTATGTTTTTATCATGCATTTTGTTTTGGAAGGAAAATAATTCTTTCAGCTTAACGTTCTTTTCTTTTTTAAAAAATTTTAAAGTACCTGTGTTCTTTTTAAGATAGTTTTTATTATTTATTTGAGAGAGAGAAAGAGGGGGAGAGAGAGAGAGAGAGGGAGGGAGGGAGGAAGGAAGGGAGGGAGAGGGGAGCAGAATGGGCGTGCCAGGACTTCCAGCCACTGCAAATGAACTCCAGATACATGTGTATCTGGCTTACATGGGTCCTGGAGAATCAAATCAGGGTCCTTTGGCTTTGCAGGTAAATGCCTTAACCACTAAACGATCTCTCTAGCTCCCTGTTTTCTTTTTAATTTTTCTAATTTGTAAACCTTTTAGAAGGTAATTTAGAGAAAGTTTGCTATGTTAAATTATTAGATATATTGGACATGGTCTTTGACTTTCATAGCTGAGTACTTGATTATATTGTTAAGAGAGAACAGCTTATTTCATAAGTTTTTGTTTAACATAAGTATTTTGAAAAATTCATAAATAGATGTCAAGGATTGCCTTTTAGTGTTTTAATTTGCTTTGTAATGATTGCATGAGGAAGAAGGCTAATTAGACCATGTTATGAATGCTTTGAAGCATGTATAATTTGTTTCCATAGACATGCTGTGAACAAGAATGAGCCATAATGTTCAAAGATATACACAGTTTTTGTATCCTTTATCAGTTCTTAATGGGGCTGTCAAGTGGTTATTGTAGAGTTCTATCTGAAAAGATGTAATTTTTAAATGTTTACCATAATATTTAATAGCTGACATTCAAATTAAGAAAGATTCATTTAAGTTAAAATAAGTGCAATTTTATGATCTATTATTCTATGAGTTTTACAACTCAGAATTTAGAACCAACAGCAAAATTCACATGTGTGATGGAATGGGTTAAGGTATCAAGTCTCGTGATTTATGTAGTTTTTCTTTTTGCACATGTGCTTTATTTATATTGATGTATGAGAAGAGAATACGTTTGCTTTTTTTTTTTTCCCTTGGTTTTCTGAGGTAAGGTCTTACTTTAGCACAGGCTGACCTGGAATTCACTATGTAGTCTCAGGGTGGCCTCGAACTCACGGTGATCCTCTTACCTCTGCCACCATGCCCGGCTTTACTTTTGAAGTTTTTAAGTTTATGAACTAAACTATATTTTGTATTGAAATAGATTATACATGTGTTTCCATGGAATTATGGAGTAAAGGGGTAAACATAGTTTCCCACCTATATTTTTTAACAACCCTATTTTTAGTTTTAAAATATCTGACCATGTGAATTTGCAGAATAAAAGGCAAATTGGCCTTGGAGTTTATCATTGTGATAAGTGTTATATGGAACTGTCTTCAGCTGTTACACCATTGTATTTTTTAAAATTGTTTTTTTATATTCTAGGCAATTTGAATGTTACTCTTCAAGTTTGGGATATAGGAGGGCAGACAATAGGTGGCAAGATGTTGGATAAATACATCTATGGAGCACAGGTATGACATTAGTTCTAAGATGATTCTATTATTTAAAAAACTTTTCTTACAAAAGTAGACAGACACAAACTTGCTCTCAGTCTTATCTGAGACTAATTTTGCATTTATGCTAGTCTTTTGGTTTTATTCTCTACAGATTATGTTTGCATTGACATTGTTGAGGTTTCTGATATACTATTAGATGGGAACTAGGAAAGTCTTCACAACTTTTAAAATATATTATTTGGAGAGGTGGCTTAGCGGTTAAGCGCTTGCCTGTGAAGCCTAAGGACCCTGGTTCGAGGCTCGATTCCCCAGGACCCACAAGGGGGCACATATACCTGGAGTTCATTTGCTGTGGCTGGGGCCCTGGCGTGCCCATTCTCTCTCTCTCTCTCTCTCTGCGTCTTTCTCTCTGTCTGTGGCTCTTAAATAAATAAATAAGTAAGTAAATAAATAAATAAATAAAATATATTATTTATTTAAAGGGGGGGAGAGTGGGGTGCGTGCACGCTAGGGCCTCCAACCACTGCAAACAAACTCCAGATGCATGCACCACCTTGTGCAGCTGGCTTATATAGGCCCTGGGGAATCAAACTGGGGTTCTTTGGCTTTGCAGGCAAATAAATGTCTTAACTGCTAAGCCATCTTCTGCAGCCCCACAACTTTTATATACTCTTGTGTTAGTAGATATCATTGTCAGTAGTTGAATAAATATAGTGATTTGTGTATAGTAACTTTTGTTATATAAACTGAGGATGGAGATTTGGGAATTAACACCTTCTGGAGGCAGTGTATTTTTTGGGGTGGTCTTATGGGTGTTATATCCAGTTTCCCCATGCCAGCGTTTGGCACATTCTCCTGTTGCTGTTGTCCACTTTATGTGGGCCAGGGGGTGATGTCCACCATCTACTCATGCTATTGTTTTCCCCTGCCATCGTGGAGCTTCCCCTTGAGCCTGTAAGCCAAAATAAACCTCTTTTTTTCCCACAAAAAAAGAAAAATATGGGAGGAAAAATTAAATTTAAATTGCAAGGACAAAAAGCATGCTTATTTTCGGTGTATACTTCTACTAAATTGTTCAGATTAATAGGTATAGTGTTTTGTATCAGACAAATGCACTATATGTGTGAAACAGTTAACAGTAATTTATGTAATAATGATTATGATGTATTTTTAGAAGGAAATTTACAGAGAAAGTAAAGTCACTTGAATATTTGTCTAAAATTTTTTGGCAATGTGCTTATAAAAGTAGTTAATTATTTTTTAATATTTATTTATTTATTAGAAAGAAAATGGACATGCTCCAGGGCTTTCAGCCTCTGCAAATGAATTCCAGATGCATGTACCCCCTTGTGCGTCTGGCTTATGTGGGTCCTGGAGAGTCCAACCGGGATCCTTTGGCTTTGCAGGCAAATGCCTTAACTTCTAAGCATCTCTCCAGCCCCTAATTTTTGAAACACTGTCTTACTTTGTGGCCCAGGCTAATCTTAAACTCAATATGTAGCCCACTCTGGCCTTAAATTCACACCAATCCTGTCTCAGCCTCCCAGAAGCAGAGTTTTTAAGCATGTGGCATAATGCCTGTCTATAATTTGTTTCTGAATAAAATTATACAAGTAGAAAATATATAAGCTAGCAATATGCTTTACTTTTTTTATCCTAAACATGCTCAGTGAAGAATAATTGCCTTTTTAATGCTTTGGCAGCTTGGTTTTGATGTAATGACAGACTTTAGAGATACAGTGATGCCATTGGATGGCACTGTCTGATGAAGCAGTGTGTATGTGTGCTATAGCTGGAAATGAAGCATATGGTACTTTCTGAGATCCATATGTAGTACTTATTTCTGTGCTGTTTACTTCTGCATAGTCTTCAAGTTTGATTAGTACACCTTCTGTGTCATCGTGAGACACTGAGGATAGTACTCAAAATGGTCACTGCTTTTGAGTGGACTTCACTGTTTAAAGTATTCATTAGCTGGGTGTGGTGGTGCACACCTTTAATCCCAGCACTCAGGAGGCAGGGGTACAAGGATTGCCATGAGTTTGAGGCCGCCCTGAGACTACATAGTGAATTCCAGGCCAGCCTGGACTAGAGCTAGACTCTACTTCGAAAAAACAAACAAAACAAAACCCCAAACAAGTAAATGAAGTATTCAAGAAACATAACTTGGAAATATGGAACATTTTTCCAGGTAGAGTCTCGCTCTGGCCTAGGCTGACCTGGAACTCACTGTGTAGTCTCAGGGTGGCTTTGAACTCACGGTGATCCTCCTACCTCTGCCTCCCGAGTGCTGGGAATAAATGCATGCACCACCACACCCTGCTCTTTGGAACTTTAGAAAAAAAAACACATAATATATAGCATCAAGATAGCACTCTATTTTACATAATTTGGCTCTTGGCAAGTGTCACAGAAAATAAAATCTATTTATTCTCTAAAATATTCTGAGAAATATAAACAAGGCTAATAAATGTGGTTCTAAGTCATGTTTTTTTCCCACTCACATATAGGTTTAGCTCTTGAAACTTTCTTCTGGAGCTGGGGAGATGTGTCAGTAGTTAAAGGCAGTTGCTTGCAAAGTCTGCTAGTTTGGGTTCAGTTCCCTAGCTACCCACATAAAGCTGGACCCTGGCATGCCTGCACATGCATGTGTGACACACACACAGAGCAAATTTCCTTTTTTGCTTTCTCTCTCTCTCTCTCTCTCTCTCTATATATATATATATATATATATATATTTTTTTTTTTTGGTATTCTGCTCATGTTTAACATTTATACTTGTACATATGATCTGAAAATGTGCCCACATTCATTTTGTAAGGACACCTCTGACTCTTGTATTTTTTTTTGCAAATGTTTTCTCCCCGCCCCCCCTCCATTCTTGGGATCATATGAAGATAGAGCTTGGAACATAGTAAGCAAGTGCTGTACCACTGAGCTACATATTTAGGCCCTTGCAATTTTTTTTTTTTTTTATTAAACTGATTAGTTTTAAAGTAGATACTAAGCTAAAGAACAGTGGGCTGATCAAGAAGCCATAGTCTCTGTTTTACTTATATGGTTGGTTAAATTGGATTTAAAAAGAATACCATCTTTCCTCTTCCATAAAATTTACCTGTAGACTACACATTTAAAAATATTATTATTATTAGTTATGTGCAGAATGTGTATATAGCCATGTTGGTACCATCATTAGTCTCCTCCCTGTCTTCCTTCCCTCTGCAGGGACCCTCCTTGTTGGGGAATGTGGGTCATGCATTGTGGGGATAGACATCAGTTATGGGTAAGAGGCAATATCTCTGTGCATAATCTCCTAACAAGTGGCTCTAACAATCTTTCTGCCCCCTCTTAAACAAATTTCCTTGAGCCATGTTAGGTTCGTTTTAGGTCTACTTCAGTGATGAGGTTGTGGGAGCCTCTGTGTCTCTGGATATCTGGTTTGGTAGGAGTTGAGGGTTTTCTGTGTCTGCTGGTACCAGGTTTACCAAGAAAGCAGCCCTCTTGCTTATTTCCCCAGTTACTCTATCACTTCAGCTGGGGCTCTTGCCAGGTGCAATGGGCTGATTCTCTCCTTAGGGTCTGCATCTGTTTGAAAAAGAGAAGCAAATTCTCCAATGGAGAGCGAAGTCAGCACCAGATAAATGGGATAATCATCATTATTTTAGAGAGACTTTAATAGGTGGATGCTCTCTTATAGCCCGCAATTGGTTGGAGCTTGATAATGGAGAGTGGGCTCGTTTTGGATATGATTCTGACTTTCCTAGAACCAGCTAGGGGTCTCATTCCACTGAGCCAATCTATTAGCCAAATCAGGAACAGTTGGTTACCAACTATGGCTGTGTGCTACTATTGCACTTGTGTGAGCATCATCACATCAGGTTGTTTGCTGCTGAGTAGCTTAGACCATGAGTTTCTTGGACAGATGTTGGTCATTTTCTCCCAGTTGCTCATGTAGCACCTTCTGGCACTAGACAAGCTGTTTGGGGCCTGATTCCCTTCCAGATTCCAGCCAGGTCACTCCATGTTCTGTATCAACAGCATATGGTGTCTTCGACAGTAGGGTCTTACCACTAACTTTTGGTGGACCATCAAGTACTCTGACAGAAATCTGACTTCTTTTGAGAAACCTTGTAGGTCTCTCTGATCAACAGTTCATTATGGATGCTAACCACATACTGGTACTGGGAGTTCCAGGCCAGCGCCAAGGAAAAGAAGGAAGAAAAAGATAGGTAATATAAAAGAGAAAGAGAGAAGAGGGAAGGGGGGGGGGGAGAGAAAAAAAAAGGAGAAAATTAAGATTAGTCTTCATCATACCCTCTCTAGGGCCCTGTGACTCAGGTGTTCCCTCTAAGGACCTGATGAAGGTTCAACCATTTAGTTTGTTTTTTAGGTTATAGAATTTTATGGTATCATTGCCATTTGGGTCTAGTTTTGTGTCCCCTATCCCCCATTCTAACCCTCCCCTCCTGCCCCACTCTCCCTATTGTCTGGTCCTTGAAATGCTTATTAGGTATGTCAGCATCTTGGGCAAATTCAGGTTAGAAGCCACGGATGAGTAAGACCATGTGACGAATATTTTTCTGTGACTGGGTGTATTTGCTGACAATGATCTGTTCCAAGTTCAACCATTTTTATTCAGATTTCATTGTGTTATTGTGTAGAATTCCATCATGCTGATATACCACATCTTGGTTATCCATTCCTCTAATGATGGACATTTGGGTTGATTACAGCTCTTAGCTATATGATTTGAGCAGTTATAAACATGGTTGAGCAAATCTCTCTGAACTGAGGCATGGAGCTCTTAGGGTAAGTGCCCAGTAAGTGAATAACTAGGTTTCTTGGTACCTCTATAGTCATCCTTTTAGGAGTCTCTGTAATGCTTTCCATAGTGGTTGTACCATCTTAAATACCTACCAACAGTGAATGAGGGTTCCTATTTCTCCATATCCTTGCCAACATTTGTTTTCATTTGACTTCTTAATGTTTGCTATCCTTACTGGGATAAGGTGGAATCTCATAGTTGTTTTAATTTGTATTTCCCTGATGATTAGGGTGATGAACATTTTCTTAAGTGTGTGTTTGCCATTTGTATTTCTTCCTTTGTGAACTGCCTGTCCAGTTTGCCCCATTTTGTGAGTGGGTTGTTTGACTTTTTGTTGTTTAGGTTTTTTGAGTTCTTTATAGATTTTATATTTATACTTATATTTATAGATTCTAGAGATTAGGTCAGTCGTAGACTTAGCAAAGATTTTCTACCATTCTGTGGGTAAACTGTTGGCTCTGCTTATTGTATGTTTGTCTGTGAAGAAACTTTTCAGCTTCATGAGATCCCATTGGTTGGGTGTTTGTTTAATTTCCTGGGCTACTGGGGTTTTGTTCAGGAAATATTTTCCCATTTCTATATCATGGAAAGTTCCTCCCATTTTTTATTCCAGTAGTAGCAGAGTTTCAGGTCCTATATTGAGGTCTTTGATCCATTTGGACTTGATTTTTGTGCATGGCAGATGTGTGGATTGAGTTTCATTTTCCTACAAATGGTT
The DNA here is from genome assembly GCF_020740685.1 of Jaculus jaculus. NCBI lineage: Eukaryota > Metazoa > Chordata > Mammalia > Rodentia > Dipodidae > Jaculus > Jaculus jaculus. Next base: position 53,723,848 of record NC_059112.1, read on the forward strand.
ATCCAGTTTGTCCAGCCCCATTTGTTGAAGATGCTATCTTTTTTCCAGCCTACAATGTTAGGGCTTTTGTCAAATAGCTTTTTTTGTCAAGTAGCTGTACTTATATTGACTGAAAGTCTGGGTCCTTGATTATGTTCCATTGGTCTATCCTGTTTTTATGCTAGTACCATGTTGTTTTTATTGCTATGGCTTTGTAATACAGCTTTAGATCAGGTATGGTGATACCTCCAGAGGTGTTTCTTTTGCTGAGGGTATGCTTGGATATCTCAGACCTTCAGCCATTCCACATGAATCTTGAGATCACTTTTTCTATCTCTGTGAAGAAAAATGTTGGTACTTTTATTGGTATTGTATTCAATCTGTATATTTTGCACATTTTCCAACAAGTAAAATTTTTAATAAGTAAAAATTAAGATAAAAGCATAATAATTTATGTATCTTGGAATCAATAATATAAAAATTAGTAAATTATTTTGCTTTTTACTATAAAATTAGGGGAATATATTGCTCATGAATTGGATACTGTTAATTCTGCTTTATTTAAACTCATGTAATAATATTATGTATTTAAGTTATTGAAGATTTAGGGCTTCAACAGTTATTGCAGTACTATCTGTTGTCTATCTGATGAATACTTTGGATTTTTAATTTTTGTTTATTTAATGATTTTGGTTTTTTTTTATTTTTTTTTGAGGTAAGGTCTCACTCTAGCCCATTCACTGTGTACTCTTATGCTGGCCTCATACTCACAGTGATCCTCCTAAATCTGACTCCCAAGTGCTGAGATAAAAGTCTTGTGTCACCACACCTGGCCAGATTTAAAAAAAAAATTATAAAAATTAATACTGATATGAAAGTTATATAATATAAAGCTAATCATTATCAGGTATATAATCAGTGGAATTTAGTAACAGATAGTACTATGTAATCATACCCTTAAAGTAGTGTAAATTTTATGTTGTTATAATCAGTAGACATTAATATGAAGATTTATAGAAATTTTAGGTTTCCTATTTTTATTTATTTATTTATTTATTTTTTAAATTTATTTTTATGTTTTTTAAAATTTTTATTAACATTTTCCATGATTATAAAATATATCCCATGGTAATTCCCTCCCTCCCCACCCCCACACTTTCCCATTTGAAATTCCATTCTCCATCATATTACTTCCCCATTACAATCATTGTAAATACATATATACAATATCAACCTATTAAGTATCCTCCTCCCTTCCTTTCTCTACCCTTTATGTCTCCTTTTTACCTTACTGGCCTCTGCTACTAAGTATTTTCATTCTCACGCAGAAGCCCAATCATCTGTAGCTAGGATCCACATATGAGAGAGAACATGTGGCGCTTGGCTTTCTGGGCCTGGGTTACCTCACTTAGTATAATCCTTTCCAGGTCCATCCATTTTTCTGCAAATTTCATAACTTCATTTTTCTTTACCGCTGAGTAGAACTCCATTGTATAAATGTGCCACATCTTCATTATCCACTCATCTGTTGAGGGACATCTAGGCTGGTTCCATTTCCCAGCTATTATAAATTGAGCAGCAATAAACATGGTTGAGCATGTACTTCTAAGGAAATGAGATGAGTCCTTTGGATATATGCCTAGGAGTGCTATAGCTGGGTCATATGGTAGATCAATCTCTAGCTGTTTTAGGAACCTCCACACTGTTTTCCACAATGGCTGGACCAGATTGCATTCCCACCAACATTTATGATCATTTGTTTTTATGATGGTGGCCAATCTGACAGGAGTGAGTTGGAATCTCAATGTAGTTTTAATCTGCATTTCCCTGATGACTAGTGATGTAGAACATTTTTTTAGATGCTTATATGCCATTCGTATTTCTTCCTTTGAGAACTCTCTATTTAGCTCCATAGCCCATTTTTTGATTGGCTTGTTTGAATCCTTATTATTTAACTTTTAGAGTTCTTTGTATATCCTAGATATTAATCCTCTATCAGATATATAGCTGGCGAAGATTTTTTCCCATTCTGTAGGTTGCCTCTTTGCTTTTTTCACTGTGTCCTTTGCAGTGCAAAATCTTTGTAATTTCATGAGGTCCCAGTGATTAATCTGTGATTTTATTGCCTGAGCAATTGGGGTTGTATTCAGAAAGTCTATGCCAAGACCAATATGTTGAAGGGTTTCCCCTACTTTTTCCTCTAGCAGTTTCAGAGTTTCAGGTCTGATGTTAAGGTCTTTAATCCATTTGGACTTAATTCTTGTGCATGACGAGAGACAAGAATCTGTTTTCATCCTTCTGCAGATATATATCCAGTTTTCCCAACACCATTTGCTGAAGAGGCTGTCTCTTCTCCACTGAGTATTTTTGGCATTTTTATCGAATATCAGGTGGCTATAGCTACTTGGGCTTACATCTGGATCCTCTATTCTGTTCCACTGATCTACATGTCTGTTTTTGTGCCAGTACCATGCTGTTTTTGTTACTATGGCTCTGTAGTATAGGTTAAAATCAGGTATGGTGATACCACCAGCCTCATTTTTGTTGCTCAGTATTATTTTAGATATTCGGGGTTTTTTGTGATTCCACATGAATTTTTGGAGTGTTTTCTATTTCCATGAAGAAAGCCTTTGGAATTTTGATAGGGATTGCATTAAATGTGTAGATTGCTTTAGGTAAGATTGCCATTTTCACAATATTGATTCTTCCAATCCAGGAACAAGGGATGTTTCTCCACTTTCTAGTGTCTTCTGCAATTTCTCGCTTGAGTGTTTTAAAGTTCTCATTGTAGAGATTCCTTACTTAGTTGGTTAGGTTTATTGCAAGGTACTTTATTTTTTTTGATGCAATTGTGAACGGGAGTGATTCTCTGATTTCATCCTCTGTGTTTTTGTTGTTAGCATATATGAAGGCTACTGATTTCTGTGTATTTATTTTGTATCCTGCTACATTGCTGTAGGTTTTGATCAGCTCTAACAGCTTGCTAGTAGAGTCTTTAGGGTCCTTTATGTATAGAATCATGTCATCTGCAAATAATGATAACTTGATCTCTTCCTTTCCAATTTGTATCCCTTTTATGTGTGTCTCATGCCTTATTGCTATGGCTAAGACTTCCAAAACTATATTAAATAAAAGTGGGGACAGTGGACACCCTTATCTTGTTCCTGATTTTAGTGGAAAAGCTTCCAGTTTTTCCCCATTTAGTAATATGTTGGCTGTAGGCTTATCATAAATAGCCTTTATTATATTGAGATATGTTCCTTCTATTCCCAGTCTCTGTAGGACTTTTATCATGAAGGGATGTTGGATTTTGTCAAATGCTTTCTCTGGGTCTAATGAGATGATCATGTGATTTTTGTCCTTCAACCCATTTATGTAATGTATTACATTTATAGATTTGCGTATGTTGAACCATCCCTGTATCCCTGGGGTAAAGCCTACTTGGTCAGGGTGAATGATCTTTTTGATATATTCTTGTATTCTGTTTGCCAATATTTTGTTGAGAATTTTTGCATCTATGTTCATGAGGGAGATTGGTCTGTAGTTTTCTTTTTTTGTTCTATCTTTGCCTGGTTTTGGTATCAGGGTGATGCTGGCCTCATAGAAGGAGTTTGGTAGAATTCCTTCTTTTTCTATTTCCTGGAAAAGCTTAAGAAGCAGTGGTTTTAGCTCTTCCTTAAAAGTCTGGTAAAATTCAGCAGTGAATCCCCCCCGGCCTGGGCTTTTTTTAGTTGGGAGATTATTGATAACTGTTCGGATCTCCATGTTTGTTATAGGTCTACTTAAGTGATTAATCTCATTTTGATTTAATTTAGGTAGGTCATATAGATCAAGGAAATCATACATTTCTTTCATATTTTCATACTTTGTGGAGTATATGCTTTTATAGTATGTCCCTATGAGTTTTTGAATTTCTCTGGAATCTGTTGTGATGTTACCTTGTTCATCCCTGATTTTATTAATATGTGTCTCTTCTCTCTTTCTTTTGGTCAGATTTGCTAAGGGTTTATCAATCTTGTTTATCCTTTCAAAGAACCAACTCTTTGTTTCATTAATTCTTTGGATTGTTTTTTTTTTTTTGTTTCTATTTCATTAATTTCTGCCCTAATCTTTATTATTTCTTCCTGTCTACTGATTTTTGTTTTGCCTTGTTCTTCTTTTTCCAAGACTTTAAGGCGAAGCATTAGGTTGTTTACTTGCGACCTTTCTAATTTCTTAATATAGGCACTTAAGGCTATAAATTTACCTCTTAGAACTGCCTTCATTGTGTCCCAGAGATTTTGGTATGTTGTGTTCTCATTATCATTTGACTCTATAAAGTTTTTGATTTCCTTTTTGATTTCTTCATTGACCCATTCATCATTTAGTAATGTATTGTTTAGTTTCCATGTTTTTGTGTATGTTCTATAGCCTTTCTTGCTACTGATTTGTAGTTTAATTCCATTGTGGTCAGATAGAATGCAAGGAATTATTTCAATTTTCCTGAATTTGTTAAGATTTGCTTTGTGTCCCAATATATGGTCTATTTTAGAGAATGTTCCATGTGCTGCTGAAAAGAATGTATGTTCTGCAGCCTTTGGATGAAATGTCCTGTATATATCTGTTAGGTCCATTCCTTCTATGACCTCATTTAGTCCAGATGCCTCTCTGTTCATTTTTCCCGGGATGATCTGTCAATTGATGAGAGTGGGGTGTTACAGTCACCCACCACCACTGTGTTTGGTGTTATCTGTGACCTTAGTTCTAATAGTGTTTGTTTGACGAAGTTGGGAGCCCCCATGTTAGGTGCATATATGTTTAGGATTATAATGTCCTCCTGTTGGAGTGTGCCCTTAATCAATATAAAGTGACCTTCCTTATCTTTCTTGACTAACGTTGGACTAATGTCTACCCTGTCCGATATTAGGATAGCAACCCCTGCTTGTTTTCTTGGCCCATCTGGTTGAAACACCGTCTTCCAACCTTTCACCCTAAGGTAAAGTCTATCCTGTGTAGAAAGGTGAGTTTCTTGGAGACAACAAATTGTAGGATCCTGCTTTTTAACCCAGTCTGCGAATCTATGTCTTTTCATTGGGGCATGGAGACCGTTATTAAGAGATATTATTGAAAGGTGTGTATTTATGTTTGCCATTTTTGTGTGTGTGTGTGTGTGTGTTACTGGTTCTACCTGTGCTCTCTTCTGTTAACTGGTATTTGAGTATAGCTTGTTTTTTTAGGTTCCTTATATGAGTGCTTTTCCTTTTCTTCAGCATGGAGGATTCTATCAAGTATATTGTGTAGAGCTGGTTTTGTCTTTAAATACTACTTTAACCTGCTTTTGTCATAGAACATCCTTATTTCTCTGTCTATTTGAGTGGATAACTTTGCAGGATAAAGTATCCTTGGTTAACAGTTGTTATCTTTCAGAACTTGGAATATATCACCCCAATCCCTCTGGCTTTAAAAGTTTGTGTTGAATAATCTGCTGTAATCCTGATGGGCATACTTTTGTAGGTAACTTGATTTTTCTCTCTAACTGCTTTCAATATTTTTTCTTTGGTGTGTGTGTTTGGAAGTTTGATAATAATATGGCGAGGAGAGGTTCTTTCCAGGTTTTGTCTGGCTGTGGTTCTAAAGGCTTCCTGTATCTGCATTGGCACCTCTTTCCCAATTTGGGGGAAATTTTCTTCCATGATTTTGTTGAAGACACCTACTATGCCTTTGGATTGGAATTCTTCTCCTTCTACTATGCCCTGAATTCTAATATTTTATCTTTTCATAGTGTCCCGAATATCTTGAAATTCCCACTCATACTTTTCTCTAAGTTTGTCTTTCTCTTTGTTGGCCTGTATTAGATCTGCCACCTAGTCGTCTAGCTTAGATATTCTGTCCTCTCCTTCATCCATTCTACTGGTGAGATTTTCTACAGTTTTTTATTTCATTAACTGTGTTCTTCATTGCTAGTAATTCTGACTGGTTTATCTTTATTATTTCTATTTCCTTATTTATGTCTTGTATTGCCTTCTTTATTTCATGAAATTGGTGTCCTGCAACTTCTTTGATTCCTTTGATTTCCTCTTTAAGTTCCTCTTTGACTCCTTTGATTTGTTCTCTGACTTCTTTGAACATATTTACAATCATTCTTTTGAAATCTTTTTCAGGCATTTCCTCTAAGTCGTCTCACTGGAGGTCATTTCTGATGCATTAATATTTTTAGGTGGATTTATATCGTCTTGCTTTTTAGTGTTTCTTGTGTTATAATGTATATATTTTTGCATCTTGGATTAAGTTAATGCTTGGATTTTCTAGCTAGCTGGGTATTCTTAGCTGTATCAATTGATTTGATGTTATATATTTTCAGGGTAGGAGCTTAAGGTGGTAGATGTGGCTCTTAAGACTCTGAGAGTATCTACAAAGGTGCTCCTAGGGGTTGAGTTTCCCTGCTATGGGAGTATTCAAGTAGGCTGAGTGAAATAAAACACTGGTAGATTCTAAAAGTTCACTAAACACTGTACACATTCAGTCAAAACCAGCCCCAAGTATGTATGCCAGAGTAGTTATTATAACAACCAGATCCTCTGTCAACACAGATGTTAAGATTTCTGGTCTGTTGAGGGATCCCAGTCAGCTTGTGACCAAATGAGACCTTTCCCTGGTGCAAACCCAGTTACCTTGGATGATTTTGGTCTCAGTGAAGTTGCTGCCTGGGTTGTCGGCTGCTGTTCTGATTTCTGGAGCTGGGCAGTGGCTTTTCCTGCGGAGCAAACCAAGCCTGGCAACTGTGGCCCTGCAGATCAGCACCCCGGCTGCTGGAACTGCTCCTTCTTCTGGGTCTGCTGTTGTTGTCGATCCTGGGTCTGCTGCTGCTGACGCTCCTGGGTCTGCTGCTGCTTGGGCTGGTGGTACCGGTTCCGGAGGTGCCGATGTTGCTGCTGAACTCTGCTCTTGCTTGGGTCCCACTGTCGGCTCAAGTTGGTGTGGCCGGGTCCCGGGACGCTGCTCTGTTCGCTGGAGCTGGGCTCAGGTGGTGTGGGAGGGGAGGGCGCCACAGCTGATCTGGTTCTCTCGCTCCTCCACGTGTTCTACCTCGTGGTCTGCTCCTCTGCTGCTCACTGCCACTCTCCCTTCACGTGTCCTGAGTTGCGGAGAGCACGGTGTGAGGGGAAAATCCCGCACCTGGCTTTTCCTGCAGCTGGAGCCGAGTCTGGCGGCTTTATGGTGCTCCCCGCCGCCGCGGCGGTTGACGGAGCTGCCGGGGGCTGCTTTTGCCGGCCTGTGCGGGCTCTGGATGCTCTGGATCTCTCCTACTTCTCCGCTGCTGCTTCAGTTTCCTATACACCTTACTTTTTAGTAAAAGTTTGTATTTTCTGAGGTTTTTTGGTCTTTTTTCCCCCAGGCTGCTTTGGCGTGGTACCTATGCCGCCATCTTAACCGGAAGTCCTCCTATTTTATTTTTTGAGCATACTTGTGATTGATAATATTTCTTATTTATTGGGAGAAAATGAATGCTGTTTTCCTCTCAGAACTGTCATATGAGGCTTTGACTTATTAGTGCATGTTGCTTTTTTCTTTGGCTAATGTCTTATGTTATTTATTCTTTATAGTTTCTATGGTGGCTATAAACACAATCCCAGTCATACTAAATAACAGCATAACACAGTGTTTCTAAGTAATTCACGAACATTGTCAGGAAATTGTCGTAAAACTGGTAATTCTAAGATGATAAATATAATCATCCTGAATTGATGATAATGTAATAACTTTGTGCTTTCCAGAAAGTCCAAAGGAAATGCTATGTAAAATACAGCAAAGTACACTGTTGAGGAATCTACTTTGTTGAAGTATATGTAAATAGAATATCCCACCCAGAGAAGCTTTTAAGTCATTACCATAAGTTGGGGAAAATGTCACTTTTCTTAATATTTTTTATGTTTATTTTTGCTGTGCTAGGGATTGAATCTTGGGCTTCATTCTATGCTGGCATGTGGCCTGTCACTAAGCTTCTACTTCTTTCTTTCTTTGAAAAAAAAAAAAAATTGTGTGTATGTGTACATGTGTGTATGGGTGTGTTGAAGCAATATAAATCTACTTGGAAGAATAATTACTTGATTATATAATATAAGTTAGGTATTTTCAAATGTTTTTCAAAGCAGCTTTTAGAAAGTAACCTTTTGTGGCTGTAGAGATGGTTCAGTGGTTAAAGGTGCTTGTTTCTGTAAACAAATGAATGCCAGATGCATGTGACACTTTTGCACTTTTTCAGCTTCATGTGGGTCACTAAAGAATTGAATTGTGGTCAACAGACTTTGTAAGCAAGTATCTCTAACCACTTAACCATGTCCATAGTCCCCTAAAAATGTTATTTTTTGAAAGCAATGTTTTCAAAAATTTTTAGTAGACCTAGTTTATATTATATACTCACATAGTTAGTTTTCCAAGTTGATTTGTATTGCTTCAACAGGTACTGCAGTATTATTTTTGCTTATCTGATGAATACTTTTAGATTTTAAAAATTTTTTTATTTATTTAATTTTTTTTTTTTTTTTGAGGTAGGTTCTCGCTCTAGCCCATTCACTATGTAGTGTCATGTTGGCCTCAAACTCACGGCGATCCTTCTACCTCTGACTCCCAAGTGCTGGGATTAAATGCTGGCCAGATTTAAAAAATAAAATTATTTGTTTATTTCTAAGGTGTGGTGATAGAGAATATGCGAAGGAGAATGAGAATGAATGGGTGCACCAGGGCCTCTAGCCTGTGCAAACAAACTTCAGATACATACACTAGTTTGTGCTTACATGGGTACTGGGAAATCGAACCTGTGTTCTTAGGCTTTGCAGGCAAGTACTTTAACCTCTGATAAACCATCCCTCCAGACCTTTATACAGATTATATAGAACAGAAACTTATCATAAATAAAATTTTGGAAAGCTGCTTTCAGAACATGAATTTGATGTGTTCCCTGGGATTCTGTTTTTGGTTCTTTAATTTTTGTGTTGTGAATAGAAGTAACTTAGATTTTGTTAGGTCAAGATGGGCTTCCCAAAATGGAGTCACCAAAGACAGCAGGATGGTGACAGACACAAGGAAGTGGGTCATCCACATTCCTCAAGAAACCATCCAGCCATTATTCCTTCCTTACCTAACAATGCCCCAGGTCTAGGATTCCTGTCCCCTTATCTCCCATCTGGTCACTGTTCTGGTCTCATACCTTAGCTATGTGAGATGACTAATGTAAAGAACAAAGGAGTTCTTTTCCCATCCTCACCTTCCCCCAACTGAAGAGCTCTATATAGCCCACTATCTATAATCTCAAAGTTGGCTGTGCTGTGCTTTTGAGAGTCAGACCGGGCCGTCTTTGCCTCAGAGTGGTCTCCGTGGTCTTGGTCATTCCCGAATTTTACACATTTGTCTAACTAATATTGTATTAAGAATTATTTTAGGTATGCTTGGGCTACTGAGGCAATATAATATTAAGGTAATATATGTATATGTGTATATATATGATGAATCTATTTTTTAAAGTATTTCTTAACATCTAGCAAGAAGTATTTTTGTAAGGCTAAAAATTATCTCAGCTGTAAATAAAACTGATTATTTTACCTTCTTTACTTTTTCTTCCAGTAATATGAAATTTTGGCCACATAGTGAATAGTGTTGGTTGGAGGTAATTGAATTAACATACAAAAAGAACTAGTGAGATATTTTGACAAGAACTAGTTCTAAGAATTTAAATGTGTCCTAGTCAAATTCCCAGATTTTAAATTTACTTAAATATTTCTTGGAGCCTTCAGGAAGATGTTATAGACTATATTTTTCCAGTGGTTAGGAGCAAATACATAGTACATAGTGTTTAGTACCCTGTAACCTGTGGCTAACAGAAGCTAATAACAAACCTCAGAGAAGGACTGGATGTTTCATTTTCAGAGCTCTTTCCATCCTGGAATCTAAGTGGTTTGCAAACACTGCTTCTCTGAGCATAAATTCAGTGAAGTGTAGTCACTTGCAGAGTAGAACACAGCTGCTGCTGTGTGTCAGCGCCCCACACAAATGAGCTTGCTTGTTAACCACCAGAAAAAGGATTTGGTACCTGTATTAGTCAGGGTACTCTAGAGAAACAGAACTGCTAGAATGAATCATTTTAAAAAGGGGATTTATTGGATCAGCTTATAGTAGTCCAATAGCAGTTGCAGGCCCGAGAATCACTGAACCTGGTAGCTTCTCAGTCCATGTGGCCAGATGCCTCAGCAGTTCCGACCTGGCACTGCAGATGGTGCCGGAAAGCCTGGAGGCTTCCTGAGGAGCTGCTGGGTTTCCATCCACGCGGGTCTTCAGTTGATGCTGGTCTTTAGTCCGCACTGGTCTTCAATCCATGTTGGAAGGTAGTGAGCAGCTCCGGCAGCCAAGTGGAAGGGAGGAAGGAAGGAAAGGAACTCTTTTTATCCAGAGCTTCCTTACATCAAGTCCCCCTCTGAGCAGGCCGCCCACTCTGGGGGAAGGGCTCACCCTGGGGGGAAAGACTTCCTCCTTTTTAGTTGATCCTTCCTAGAAGCAATCTGTGGATTACTAAACAGATCAAGTTGACAACACCTTAACTATCACAGTACCTATATGACAACTGGGGAGAGAATATATCTTGCAACTGGACTCCCAGAGACTTTCTGCTATCTTTTTACTATGATTTTGTTTTGTTGGATATTTGCCAACATATAGCTATAATGATAGCCTATTTGCATTATTATTTCTTATAGGTTGGTTGCCTATGTATAGCAAGGTATTATATTATGGCTCTTGTATAATCTCTGTTATTTAATTTCTCTATGCAACTAAAAATTGAAGAAGGTGATTTGTCTTACAGGTCAGGGAGAAACAACCTGCATTTTGGGAATGAGGGAACTTTTTATTTTTGAGGATAAATATTGTGCTTAGTTTTTAGTAAGTGATAGAATGAAATCTATGCAATATTTTACAATTATTAAGTCTATGAAATGTTGCCACCAATGTTTGTTGCTTTGAAACTGCTATCAGTGTTTACTGTGAGATTGATATGCATTTATTGTTCTGACTCATGGCTATATGATGATAAATTCAACAGATAAAGCAGCATACAATACAAAGGTTACATAATAGGAGAGCTTTGATGCTACCCAAAGGAAGGAAGGCATATTTTTAGAATTGGAGGGAAGATAAAGAGCAGTTAAATCACAAAAAAATAAAGGGTTTATTTATTTATTTATTTATTTTAGCTGGGCATGCTGGTGCATGCCTTCCAGCATTCAGGAGGCAGAGGTAGGAGGATCACTGAGAATTCAAGGCCATCCTGAGACTACATAGTAAATTCTAGGACAGCCTGAGCTAGAGTGAGACCCTACCTCAAAAAAAGGGGGGGGGGATTTTATTAAATAATGTGAAGATAAATAAGGATTTATTTAAGTTGAAATATGATTTCCAGTGGCCAAGTAAGAAGGTTCTAGGAAGAGGAAGAGCAGCTGGAGATTAAATTAGGGAATATTTGGGTAGGGGTTATGAAATGGGGATGAAGACAGAAAGGTAGAATGTGAAGACCAAGGTATTGCAAAGAACATTAGATCCAATAATTCCCAAGAGTCACTCACACTTCAGTTGAGATTAAAATGGCTTGCATTTCTGAATCAGTTTTAGCTTGTTTGTGACTGGAAAGATTCTTATAATTTCTGGAAGAAATCTGAAGAGGTCTGGTTCGGTTGGTGTAGGTAGCTAGAGACTCAGCTTTGAAGGTGCCACTGAGGATGTGACTACTTTGAGTTCTGTTTTTTTTTTAATTTTTTTATTTTTTATGCTGAGAGGTATAAGCCCTGGGAGTCAGAAGTTTTGGTAGTGAATGACTTTGAAACATTTGATCCATTTCATCTAGATGATCAAATTTGTGGTTATAAAATTATTGATACTGCTATCCTTTAATATTTATGATGTCAGTACTGATGACTTTAATTTTATTTCTGATGATGTTAATGTGTATCTTTTATTTTCTTTGATCTTTTTTGAAGACCTACCTTTAGGTGTTACTGTATTACTTTTTTTCTTTTCAGTTTCATTGATTTCACTTTATTACTGTTTCCTTAACTTGTTTAGTCTGAAGTTGCTCTTCTTGTTTCTTAGTGTATAGGACAAAGTTTGGTTATTCTTTGTTTCTCATATGTAAATTCAGTACTGAACAGTATTTTCCATTAATTGCTGCCTTTTGGGGGGCAATGTGGTATGAAAAGACATTGCTATGTAGCCTAAGCTGGCTTTGAACTTGATAAGATTCTCCTGCCTCAGACTTCAACATTCTGGAATTAGTCACAATCCTCCATGCCTAACTGAGTAAATGCTGCTTTTGCTGAATCTCACAAGTTTGTGTTTTTATTAGTTCTGTAATGGCTTATTTGATTCATGTGCTGTTCTGAAGTATGTTGTTTAATGTTTTTGAGTTGTAATTATAGTTTAATTTTGTTGTAGTTTAAGAATTTGCTGGGTATGATTTCTGCTTTTTTCTTTTTTTTTATGGTTTTTCAAGGTAGGGTCTCACTCTAGCCCAGGTTGACTTGAAATTCACTATGTAGCCTTAGGGTGGCCTTGAACTCATGGTGCTTCTTCTACCTCTACCTCCCAAGTGCTGGGATTAAAGGTATGTGCACCATGCCAGGCCCCAATTTCTGTTTTTATGCATTTGTTAAGGTATACTTTAAGCTCAGAAAATAGTTGGCCTTGGTAAATTTTCTGTGACTACATGAGAAGAGAGTGTATTCTGATGTGGGATGTGATACTTTGCAAATGTCAGTTACAGTTATTTGTTTGTGCTGTTTAGGTCAGCTATATTCATACTAAATGTTTCCTTACTAAATTCTTTTTTTTTTTTTGGGTTTTCGAGGTAGGGTCTCACTCTGGTCCGGGCTGATCTGGAATTAACTCTGTCATCTCAGGGTGGCCTTGAACTCATGGCGATCCTCCTACCTCTGCCTCCCGAGTGCTGGGATTAAAGGCGTGTGCCACCACACCTGGCTTTACTTACTAAATTCTTACTAATTGATTTATCAATTAATGAGAAGAGCTTAACACCTATGATACTGAATCAGTGGATTTGGAATTCCTTGCAGTGCTATAGCTTTTGGCTATTTTTTTTTAAATAATGCACTATTAAGAGGCGTGTACACTGAGGATTATTATATATTCCTGGAGAAATGACTGTTTTCTTTGTTTATTTTCAAGGTAGATTCTCATTCTAGCCCAGGCTGACTTGGAACTCATTCTGTAATTCCAGGCTGGTCTTGAACTCTTGGCAGTTGTCCTACTTCTGCCTACCTAATGCTAGAATTAAGGTATGTACCACTACACCTGGCTGAAAACTGACTTTTTATTGTTATGCCAGCCTTTATATTTAACTTTCTTTATTCTGAAATCTGCTTTGTTTGACCACTTAAGCTTTTTTTTTTAATTATTTTTTTTTCTTTTCACAATTTTTATAACATTTATTTTCCATGATTATAAAAAATATCCCATGGTAATACCCTCCCCCCACCGTACTTTCCCCTTTGAAATTCCATTCTGCATCATACTACCTCCTCATCTCAATAATTGTACTTACATATATACAATACCAACCTATTAAGTACCCTCCTCCCTTCCTTTCTCTTTCCTTTGTATCTCTTTTTTAGCTTACTGGCCTCTGCTACTGAGTTTTTTCCTTCTCACACAGAAGCCCAATCATCTGTGGCTAGGATCCACGTAAGTGAGAGAACATGTGGTGCTTGGCTTTCTGGGCCTGGGTTACCTCACTTAGTATAATCCTTTCCACATCCATCCATTTTTCTGCAAATTTCATAACTTCATTTTTCTTTACCGCTGAGTAGAACTCCATTGTATAAATGAGCCATATCTTTGTTATCCACTCATCACTTGAGGGACATCTAGGCAGGTTCCATTTCCCAGCTATTATAAATTGAGCAGCAGTAAACGTGGTTGAGCATGTACTTCTAAGGAAATGAGATGAGTCCTTTGGATATATGCCTAGGAGTGCTATCGCTGGGTTATATGGTAAATCAATCTTTAGCTGTCTTAGGAACCTCCACACTGATTTCCACAATGGCTGGACCAGATTGCATTCCCACCAACAGTGTAGAAGGGTTCTTCTTTTTTTTTTTTTTTAATTTTTTTTTTTTATTTATTTGAGAGCGACAGACACAGAGAGAAAGACAGATGGAGGGAGAGAGAGAGAATGGGCGCGCCAGGGCTTCCAGCCTCTGTAAACGAACTCCAGACACGTGCGCCCCCTTGTGCGTCTGGCTAACGTGGGACCTGGGGAACTGAGCCTCGAACCGGGGTCCTTAGGCTTCACAGGCAAGCGCTTAACCGCTAAGCCATCTCTCCAGCCCAGGGTTCTTCTTTTTCTACAACTCCGCCAGCATTTATAGTCATTTGTTTTCACATGATGGTAGCCAATCTGTTAGGAGTGAGATGGAATCTCAATGTAGCTTTAATCTGCATTTCCCTGATGACTAGGAACGTAGAACATTTTTTTAGATGTTTATATGCCATCTGTATTTCTTCCTTTGAGAACTCTCTATTTATCTCGATAGCCCATTTTTCAATTGGCTTGTTTGATTTCCTATTATTTAACATTTGAGTTTTTTGTATATCCTAGATATTAATCCTCTATCAGATATATAGTGGGCGAAGATTTTTTCCCATCCTGTAGGTTGCCTCTTTGCTTTATTCACAGTGTCCCTTGCTGTACAAACTCTTTGTAATTTCATGAGGTCCCAGTGGTTAATCTGTGGTTTTATTGCCTGAGCAATTGGGGTTGTATTCAGAAAGTCTTTGCCAAGACCAATATGTTGAAGGGTTTCCCCTACTTTTTCCTCTAGCAGTTTCAGTTTCGGGTCTGATGTTAAGGTCTTTAATCCCTTTGGACTTAATTCTTGTGCATGGAGAGAGAGAAGAATCTGTTTTCATCCTTCTACAGATACATATCCAGTTTTCCCAGCACCATTTGCTGAAGAGGCTGTCTTTTCTCCAATGAGTATTTTTGACATTTTTATCAAATATCAGGTGGCTATAGCTACCTGGACTTGTATCTGGGTCCTCTATTCTGTTCCATTGATCTACATGTCTGCTTTTGTGCCAGTACCATGCTGTTTTTGTTACTATGGCTCTGTAGTATAGGTTAAAATCATGTATAGTGAATGATACCACCAGCCTTATTTTTTTTTTGCTCAGTGTTATTTTAGATATTTGAGGTTTTTTGTGATTCCAAATGAATTTTTGATTTTTTTCTATTTCCATGAAGAATGCCTTTGGAATTTTGATGGGTATTGCAGTAAATGTGTAGATTGCTTTTGGTAAGATTGCCATTTTCACAATATTGATTCTTCCAATCCAGGAACATGGGATGTTTTCCCACTTCCTAGTGTCGTCTTCATTTTCTCGCTTGAGTTTTTTATAGTTTTCATTGTAGAGATCCTTTACTTCCTTGGTTAGGTTTATTCCAAGGTACTTTCTTAATGTAAATGTGAATGGGAGTGATTCTGATTTCATCCTCTATGTGTTTGTTGATAGCATACAGGAAGGCTACTGATTTCTGTGTATTTATTTTGTATCCTCCTACATGGCTAAAGGTGTTTATCAGCTCTAACAGTTTGCTGGTAGATCTTTAGGGTCCTTTATGTATAGAATCATGTCATCTGCAAATAATGATAACTTGTATTTCTTCCTTTCCAGTTTGTATCCCTTTTTTGTGCTTCTCCTGCCTTATTGCTATGGCTAAGACTTCCAAAACTATAGTAAATAAAAGTGGGTACAGTGGACACCCTTGTCTTGTCCCTCATTTTAGTGTGAAAGCTTCCAGTTTTTCCCCATTTAGTAATATGTTGGCTGTAGGCTTGTCATATATAGCCTTTATTATACTGAGATATATTCCTTCTATTCCCAATCTCTCTAGTACTTTTATCATGAAGGGATGGTGGATTTTGTCAAATGCTTTCTCTGCGTCTAATGAGATGATCATGTGATTTTTGTCCTTCAGTCCATTTATATAATGTATTACATTTATTGATTTGCGTATGTTGAACCATCCCTGCATCTCTGGGATAAAGCCTACTTGGTCAGGGTGAATGATCTTTCTGATATATTCTTATATTCTGTTTGCCAATATTTTTGTTGAGAATTTTTGCATCTATGTTCATGGGGGAGATTGGTCTGTAATTTTCTTTTTTTGCTCTATCTTTGCCTTGTTTTGGTATCAGGGTGATGCTGGCTTCATAGAAAGTTTGGTAGAATTCCTTCTTTTTCTACCTTATGGAAAAGCTTAAAAAGCAATGGTGTTAGCTCTTCCTTGAAGGTCTGGTAAAATTCAGCAGTGAATCCATCTGGGCCTGGACTTTGTTTATTTGGGAGATTTTTATTCTTTTTTATTTTTATTTATTTTTTAAATTTTTATTAGCATTTTCCATGATTATAAAAAAATATCCCTTGGTAATTCGTTCCCTCCCCCCCCACACACTTTCCCCTTTGAAATTCCATTCTCCATCATATTACCTCTATTTGGGAGATTTTTGATCACTGTTTGGATCTCCATGCTTGCTATAGGTCTATTTAAGTGATTAATCTCATCTTGATTTAATTTAGGTAGGTCATATAAATCAAGGAAATCATCCATTTCTTTCAGATTTTCATACTTTGTGGAGTATATACTTTTATAGTATGTCCCTATGATTGTTTGAATTTCTCTGGAATCTATTGTGATGTTACCTTTTTCTTTCTTTTTTTTTTTTTTTCCTTTTTTTTCTTTTTTCGAGGTAGAGTCTCACTCTGGTCCAGGCTGACCTGGAATTAACTCTGTCATCTCAGGGTGGCCTTGAACTCATGGCAATCCTCCTACCTCTGCCTCCCGAGTGCTGGGATTAAAGGCATGCGCCACCACGCCCGGCGATGTTACCTTTTTCATCTCTAATTTTATTAATTTGTCTCTCTTCTTTCTTTTGTTCACATTTGTTAAGGGTTTATCAATCCTGTTTATCCTTTCAAAGAACCAACTGTTTGTTTCATGGATTCATTGGATTGTTTTTTCACTTTCTATTTCATTAATTTCTTCCCTAATCTTTATTATTTCTTCTGCTTACTGATTTTTGGTTTGCCTTGTTCTTCTTTTTCCAAGGCGTTAAGGTGAAGCATTAGGTCGTTTATTTGCGACTTTTCTAATTTCTTTTTTTTTTTTTAATTTTTATTAACATTTTTTCATGATTATAAAATATATCCCATGGTAATTCCCTCCCTCCCCACCCCCACACTTTCCCATTTGAAATTCCATTCTCCATCATATTACCTCCCCATTACAATCATTGTAATTACATATATACAATATCAACCTATTAAATATCCTCCCCCCTTCCTTTCTCTACCCTTTATGTCTCCTTTTTAACTTACTGGCCTCTGCTACTAAGTATTTTCATGCTCACACAGAAGCCCAGTCATCTGTAGCTAGGATCCACATATGAGAGAGAACATGTGGCGCTTGGCTTTCTGGGCCTGGGTTACCTCACTTAGTATAATCCTTTCCAGGTCCATCCATTTTTCTGCAAATTTCATAACTTCATTTTTCTTTACCGCTGAGTAGAACTCCATTGTATAAATGTGCCACATCTTCATTATCCACTCATCTGTTGAGGGACATCTAGGCTGGTTCCATTTCCCAGCTATTATAAATTGAGCAGCAATAAACATGGTTGAGCACGTACTTCTAAGGAAATGAGATGAGTCCTTTGGATATATGCCTAGGAGTGCTATAGCTGGGTCATATGGTAGATCAATTTCTAGCTGTTTTAGGAACCTCCACACTGATTTCCACAATGGCTGGACCAGATTTCATTCCCACCAGCAGTGCAGAAGGGTTCCTTTTTTTCCACATCCCCGCCAACATTTATGATCATTTGTTTTCATGATGGTGGCCAATCTGACAGGAGTGAGTTGGAATCTCAATGTAGTTTTAATCTGCATTTCCCTGATGACTAGTGACGTAGAACATTTTTTTAGATGCTTATATGCCATTCGTATTTCTTCCTTTGAGAACTCTCTATTTAGCTCCATAGCCCATTTTTTGATTGGCTTGTTTGAATCCTTATTATTTAACTTTTTGAGTTCTTTGTGTATCCTAGATATTAATCCTTTATCAGATATATAGCTGGCGAAGATTTTTTCCCATTCTGTAGGTTGCCTCTTTGCTTTTTTTCACTGTGTCCTTTGCGGTGCAAAATCTTTGTTATTTCATTAGGTCCCAGTGGTTAATCTCTGGTTTTATTGCCTAAGCCATTGGGGTTGTATTCAGAAAGTCTTTGCCAAGACCAATATGTTGAAGGGTTCCCCTACTTTTTCCTCTAGCAGTTTCAGAGTTTCCGGTCTGATGTTAAAGTCTTTAATCCATTTGTACTTAATTCTTGTGCATGGCGAGAGAGAAGAATCTATTTTCATCCTTCTGCAGATATATATCCAGTTTTCCCAATACCATTTGCTGAAGAGGCTGCCTTTTCTCCAATGAGTATTTTTGGCATTTTTATTGAATATCAGGTGGCTATAGCTACTTGGGCTTACATCTGGATCCTCTATTCTGTTCCACTGATCTACATGTCTGTTTTTGTGCCAGTACCATGCTGTTTTTGTTACTATGGCTCTGTAGTATAGGTTAAAATCAGGTATGGTGATACCACCAGCCTCATTTTTGTTGCTCAGTGTTATTTTAGATATTCGAGGTTTTTTGTTATTCCAAATGAATATTTGGATTGTTTTTTTCTATTTCCATGAAGAAAGCCTTTGGAATTTTGATAGGGATTGCATTAAATGTGTAGATTGCTTTAGGTAAGATTGCCATTTTCACAATATTGATTCTTCCCATCCAGGAACAAGGGATGTTTCTCCACTTTCTAGTGTCTTCTGCAATTTCTCGCTTGAGTGTTTTAACGTTCTCATTGTAGAGATTCTTTACTTACTTTGTTAGGTTTATTCCAAGGTACTTTATTTTTTTTGATGCAATTGTGAATGGGAGTGATTTTCTGATTTCATCCTCTGTGTGTTTGTTGTTAGCATATATGAAGGTTACTGATTTCTGTGTATTTATTTTGTATCCTGCTACATTGCTGTAGGGTTTGATCAGCTCTAACAATTTGCTAGTAGAGTCTTTAGGGTCCTTTATGTATAGAATCATGTCATCTGCAAATAATGATAACTTGATTTCTTCCTTTCCAATTTGTGTCCATTTTATGTGTGTCTCTTGCCTTATTACTGTGGCTAAGACTTCTAAAACTATATTAAATAAGAGTGGGGACAGTGGACACCCTTGTCTTGTTCCTGATTTTAGTGGAAAAGCTTCCAGTTTTTCCCCATTTAGTAATATGTTGGCTGTAGGCTTATCATAAATAGCCTTTATTATATTGAGATATGTTCCTTCTATTCCCAGTCTCTGTAGGACTTTTATCATGAAGGGATGTTGGATTTTGTCAAATGCTTTCTCTGCATCTAATGAGATGACCATGTGATTTTTCAATCTTGGATTATTTCATGATTGGATTTTCCAGTTAGCTGGGTCTTATGAGATGTATCAATCAATCTGATGTTATATATCTTTAGGGCAGGAGCTTAAGGTGCTAGGTGTAGTTCTGAAGACTCTCAGAGTATCTACAAAAGTGACTGTAGGTGTTGGGTGTGCCTGCTATGAGGGTATTCAAGTTGGCTAAGTGGAACAAAATACAGGCAGATTCTAAAATTTAAATATACAATATTCTCATTCAGTGCACAACAGCACATTGTATTTATCTAAGAGTAGGTATTATAACCAGGTCCTTTGTCTGTCCCTTAGGCTGTGTGGTGCCCTACCCACTCCCTTAATCCTGACTACAAGGAGGTTAAGATTTCTGGTCTGTAGAGTGTTCCAAGTGAGCTTGTGACCAGGTGAAACCCTTCCCTAATGTATAACAGAAGAGTAAACAAAGGCACTATAATTCAAGAAGCACCAAATAACAAGCCCAAAATACAGCATATTTAAGAATGGCAAATGTGACCATCCATCCGATTTAACGTATAATTTATCCTGATATGGAAGGTGCAATTGCCGTTTCTGGTTCAGGCATATACATACCAGGTTTATTAGGCAGGTACTGACCTGGTGTAATCCCAGTTACCTTTTGGGATGATTTTGGTCTCAGCTGAGCTCTTGATTGTGTCCCTCTTTGGTGCTTCTTCAGTTCAAGTAGGTGTGGCCGGTTCCATGGACAGCTGCTCTTTTTGGGAGGGCTGGGCACTGGCTGTGGGGAAGGGGAGGGAGGTGATGCTGCTCTAGTTCGCCCGCTGTTCCACGTGTTCTTCTACCTTGTGGTCTGCTCCTCCGTTGTTCACTGCCATTCTTCTTTCGTGTTTCTTGAGTTTGTGGAGAGCTCTGGTGTGAGTGGAAAATCCCCTCACCTGGCTTTTCCTGCATCTCAAGATGGGCGCTGCCTCCGTGGTCTGGCGCCCAGACCTGCCCTGCTGGAGGTGCTTCTGCCGGCCCATGCCGGCTCTGGATGCTCTGGATCTTTCCTACTTCTCCGCTGCTGTTTCAATCCTATACACCTCACTTTTTAGTAAAAGTGTATATTTTGCTGTTTTTTTTTTTTAAACTTTTTCCTCCCTGGGGTGCTTTGGCGTGGTACCTATGTCGCCATCTTAACTGGAACTCTGTTGCTTCAAATTGCCACAGAAAAGACCTCATGGTTTTCTATCTAAAAATGGGCAAAATAAGTTGAGTAATGATTAAGATAAATAGGCCTGCTTAGTAAGTAGTTTTATGTTGCTGTGGGCCTGGTTGTGCTGCTTTTAACATATGCTGCAGTTCTAGATGCCAGAGACAGCAGATTACTCTGGTTTTGTCTCCTCATCTCTTGGGTTTCTTAGTGACCTCTGCCTAATTGAAATGTGTGTTTTGTAGCTCATTAAGTTGTCATCAGTTGCTGCTATCCTGGGACCTTGTTGGTATTGTGGTAAAATGTGGGGGAGGGAAAATTCTATGTTTTTATGAAAATGTGTCACTCTTTTGTGGGCCTGTGTCACTTACTGAGAGCTTATTAAGTAATTTTTAGCTCCTACTTATTGAGAGGTTGGCCAGAGAAGTCAGAAGTTGGTAGCTGTCCTTCATGCATGAGATGCAAGGTTCTGGTTCTATATCACAGTGCATGTCACATTCCAGAGCCATGAGGGGATCGTTTTCTGCTTTTTATTCTGGAGGTAAAAGCCATGACAGTGTGGGGTGATCTAAACTGTGGGCTACTAGGAGTTTCTTGTGCTTAAGTTAGACATAGCTTCCTACAGTTTGTCAAAGTTAGCATTTAGGTTAGATGTCTCCAAAGTTAGGGCATGCCGCATGTGTCTTGGGTTAGTTTTAAATGCAGCCCAATACATTTTTAGATGACAACGCCATGTTACATCATGTCAATAGGTTGGAGACTCCAGGCTTAGATGTTCTTACTGTCTCTATTAGCTTCTGTTCCAAATGTCAGATCTTGGCTACTTGGCTGTGTCTGTCTTGATTTGCCTGTTTTTCTAGGTTTTATGGGATGTTTTGCCCTGTAATCTCATTTCTCTGATAAGTCTAAAAAAGTCACTCATTTTGTTTAGGATTTTTCTTGTAATGACAGAGGTGATTACTTCCAAGTTCTTTATATGTCAGAGATGAAACTAAAAGTTTTAAAATTCTTTTTGTGTTTTTTACATTTTCACATTTTTTTTAGATATTTTTTATCAAACTACTAAAAACAATGATAATTATGATGGCAAAATCAAAGACAAAATAAATTTTTTACTAAATTGTACTGAGAATACAAACATAGAGATATTTGGTCAAAGGATAAGCTACATTAATTGAGTAAGAATTTTTCCTTTTTTTGTGAGTCCTCAAAGATTCAGAAGAATCACTGGCTGAAATATATCAGAACATACTGGTTCAAATCAGGGATTAGCAGATTTCTTAAAGAGGTCTGTAATAAATTCTTCAGGTCTTGCAGGCCACTACTGTGTGTTATAGTGAGTCAACTCTGGTTGTAGTACACAGATAATGCTTAAGCAAAAGTCTATAACTTTGTTTTTGTAAAGCTTAGCTAGAATACATGTATATAATCATTTTTCACAGTGTATAACCTTTTGTTCTGGAGGAATGGTTTTATTTTTCCACATCACTAATCAGTCTTGAGTAAGTAGTGACATGGATGCTTTACTTACACATTTTTTTAAAATCACATTCAAGTATTGTCCCATGTTGGAATAAAAATTTTCATATATTAGAAGGATAGCAAAAATCTTAAGATTTAGTTAACATAATCTGGAATCTAAATAGAGTCCATTGAGTGAATGTAAAACATATTTCAGGGCTGGAGGGGTGGCTTAGCTGTTAAGGCGTTTGCCTGCAAAGCCAAAGGACTCAGATTCAATTCCTCAAGACCCAGATTAGCCAGATACACAAGGGGTGTATGTGTCTGGAGTTTGTTTGCAGTGGCTAAAGGACTGGTGAAGGCCCATTCTCTTTCTCCTTCCCTCCCTCCCTCCCTCCCTCCCTGCCTCCCTGTAAAACAAATAAATAAAAATAATATTTAAAAATATTTCAAAGCTACTATGAAAATGTGATTATTATTTACAGAGAATAAGAATCTTG
This sequence comes from Jaculus jaculus, assembly GCF_020740685.1. Taxonomy (NCBI): domain Eukaryota; kingdom Metazoa; phylum Chordata; class Mammalia; order Rodentia; family Dipodidae; genus Jaculus; species Jaculus jaculus. The sequence continues at coordinate 53,746,487 of NC_059112.1, forward strand.
TGTAATTATGTAAATATTCTTTTGAATGTTTTATTTGCTATGTATTTTTATTATTTCACTTAATCATAGAATTTTAATGTATGATCGTAGCCTTTTCCCACTGTTTTTTGCCCCCTCATCCCCTTCCACATAACCCATTCTTCTTTTCCAATAAATTACTGTTGTATTTTGATGCCTTTTTTCATCTTCCTCTGTCATCTATGATGACATGTTGATGGACCCAATCTTAATGTAATACAATAGCTGCTGTGAAGTTTTGAATGCAACAGCCATTTTGTATCTAGAAAATACTGTTCCAAAACACTCCTCAGTATATTTCTCTTACATTCTTTCCACCACCTTTTCTGCAGTGTTCCTTGATCCTTGATGGGTGTGATAAGTATATCTCATTAGCAGTAAGTACTCAACTGCCATTTCTCAGCACTTTGATGAGTCTTGAGTCTTTCCTGTATTCATGGCCAGCTAGAAAAAGAAGCTTCTAAGTATGAAAGTGAAAGCAGCACTAATCTGTGGACATAAACATAAATATTTAATGGGCAATTTGATGAGTACAACATACCCATTTAGGCAAACAACAGTGTAGTTTCCCCCTAGGACTTACGACCTTCAAAGCTACAGACATTTGACTAGGTTTTCAGTATCAGGCATGAATTCCCTCCTGTGGAGTGGGTCTCAAATCTAAATTAGCTAGCAGTTGGCTACCCCCATAACACTCATGGTACCATTGCACTAGTGAGTACCCTTGCCCGGCTAATTATATAGCTCTCAGTGTCCACTGCTGGTTGAGTGTTGATGATTTTTCTTACCTACCTGCCTGCATAGCACTTTACATCACTGATAGCTTGCTGGTAGGAAGGAGACCTTCCAGCCTTATTCTGGCTTGATTTTTCAGTGTCTGCCACCAATGCATGTAGTGTCTGCAGCAATAGGGTCTTACTTTCTAGTTCTGGTGAGCAGTCAAGAGCATTTTCCACTCTTCCACAGGGTAATTCTGTTCAGATTTTCGTCCTCTCTGTGCTTAAAAAAAAAAATTTTCTCCCCTAGGCAGGGTCTCACTCTAGCCCAGTCTGACCTTGGAATTCACTCCATAGCTCTAGGCTGGTCTTGAACTCACATGCCCCTCTTACTAAGCCTCTAGAATACTGGGACTAAAGACATGTGCCATCATGCCCACCAGTCTCTTTAAATATAAATATTAATAATATAAATATAAATGTATGTATGTATATGTATGTGTGTGTGTGTATATATGTGTGTGTGTATATATGTATGTGTGCATGTATGTATGTGTGTATATACATATATATGTATATATATGAAATTTGTCCATACTCTGTGTGTGTGTGTGTGTGTGTGTGTGTGTATGTGTATATGTGTGTATGTATGTACTTCACTGTCCAGTGGTACCTAGGAGAATGCACAACAAACAAGCAGTACACACAATATCATTTGATGGAGGGTCTGACTGCTTTTATTCAGTTTTAGGCAGCCAAAGTTATGTGGAGTCTAGATAGAAGATTATGAGTTTGCATCAGATCAGATAATGAGTTATTTGTCTATGTTAATCAGGGAATCTTTGGAGAAGCTGATGAATTCCTTGTGTCATAGAAATCCTTGTGGAAAGATTAACCTGTTTCTAATTAGCTTGATACCCACAATATACAAAAAAAGTGTGTGTATATACACACATATACATATAATGTATAATATTTTTATTCACCCATTTCAGTGGGGAGACGGAGAGAGAAGGATGGGGGAGAGGAGAGAATGGTATGCCAAAGCCTCTTGCCACTGAAAGGGAACTCCAGATATATGCACCACTTTGTGCATCTGGCTTTACATGGGTATGGGGGAGTCAACCTCTGTCCAGCAAGCTTTGTCATGTTGATGATTTTAGTGGAGTTTGGTGTTTTTTGTTCATCATTTTCTTTTTGTGGGTACTGGGGAAATAAACCTGGGTCATCAGAGTTTGCAGGCAAGTGACTTAATAACTGAGCCATCTTTCCAGCCCCAACTAATCTCATTTTGAGTGATAGCTCTTTGCTCTTGGGCCTTAGTGGAAACTGAATGTTGGATGATGGGCTTCCTAGTTACCATGAGACCTGAATGCCATGAGCTGGTTCTTATCTAATCCACAAAGTCATAAAATTTGATGTACACAGCAGCACTCCATCATCAAATTGAAGTGGTATTTATGTGGTATGCGATCAGGCTCAAGCAGATCTAGAAGGCACAAGAAAGTTCCATAATGAATTTGGCCAAATATGATTCCTATTCCTATTGCAATGCTTTCTGACCTCAAGCATGCACCTATATGACATGGGGTGTATCATATGATTGATTTGCTGAAGTGGAGGAGGAACTAGAGCCTGGCTTACTTATGGCTCTGCACACTGTACAGGCACCTCCCAGAAGTGGACAGCTACAGCATTTTAACCCCTTTCTGGAAGGGCCCTGAAGGACAGTGGTGAATGGAAATCTTCACAATGGGCTGTACTGTAGGCAGTGCACATAGTTATACGTTTCGCTTGGTGGGGGTTAGCCACATGCATATTTATATACAGATTCTTAGGCCTTAGCCAGTGGTTTGGCTGGATAGTCTAGACTTGAACAGTACACAATTTGAAAATTGGCAAGAAAGACATTTGGGGATGGTGTATGTGTGTAGGTCACTTTGAAGGGCAAAGGGTATAAGGATACTTGTGCCCATGTAAATGTTCATCAAAAGGAGGATGCCTTTAATACGAGATAAGATGATCTGTTCTGTGGAAAGCAACTGCTTTCCCCAGCCATCCCTGTCATTGTCCAGTGGGTGCATGAACAAAGTGGCCATGGTGGCAGGGATTGAAGTTATGTTATGCGTTCAATGACATGGACTTCCACTCACCAAAACTGACAGCTGCTTCTGAGTATCAAATCTTTTAGCAGCAGAGACCAGCACTAAGACCTCAATATGGCAGTATTTCCTAGAGGAAAAGCCAAAAACCTGGTTGTAGTTGGTGACAATTGGACCACTTCCATTGTGGAAAGGATGGTGTTTTATCACTACTAGAACAGAAGCTTATTCTGGGTATGGGTTTACCTTTACATCATGTAATACTTTTGCTAAACAAAACTACGACCCTTGGGACTTTCAGAATGCCTTATCCCCCATCATATTTTCCATAGAGAATTGCTTTGACCACTAAACTTTTCCCAGTCAACTGTAGGGGGGAATTCACTGGTTTTACATTTTCCCCTTCATCCTGAACCAGTTAGCTTGATAGGATGGTGGAATGGAATGGCTTTTTTTTTTTTTTTTTTTTTTTTTTTTTTTTTTGGTAGGCTCTTACTCTAGCCCAGATTGACCTGGAATTTACTATGTAGTCTCAGGGTGGCCTCAAACTCATGGTGATTCTCTTACCTCTGCTTCCTGAGTGCTGGGGTTAAAGATGTACACCACCATGCCGGGCTGGAATGGCCTTTCAAATAAATAGCTACAGTGCCAATTAGATGGCAGTAGCCTGAAGGGCTGAGGTAGGGTTTTCCAGAAGATTATATGTAATATGTCTGAGTCAGTGTCAGTACATGGTACTGTTTCCCTTACAGCCAGAAATCATGGGCCAACAGATCAACAAGTGAAAATGGGAATAGTACCACTTACCATCACCCCAAATGACCCACTAGACCCACTTTGCTTGTTGTTCCCATGACCTTATGCTGTACTTGGCTAGCTCAAGACCTTGGTGCTAGATAAGGGAGTGCTTCTGTTGGAAGACACAAAAAACATTCCATTGACCTGAAGGATGGCCACTTTAGTTTCCTGATGCTCTTGAGTCAACAGGCTAAGAAAGTAGTTACAGTGCTAGCAGGAGTGATTGATCCAGACTACTACAGGGAAATTGGACTGCTTTCCATAGTTGAAGCAAAGAGTATATCTGGGCTCCAGGATCTCCTTTAGGGCACCGGTTAGTATTACTATGTGCTCTCATCAAGAACATGGAAAACTACAACAACACAGTCAAGGCAGGGTAATAAATGCCTATACCATTCAGGAATAAAGATACAGGTCACATCCAGGTCAAGAACCAACTCCGTTGTCTGTCATGATGGCTTAGCAGTAATGATACTTGCCTATAAAATCAAGGTTCAATTTCCTAGGACCCACATAAGACATGCACATGGGGGCGCATGCATCTGGAGTTCCTTTGCAGTGGCTGGAGGCCCTGGCATGTACGTTATCTCTTATCTGCCTCTCTCTCTCAAATTAATAAAAGTAAAATATTAAAAAGAAGAACCAAGTCTTGTTGAGGTTGAGGTGCTTTCTAGAATTGAAGGAAATATAGACTAGGTAATAGAAGAAAATAGTTAAAAATACCAGCCAATGCCATTTGACTAGTTACAGAAATGAATATTGCAAATGGCATGAGTGTTTCTTCCCTGTTTTTTAAAGAATGTGCATATATACACAAATATCAAAATGCTTTTATTTTTCTTTCCTTTATTTCTCTACTGTGTAATATTGATTGACTTTATATCAGTCTTTAAGTGTTGTTAAATTATTAGGTATTCAAGACTAAGTATTCCTCAAGGTCTTTGCTATGTGTTTTTTTTTTTTTTTGAGGGCAGTTAGTGTGCTTCTGGTTGCACATGTGGTAGTTATATCCTGTTAGGTGGAATTATTATCTTATTATTATCTCTATTTGAAAATTAAGCACAAGGGAGATGTGCCTTGGTCCTCAGATTGACAAGGGATGGATTTATGGTTAAGTTGCTGTTGTAAGCTTTATCGGATATGGAATTAAGAAGAGTCATGCCTCTTGGGTGTGTCTGTGTTTCCAGAAGAGATAAGCTGAGGGAAACAGTCTGTCATTCAAAATGGATGGCCTTTCTTGTGGACTATATATAAAGAAGCTCATGCTCTTTTGCTTGGTTCCCTGTGCTGCTTGCTGGAGTGTGTTTTTTATTTAGCTGTCCTTGCTATTCACTTAGGTATGCATCAACCCTGTTTCTGCTATCCTTCATGGGCATTGAAACAGAGTTTCATCACCCTTCAAATGTAGACTTAACACCTGCAGTTCTTCAGGAATCCTCCAGGCCTCATAGATGGATTGGGATTACTGAGGCATTAACAATTTTGTTGACTGAACAGCTACTGGGTTCCTTGACCAGACGGCTATTGCTGGACTGCTAAGCTTGTATCCTGTATCATGTGAGCTAATGTAATAAATCCCTGTCTATGACTGCCTGTTTTTGTGCAACCTCAGGGGTGAAATGAAGAGGAGTTCTTCCTTAAAATCTTATTGAGAACTTTAATATACAAATACCATAATTTGGTCATATCTCCATCATGTTATTCTTTTAAGTCCTCTGTCTTTGACTTCTACTCTACTGAGGGCGCCTCCTCAGTGGTCATATTGGTAGTCACTGTCACAGATGCACCAGTCAGTTCCTGAGGGGAGGACTATGCTTTGGAATATACCTTGAGGCTCTTACATTCTTTTTGCCCTTGCTTTTCTATTCCCTGAACCTTTAGAAGAGTACATTAGTATTGAGCTCTAGGCAGCTACTTAGTATCTGCTTTGATGAGTTTTGAGTCTCCTCATTGTCTACTGCCATGGTTCTTGAGAAGGTTATCTGGCGAGCAGTGAGACCATCACTCATATTTAATCCTCTTTCTCCTCTATAATGTTTCCCTGACTTTAGCAGGTGTGACAAACATGACTGTCTCATGCTAAACACATAGGTTCTTCCCTCCCCGCCCCTCCCCTCCCCTCCCCTCCCCTCCCCTCCCCTCCCCTCCCCTCCCCTCCCCTCCCCTCCCCTCCCCTCTCCTCCCCTCCCAGGGAGGGAGGGAGACAGAGAGAAAGAGAGAGAGAGAGACAGAGAGACAGAGAGAAGAGAAGAGGGAAGATAGAGGAAGAGGTAAGGAGAAGGGGAGAGAGAAAAAAACACTGCAAGTATGAGCTGACTGTGAGCACTCACAAAGCTGGGCTCAATCCCAAACTCCACCCCTGGTGACAGACTTCCTCCAGCAGGGCTACACCTTGCAAAAGCTCTACTACATGGGGACTAAGTAAGAAACTTAATTAAAAACATGTCAGGCTATGGAGATGTTTACATTCAGAACCATCCCACCCCATTCCACTGAGAGCCCTCCTCAGTGAGGGTATTGTTAATCACTGGGGTCCTAAATGCACCCATTAATCTCTGTGTGTGGTGGAGCAGGCAGTGCCTCACAATATACCTTCCTACCTGTGGGTCTTATATTCTTTCTGCCCTCTCTTTTGCAATGTTCCCTGAGCCTTGGAGGTTGTGATATAAGTTTCCTTTAGTGTTGAGATGTAGCCTCAGATTTGATGAGTTTTGAGTCTCCTTGTTTTCTGTCACCATTTCCTGGAGAAGGCTGCAGGATAGCAGTGAGAGTAGCACTCATATTTAATTGGCTGAGAGAGAAACATGAATAAAAGGGATAAACATAGATAGACATTGACAACTCTTAAAAAATATGCACTCATTTGAGGGCGGGGGGAGAGAAAGAAAGAGGAATGGATGGGCATGCCAGGGCACTTTGCTATTGCAAATGAACTCCAGATGAATGTGCCACCATGTGAATTTGGCTTTATGTGGGTACTAGGGAATAAACCCAGGCCATCATACTTTTCAAGCCAGGCCTTTAACCACTGAGATATTGCTCCAGCCCCACTACAAGATTTTTTGATGGACATAACCTTTCTTTTTATCCAAAGCACAGTAGAAGCTTTATTGTATGGTCTGTGAACTTCCAAGCCATAGTTTTCTGATTTGGATCTCAGTGCCAGTTATGAATTCCTTCCCACTGAGGAACCCTCATATTCATTCAGAGAGTAGTTGATTATCTACATAGCTTTTGTGTCAGTATTACATCTGCTATGTACATCTTGCCTGGCTGGCTGGTTGGTTTTTTTTTTTTTTTTTTTTTTTAGCTTATAGGATCTGTTATGGGATATTGTGGTATAAGGTGGGCTGCTGGTCTGTGAACCTCAACCTCAACTTTTAGGTTCTTGTCCATTTTATAAAAAAAAATTCAGGAAACTGATTCTGAGAAGGGTAAATTATGAACTTCAACATTTATCTAGGAAAAATTGATGCCCAGAGAAGGTTAGAAAGACTCAGGCCGAAGTGAATTCCTTGCCTGGCTGGAAAGGGTAATCATTTAATCATTGGTTAGAAAGACACAGGCCAGGAAAGAATTCCTGTTTGGCTGGGAAGTGAGATGAGAGAGTATAGAGTTAGGGAAACCTCCAGGAGAGAAGCCCATGGAAAGGACATCTGTCCAAAAGAAGAGTCCATGGAAAAGGCCCAGGCCATGAAATAAAATAAGCACACACACACACACACACATGAGGAGGAGCATGGGAGAGCTCTTTGCCTTCACATAAGAAAGAAGTAAGAGATTAGGTAGTACAGGTCCCAGGCTTAGAAGCTAGAGTAAAAAAGTGAGAAGGAAGAAATTTTCCTTCCCTCCTATCCCAGCCAGGCTGGGAATGGGTTAGGACTTAACACAACAGGGATCAGGAAATTGAGTAGACAGGAGAATGAATAGCCAACCAAGTGGTTAAGCATGTGGGATGCTCTTTTATAGTTAATTGGGATGGATTTTGTTGTCAGACTCATATTTGTAAGGGAGAGACTTGATTAGTTTGTGAACTTTTGTGGCTTATCCATGAGGGGCCAGGCCACCCATGTGCCAGACTGAGGAAAGAGAGGGTGTGCTGCCATTGAGGAATTGTTTGTAGCCATGTTGGGTGAGACTGGATCAGATACTGAGTTTCAGTTCCACCAGGGCTTGGGACCTGTCCCTGGCTGTAAAAATCAACCTTGCACCCATTCCTCCAGATCTTCTTGTTCATGCTTATGGTAGTTTGATTCAGGCTTCCCCCTTAAACTTATGTATTCTAAATGCTAGGTCCCCAGCTGGTGGCTGTTTGGGAATTGGAGCCTCCTGGAGGTAGTATATTGTTGGGGTTAGGCTTCTGGGTATTATAACCAGCTTCCCCTTGCCCCAGTTTGGCACACTCAACTGCTGCTGTTGTCCACCCAATGTTGGCCGGGAGGTGACGTCCAACCTCTGCTCATGCCATCATTTTTCCTTGCCATCATGGATCTTCCCTTCAAATCTGTACGCCAAAATAAACCCTTTCCTCTGACAAGCTGCTCTTGGTTAGGCTTTTTTTTTTCTTCTTGCAAGCAGTGCAAAATTGAATGCAACAGTAAAATTGGCACTGTGAAGTGAAGTTGTTGCTGTTAGAAACCTGACTACCAAAATCTTGGCCTTTTGGGACTAATTTGAGGGAAGAATGTGGGAGTATTTGAAACCTTGTTCCAAGAGATGTCTTTCAGTGCTGTAAGTACAGCTTGATAATGGACTATTTTGGTCAGAGTTGAAATACTTGAATGCAGTAAGACCTAAGACTGCGAGGTTTGGCTTATAAGGTGAAGAAAGATTTGCTGGGACTGGGCTAAAAGCAGTTTATGTGAAAGGCTTGCTATTATGCCTGTGTCCTCAAAACTTATACAGGGTTGCATTGTATAGAAATGGGCTGGTATGAGCAGATAGATATGACACAGAAAGAAATGAAATCTTTGGGCTGCAACTGCTGCCTGTTCAGCTGCAGTTTGTGAGATTACAGCCATTGATATTGGGCTGCCTGATCTGCAGGGAGATTGTGGACTCTTGAAGTAAGTGGCCTGAATCCTGATGGAGTGCCCTGCTCTTCTAAGTTGGATTTATTTTCCCCCAAATTAAAAAATTGATAACCCAGCTGGATGTGGTGCCACACACCTTTAATCCCAGCACATGGGAGGCAGAGGTAGGAGGATCACCATGAGTTCAAGGCCACTCTGAGACTACATAATGAATTCCAGGTCAGCCTGGGCTAGAGTGAGACCTTACCTCAAAAAAACAAAGCAAAAAAGAAATTGATAGCCCACCTGTATTATGGAGTTTAATAAATGCAGGAAAGAGAGGGTTATTGAATTTGTAACAAGGTTTTGTGTTTGGGACATGGCCATGGGCACTGTAAGGCAGGTTTGTTGGATTAACTGCGTGGTGGCCCTTTAGAGCCTTGTGAGTTGCAGTGGAGACTAGTAGAGATTGCAGGACTATGGATGGTTTTCAAGGAGAGCTGCTAGCACCCGATGAAGTTTTCTGGGACTGTGAGTAGACTAGCTGTGGGTGGGTGTGGATTTGGAAATACAGAGACTCATCACTTGTTAGAATGATCAAACTTGGAGACTTGTCACTGGTTAAGGTTGTTGGGCTTGGAGCTACAGTTTGATGTTGGCCTTGTTTGTTTTAAACCTTGTGTTGGTTGAATATTTCATTCCTATGCCCAGTGCCATCTTTTATTGTATGAATATTTATTCTGTACTATTATGATTTTTTGGGGGGGGTATTATGGCTTAGTTAAGAGATGAACTTTGGGCATGTTTGACCATCATTGGGATAAAAACCATGGGCAGTTTTAAAGTTGGACTGAATGCATTGCATTTTATATCATGGCTGGTTATCAGTTTATGGGGGCTAGGGGCAGAATGTGGTGGTTTGATCCAGGTACCCCCCCCTTAATGCCAATTTATACATTCTGAATACTAGGTCCCCAGCTGGTGGAAATTTGGGAATTCCCTGGAGGCAGTGTATTGCTAGGGGTGGGCTTATGGGTGTTATAGCCAGCTTCCCCTTGCTAGTGTTTGGCATATTCCTCCTGCTGTTGTCCACCTAATATTGGCCAGTAGGTGATATCCACCCTCTGCTCATGCTATAGTTTTTGCTGTCATCATGGAGCTTCCCCTTGAGTCTGTAGGACAAAATTAACCTTTTCCTCTTACAAGCTGCTCTGCAGCAGTGCTGTTGGTGACCATTATCCCTCAGGCACTCACATAGCACTTTTCAACACTATGAGAGCTAGCTGGCAGGGAGTTGGCTTGCATCTTAGTTCCAACATGATCGTTCATTATTCTGAAAACACTGCCTGTGTTGGCTTTAGCAATAGCATCTTACCATTTAGTTGTGGGTGGTAGCCAAGTTCTTTGGCAATGGTTTGTATTGTTTTGTGGCCACATTTGCCTCTTTGTCTAACAGCTCGCTGTGGGAGACTAATTCTGACACTGGAATATACCACAGTAGCCTATGTTTTAAGGCAAATTTTTTCTCCCTCTATGCAGGGTACTTCTGCCCAAACTGTTTCTCTTTATGTCTCTTTCTTTTGAAGAGAGTTGTATCTTTTAATTTGCCAACAAAAGATGGCTTTCTATAGTATTAATTCCATGTTAGGATCCACATATGAGAATATGCAATGTTTCTTTCTGTGCCAGGTTACTCACTTACTACATATATTTTTCCAGGTCTATCCATTTTCCTGCATATTTTATAATTTTACTTTTCCAAATTGTTGAATATAATGTATATATGTACTACATCTTTATTATCCATTTATCAGTTAATACATATCTGGACTGGATCTATTTCCTAGTTATTGTCAATAAAACAGCAACAAACATTGCTGAGCAAATATCTCTCTACTAAAGGATAGGGTATATATCAATGTAGATCTGTTCATCGACTTTTGAGATGCTTCCATATTAATTTCTGTAGTGGCTGTACAACATTACATTCCCACAAATAGTGGGACAGCATTCCCTGTCATTTGGTGTTTTTTTTAAACATTCTTATTTATTTATTTGAGAGGATAGTAAGAGATAAAGAAGCAAACAGAGAGAAAGAATGGGCATGCCAGGGCCTCCAGCCACTGCAAACAAACTTGAGATACATGTATTACCTTGTGCATCTAGCTTAAGTGGGTTCTGGGGAATTGAACCAGGTTTCTTTGGCTTTGCAGGCAAGTGCCTTAAGTGCTAGGCTATCTCTCCAGTCCCTCATTTGTTTTTTTGATGCTAGGCATTCATACTGTAGTGAGAAGGGATTCTAAAGTAGTTTTAATTTGCATTTTGCTGATGGCTAAAGATGTTGAACATGTTTTCAAGTTGCTTGTTGACCATTTGTATTTCATCTGTTTAGAACTCTGTCTAGTTCTCTGCCCCATTTTTTAAAATGATTTTTAATATTTCTTATATTTATTTGCAAGAAGTGGGGGGGGGGGGACAAAGAATAGGTGCATCAGGGACTCTAGTTGCCACAAACACTAGAGGCATGCACCACTTTGTATCTGACTTAACGTTGGTGTTAAGGAATTGAACCCAGGTTATTAGGCTTAGCAGGCAAACATTTTAACCATTGAACCATCTCTCTAGCACTAGTGATTTAAATTTTTTTAAATTTATTTTTATTAGATATGGACATACTAGTATGTAAACAACACATGTTTGTACCATCCTTTGCATCCTCCCTGTCCCTTATCTGAAGAGAACTTCTTTGTTGGGCATACAGGTCAACCCCATGGGGATTGTGGGTCATGTATTATGGGGCAGCAGTCAGTTATGGGGGAGAGTCTGCCATATTTTTGAATGGGTTGGTTGTTATTTCATTACTTAGTTGAGTTCTAGATATGAAATTTTTGTCATATATATAGCTGGTGAAGATTTTCTTCCATTTTGTAGGTTGTCTATTGACTGTTAATAGTATTATTAGCTGTACAATTGCTTTTTTTCCATTTGATCCCAATGGTTGAGTGTCTTTTTGTCCCTGTTCTACTGGAATTTTATTCATAAAGTCTTCTTTTATGCCTATGTTTTCCTAGTCATTTCACAATTTCTGGTTTTCTATTGAGGTCCTTGATTCATTTACAGTTTATTATTATTATTACTGTTTCTGTGCAGGGTGAGAGAAGATGGTCTAGATTTATTCTTTTGCATGTTATCTAGTTTCTCAGGTACTATTTATGGAAAATGCTGTCTTCTCGAGTGTGTTTTTGTCCTTGCTGTCAAAGATCATGTGTATATAGATAGATACAACTTACACTTGGATCTTATGTTTTATATTGTTAATCTATGTGTTTGTTTTTGTTTGATTATCATACTATATTTAATACTTTGGCTTTGTAGTATATCTTAAAATCAGATATGGTGACATACCAACAATATTCTTTTTGCTAAGGATCCATTTGACATTTTGAGACTTTTGTTTATTCCATTTAAATAAATTGAGATTATTCTTTACCTTTCAGTGAAGTATGGTACTGGAATTTTCATTGGAATTATATTGAATTTGTATATTGCTTTTTGCAGGATGACCATTTTCACAATATTAATTTTTCAAATTGATGAGCATGGATTCTTCAATCTACTGTTGTCCTCACTTTTGTTCTTCAGTGTTTTTATTTACTAATGTTTATTTGTTTAGTTGTGAGAGAGGAAACACAGGTGTGCCAGGTCCTCAAACTGCTGCAAATGAACTCCAAATGCATGTGTCACCTTGTGCATCTGGCTTTATGTTGGTTCTGGGAAATCTCCTTGGTCCTTAGGCTTTGCAGGCAAGCACCCTAACTGCTAAGCCATCTCTCCAGCCCCTTGCTTGAGTGTTTTAATGTTTTCATTGTCTTTTACTTCCTTGGTTATAGATATTCTAAGATATTTAATTTTAGGTGGCTATTGTAAATAGGACTGTTTCCCTAGTTTCTTTCCTAGTATGTTTGCTATTGGTATATACAATTGATACTGAATTTTGTATGTTATTTTAAAAATATTTTATTTTTATGTATTTATTTGAGAGAGAGAAAGAGGGGCGGTGGGGGGGGGAGAAAGAGAAAGAATGGACGCACTAGCACCTCTAGCCACTGCAAATGAACTCCACACACATGTGCCACCTGTACATCTGGCTTACCTGCATCCTGGGGAATCGAACTGAGGTCCTCTGGCTTTGTAGACAAGTGCCTTAACTACCATCTTTCTAGCCCTTATGTGTTAATTTTATCTGCTTCTTTGGTGGAAGTGCTTATCAGCTTTAGTCATGTTTTGGTGGGGTCTTTACCTCCTCTTCATATAAAATTATATGCAAGTAGGTATAGTTTGATGCCTTTCCTGTTTATGTACCTTGCATTTCTTTTTCTTGTCCTATCACTCTGGCTAAGACCTTAAGTACTATGTTAGAATAGTAGTGGGGGAGAGGTCATCCCATCTTGTTCTAGAACTGTGGGAATACATTTAAGATTTTCCCCATTTAATATGTTATTGGCTTTTAGTTTTGTTGTGAAGGTATGATCCCACCACCTCTAGTTTTTCCTGTGTTTTTGTTTTCTTGAGTTAGAATTTTTTTTTTTGAGTGCGAGGATTAAAGGTGTGTACAACCATGCCTAGTCATTATTGTATTTTGATGGTGTTTTCTACATCTATTTAAAATGATCATGTGGTGTGGTGGTTTGAATAAAATAGATGGCCCCCAATATATTCAGTTGTTTATTTGTTTGTAGTTTGCATTCTGCAGCTACCTGGCTGGAGGCAGTGTTACTGGGTAGATCTTTAGGTGTGGTGGTGGGTTTCAGATTTCAATCTAAAGATATGCAAAGTGTACCTAGCTGGTGTTCCTGAAGTGTGCTGTGTTGTGTGGCTTTTGGTTTTTGGCTTGTGCTTCTCTGCTTGGTCCTATGAAGGCAGGCCAGCTTCTTCTGCCATTATGGAACTTCCCCTGGATCTGTAAGCTTCAATATATCTCTTCCTCCATAACTGTGCCTGGTCTGGAAGTTCATCTCAGTGAACCTGAAGCTGTCTGCTACATGTGGTTTTTGTCAAATCTATTTATATGTTGTATTTCATTGTATTGATTTCCATGTTTTTTACATCTAAGTTTATCAAGAATATTGGTTTATAATTTTGTTTTCTTGATATGTGTTTTTCTGATTTTGGTATTAGTGTAATGTTGACTTTATAGAAGGAGTCAGGGAACATTCCCTACTTTTCAATTTTATGAACTAACAATAGAAGCATTGGTTTTAGTTTTTTTTAGTGATGAATCTGTCCTAGGCTATACTTGTTGGGTTTTATTTACTGGTTCATTATCTTTATATGTTTTAGTTATAGTTAGACAATTTATGTCTTCTGGCTATAGATCATGTATGTCAAAGAATTGATCCATTTCTTCTTAGTTTTCCAATTTGGTGATTTATAGATGTTTTAAATAGTCCTTATGATTCATTCACTTATGTTGGTATCTTTGTAATACTTGTTTTCATTTCTAGTATTACTGATTAGGATACCTTCTCTTTCTATTAATTTTATTAGGTATTTATCTCTCATTTATTTTTTGGAAGAAGCAGCTCTTTGTTTCCTTAGTCATTTAAATTGCTTTCTTTTTTCATTTGATTTGATTTCATTGATTCTGTTGGGTTCTTGATTATTTCTTTCTCTTTGGTACATTTTGGCTTGCATTGTTCCTGCTTTTTTTGTTGATTGTATATTGCTCCCTAATTTGTTTATTTGAGATTTTCTATTTTTGGTAATATATACATTTAGAGCTATAAATTTTTTCTCTTAGGACTGCCTTCTTTGTGTCCTATAGGTTTTGGTGTGGTCTGTTGTCATTCTTATTTAGTTCTAAGAATTGTTTGATTTCCTTCTTTTATAAAAAAATTATTTTTATTTATGTATGAGAGAGAAGGGTGGGGAGAGGTAGATAGGAAGATAGAGAATGGGCACGTCAGGGCCTCCAGCTGCTGCAAATGAACTCCAGACACATGTGCCACATTGTGCATCTGGCTTATGTAGGTCCTGGAGAATCAAACCTGGGTCCTTGGACTTTCTAGGCAAGTGCCTTAACTGCTAAAGCCATCTCTCCAGTCCTGATTTTCTTCTTGAGTTCTTCAGTGACCCATTCAATTTTCTTCAGTGTATTGTTCACTCTCCAGGTTTGTGTATTCCTGTTCTTTTACTTCTGTTGATTTCTAGCTTTTTTGTATTGTAATAGGATCTAATATCAAAAGTTATATCAGTTTCCTAAAGTTTTCTTGACTTGCTTTGTGTCCTAATACATGATCTATTTTAGAGAAGATTTCATCAGCTGCTGTGCATAATGTGTATTTTGGAGAGTTTGGATGGAATGTTCTGTAAAGTCTCTTGAGTCCATTTGATTTATATGTCATTTTACTCCACTGTTTTCTTTTTCTGTTTTGATAATTTCTATCTCTTGAGTTCCATTGTCTTTTTTTTTTTTTTTTTTTGGTGTAACTTTCCCATTGCATTTAGTTGATTGAGCTCCCTATGAATTTGGTTAGTGTTGCAGTCAGGTTCACATTACTGGTAGATATCACCCAACCAAGATCAGCTTTTGGGAAAAAGGGATTTTTTTGGCTTATAGGCTTGAGGGGAAGCTGCACGATGGCAGGAGAAAATGATGACATGAGCAAAGGTTGGACATCACCCCCTGGCCAACATAAGGTGAATAATAGCAGCAGGAGAGTGTGCCAAACACTGGCATGGGATAACTGGCTATAACACCCATAAGCCCGCCCCCAACAATACACTCCCTCCAGGAGGCGTTAATTCCCAAATCTTCATCAGCTGGGAACTTAGCATTCAGAACACCTAAGTTTATGGGGGGCACCTGAATCAAACCACTACATTCTGTCCCTGGCCCCCATAAACTGATATCTATACATGATATAAAATACAATGTATTCATCTAACTTTAAAAGTCCCATAGTTTTTATCAATTCCAATGATGTGCGTACATCCCCATAGTTCAAGATCCTTTAAGTGAGCCATAATACCAAAAAATAACCTCAAAAAAAGCATAGTGGGGGCTGGAGAGATGGCTTAGCGGTTAAGCGCTTGCCTGTGAAGCCTTAGGACCTCAGTTTGAGGCTCGGTTCCCCAGGTCCCACGTTAGCCAGATGCACAAGGGGGCGCATGCGTCTGGAGTTCGTTTGCAGTGGCTGGAAGCCCTGGCTCGCCCATTCTCTCTCTCTCCCTCTATCTGTCTCTCTCTCTGTGTCTGTCACTCTCAAATAAATAAATAAAAAATGAACAAAAAAATATTTAAAAAAAAGCATAATGGCACAGAATTAATATTCACTTTGCAAAAGATGACATTGGGTATAAGAAATATTCAACCAATACAAGATTTAAAACAACCAGGGCAAACATCAAACTCTGTGGCTTCAAGTCCAACAACTCTAGCCAGTGACAAATCTCCAAGTCCAATAATTCTAACTAGCAACAAGTCTCTGGCATTCCAATTCCGGCCCTCCATCTAGGCTACTCACAGTCTTGGAAAACTTCATCGGGGTGGCAGCTCTCCTTGGCATCCATCTCGTGGTCTCGTAGCATCTTCACTGCAATCCATGGTTCATCCTCACGGCCCCATCAAATCTCCATGCAGGCGTCCAGCAAACCTGCTTCACATTGCCCATGGCCATTTCCAAAACACAAGACCACGTTGCAAACTCAGTGACCCTCTTTCCAGCATTTTTTAGAAGATCAGGACTTCTTGAGTATTCAGGTCCCTTCCAAAGTGTCTACATTCTTCCTGTTGTCCCAACACAGGTCAGCTGTCCTACTGTCAAAGTTTGTAATTTCTCAATTGCAGGTGAATGAACAGCACTTCACCCAAAGATTTTGCTTTTTTGCTGTGCCATATCCCTCTGCTCACACCAGTTCATTTCTACGCAAAGCAACCCTGCACAACTCCTCAGGAGATGGGCATAAGAGCAAGCTTCTCATACAAACTGTTACCCCAGTCCAAGCAAAGCTCTTTCTTACCCTCATGAGCCAAACCTCACAGCCCATAGTTCTTACTGCACTCAGGTCTTGCAGCTGAGACCAGAACAGCCCATCAAGCTGTACTTACAGCACTGCAAGGCATCTTTTAGGTCAAGGTTTCAAATCCTCCCACATTCCTCTTGAAAATCAGCTCCAAAAGGCCAAAGCCATACAGTCAGGTGTCTTGCAGCAACCCCACTCCTGGTACCACTTTACTGTTGCACTCTGGTTCACATTGCTGGCAGAAATCAACCAACCAAGAACAGCTTCTGGAAAAAAGAGAATTATTTTGGCTTATAGGCTTGAGGGGAAGCTCCATGATGGCAGGGAAAAATAATGGCATGAGCAGAGGGTGGACATCACCCCCTGGCCAACATAACATGGACAATAGCAACAGGAGAGTGTGCCAAACACTGGCATGGGGAAACTGGCTGTAACACCCATAAGCCCGCCCCCAGCAATACATTCCCTCCAGGAGGTGTTAATTTCCAAATCTTCATCAGCTGGGAACCTAGCATTCAGAACACCTAAGTTTATGGGGACACCTGAATCAAACCACCACAGTTACGTATTTGTTCAGCTGTTTATTGAGTTATTTTCATTAATTGTCTTGTATTTCAGATGTTTGGCTATGTTCCCTTTATTTTATTGTATATGATTATCATCATGCTGTTTTGGAATTCTTTGGATTTTCCTGTCAGTAATTCTTCTTTTTATTAGATATAAACATTCTTAATATGTAAACAACACATGTTGGTACAATCCTTTTCCTCCTCCCTGTCCCTGTTCTGAAGAGGCCTTCCATGTTGGGGATGTAGGTCAACCCCACGGAGATTGTTGGTCATGCATTATGGTGGGGGGAGGCAATGCCTTTGTGTAATATGTCCCAACTTGTGGCTCTAACACTCTTTCCACCTCCTCTTCTGTAAAATTCTCTGAGCCATGCTGGTAGCATTTTATGTCTACTTCAGTGATGGGCACTTGGGAACCTCTGGGTCCCTGGTTTGGTAGGTGTTGACTGTCTGCAGTGTCTATCTCCTTCACTCTCGTGCTGATATCAGATTCACTAAGGAAGTAGCACTCTTGCTCATTTCCCCAATTCCTCTGTGGTTTCAGCTGGGTGGTTTATCTCCTCAGGTTCAGCACCCATCTGAAAAAGAGAAGCAAATTCTCCAATGGAGAATGAAATCGGCACTGGTTAAATGGGATAACCATTATTAATTTAGACAGAATTTAAAGGGTGTAGACCCATTTATAGCCCAAGGTAGTGGAAGCTTGACAATGGAAAGTAGAATCATTATCTAGCTATGATTCTGACTTGTTTCCCAGTTCCAGATATGGTTTACTTTCCACTGAGCAGATCTGTTAGCGAATCCAAGAGTAGTTGGTTACCTACCATGACTGTGTGTCACTGCTGCATTTTTGTGAGCATCACGTCAGGTTGTTTGCTTCTGAGGTGCTGAATCATCTGTCTATCCATATAACTTAAGATTTTGGAAGAAATAGATTTCTAAGCTGCAAACATGAATCATACAAGTGGTTTTATATAAAATAATGAGATAATTACATTTTTTTTTCTGGATGAAGTAAAGACATATAGTCTAGGATGGCTAGAAAATTGCTGTGTAGCTAAGGTTTGCCTTAATCTTCTTATCCTTGTGCTTCTGTGTTACTAGTGCTAGGATTACAGGCCTGTGCCCCCATGCCTTCCCCTGTCCCCCAACAACAACAAAAAAGAAAACTGAAATCTTTTTTTGAAATAGGATTTTGCTGTATAGTCCAGAATGGCTTGACCTTCACTATATATACAGGACTAGCCTTGAACTGACTTTAGTCTTTCAGCCTCTGTATTCAGGATTACTGGTGTTAGCCATCATAACAGCATATAAAACTTACAGTATACTTACTGAGTTTATCAAAGATCTAATTTTAGAAACAAGACATCTGAGACCCAGACAAGCTAGGTGTTTGAAGGAGAGTTAATTTCATAAAAGAGCACCACACTAGAAATTCATAATAGTAACCAGTTTATTCTGGCTTTAGAAAGTCGTCTTTTAAAGTTTTGGTAACTTTTGTAAAACAAATATTGAGTATATTCATAATTAATTCTTTTACATAAATTAATTAACTTTGTTCAAAGAAAGATGTTCTAAGCGCAGAATATATCATTTTATTATCCATTTTTGCTATTTGTGTCCCTAGGATTATTTATATTTAGTTTTTCTGAGTGGTAGGAATGGCTTATAATGATATCCTTACCAGCTCTGCATTGAGTAATGTCACATTGATAGCAGCCCCAGGAGTGTCTACACCATGAAAATTGCAAATGGCACAAGTCATGCTCACCCTCAATTAAGCCCCAACTGCTTTAATGAACATCTATTTATGTATTTCTGGCAGTGACTACTGTGCTCTGCATGTACCTGTTTATATGTCTGGTTATCTTTGAGGACTATGAATTCCTTACTATACAATTTATATCCCAGGCACTCAGCACAGAGCATGGTGTAGAGTTTGCAGACAGATGTTTAGTCATTTTGTTCTTGACTCAAGTTTTCATTCTATTACTTATCTACCTATGTGACCTTGGCTATTGTTCCCTCTGGGACATAATGGGAATAATAATGCCAGTCTCTGTTGATTGTGCTGAGGATTAATGACAAGACCTAGATAAGTAATTTAAAAATATTTTGGGGGCTGGAGAGATAGCATATTGGTTAAGACACTTGTCTCTAAAGCCTGTGGACTCAGTTCTATTCCCCAGGACCCACATAAAGCCAGATGCACAAGGTGGCACATATGTCTGGAGTTTGTTTGCAGTGGCTGTAAGCCCTGGAACACCCATTCTCTCTCTCCCTCTATCACCCCCCCTTTTCAAATAAGTACAGATTAAAAAATTGTTTTGTTTGTTTATGATATCTGTATGATGTGTGTGTGAGTGTGGGTGCACATATGCCATGGTTTGTGTGTGTTTATGATGTATGTTTATATGATGTGTGTGTGTATGTGTATACACACATGTGCCATGGCTTATGTATATTTTGTCTGTTTCTGATACATGTTTGTATGATGTGTGAGAATGTGGGTACACATATGCCATGGCTTGTATGTATTTTGCGAGTTTATGACATGTTTGTATGATTTATGTATGAGTACACATGTTCCATGTCTTGAGTATAGAATTGAGAAGATAGCATCAGGTGTAGATCCTCTTCTTTCTTGTTTGAGACACAGTGTCTTTGTTGCTTGCTACTGTGTCTCCAAAGCTAGCAGGCCTGAGAGTTTTAGTTCTGTGTCAGTCTGCTGTAGGAGTTTTGGGGATTACAGATGCATGCTACAGTGTCTGGCTTTTAATTAAGTGGCTGGGATTAAAATTCCTGTACTCAAGCTTGTTTGGCAAGTACTTTGCCCACTGAACCATCTTCCCAGTCATAGATATGTGTGTGATACTCAGTAGATGTATAAAAGTAGTTAACTTTATTATCATAGCTCATTATGTAGACATAAATGCCATTAAACCCAGATTTACACTATAACCATAGTTTTGTATTAAGTATTTGACCACAAACTGGATGAGAATCAAGAATGTGGTGGTTGATGTTGTGTATGTATGTATTTCTTTCATTTTACCATAAAATAATGAGATCAAAGAAGAGGAATGATATAGAGGCAGGAAGCCATTGATGACTATTATATTTGGGCTTCTTAGACTCTTACTGCAGTATCATGTCCAGTTTTACATTGCTCATTTAAAAGAGAATATACAAAAACATTGTGTGTAGCATGTCCTGGGGAGAATCAACAACTATGATTCAAAATAGCCCTTAAGCAGGTTGAAGGAACTGTGTTTATTTATTCTGGAAAGTAGACAGTTACAGGAATTACTTTACTATTTTAAGTTTCTGAGTGTTTTTTTATAAGGAGGATATTCTCAGTTCTCCAATTCACAGAGGACCAGAAGAGGAAATTGACATTTCATTTATAAGAAAATTGTGTTTAACACTGAAATTGGCTATCAAGGGATATCATGGAATCTCCAGTTTTGAAAATATTTAAGAAGAGTAGCAGCGTATGGTTATTTATCAAAAAGTTTAAATATCTGACTTTGTGACAGTAAGAGGCAGGATTCTAAACCTTGTAGTTTCCTCTTGTCTGTGCCATAATATACTTACATTCACTGCAGTTTACTAAGCATTCTTCAGATAGCTTATTGGGAAAACACAACTTAGATAGAATTATACTTCATTTCTTACATTGCATCTTACAAGATTAGTGAGAATGATGAGTAAAAATATTTGGTATTTCGTTTCTGCACATAACTAATATATGTTGAAATCAGTTCATGTGTAAGATAAGCTTGAATCTTTACATTCTACTTGGCATATCTGAAGTACTAGTATACTATTTACTATTAATATTATTTGGAAAGTTCATTACACATATCCTGCAATGCTTGTGTTACAGGGAATCCTCTTGGTATATGACATTACAAATTACCAAAGCTTTGAAAATTTAGAAGATTGGTATTCTGTGGTGAAGAAAGTGAGTGAGGAGTCAGAAACTCCACCACTTGTTGCTGTGGTTGGCAATAAAAGTAAGTGCTCTCTTTCTAGCTCATGTTGCTGCTTTTTAATGTAACGTTTATTTGCTTCTATGGACTATGTGTTCTTGTCTACCTACTAATTCCTGTATTCACACTTGAATCTCCAGTATGATGGTACTTGAAGGTGGGCTTTTAAAGGAAGACAACTGGGCCATGAGAGTGGAGTTCTCTTGAATGGGATTAATGACCCAGAGATGGCTTCTTTTCTCTGCCATGTGAAGCTACAGCAAGAAAGAACTTGGAAGAGGGGCCTCACAGAAACCAAATCTGCTGGCACTTTGATCTTGGAATTCCCAGTCACTGGAACTATGATAGATAAAGTCTCTTATTTAGTTTATCACTTTATGGTATTTGTTACATTGGTCTGAACTTAAAATTTACAAAGACATTTCCCTGTCCTGTAAAGATTATTCCTAAGAAAAAAATAATTGACATTTGAAAACAGCTTATTCTTGTTTCTTTATAATAGAAAATTCTTGAATAAGGAAACCCTTTTTGATAACATTTTTCATAAATAGCCTTTATTTTGTGAAATTTAGGGCAGATCACATGGTGTATTTACACTGCTTTCTAAGAGGTATCTTTTAGACATGTGAAATGAACCTCCTTTTCAGGTATCACAGTGTGGTAAAGATGTGCTTTACTGTCCAGTAATAGTCTTGAGGCTTGCTCTGTCATAATTGCTCTGGTGCTTTGGGCTGGTTCGTGTTATACTCAGTTCAGTTCTTAGGGCATATGTTTGGCTTCCTGTGATCTTAAAGAAGCACCAGCACAGCTGTGATTTTATAGTACTGTATTTCAACTTCAGTTCTGTCCCAGTGGTTTTGAGATATATTTCATTAAATGATATTCTATTTTAGAGAAGAAAATAGTGTCTGGTGGAATTTTAGATACATTGTTCCCTTGTTCCTGTCATACGTTTCCTTTTCTGAATTTTAGGATCTGTTCTGAAATGCAGAGTGTTTTACTTGAGAAAGAGTAAATTTTATTAGGGAAAGGAGCAGTCTTTGATAAAAATTATGTATAAGTAATTTTTGAGAACTATTTCTAGGACTATGGTATATAACATAAAAATCATAAAACTAAGATTGGTTCTTGGCTACTTCAATGGTTATAAATACATGAAATACTATGGTAGGATCTGATATCCTCCAACTTATTTTCGGTCAGGAAAAGAAAATTAATTCAAATCATGCCATGGAGGATTTAGGTCAGGAGCTGGTTTCTGAGCACAAGGATCATTAACTCAAGAATCAGGTATACTACCAAGAAAGCTATCTTTCCCAAATGTTTGAAACATATAGTATATTTTCTCTGCAATTATTTAGGAAATAGTGTTTCCTAAAAGGCAAACTAAAATCTATTTATGATCTAGTTCTACACACTGAGATGTACATGTAATAAATGTTAGCTTTATTTTAAAACCATTACAGAAAAACAGATGTGAATACCATTTCCTGCAAAGTTAAAAATGTTAATATTGTCATGCTCTGAAAACAGTAGCACCTATCACATGGCCTCGGTAGAAATTGTAGTGCTTTTTAAGGCTTACTAAATTTTCCATACCTTTTTTGTAATTGTTTCTGAGTGAATCAAATACCTTTTCATTCATTGACGTTTCTCTTGCAAATAATAACATTTTGATGATTTTGTGTTCTATTGTTTGTGTAGCTTTTCATTTATGAGATATAATGTCTTAGTCAGTTGTCATGTTACCAAAACATTAAATTATACTTTGTTTAAATTTCTACCTTTTGGGGGGGAGGTTCCCCATCACATTATAGTAAATTGTAAAGGATGGAGTGTAAATGGTATTTTTTTTCATTTCTTTCAGGATTAATGTAACCACCATCTGAAACAATGGCATAGTAGTGCATAATTATATATATTATGATGTGCTCAGGCTATCCTGTGGCATATCACCATTGGTTACTGTGAAGTATAGGATAGTAAACAAGATGAGTATTAGACCCAGGCTAGTGATTTCATGCCCAGATTTTTTTTTTTTAACTTTCAAGTTTTAAAGACAAATATAGGCGTTAAGGTAGCAGGATAGTAGCCATGCCAAAGAAACCAGGGGAATAAAAAGGCTAATAAACACACAGTACTCTTGTCCACCAAAAAGTTAAGGTATGTAAGGAATTATTAACTCAGAAGAGACCCTGTCAGAGAAGCAGGAGGGAACAGGAAGCTTCCAGTAACCATTTAATCAGAGAGGGTTCGGGGTATAGCTGCTGGGAAGTGCTTCTACTCATCTACCCCTGCCTTCGCCAGAAAAAGCAGAGTTGCTGGGAAGGGAGTCTTCCATTCACAATGGCCTTAAAAAATCAAAACAAAACAAAAAATGAACTAAAGGAGTGTGCAAGTGGAGGACAATGATGACTATGCAACAGGTTCCAGTAGTGAACCTAGTCTGTGTAATTAGGGCCAAGTTAATCTTCCCTCTCCCTTACATAGGTACCTGGCCCACATTTGCCCAGTTTATGGGAGGGAAGAGGTTTATTTCAAGCTTAAGGTTTCCGGAAAATTCAATCATTGGTGGAAAAAGCTTCTTCCATATGGCTAAGCAGAGTGAAACAGCCATCAAATAACACAAGCAGGAAGCACAAACCTATAGCAAATAGGAACCTTATCCCTAGAGTTCAGACTGCTCTGCATAACTTTGGGCTGGAACTCAGATCATCTCCCAAATAGTCTTTAGTGCTGGACCCCAGGATGTGCTCCAGTGCCACCTTCTCCAGTCAGGCAGCCCGAGACTCAAGTTATAAGCTTTAATAAAACACCCACATCTATGGGGGATATATATTCAAACTACTTCATTACATCACTGACACCCACTAGACTCATGACCATCTCACATTGTAAATTGTATAGATTCCAACTTCAAATGTCCCATAAGCTTTACCAAGTTGAAGACTGTTTCTTGCTTGGCATGGTGGCACATACCTTAAATCTCAACACTTGGGAGGGAGGCAGATGTAGGAGAATCACCATGAGTTTGAGGATAGCCTGAAATTACTCAGTGAATTCCAGGCCAGCTTGGGCTAGAGCAAGACCTTACCTTGGAAAACAAAATAAAACAAACAACAAAAGGAAAACCACCACCAAAACAAAACAGACTTGTGAGCCCTGAAAAATAAAATCAAGTGAAATACTTCCAACATATAATAGCATAGATTAAACATTTACATTGTTATAATACATAACAAAAAGAGAATGGGCCAATGTAAACATCAAACATCTGCAATTCAAGTCCAGCATCCATCCCGCTGGTATAGTAGCCATGGAAAGCTTCCATCCCATGCCAACAGTGCTTCATGTTACATATAAAACATCTTTGGGTCTCTACTGCAAATCACAGTCCATGTTACAATGCCCTCACTGGTCTCTCTACCAGGGACATTGCACCCTTCCTCATATGCTACATTTTAGCAATGCCTCCTGGACCCATGTACACTTCATGACCCACTTCCTTCATTTTTCATGCTGCTAAAGTCAATACCAGGTATACAATGACACAGCCATTTATTAATCCAGAGAGGAAATAGATCTTGATATTGAAGACCAGGTTTCTTCCCTTCAGTCATCTCCTTTCAATGAGGCACTTGCCTGCAAAGCCTAAGGACCCATGTTCGGCTCCCCAGATGCCACATAAGCCATATGCACAGAGTGATGCATACCAAGGCCGCACATGTGCACAGAGTGGTGCATGAATCTGGAATTTGATTGCAGTGGTTGGAGGCCTTTGTGTGCCAGTTCTTAGTCTCTTTCTCTCTCTTGATCTTGCTGTCATACAGAAAAGCCAGTCTGTTGGGCTTGCCTGAAAAAAAGTTTGTATTTCTACCATTCATTATATTCTGGGTGGAATCACCTCCGGTATCTTTCCACTGTTTCAAAGTAAAGTAGTTGGGCCATCCTTAGCATTTTCAGTAGCCTAAAATCTGTCTCTGTGCTAGTAACTTTAAACCTTATACCTTTCAGTTCTGTATCTTCCTCAATGTACATCAGTCCATTACTTTCAAATTTAACCCTGATCAAACTCTTGGCATGGGCTGCAGAACACAGCCAGTCTTTATGCCAGTAGCCAAGGTCCAACTCTCAGAAGTTCTCTATTGTCTTTCCTTTCACTTTGAAAGCTCATAAGCCAGCACAGTTCTCTCTATACTTAGCTTTTCTGTCACCAAAATAGCTTATTAAATTTTAGTTTACTGTTCTCTTTGGCTTCTTAGACCAAAGTATCAAGTTCTGCCCCATTCCTATATCACAAAAGTTCCAAAAGACCAAAATCCATATGGTAAAAATTCATCTCAGCATCACTTCTTTGATACCAAATTCTGTTGTCAGTTTTACATTGCTGAGCTGAGCATCCAAACCAGATACATTTTATGGGAGGAAGGGTTTTCTTTCTAGCTTACAAATCCAGGAGGAAGTTCTGTCAATGGCAGAAGCTGCTTCTACTCATATAGAGAGAAACACCCAAACAGCCAGCAAAAACCAAAAGTAGCAAGCACAAATCTATAGCAAGCAGGACCCCTAGTGCTCAGATTTCTCTGTATACCTTTGATCTGAAATTCATACCTGCTTCCAAACACACCTTTGGGTTCGACCCCAGGATCCACCCCCAGTAACATCTCCAGCCAGTTATCTGGAGACTTGTAAGGTTTAATAAAACAATATCCAACAGAGGTTTAATATATAAAATTTACAAAAAGTTGAAATAAGTAAACAATTAAAAAACCCCAATAATCCTCTGAAAATATATAGCAGGGAATTGAATATAGCTCTCAGTGGAAGAAATACACATGGACAATAAACACCTAAAAGAGATTCAGTATCTTGACCCATTAGGGAAATGTAAATTAAAACCACTTTGAGATTTCATCTCACTCCAGTCAGAATGTCAATCATCAGAAAATCAAATGATAGCAAATGCTGCCAAGGGTGTGGGGAAAGTGGAACTCTTATCTACTGCTGGTGGGAATGCCACTATTGCACAGGTGTATACATCTTGTCCAGCTGGTTGATATTGTAGCTTACATGATCTCCTGCTTGTTTACTCTTTTGATGACCATTATCTCCTAGTAGCTCACAAAGTACTTTCTAGCACTGTACTAGCTAGCCAGTGGGGAGCTGGCTTCCATCTCAATGCCAGAGTGATCTGTCAATGTCCTGTGACTGCAGCCTGTGTTGTGTCTTCAGCAGCAGTGTCTTTCCATTTAGTTCAGGTGGGTAACCGAGTACTTTTGACAATGGCCTGCATTAGTTTGGGCATCTCATGTACCTCCCTTCCCAACAGTTGACTGCGGGGAGTAACCCAGTTCTGATAGTGGGATTTACCAACAATAGCCTGTGGATTTTACAGTTCTGTTCACCCCTATAAGGGTGCTTTGCTCAAACTATTCTTTTCCCTCTCTTCACCTTATTAAGAAATTTATAACTTTTAATTAGCTAAGAGGAAGGTTTCTGTGGTACTGATTCATGCCGTCTTTGTTTTATCTCTTCCTCTTTTCCCTCCCCTACTGGTTCTGTAATCTGCCCCTCTGTCACATACCCCCTCCTCTCATCCTTTTGTGCTTCTCTCTCTGAGCCCCATTCTATCACTGTAATTCCTTTAAAAACATTTTTACAATGGTGGCCATGGTGATGCACACCTTTAATCCTAGCAATGGGGAGGCAGAGGTAAGAGGATCGTCATGAGTTCAAGGCCACCCTGAGACTACAAAGTGAATTCCAGGTCAGCCTGAGCTAGAGTGAGACCCTACCTCAAAAAAAAAAATTTTTTTTTTGCACTATTTTCCTTCTTAATAACATGTAAGAGTATATAGTCTCAGAATGTTATATATGTAAAGTGAAGGGATTACAGATGTTCATTTTCCTGGATATTATTTACTGCCTAATCTCTCACTGCCCCAATTTCATGTGATTATTTACTACATGATTATTCTACAGTTAAGCTCATTAGAGCTTTACCTCCAGGTCTCCTGAATATTTTACAGTTTCTCTTTCCAAATTGATGTAACATTAATTAGCACAGAGCTATGAATTCATTTTCTTTAGTGTGATACAATTTTATTAGAAAGTAATAAACTTTATAGTTTTTAAAAATACCGTAACAAGGCAAGAAAAACATGATGGACAGGTATCTGAAACTGGATCACCATGTTAGAATCTAAAC
Source organism: Jaculus jaculus (assembly GCF_020740685.1). NCBI lineage: Eukaryota > Metazoa > Chordata > Mammalia > Rodentia > Dipodidae > Jaculus > Jaculus jaculus. The sequence goes on from NC_059112.1 coordinate 53,773,933, forward strand.
AAAGTTGTCTTCTGTTTAAATTCATTTTAAATTTGAGCATTGTGTTCTGTTCTTTGTAAATTCAGTAGCAAGTGTTTGGTGAAAAGGATTCTATTTAGTCTGCAAACATATTAGCTGCAGTAGTCAGGTTTAGATGAAGTTCTCAGGAGAATACTGTATGTATGAATTTATTCCATAGTGTGAACTCATCATCAGTATGTTATGATTCCTTTGTTTATTCAAAGTATTAAACTCTTAGAGGTTTGGGAAAGAGGATTATTTTATGCACAATTAATTATGAGTTTATTTTTAATGGAAAATCAAGTTTTGTAGTTTATTGCCTTGGTTTATTCCTTATGATATTTTCTTGGACTTATATAGTCAGAGTAAGTTAAGGAAGCAGATAGTAGAAAAGCGGCTTGCTTTAATTTAGTGGATGAAATAATTCATAATTAGGATATTATTTTGGTATATAGTGCTTACTTTTATATAATTGATTTATTTTAGCTTACTGTTCTGTTTTGAAAGCCTATCAGACACTTGTTAGTAGAATTTCTTTGTATAACTGAAGATAGTAAAAGAAGTAGTGGTTAAGTGCTTAAGATTTTAGTTTTTGGACTTAGAGAGACTTTGCTTACAGCTTAAGTTGCTTCATTTAAAAGAACAGAGTGAATTCATCTTCAGGACATCTGTAGATGAGAATAGCAGTTTTTGATACATGGGTTTAAGAATTAAATGAGATACTTCATGCAAAGCACAGATTATGTGTTTTTATGCATCGTACATTCTCCATAATTTTAGTTTTACTTGTTATAAGCATAATAGTCTTTAAAAAGTACTGAGTATATATTGCTTCAACTTGAATGATCATGAATAAAAATTAGTATATTTGAAACAGTTGTTCTTTGAACCTGGCTGGGAGGAAATGGTTGTAAGGGAATTCCTTTGCTACCATCTTATTCATTTAACCAATGTTTTTCTTATATTTGTAGTTCTCATACTATATCCTGGAGAGGGCCATTCATTCAGCAGACTTTTATTTTGGTATGATAAATGCAGAAAAACCACGAGGGCAGGATCCCATGCCATCTCAGAATCAAGCCAGGAGTTGGGATTATACCATCTGAGAACAGTTCTTTCAGAGTTTTTTTCAAAGAATGTAAAGTTTTTCCTCTTAATCTCTTCCCTTAAGTGGTTGGATGAGAATGGACTGCCTATTGAACAGATAGAGGAAATGTTCAGAAAAAGTTTAACAGGAATTAAGCCTGCCACCTGTCCCTGTGCCCCCCCTCCATACATTCTAGGTATTTTCCAAAGCCAGCAGAGTACCAAGGGCAGTGGGGGGAGGATCTGCCTCAATAAGCTTTTAAAATACCAGCTATATATATGATACATTGTTAGATTTTGTTGACTTCTCCAATATTGAGTCATAGAGAGTTTTAAAGGTGTGAGTAGTGCTTAACTGCATACGTTGTCTGATGTGTCATGGATACACGTCTGACTATTGCAGACATGGCAGCTTCTACAGGGCAGGGAGCTAAGTCAACCAGATATGTTACTGTTCCTTGCTCTGAAAGTGTTGCTCTTCTAGCCTTGGGGAACTTTCATTTGATCAGAACCCTATGTGACAGAGTCTAGGAGTATTTAATTTTTGTTCACTTAAAGGCTTTTCATTGGTGGGCCATAACCTATCACTCATATTGGAATCTTTCTAACTGGGCTTCCTACTCATTGTTTTGTTCTATAATCCATTTGCCAAATGACACATCTTATGGTCCTTTTGCTTAAAACCTTCTAGTCCCTTGTCATATTTAGAGTGAAAGCCAAATACCTCCAGCTTTACCAGACCTAGCTTACCTCGTTCTTACCTGCCCCTCAGTCCTTATCATGTATATGTTTCCCTGCCCACTAAATGCACAAGGTGTCCACTCTTTTTTCTCTCCTTTTTCTACAACTTCTCAAGTTCATTTGTACTTTGAAGTCTCTTCTGCTTGACATGCTTTTCCTTCTGGTCTTTACTTTTGGCTGATTCCATATTGCCATTTGTATCTTACCTTAAATGCCATCTCCTTTTCATGAGCATCTCAATCTAAAGGAGCTAAATTCTTCATGTCACTTCATTCTGTTTCAATAATCAGTTGAGTCTCATTGTGATCTGATATTATTTCTTGTCTTTGCTAAAATTCCAGCTTTATGTAAATGGATTTCTTAATGAGGAAAATACATATGTACATAATAGGAAATTTTATATGCCCTAAAGGCCAATGGTCCATTGATTTCTACGATAGGGAATAATGTCAGTGGGAGTTTCATATGAAACTGTATCATAGTTATATTATGCTGGGTTAGTTTTGAAATAAAATATTACTTTTTGACAGGTATTAAGTTAATATGTATAAAAGTTTTAGAAATTTTGCTGCTTTTTCCCAACTTGTGACTTTTACATAATGTTAGGAACATGCACATTTTGACTTAAAAGGTTCTAAATTTTAAGTTTAATTAAAAACTCATGATCCACACTTAAGTATACTTATTTTTTTCACTATCTCAGGTAAGAGCACAACTAAAATGAAAATTTAGGAATGCTATTTTTTTAAACATTTATTTTAAACTCAGTCCATTTTTTGTAACTATTTGGCATTTTAATTTGTCATTTTGTTATTTTCTGTCTTTAATCTGTTATACTTTTCTACTATCTGATCTATCAGCTAGCTTCTTCCCCAACTAGCTCACTTCTCAGTTAGATAGATTATAAACAGAATTAACAGGGGTTGCATAGGAGCTGCCCTACTCCTGATTTATTGCTTCTTAGTTAGTAGAAGGTGGTGGTTATCAGTAACTTGTGTGAGGGTAGGAATTATCATGCTTTAGTGTAGAGAGAATGGATGAATTATTTCTGCTCTTAAAGATATTAACCAGATCCTTTCCCAAATAAAGACTAATAACTCAGGTTTTAAAACAGTCTTCATGACAGATGAGGGCATAAAGAAGAGTGCATCAGAACTAATTAGCAATGTTGAGTGTATATTCTTCCTAACAGTAATTGATTGTTCTTGGAGTACTATCTCTGCTCAGGAAGTGATGTTTTACATGGGGAAGTTTAAAGGTTACATTTTAATGTACTGTATAATTTCTGTCCCCTGAGCTCAGTGGCTATATACCAGTAAACACAGTAAGTTTTAAGTTGAAAATTGTATTGATGCTCATAATAGAGTTATCATAAACCTTTCAAAAAACTTTGTTTTTTATAAGACTATAAGTAGTGGTTGTAGAGAATTTACATCAAAATATTTGCCTATACTGTGAACATTTTAAGCCTTCAAAATCCTTATTTTGTCTAGAATGTAGATACATAAGCTATTAAATAGTTAACACTTAATATGATTCTATCTTGAAGGATTCATACCAATTTTTATAAGATTCACTAACTACAATGTTATACTAAAGCAAAGAATAATCAGTGTTATCAATTCATTTAAGGGAGTTAAATTTATAAATCATAAATAACACTCCTTAGGATCTAGCAAGTTCATTCTGTTTATACATTTTTTTAAAGAAGAAGCTCTTTTCTGTTTTTTTTTTTTTAAATTTATGTATTTATTTGCAAGGGAAGAAAGAGGGGAGGGAGAGGGAAAGAAACAGAGACAGAGACAGAGACTGACACAGAGAGAATAGACACAGCAGGGCATAATGCTTGTGCCACTTTGTGCATCTGGCTTTATGTGGGTACTGGGGAGTTGAACCTGTTGTATGTGTGCATGCATGTGTATATGTATTTGAAATAGAGCTATGGTTATTTACTTACTAGAAGCTAGTGAGAAAAAGTATATGATAGAAAGGCAAAGTACTGCTTTTACAGTAATTTTCCAAATTCACACTACTTTCAGGAAATGTTGGTAACATTTCAGGTTAATTGGATGAGTGATTATCTCCTAATGAAATGAATAAGCTTGCCTCCTTTTGGTTTGGGGACTAGGGAAGAAAATGTCAGATGAGTGCTGCTTTTTAACCTTAATAAAAAAATTTGGTCTTCAGTTGACATCTGTTTCAGTGATACTGTTTTTCATAGTTATTTAGAAACTTGCCTCAAACCATTGTGAGCATACTACATATCACTTAACTGAAGAAATATTTTCATAGTTTTGCTTACTTTGGCTGGTCTGGAGGGTGAGAAGTTGGAGGGGATGGGGGATGAGGGTCCTTTATATAAGCGTCTGGAAGCATAATATGCCCTTTTCCCCTTCTTTTATGGTTAACCACTAATTTTAAGTGTTAGAAGAAATTCTTAATTATTAGATTGGGATTACATGAAAACAGCAATATAAAACAGTTTTCTTTGTATATAGTTATATGCAGTAAATATAGGAATGATTGGAAAATTACCTTTCTACCTCAGGAAAAGATAGAGTTGTTGACTTTGAGAAGATAAAGCAAAAATATTATTATTTTATAGCTTTTGCATAACTAAATCCACAATTTTCATTCTCTTAAGTTTAACAACAGTCTGTCAAAGATTTATTGATTGTAAATATGTGGATACAATAGGTTATGGAGCTTTTTTTAAAAAGATTTTTTTAACATTCTTTACAGACACACATAACACACACACTACCCTTATCATAATCTGCTTCCACTATCCTCCTTTGTCCTGTCAACTCTATTCCCCTCTACTAGAGTTCTTATTCTTCCATAGTAGACCCCATTTATTTTAGTGTTATTATATACATACATACATACATACACACACACACACACACACACACACATATATATATATACACACATATATATGTATATATATTTTCACTCATGTTATGCAGGTCTTGTGTAGGCAGCATGAGCCATTGTGAGTTCAGGCAACAGCAACTTTATTTGCAAGATGATATTTCAGAGCACTCCTACCTTCCTTTGGCTTTGACATTCTTTTTTTATTTAATCTTTTTATTAGTTATGCACACAGTGTGTATACAGCCATGTTGGTACCATCATCAGTCTCCTCCCTGTCCTTCCCCATCCAAAGGGAACATCATTGTTGGGGAATGTGGGTCATGCATTCTGGAGTTAGCCATAAGTTATGGGGAGGAGGCAATGTCTCTGTGCATAATGTCCCAACATGTACCTCTTAACAATATTTCAGCCCCCTTTTCCACAAATTTTCCTGAGCCATGTTGGGTTCCTTGTAGGTCTACTAAAGTGATGAGGTCATGGGAGCTTCTGTGTCTCAAGATACCTGGTTTGGTAGGAGTTGAGTGTTTCCTGTGTCTATCTCCTTCTCCTTTGTGCTGGTACCAGGTTCACCAAGAAAGCAGCACCCTTGCTCATTTCCCCAATTACTCTGTGGTTTCAGCTAGGGCCCTGGTGAGGTGTGAAGGGCTGATTCTCTCCTCAGGTTCTTCGCCCATCTGCAAAAGAGAAGCAAATTCCCCAACAGAGAGTGAAGTCAGTATTGAATAAATGGGATAACCATTATTATTTTAGAGAGAATTTAATAGGTGTAGGCGCTACTGTAGCCCACATTTGGTGGGAGATTGATAATGGAGAGTGGGCTCATTTTTAGATACGGTTCTGACTTGTTTCCTATCTCCAGCTATAGGTTCCATTCCACTGAATAGATCCATTAGCCAAATCAAGAGCAGTTGGTTACCCACCATGGCTGTGTACCACCATTGCACTTGGATGAGCATCACATCAGGTTGTTTGCTGCTGAGTATCTTAGACCACGAGTTGCTTGGACAGATGTTGGTCATTTTCTCCCAGTTGCTCATGTGGTACTAGATGAGCTAACTTTCTGGAGACTAACACTCTTCCATATTTCAGCCAGGTTGGTCACTCCATGTTCTGTACCAACAGCATATGGTGTCTTCGAGAGTAGGTTCTTGCCACTAATCTTTGGTGGGTCATCAAGTACTCTGACAGAAATCTGTCTTCTTTTGGGAAACCTTGTAGGTCTCGAATCAACAGCACATTTGGATGTTATCCACATGCTGGTACTGGGAGTTACAGGCCAGTGCCAAAGAAAAGAAGGAAGAAAAAGATAGGTAATATAAAAGAGATAGAAGAGGGAGAGAGAGAGAAACAGGAGAAGATTGAGGTTAGTCTTCATCATACCCTCTTCAGGGCCCTGTGATTCAGGTGTTCCCTCTAAGGACCTGATGAAGGCTCAACATTTAGTCTGTCTTTTAGAATACAGAATTTTATGGTACCATTGCCATTTGGGTCTAGTTTTGTGCCCTCACCCTGTCTGTGGTGGTTTGATTCAGGTGTCCCCCATAAACTTAGGTGTTCTGAATGCTAGGTTCCCAGCTGATGGAGATTTGGGAATTAATGCCTCCTGGAGGGAGTGTATTGTTGGGGGCGGGCTTATGGGCTTTATAGCCAGTTTCCCCATGCCAGTGTTTGGCACACCTTCCTGTTGCTGTGGTCCACCTTATGTTGGCCAGGGGGTGATGTCCACCCTCTGCTCATGCCATCGTTTTCCCCTGCCATCGTGGAGCTTCCCCTTGAGCCTGTAAGCCAAAATAAATCTCTTTTTCCCAGAAGCTTCTCTTGGTTGGGTGATTTCTACCTGCAATGAGAACCGGACTGCAACAGTAAAGTGGTACCAAGGAGTGGGATTGCTGCTAGACACCTGACTGTGTGGCTTTGGTCTTTTGGAGCTGATTTTCAAGAGGAATGTGGCAGGATTTGAAACCTTGGCCTAAGAGATGCTTTGCAGTGCTGTAAGTACAGCTTGATGGTCTATCCTGGTCAGAGCTGAAAGACCTAAAGGCAGTAAGAACTATGGACTGTGAGGTTTGGCTTATGAGGGCGAGAAAGAGCTTTGCTTGGACTGGGCTAGCAGTTTGTGTGAGAAGCTTGCTCTTATGCCCATGTCCTGAGAAGTTGTGCAGGGTTGCTTTGCGGAGAAGTGAACTGGTGTGAGCAGAGGGATATGGCACAGAAAGAAAAATCTTTGGGTGAACTGTTGCCGGTTCAGCTGCAACTAAGAGATTACAACCTTTGAGACTGGGCTAGCTGACCTGCCCTTTATATATAGCCTTTATTATGTTGAGATATAAACCGTCCATGCCTGTTTTGTCCAATGTTTTGATCATGAAATGATGTTGTATTTTGTCAAAGGCCTCTTGTGCATCTATTGAAATGATCATGTAGTTTTGTGTTTTAGCTTATTTATGTGGTGTATTACATTGATAGATTTTCATATGTTGAACCACCCCTGCATTCATGGGATGATGCCCACTTGGTCAAGGTGGGTAATGCTTTTGACGTGTTGTTGAATTCGGTTTGTGAGGATTTTGTTTAGGATCTTTGCATCTTAGTTCATCAGGGAAATAGGCCTATAGTTTTCTTTTGCTTGTGCCTGGTTTTGGTATTAGGGTGATAGTAGCTTCATAGAAGAAGTTGGGGAGTTTTCCCTGTTCTCCGATTGTGTGGCTGCAGGTTTGGTTTGTGTTCATACAGTTGTAAAGCTGAGTTTTATCTTGGAAAGTTTTTCTTTCATCTTCTATTATGAGGGATACTTTTGCAGGGTAGGGTAGTTTGGGTTGGAAGCCATAAATTCTTAGACTTTGCAGTGTTCCATTCCAGGCCCTTCTGGCATTCAGGGTTTCCATTGAGAAGTCTGAAGTAATGCTGATGGAGTTAACTTTAAGTGTAATGTGTTGTTTCTTCCTAGCTGCTTTTCGGACTTTCCTTAGGGTCTTAATGATATGATGGTCCAGTCTGTTTGGCATCCTGTTAGCTTCTTATAACTTGATGGGGCCTTTCTTTTGAAAGAGTGAGAAAGTTTTCTTCGATAATTTTGTTGAATAAGTTCTTCATGCCTTTGGTCTGAATTTCTTCCCCTTCTGGTAGTCCCATGGTCTGAATATTGGGATGTTTAACTCATAATTTCTTCATGTTGTGTTCACAAAATTTTTTGAACTTTTTGCAACTTTTGGACTCATGAACTATTTCTTCTGTTTTATCTTCTGAGTTTCTTTTCTTTGCTTTTCTTTGCTTTGCTTTGCTTTGCTTTGCTTTGCCTTGCTTCCTTGCTTCCTTCTTTCCTTTCCCCTCCCCTCCCCTCCCCTCCCCTCCCCTCCCCTCCCCTCCCCTCCCCTCCCCTCCCCTCCCCTCCCCTCCCCTCCCCTCCCCTCCCCTTTTCTTGTTTTGTTTTGTTTTGTTTTGTTTTGTTTTGTTTCGTTTCGTTTCGTTTCGTTTCGTTTCGTTTCGTTTCGTTTCGTTTCGTTTCGTTTCGTTTCGTTTCGTTTCGTTTCGTTTCGTTTCGTTTCGTTTCGTTTCGTTTCCTTTCGTTTCGTTTCCTTTCGTTTCGTTTCCTTTCGTTTCATTTCTTTTCTTTTCTTTTTGAGGTAGGGTTTCACTGTAGCCCAGGCTGACCTGCAATTTAATATGTAGTCTCAGGGTGGACTCAAATTTATGGCAGTCCTCCTGAGAGCGGGGATTAAAGGCGTGTCCCACCATGCCTGGCATTTTTTTTTTTTTTTTTATTGACAACTTCCATTATTGTAAACAGTATCCCATGGTAATTCCCTCCCATCCCCCACCTTCCCCTTTTGCAGTCCATTGTCCATCATATCCCATCTACCCTCTCAATCTCTTTTTTGTTTTGATGTCATGATCTTTTCCTCTTATTATGATGGTCTTGTGTAGGCACTGTGATATCATGGATGTCTAGGCCATTCTGTGTCTAGAGGAGCACTTTGTAAAGAGTCCTACCCTTCCTTTGGCTCTTACATTTTTTTCTGCTACCCCTTCTGCAATTGATCCTGAGCCATGGAAGGTGTGATTGAGATATTTCAGTGTTGAGCATTCCTCTGTCACTTCTTCTCAGCACTGTGGTGCCTTTTGAGTCATCCAAAGGTCACTGCCATCTGAAAAGGGAAGGTTCTCTAACCAAAAGTGAGAGTAACATTAATATATGAGTATGAACTTTAAGAGAAGCACTTATTTGGCCGTGTGATGAGCATAGTATATACATTTAGTCAGGTAGCAGCAGACATTATACCCCTAGGGCTCATGACTACCCCTGTTGTAAGTTTTCAGTGTCAGGGATGTATTCCTCTTATGTAGGGGGGCCTCCGGTCCAATTAGAGGGTAGTTGGTTTCCTCCATAACAGATGTGCCACTATTGCACCCGTTGACTCATTTGGCCTGGCTGGTCAAGTATAAGGCTTACAGTGTCCACTGTCGAATATCTTCATTAGTGATTTCTCTCTCTCTTATTGAACTTCATGCAGTGTGGCTTTTTTTCAGCTTTTTGTCAGCTGGTCTACATGGAGGAGGTTTTCAGCTCATATCCAGGAGGATTTCTCAGTGACCTTTTAGCCCAAGTATGTGGAGTCTTCAGCAGTAGGGTCTTACCATCTATTCCTGGTGGGAACCCAAATGCCTTGGCAATGGCCTATAATGTTGTGGGGATATCTGGGAACTCCTTGGTCAACAACTCACTGGAAGGTATCCCATCCCTGGCACTGAAAACTTCCTAGTAGCAATCTATGGCTCCTGTGTGTTCTATTGTACAAAAAAGTAGGTTTCCATGTGACTTACTTATATCTTCTTAGGTTTTTATTAGCCTTCCATCTACCTTTCCTTTACTTATTCTTTTCCCCTGACCTCACTTAGGCCTTTTCACTTCCATTAATCTGTTTTTCTACTTACATATATACAATACCATCCTATTAAGTCCACCCCCCCCTTTTATTCCATTTTGTGTCTTCTATATAATTTTGGACTTGTTCAATTTGATTTGTATTTGCTACTGCTTTTTTATGTATAGTTTCCATCCCTCTGTTGTATTCCCTTTTCACATCATTTTTTTATTTTCTTAATGCTCCCTGGAATTCATCCTTACATTGTCTTTATTGTGCTTAGCCAGCTGGTTTTTAAGGTTCTCTCTCTCTCTCTTTCTCTCTCTCTCTCTCTCTCTCTCTCTCTCTCTCTCTCTCTCTCTCTCACTGTCTCTCTCTTTTTTTTCCCTGCTGTCCTTCAGATCATTTAACTGTCATTGGAACCCTTCCTGTTTCTTTTCTGTTAGGTCTTGTAATGAGGACAGCATTCATACAATATTTGTCCCTTTGTTGATTTTCTGCAAGTTCTGCTATTTGTTTGGCCATGGTAGCATAGCTTGTATCTTCATTTTGGAGTTCTGATCCTATTGTCTCTTCTATGTTTTGATTAGAGATTTCCATTGTGGGACTGGGCAATCTTGTTGGATTTTCTTGCATTTGATTTTTCATGTTATTCCTTTTGTGCTGTGTTCTCCCCGTCATGGTGTATGAATTTTATTTAATTAAAAGGAAGCTGTATTCTACCCTTGAAGTATCTTCAGTAATTATTCACTTTTATGTTTGTTTCAACTAGGCTTCTATGGCAATGGGTTCTACCTGCTCAGAGGGAAGGAGCCTGGGAGGCTCTGGTTGGGGCCTTTGGGCCTGATGAAGGATCTTGCTTTTCAGTGTTCTGGGATATGTGATTGGGTGGTCATGTGGCCTGCATGAACAGCAGGTAGGGTGGAATGGTACAAAATAGACTGTTGTTACCACTGGGCTGCGGAGGACGGTTGGATGGGAATGTGTAGTGGTTTAGTGATGCTTTGGGGTGAGGGGATGGGATACAGGGTCCACTGGGACCCAGTAGCAGCGGGTGTATGGGAGTGCTTTGTCTTGTGACAAGGCAGGCCAGGGATGTGGGACTGCTGAGGGTCAGGTGATACACTGGGGGTTGGGGTGGGGGATTCGGCATGGAGTTCCTCTGGTGTAGGAAAGCCTAGGGAGGTGGAAAGAGGGAAAGCTTAGGGAGGGGGCAACATTAGCCTGCTGGCCTGGTTCCTCACAGTGATGGGGGGGCAGCAGTGAATGGGAAGGCGCTTTCCTGTAGAGTTCCTCTGGGGGAATGCTAGCCTGGGTCTTTGCACAGGGGTGGGGGGGGGTGGTAGAGTGGGATGGCGTTGGAGTCTTGAGGTCCCCTCGGGGAAGGGTAGCCTGCTGGCCTGGGTTTGCACACAGGGGGTGGGGGCGGTAGTGAGTGGGTCCTGGTTCACGCGTGGAGTTCCTTTCGCTGGCCTGGGTCTGCTCTCACTGGAAGAGGAGGGGGTCTGCAGCAGCATGTGGGATGGAGTTCTTATTTGGAGTTAAGCTAAACTGCTGGTCTGGGTCCAGTCAGTCTGTAGTTTTTGTAGGAGTTATGTGGGGTTTGCTTCTTGTGGGGACTGGGGGACTCGTGGGCTACCTGAGAGCATGGCAAACAGCGGTTTCCCTACTTTGCTCCTCTGTGCCCTCCCACTGGAGGTCTACTACAATCTGCAGCCCCCTCAAAAAAAACCCCAATGAACCCTAAAGGTTTTGCCTTTACTTGGAGGTTTTTGAGGTCTGGTTAGGCATACTCCATCTTGACTGGAAGTCTGTCTCTTAAATTCTTTCTGCCTCCTTAGCCTGTCTCACTAAGTGCTGAACTCTACTGTTATTTTTTCTCAGTATTTTGATGAGTTCTGTGTCTCCTCAGTAGTTACTATCTGCAAAGAGATGCTTCTCTAACCAAAAATGAGAATAGCATTCCTTTATAAACACAAATATTCACAGGGCATTTTCATGGTCATAATAGATCCCTTTCAAACAACAGTAGTAGCTTCCCCTGGGGCTCTTAGCTACCCTAGCCATAGGCATTTGATTAGTTTTTTGGTACCAGACATGAATTTTTTCCCATGGAGCTGACCTCAAATCCAACTAGAGAGCAGTTGGTTTCCCCCATAAAAGACATACCACTATATTACTATTTATCATACTTTGCCTGGCTGGCAAGCCATATAGTTTGCAAAGTTCCGTGCTGGTTAAGACTGTTGATTTTTCTCCCTCAATAGGCTGCAAAGCACTTTGTAGCACCATGATAGGTAGTGAGACTTCCAGCTGCTGCTGCTTATTTATCCAGTGTCCTGTAGCCCAAGCATGTGGTGTCTTTAGCAGTAGGGCCGGCTGGCCCTTCCTTCCTCCTTTTTTTTTTTTTTTTTTTTTTTTAGGGAGGGTTTCATCTCCAGCCCAGGCTGACCTGTAGTCTCAGGGTGGCCTCCAATTCATGTGATCCTCTTACCTCTGCCTCCCAAGTGCTGGGATTAAAGGTGATCACCACCATGTCCTGCTAGCAATAGGGTCTTAACCATCTAGTTCTGGTGGACATCCAAGAACCTTAGTAATAGGCTATATCATTTTGGGGGCATTTGGAACCTCCCTGACCAACAGCTCTCTAGAAGGTATCCCACCCCTGACAATGAAAATTTCTTTGAATTGTTTATGGTTTCTGGGCACAGTGTTATCCACCATCACAGGGTACTTAAGCCCAAGGCCCCACTCCCCTCACGTGTGTGTGCGTGTGTGTGTGCATGTGTGCGCGCACACATACACACTTTAGCTATTGAAGTAGATTTACATATAGTTTTTAACATTTTAAATTTTGATTAACCCTCCTCTCCTCCATTTCCTCCCTTGACCTCATTTTGAAATTCATCCCCAGTATTCTGTCCATCTACCTATGTATCTACTATAACTACCCTTTCAGCCCTGTCCTTTCCTCCCTTACTTATGGTATGTTTCTGGCCTTTACTAGATTATTATTCAAACTCATGTACAAATCTAAACATTTAAAGCAAGGATCCACTTGTGTCACCGCACTTAGTATGATCTTTTCCAGATCCATCTATTTCTTTGCAAATTTCATATTCTTATTTTTCTTTATAGCTGAATAAAACTCCATTGTATATATGCATCACATCTTAATTATCTGTTCATAAGTTGATGAGCATCTAGGCTGGTTCCGTTTCCTCTAGCTATTGTGACTAAAACAACACTAAGCATGGATGGGCAAGTATCTCTGTAGTAAAGTATAGTCTTGATGGTATATCCCCAGGACTGGTATAGATGGGTCATAATGGTAGATCTGCTCATAGCTGTCTCAGGAACTTCCACATTGATTTCCATGAAGGCTTTACCAATTTACATTTCCACCAAAAATGGAGTAGGGTTCCTCATTTCCCTATACACTTACCAGCATTTATTGTTACTCAATTTTTTGATGATAACCATTCTAATTATAGTGAAGTGGAATCTAAAAGTAGTTTTAATTTTCATGTTTCTTATGCCTAAGAATGCTGAACATTTTAATAAATATTTATTGGCTATTTGTATTTCTTTATTTGTACTCTATTCAGTTTATAACTCATATTTTGATTTCTCATTATTTAGGTTTTTTTTGAGTTCTTTGTATATCTTTGATATTCTCTGTCAGATATATAGCTGTCAAAGATTTTCTCTCACTCTGTGGGCTGCCTTTTTGCTCTTTAACAGTGTCATTTTGCTATACAAAAGCCCTTTTAGTTTCATGAGGTCCCAGTGATCGATTAGTGACTACTTGTATACTAAGTAACTGGAATTCTGTTAAGAAAGCCCTTGCCTATGCCTCTATATAGTAGTGTTTTTCCTACTTTTTGATCTTGTAGTTTTAGAGTTTCAGGTCTGAAGTTAAGGTCTTTGATCCATTTGCAGTCAGTTGTTGTATATGGGGAGAGAAGAAGAAGAAGGAGAAAGAGGAGGAGAGGGAGGGGGAGGGGGATGATGATCTAGTTTCATTCTCTTACATATATTTATATCCATCTTTTCCAGCATTATTTGTTAAAGAGAATGTTTTTTCTCCAGTGAATATTGTTGGCATTTTCAGCAGAAAGCAGACAGCTATAACTGCCTGGGTTCATATCTGGGTTCTGCATTTTTTCCATTGATCTACGTGTCTGTTTAATTTTATATAAACCTTTTTTGTTACTATGGCTCTGTAATATACCTTAAAATCAGGTGTGGTGATTCCTCCAGCCTTATTCTTATTACTCAGAATTGTTTTGGCTATCTTAGGCATTTATTTATTTATATATTTGTTTATGCTTCTGAATGAATTTTAGATTTCTGTTTTTCTCTTTCAGTGAAGAATGCTATTAGAAATTTATAGGGATTGTAATAAATAATGTAGATTGGTTTTAGTATGATAGCCAGTTTTACAATATTGTCCCTTTAATCCATGATCATGGGATGTCATTTTATTTCCTAGTGTCTTCTCTGGCTTGTCTCTTGAGGGTTTTGAGGTCTTCCTTGTAGAGGTCATTTACATTCTTGGTTAGGGTTTATCCAAAAATTTTTTTGAGTCAATTTTGAATGGGATTGCTTATCAGATTTCTTTAGCACGTTTATTGTTGGTATATAGGAAGGCTACTATTATCTGTGTGTTCATTTTGTATCTTTCTGCTTTGCTGGAAATGTTTTTCAGCTCTAATAATTTTATCGTAGGGTTTTTAGGGTCTTTTAGATACTGGATCATATCATCTACAAAATAACCATAATTTGACTCTTAACTATTTGCATCTGTTTGATTTGTGTCCCTTGTCTTACTGCTATTGTTAAGACTTCCTGCACCTATTCTTATTAAAAGTGGAAAAAGAGTTTTGTTTTTTTCCTGATTTGAGTGAAAATCCTTTTGAGTTTTTCTCCATCTAGTATAATGTTGGTTTTAGGTTTGTTGTATATAGTCTTCATGATATTGAAATGGGTCCTTTTATTCCTGGTTTATTTAGGACTTTTATCATGAAGGAATATTATATTTTGCCAAGTATCTTTTCTATATCTATTGAAATGCTCATGTAATTTTGTCCTTGAGTCCACATTTAAATGATGTATTACATTTATTTATTTATTTGTTTTTGAGGTAAGGTTTTACTCTAGCCTAGGCTGTCCTGGAATTCACCCTGTAGTCTCAGGGTGGCCTCGAATACACAGAAATTCTACTTCTGCCTCCCAAGTGCTGGGATGAAAGGCATGAGTCACCACACTGGCTATATTTATTATTTGCATATGGTGAACCATTCCTGCATCTCTAGAATAAAACCCTTTTGATCAGGGAGAATGATCTTTTTGATTTGTATGTTCATTCTGTTTGCCAACATTTGGTTATAATTTTTGTGTTTGTGTTCATGAGCAAGATTATTTGATAATATTTTTAAATATTTTATTTATTTATGAGAAAGAGACAGATAAAATGGGCACGCCAGGGCCTCTAGCCACTGCATATGAACTCCAGATACATGTGCCCCCTTATGCATCTGGTTTATGTGGGTCATGGGGAATCGAATCCAGGTCTTAGGCTTCCTAGGCAACTGCTATAACCACTAAGCCATCTCCCCAGTACGATAATATTTTTTTGTATATCTTTATTTAGTTTTGGTATCAGAGTAATACTGGCATCATAAAAATAGTTTGGTAGTGTTTCTTTTCTATTATACGAGTAGTTTGACAATCATTGGTGTGTGTTCCTCTTTGAAAGTCTGATAAAATTTATTTGTGCCTGGATTTCTTTTAGTTGGG
This sequence comes from Jaculus jaculus, assembly GCF_020740685.1. Lineage (NCBI taxonomy): Eukaryota > Metazoa > Chordata > Mammalia > Rodentia > Dipodidae > Jaculus > Jaculus jaculus. Next base: position 53,789,304 of record NC_059112.1, read on the forward strand.
AATTCTTAAAAAATATTTTTTGTTCATTATTTATTTATTTATTTGAGAGCGACAGACACAGAGAGAAAGACAGATAGAGGGAGAGAGAGAGAATGGCCCCACCAGGGCTTCCAGCCACTGCAAATGAACTCTAGACGCGTGTGCCCCCTTGTGCATCTGGCTAACATGGGACCTGGGGAACTGAGCCTTGAACCGGGGTCCTTAGGCTTCACAGGCAAGCGCTTAACCGCTAAGCCATCTCTCCAGCCCTAGTTGGGAATTTTTTAAAAAAATTTTTGTTTATTTATTTATTTGAGAGAGAGGAAGAGGCAGAGAGAAAGAGAGAATGGGCATGCCAAGGCCTGCAGACACTGCCAATGAACTCCAGATGCATTGGATGGCCCCTTGTGCATCTGGCTTACATGGGTCCTGGGGTATCAAACTGTGGTCCTTAAGCTTCCCAGGCAAACGTCTCAACTGCTAAGCCATTTCCCCAGTCCTAGTTGGGAGATTTTAAAATATAACTGCTCTGATCTCATTGCTTGTTGTTTGTCTGTTTAAATGGTTTATGTCATCTGGCTTTAATTTTTGTTGGTCATGTATGTAGAAATTCATCCATTTCTTTTGGAGGTTTTTTTTTTTTTTAAAGGTAGGGTCTCACTCTGCCCCAGGCTGACCTCAAATTAACTATGTCATCTCATAGTGGTCCTGAACTCATGGTGATCCTCCTACCTCTGTTTTCTGAGTGCTGGATTTAAAGGTGTGTGCCACCATGCCCAGCTTCTCTTTTAGATTTTTAAATTTAATGCAGGATATGCTTTAAAAACATGTCCTTATGATACTCTGAATTTCATTGGTATCTGTTGTAATTGTGCCTGTTTTTTTTCTAATTTTACTAATTTGAGTCTTCTCTTTTGGTTAGTTTTACTATGAGTTTATTGATCTTATTCTCTTTTCATAGAACTGTTTTATTAATTTTTGTAATTTTTTTTGATGGGAGAGTTCTATTTTATTAATTTGTGCCCTGAGCTTCATTAGTTCTTTCCATCTGCTGATTTTACTTTGGTTTGTTCTCTTTTGTCAAGGCCTTAAGGTATATTATTAATGCATTTATTTGTGACATTTCTAATTTCTTAATGTAGTATAAATTTTCTTGTTAGGGCTGCCTTCATTATATCCTGCAGGTTTTGGCATGTTGTGTTTTATTATTTGATTCTAGAAATATTTGGATTCCCTTCTTGATTTCTTCAATTACTAATTCATCATTCAATATTTTTATTTATTAGTATATTGATTAATTTTCATGAGATTGTGTATGTTCTCTATTCTTGATTTGTAGTTCTTGTTCCATTGTGATCAGATTGAATGTAAGGAATTACTTCTGTTTTCTTGTATTTGTTAATATTTGTTTTTAGATCCTAATATATGATCTATTTTAGAGAATGTTTCATGTTCTGCTGAAAATAATGTATATTATTCAGCATTTGGATAGAATGTTCTGTAGATGTCTGATAGTTCCATTGTTTGAATATGTCATTTATCCCAGACATTTCTCTATTTAACTTTTTTGATAGGTTCTATAATCACACACAATAAACCATGATAATTCCCTCTCAATCCCTACTTCCCCCTCTCAAATCCACCCTCCATCATGTCTCCCTCCCCTCTCAAGTAGTCTTTCTTATTTTTATGTCATCGTCTTTTCCTCCTATTATGAAATAGGTCTTTTGTAGGTAGTGTTAAGTATTGCAAGGTCATGAATATCCAAACCATTTTGTGTCTGGAAGATTGCATTGTAAGGGCTCCTACCCTTCCTTTGGCTCTTACATTCTTTCTGCCAACTCTTCCTCAATGGACCCTGAGCCTTGGAAGGTGTGATAGACATGTCTCAGTGCTGAATACTCCTCTGTCATGTCTCAGCACTTTTGAGTCATCCCAGTAGTCAATGCCATCTGCAAAGAGAAGTTTCTTGAACCCAGAGTGAAAATAGTATTACTTTATGGGTATGAACATTAAGAGAAGTGCATATTGGGTGGTTTGGTAAGCATCATATATATATTCAGCCAGAATCCAGCAGATTTTATATCCTTAGGACCCACGACTTCCCCTATCATAAGTTTTCAGTATTAGGCACACATTCTCTCCTGCTCCTCCCCTGTGGAGTGGGCCTTCAGTTCAATTAAAAAGTGGTTGGTTTCCCCCATAACAGTCATGCCACTACTGGACCAGTTGGCAAATTTGGCCTAGCTTCAGGGTCTAAGGGCTTGCAGAGTCCACTGCTGTTTATTACCATAGGGCTGCATATAGCATAAGGTTTTCCAGCTTTCTGTCAGCTGGTCAACAGGGAAGGGGTTTCCAGCTGAGCTCCAGCTTGATTTGTCAGTGACCTGAAAACCAAGCATGTGGAGTCTTCAGCAATAGGGTCTTACCATGTAGTTCTGGTGGGCAAACAAGAACCTTGGCAATAGCCTGCAAAGTTTTGGGGACAGCAGGGTCAACAATTCACCGGAAGATATCCCATCCCTGGCAGTTAAATCTTTTTAGCAACAGTCTATAGTTTTTGCGTGTGCCATTATCCAAAGAAGTAAGTTTTCATATGGCTTATTCATTCATACATCTTAAATTTTGAGTAACTACCCCCCCTTCCTTTATGCAGTCTTTTCCCCTAACCCCACTTTAGGCCTTTGCACCCTCAGTTATCTGTTATCTACTTACATATAATCTGTTCATCTGCTTAGATATATCCCCCATTCTCCCTGTCTTATAGCCCCTTTCTAGCTTATTGGCCACTATTACTGGCTTTTACTCCAGTACCATGCTGTTTTTGTTATGGTGCCTCTGTAATATATCTTAAAATCAGGTATGGTAATACTGCCATCCTTATTTTTGTTTCTCAATGTTGTTTTGGCTATTTGATGTTTTTTTTCTGCTTCCAAATCAATTTGAGGATTTTTTTTTTTTTTTTTTTGTATCTTGGTGAAGAATGCCATTAGAATTTTGATGGGGATTGCAGTAAATGTGTTGATTGCTTTTGGTAAGATTGACATTTTCACAATATTGTTTCTTCTAATCCATGAACATGGAATGTCTTTCCATTTCCTAGTGTGTTCTGCATTTTCTCTCTTGTGTGTTTTAAAGTTTTCATTATAGAGATCCTTTAGTTCCTTTGTTAAGTTTAATTCAAGGTACTTTATTTACTTATTTTTTTGAGGCAATTATTAATGAGAATGTTTCCCTGATTTCATCGACATGTTTGTTGTTAATATATAGGAAGGCTACTGATTTCTCTGTGTTCATTCTGCATCCTGCTACATTGCTGAAAGTATTTATCAGGTCTGATAGTTTGCTGGTACAGTCTTTAGGATCCCTTATGTATAGAATCATATAATTTACAAATAATGATAATCTGATCTTTTACTTTCCAATTTGCATCCCTTTTATTTGTTTCTCTTGCCATATTGCTATAGCTAAGACTTCTAGTACTACATTAAATAAAACTAGACACCCTTGTCTTGTTGAAGCAACTTGAGTGTGAAGCCCAAGGACCCAAATTAAATTCTCCAGTACCCAAAGCAAGCAAGATCCACATGTAGCCTATATGTCTGTAGTAGAAAGGCTTCATGTTTTCCACTATTTACTATAATATTGGCTGTAGGTTTGTCACAATTAGCCTGTATTATGTTGAGATATCTTCCTTCTATTCCCAACTTCTTTAGGTATTTTGCCATGAAGGGATGTTGGATTTCATCAGATGCCTTTTTAGCATCTGTTGAGATGATCATGTGATTTTTATCCTTCATTCCATGCATATGGTGTATTATATTTATCAATTTGCATATGTTGAAACATCTTTGCATCTCTGGTATAAAGTCTTCCTGGGCAGAGTGAATGATTTTTTTTTTTTTTTTTATTGTGGTAGGGTCTAGCTCTAGCCAAGGTTGACCTGGAATTTACTGTGTAGTCTCAGGGTGGCCTTGAAATCATGGCTTTTCTACCTCTGCCTTCCAGGTTCTCAGATTAAAAGGCATACACCACCATGACTGGCTTTTTGTGAGTGGTCGTTTTTGTTGTATTCTTGTATTCTGTTTGTCAATATTTTTTTTTGAGATTTTTTGCATCTATGTTTATGAGGGAGATTGGACTATAATTTCCTTTTGTTCTGTCTATCTTGTTTTGGTATCAGGGTAATGATGGCTTTGTAGAAGAAGTTTGGTAGTATACTATCCTTTTCTATTTTATGGAAATGTTTGAGAAGCATTGGTAATAGTTCTTCCCTTAAGGTCTGGTAGAATTTACCAGTGAATCTATCTGGCCTTGACTTCTTTTCACTGGGGGGATTTTTTATGACTGCTTTGATCTCAGTGCCTGTTACATGTCTATTCAAATGTTTTCTCTCATCTTGATTTAGTTTTTTTAGGTCATACACATCTAGGAAATCATCCAATATTTTCCAGATTTTCAGACTTAGTGGAGTATATGTTCTTAAAGTATGTCCTTAGATTTTCTGAATTTCAACGGTATCTGTCATAATGGTGCCTTTTTCACATCTAATTTTATTAATTTGTGTCTCTTCTCTCTTTCTTTTGGTCATATTTGCTAATGGTTTGTGAATCTTGTTTATTCTTTTAAATAACCAGCTCTTTGTTTCATTGATTGATTATTTGTAATCTCTTTTGGTTTCTAGTTCATTAATTTCCACCCTAATTTTTATCATTTTTTTCCCGCTTACTGAGTTTTGGTTTGACTTGTTCTTCTTTTTCCAAGGTCTTAAGGTGAAATATTAAATTGTTTACTTGTGACCTGTCTAATTTCTTGATATAGGCATTTAGAGTTACATATTTCACTCTTAGGACTGCCTTCTTTGTGCCCCACAAGTTTTGGCACATTATGTTTTTATTATCATTTGATTTCCTTCTTGATTTCTTCAATGACCTGTTGTAGTGTACTCTTCAGTTTCCATGATTTTTGTGTGTGTTGTATAGTTTATCTTGCTGTTGATTTGTAGTTACATCCCATTTTGATCAGAGTAGAAGGAATTATTTCAAATTTCCTGTTTGCTAGATTTGTTTTGCGTCCTACTATATGGTCTATTTTAGAGAATTTTCTGTGTGCTGTTGCAAAGAATATGTTTTCTGCACCATTTGAATGGAATGTTTGGTAGGTGTCTGTTAGGTTCATTGGTCTGTGATATTATTTTTTTTCACTGTACACATTTTATTTACAGTTTTGTACACTGTCTTAATGTGAATGGGACCGCTTTTCTACTTGAACCATTTTAACCAAAGCAAAACAACCTAAGTAATATAAAGTGTTAATATACAGCATAAAGATATAAAAAGAGACATACTAATTCCAGTTAGGAATGTATGGTGTTGTTTTTTTTTAATAATCCACAATTATGTTTAGGAAATCACATAAACATAGATCACTGATTTGAATGAAATGCATAAGTTTGTAGCAAAGCTTTGTAGTTATAAAAAACCCCAAAAATTAGAATGCACAAAATTAATGTTAATTCTACCTTCTGTCATATTCCTAGATCCTTCACCAGTGTTACATGAGAAAAAACAAAAGCAGAACAAATGAAAAACTGCAATCAGAATCACTCATGTTTCCAAGTAGGGAAACAAACAAATTAAAAACTAGCAGCCATTAGCAAGAGTACAGCAAACATAATGCTGTAGAAAGAGAAACTGCTAGAAAACTGTACTCATCATACTCAAACCAGCAATATGCTCCTGCATAAAGTGGAACATAAAGTATTTTCCTTGCTAAGGTATAAAAATGCAAGTTCTTTTTTGAATATGGTGGAAAGGTAAAATGTACTTATAATTGTAATGGTAATTCAGCTAAGCTATTACAGTGTAGTCCAGGAACACATTTATGGATTCTGGGCATGGTGTATATGGTAATTCTTTGATTGGGAGAGTGGACACTCTAGAAAAAAGTTTTCAAAAATGAACGCAAAAGTACAAGACAAAGGAGAATGACACCTGTCTTATATCTTAGCAACATTTAGATGGAATAAAATTCAAATGCAGTCCACTCTGCTGTGATGAGGCTTTGGTTCAGCTCCCAAATCTCGATTGCTTGATGCAGTCTCCTATGAGAATTCTCAGAAGGTGTCTTCTTAAACAACAAACCTATTTTTAGTGGTGGAGCTGCTTTTAGTCGCTGTGTCTGCATGGAACTGATAACCAATCACTATCTTTGGAAAAAGTCCTAATCTTTCCTTGTATACCCTCCCTGTATGTGTAACAGCTTCTCTCTGTTCACATTCAGTCGTCCATATTGCTGTCTTATCACCTTTAGCTCTAGCATTAACAATGGCTCCACATACATCATCACTGTAGTCATCAAAAGATTTTCCAATAAGGCACAGCAGTGTCTCTAGCCAGGTCACTTCGTCTCTGCTGTTTGTTTAATATTATTAGCCGTTGTCCTCCCCATTTATTTTTCTCATCTTCCCACATAGGTTTAATACCATCCTTAAAAAGTAAGGGCATTAAATTACTAGATAACTGGATATGGTTGTATAGAGCCCAAAAGTCTTCAACAGTATCAAACTTAGAGATCAGTCGAAGGTTTGCTTGCCAAGTTTTGCTTTTATCATTTTTAAAAAACCAGAGTGCCCACCTGTTCTATAAAGGATGTTTAATATAGTGTTCTGGGTTAGCAACCTCCTGATTCGATTCTGTTTTTTTCCTCTTCTGTAGGTGGGGAATTAGGAGTAGGGGTGGCTTCCAGTTCTACAGTTGCCATCTTAGATCGATCTCGGTCTGTGATATTTTTAATCCAGATGCTTCTCTTTTTATTTTTTTTTTTACCAGGATATCCTGTCAGTTGATGAGAGCGATTATTGCAGTCATCCACTACTATTGTGAGAGGTGTTATCCGTGACCTTAAGTCTAGTAGTGTTTGTTTCATGAAATTGGGAGCACCCATGGTAGTTGTGTATATGTTTACAATTGTAATTTCTTCCTGTTGAATTGTTCCTTTAATCAATATAAAGTAACCTTTATCTTTCCTAAGTAATGTTGGTTTGAAGTCTATCCTGTCTTGTGATAGAACCATCTGCTTGTTTCCTAGGCCAATTTCCTTGAAATACTATTTTCCATCTTTTTACCCTAAGATATTTTTTGTCTTTTATGGAGAGGTGAGTTTCTTGGAGGTAACAATCCAATCTGGAAGCTTGTGTCTTTTGGTTGGGGCATTGAGGCCATTAACATTAAGAATTGTTACTGAACAGCCTGGAGAGATGGCTTAGTGGTTAAGGTAACTTGACCCTGAAGCCCAAGGACCCAGATTAGATTCTCCAGGACCCAAAGCAAGCCAGATCCACATGGTGGCCCATATGTCTGGAGTTTGTTTATAGTGGCTAGAGGCCCCTAGCATGCCCGATATCTCTATGTGGCACACACTCTCTTTCAAGTAAATAAATAAAATATTAAAAATAATAGTTATCATATGTATTTTTTCTTGCCATTCTTCTTGTAGTACTCCTCATTTTTCCATTACTCTCTTACATTGAGTATTATTTGGATGTAGTTTAATGTTTTCTGTTTTGTCATGTGTAAGTATGTTCTGTAGAGTTGGCTTAGTGGTCATATATTCCTTTAGCCTGTTTTTGTTATGAAAAGTCCTTATTTCTCTGTCAGGTATAATGGATAGCTTTGCTGGATATAGTAATTTTGGTTGTCAGTTGTGATCTTTCAGAACTTAGAATACATCTTTCTAAACCCTTCTGGCTTTTAAAGTTTGCATTGAGTAATCTGCTGTTATCCAGATGGGCTTGCTTTTTAGGCAACTTGGTGCTTCCCTCTTACTGCTTTCAGTATATTTTGTTTGTTTTATATGTATAGCAAACAGCTTCATGTTTGCTGAGATGAACTTCCAGGCCAGGTACAGTTATGGAGAAAGGGATTTACTTGTAAGGGTTTGAAAATTTGCTGAAGAAAGACCCCAGACTTCAATAGTATGTAAAAGCAAACAGCATTTATTCTGCAGAATCAGTCAGCATGCGGGGGTCAACCATTCATACAAAACGGCAACCCTGAGAGGAGCTCATAGGCCCCTTTTAAGCACAACTAGAGGAATTTTGGTGGGCTTAGTTTTTTTGTAACATGATTGACTAATTTGAACAGAAACTATACTTGTATTTCTTTTATTGGTTGGGGTGAAAGGTATAAAAGGGACATGTCTAGGAATGTTTGGACTTGTCTTCACGAACTGACTCAGCCCCTGGGCAGCTATCTTCTCTGGCCACATGTCAGGGTCACTGTTGAGTAACAGCCTGCCTTTTCCCATAAGTTTTGCCTGCCTCTCTGGGAAACTGAAACTTAGGCCTAGTTAGGGTGACACCTTACTGAAGCTTGTCATGGCGTCACTTTGGTTCCTTCATTCCCCTCTTGGGTACAGTCGCATCTCAAATCCTTGAGCTATGTCTAACGGTTGGTATTGTTGTCTAAGAGCCATTAATTGTACTGTGGCTAAGCGATCCTTAGCAAATTTGACCAAGGCATTAATAAGGCAGGGCCCACAAGTGAGAGCCAGCAGCAAGAGGATAAGGGAGCCTGCTAGGGAAGAACTAGAGTTGTTAATTAAGGGGACCAATTGAACAAAGATTCATACCAGTTTCGATTTTCCTGTCTTAATTTTAGCCCTTTCTTTCAACCTCTTGTGGACCATGGCCAGGCTATCTCTAATAATTCCTGAGTTGTTGACATAAAAACAGCATTGTTCTCCTAAGGCCTGGGAAAGCCCTCTTTGCTGCAGAAAGAGAAGGTCTAATCCCCTTCTATTTTGCAGTACTACCTCAGCTAATGAGTTCAGTGACTGTTCTAGGTGATGGATAGACTTTTCTAACTCAGTAAGATCTGAGTCTGTAAGGTCAGTTAGAGCCTGATAAGTCTGATCTGCCTTAATTAAGGCTGTTGTACCAGTGCCAATTCCTGCTGCTATGCCAGTGCCAATTAGTGTTGTGAAAAGGATTGTTGAGATTCCAAAATCTCGTTTTTCCCTGCAGTGGTTGTGGTCTAGGGTTTCCATATAGGTGTTGAAAGGAAGGTAGTAAACTTGAGGGAATAGGGTAACTAGAACACACAAGCTGGTGGTGTTCTGAAGGATTTTGGGGTGGATGCAAGGGGTTAAGCCCGTGGTGCATGCAAACCAAGTTTGGTTAGGGGGCACAAGTTAGGGCATATTAGCCCTCTGTGTGATGGTATGTGTACAGAGATGCTTAAGGTGTGGAAAGCGATCTAGTTTTCCCCTTATTCCTCTCACACATAACCCTTTTCCAATTACAGTTTGAATGGTAAGAACTGGAGACTTTCCCCAAGGGCATCTTGGAGGGCTTTCTGAAGGAGTTGACAGATTTCCTGTGGTAGCCCGGCCAGTATGGTATGGTAGCCTGGGATTCAAGCAGAGCCAAAAGTCTTCCCTAGTAAGGTTAGTTGTGGAGTTCAGAAACTTGAAAGTAAAGTAGCTGTGACTCAAATACATGGGACATATCTGGGACTCTGGGGGGAAGCATGACTTTGGGTATGGCTGCACCCCTTGGTGGGGAGATGCCTGAGACCAAACTTGGCACTGTGGGTTTGAGTTTTTCTGGCTGTGGTTTGATGGGGTGTAAGAGTAGGATGGGGTTGGGCCCAATGGGTACTCCATGTTTAGCCCCTCATGGCTGGACATGGGGTCAAATGGTAAATACCACTCCTGGGTCCTTTCCTTGTATATAGTCTTAGTCCCCAACTTTTAGCAGTCTCCCATCTGGTGGCAGCTTTTCCTCTGTTAGTAAGCTTAATTAATAGCCAATTACATTGGGACTGCTCACCTGAGGGGGACCCCCTGATTCTGGTGACAGTGATACAGTCTGTTTTCATGGTGGCGGAGGAGAAGAAATGGCCCCTTTGGATTCACATCCCCATGTTGTACAATCGTGTGATTCTGGGCCACCACACTTTTCCTGTTTCCCTAAGGTTCTGTCATGACCAGGACACACATAAAAGGGCTGCTTTCTTGTGTTGGCTTGCACTTGAGGGAAATTGCATCCAAAAGATGGGTTGCACTGGTTGGTAGAAGCATAGTCCCCAGATTGTCCCACTAGGTCACACAAGTCAGATACCAGATCAGGGAACCAGGTTCCATGAGGGGCTAAATGGGATATGGAATTAACTACCTTCCCTATGATCATATTAATAATTGTCCATGTAAGATTGTAGGGCTGATGTGGGTTTGAGGTGATCAAGGTTAATAGACAATAGAAGACAGACATAATCCATAATAATATGGCCATCATTGAGTCTCTAGCTTATGAATTCTTGGTTTGAGTGGGTCCTGCAGGTGTACAGTGGCCTGCCACAATCTTGGTTTCCCCTCAAGAGCGTAATTGTCTGGATCCACATGCGGGTTAGCAGGCTTCATGTGTGAGTGATGTATCCAGGCAGGTATACCGTCCACCTTGACAGCAGTTGGGGTGGTCAGGATGATGGCGTAAGGTCCCTTCCAGCCGGGTTCAAGAGTCTCTTTTTGGTACCTTTTGATGAGCACTAGATCTCCCAGTCTGAACTCGTAGGGTGTAGGTGGAGGTACTTTCTCATAGATGGCCTGCAGCTGAGGCTGGAGATGTTCTTGCACCTGAAATAAAGCTTGTAAGGAGGAGAGAAATCTCTCATTATCAAATTCAGGTAACATTTCTGCTTTTATAGTAGGTAATAAGTTTGGTGTCTTGCATACATGATTTCAAAGGGAGCCAGCCCCATGGTATAAGGGGAGTTCCAAATGTGGAAAAGGGCAAAGGGAAGGAGAGAGACCCAGTCACTGCCAGTTTCAAGGGTTAATTTTTGGGGTCTCCTTTAGGGTCTGATTCTTTCTTTCTGCCTGTCTTGAACTCTGGGGATGATACACACAATGGAGTTTCCAATTTGTCCTCAGGATTTCAATTATAGCTTGGGTTACCTGTGAGTTGAAGGCTGGTCCATTGTCTGACCTCAAAAGAACAGGTAAACCATACCTTGGAATGATGTCATCCAATAGTTTCTTGGCCACAGTTGTAGCAGTCTCATTCTTGGTTGTAAAAGCCTCAGTCCATCCTGAAAAGATGTCTGTAAACACCAGTAAATACTCATATCCATACAAACCAGGTTTTATTTCTGTGAAGTCAATTTCCTAGTTTACTCCTGGTCGGGTTCCTCTTTCCCTGATTCCTGACCAAGAAACTCCGCTTTTTGCATTTACCAGGAGGCAAGTATATCGGGCTATTGCTTCTGCTGCTTTTTTAAAAAATATATTATAATTTTTTAAAATTTAATTTATTAGTTTTCTTTTCAGTAAATACAGGCAGTTTGGTACCATTATTTCGGCTCATCTGTGATCTACCCCCTCCCATTGGACCCTCCTTGTTTATGAAAATGGGTCTTGCATTGTGGAGTTAGCCCCCAGTTATTGGTATGATAAATGTCTCTGCAAATCATGACCCAACATGTGACTCTGACATTCTTTCTGTCCCCTCTTCCGCAAAATTTCCCTGAGCCATGTTGGGTTCGTTTTTGGTCTGCTTCAGTGCTGAGGTGTTGGGGGCCTCTGAGGCTCTGGCTCTCTGATTTGGTAGGCATTGATTCTTCTCTGTGTTGGTCTCCTTCCCCCTTGTGCAGGTATCCAGTTCACAGGAAAACACCACCCTTACTTGTTTCGCTAGTTGTCCTTAGTTTCAGTCAGGCCCCTTTTGAGGTATGTTGGGGCAGCTTTCTTCTTAGGATCTGCATCTATCTGGAAAAGAGAAGCAGATTCTCCAACGGAGAGTAAGTTAGCACCCAGAAAATTGAGATAACACTTACTTTTTTAATAGACAGTATGATAGGTGTAGGTCCTCTTATACCCCGTGATTGATGGTAGCTTGATATTGTAGAGTGGGCTTGTGTTTGGGTATGGTTCTGACTTGTTTCCCAGCTCCAGCTATAGGTCTAGTGCCACTGAGTGGATCAGTTAGCCAAATCAAGAGTAGTTGGTTCCTCACCATGGCTGTGTACCACTATTGCACTGTGTGGGCATCACATCAGGTTATTTGTTGCTAATTAGGTTAAACAATGTGTTGCTTGGACAGATCTTGGTCATTTCCCCCAGTCGCCTATGTAGCACCTTCTGGCACTAGACACGCTGACTGTCCGGGGACTGACTCTCTCCTGGCTTCCAGCCATGTCATTCCATTTTACGTGTCAGCTGCGTATGGTGTCTTCAGCAATAGGGTCTTACCACTGGCCTTTGGTGGGTCATCAAATACTCTGACAGAAGTCTGTCATTGTTTTGGGAAACCTTGTAGGTTTCTCTGATCAAAAGCTCATTGTGGATGGTAGGCCCAAGCTGGAAGTGGGGGTTACAGGTCAGTGTCCACTAAGAAATTGAGGAAAAAGATAACTAATATACAAGAGTTAGAGAGGAGAGAGATAGAGGGGAGAGGGGGAGAGGGAGGGAGGGACGATGTAGGAGATTTAGGTCAGTCTTGATCCTACCCTCTCCAGTGTCTTGTGGTTCAGGTGTTTCCTGTAAGGGTCTAGTGAAGGTTCAGCCATTTGGTCTGACTTTTAGGAAGTAGAATTTTATGGTACCATTGCCGAACAGAGGAAGAGATACAAATGGCAAACACACACTTAAGAAAATGTTCATCATCCCTAATCATCAGAGAAATGCAAATTAAAACAGCTATGAGATTCCACCTTACCCCAATAAGGATAGCCAACATCAGAAGGTCAAATGAAAATAAATGCTGGCGAGGATGTGGAGAAGCAGGGACACTCATTCAGTGTTGGTGGGAATGGAGGATGGTACAACCGCTTTGAAAAGCAATATGGAGACTCCTGAAAAAGCTGACTATAGAAATACCAACAGACCCAGTTATACCATTACTGGGCATCTACCCTAAAACCTTCAAACCAAAAGCCAGAGAGATTTGCTCAACCATGTTTGTAGCGGCCCAATTCGTAATAGCTAAAAGCTGGAATCAACCCAGATACCCATCATTAGAAGAATGGATAACAAAGATGTGGTATATATACACAATAGAATTCTATACAGCAGTAAGAAAAAACGACATAAAGAAATTTGAGGAAAAATGGTTGAACCTGGAACAGATCATTCTCAGTGAACTTACCCAATCACAGAAAAAAAAACGACACATAGTCTCACTCATCTGCAACACCTAACCTGAATCTACCCAAGATACCTTACATACCCAGCAAGCACCTCATGGACTAGATAATAGGGTGGATGGGAGGGTGGGGAAGGCATCGAAGGGTGGAAATCAGTAATTCTGCTGCTTTTTGTCTTAAGTCATAAACCTTGAGTTGAGCTCGGCTTAGTAAGTCTTCAATCTTCTGTTGACCCAGATGTGTGCGTGTATTTGTCTAATGAGTTGACTAGCAAAGTCTGATCAGAGACTAATCCTCCTGTCAGGGTTTTATACCATCCTTCTTCCTTATAGGCTGCTGTTCAGGTATGGATCCTCCGTAGTTCTGAGTCAGTATAGTTTGGTGTTGCAGGCGGTTGGCGTCACCATTGGAGGCACTTTTGTCACCAGGGTGGTAGCAACCTGGAGGGCTGCCTCTTCTGCTGCCTTATCAGCCCTGTTGTTCCCTTTAGAAATGGGATCCTCCCTTTTCTGGTGACCAGGGCAATACATGATTGCTATTTCCTGGGGAGCCATATAGCCTGTAGGAGGTCCAAGAGCTGCTATTTATTTTTAGTGGTTTTTCCTTATGCTGTCAATAGTCCTCTCTCTTTATAAATGGTTCCGTGAACATGTACTGTTGCAAAAGCATAATGGCTATCAGAATAAATTGGGTCTCTTTCCTTGGCCTAGTTGTAAGGCCTTGGTCAGGGCTATCAATTCAGCTTTCTGGGCAGATGTACCTGAAGGGAGGGTTTCTGAACATACAATTGGCTCTTCGGTTGTCACTGCAGGTCCTGCATACCAGACACCATCCTTAAGGAAGCTGTTACCATCTGTATACCAGGTCAGCTCTGCCCCTTTCAGGGGAACATCCTTGAGCTCTGGTCTGGTCCCTTGTAAACTGTTTAAGATCTCCGAGCAGTCATGTATGGGACTGTTCAGATCCGTATCAAGTAACAGGGTTGCAGGATTGAGGACCTGACTGGCGGCAAATTGTACCTGTGGGGGTTTAAGGAGAAGAGCTTGATAATGTGTCAGTCTGGCATTAGTCAGCCACCTGTGAGGGGGCTGCTTTAGCATTCCTTCAATAGGTGAGGAGTAGTCATTCTCCAGGTTTGGCCCAAAGTTAGTTTATCTGAGTCTTTGTCCAATAAGGCATTGCCACTGGGTCTGATTTCTTTGATAGGTAAGCAACTGGCCTCTTCCAAGGGCCGAGAGTCTGAGTCAATGCCCTGTTTGCTATACCTTTGTTTTCATCCACATAAAGAAGGAAAGGTTTGTGGATGTCCCAGTCAGGGCAGGCTAAGGGAAAGGCTGCATCCATGACAGCCTGCACAATCATGGGTTGGCCATTAGGTCCAGGAACTAGCTTGCAGGTGGCGGCTAGAATCCGTCCCCTTTCCTCTGTTGTGAAGAGAACCTGCAAAAGCTGCTGATAATCATCCCCGTGGGCTGATGGGTTATCATTATGGAATCTAACAAGTCTAGGAGGGCTGAGGGCTTCTCAGAAAACTTTGGTTTCTGCATCTTCCCATTATATAAGTCACTGGTAGTAAAAGGCATATGAGTCACAAAGGGTTGGCTGTCCTGATCAGGTGGGGGGGGGGGTTTCCCGCAGAGGCAGCACAATTGTTGTTGAGTCTACCTGCCTTGCGGTCTGGGCCTGTGTATGGGGAGGACTCCTCATGTTTCCTCCTCCTTCCCCTAGGCCCAGATCGGCAGCTACTACTTGCGATACTGGTTCTGGCTTGGGCAGGTACACAGGGAGGCAGGTAGAGGTCTTCCTTGGGGTAAAAGGGAACAGGACCACTGGCTTGTGATCCTCTGGTGGCTTAGACTCCTTAACATACAGGATGGCTGGGGCTTGTGGTAAAAGGGGACTTAACCAAGGAGGGGGGCTTTCTACCAGGTACTGCCAGACTGTGATGTATGGGACCTGGTCAGAATGCCCAGGATTCCCATACACAATACCTTTAACCACAGAAATGGTGGGAAGGTGGAAGGTACCTCCCTCTAGCCATCCCACATTGAAAGTCGAACATTTATTCTTACAAAAGATGATTAGTTTTCCTGACCGTACTGTTCAGATTGTCCGCCAGGTATCTGAAATCCTTGAAGTCTGACTAGACTAGGCCCAATTGTGTGGAACTTGCTGCCTGTCCCATGGTACCTTTCTAGAAAGTAGGAAAGGACAAACAAGACACAGATACACAGACGCAAAAACAAATTTCCCGGGATGTGAAAAAGACACTCAAATGTTGCTGATGGCGGTCTATCCCATGAATGGGCTCCACCAGATGGGCCCAACCCATGAGTATTTATCAAAACCAGAGTCAGACTGGAGCTCTCCATCTGCACTAGTTTGGAGCCTTCTGGCTCCACCATAAGGGGGTCTGGAGCATCCTTGGAACCCCCTGGTCCTAATGTAATAAGTGGCTTGTCAGCCTTACCTCTGTGGGCCACCAGATTGCATACAGACACCAGATTTACCGAAAATGAAACAAAGAACAGAGCAGGACAAAGACACACAGCACAGAGGGCCTCCCCGTCACCAATTGGCAAAGAACCAATTGTTCCCTTAAAAATGTTCCACTGTTGAGTCATAGGTGTACCCCAGCAATCCCGGACAACCCCCCAAATGTTAGGGGTCTGAAAATCACTGAAGAAAGACCCCAGACTCAACTAGTATGTAAAAGCAAAGAGAAGCAGGCAGCATGTGGGAGTTGACCATTCATACAAAATGGCGACCCCGAGAGGAGCTCGCAGGCTCCTTTTAAGCACAGCTAGTGGAATTTTGGTAGGCTTATTCTTTTCTAACATGATTGACTAATTTGAACAGTAACTGTACTTCTATTTCTTTGATTGGTTGGGGTGAAATGTGCAAAGGGACATGTCTGGGCAAGTTTGGACATGTCTTCAGGAACTGACTCAGCCCCTGCCTCTGGCCACATTTCAGGGTCACTGTTGAGTAACAGCCTGCCCTTTCCCAGAAGTTTTGCCTGTCTCTCTGGGAAACGGAAACTTAGGCCTAGTTGGGGTGGCACCTTACTGAAGCCTGTCATGGCATCAGTTTGGTCCCTTCATTATTAAAGCTTGTAGATCCAGGGGAAGTTACATTAATGGTGGAAGAATTTGGCCCTGCTTTCACAGGTCCAAAGAGAGAGAGAGAGAAAAAAAAACCATAAGCCAAAAGCCATACCACACAGCGCACTTCAGAAACTCCAGGTGGAACTATCCATTTTGCATATCTTTAGATTGGAATTTTAAGCACATCACCATACCTTAAGATCTGCACAGTGACACTGTTATGAGCATGTAAGGACCAGCATATGGTCCAGGGCCAGTTTAGGATAAACAAGTTTGTTGTGAGAGTAAAAAATGCAAAGTCAAAGCTTGTAAGCAAAACTCTGTGTGCAGTGATGTAGTAGAGATTAGCAGATGTGTGTGTGGAACTATTAGATAAGTATTGGAAGGTATAAAAACCCCAGCTGCTCAGTAACCATTGTCTCAGTCTCCCCGACACTATGACTGACTGAAAGGTTACTCAGCAGTCCTGACTGAGACCCCCGCGAGAAACATCACCGATCCGAATTCATCAGCCCGACACTCTGTCCGAATGATCATCCGTAAGCCAGAGCACTAGCTTACGCCAGCAGACCAAGACTCGGCTTGAAGCGCAGCAAACCGAACGTAAAACGTCGCAGCTAGAACCTCGTGTTGGTCAGGTCGTAAAACATCGTAAAACGTCGCAACTCAAATCTCGTGTTGTCAGGTCGTATACATGTTAGACTCGTTAGAAATATTCTTGTGTTAGTAATGTAGTGATGAATATACCTTGGTTATATATTATATTAGCTATAATATTATTTGTGATAGTTTGGACTTGCTTGTGCGTGACTTTCATCCCAGTAAACTCCTTTGCAAGTATACCAGTGTCTGAGTATCATTGACCTTCGCTGGCGGAATCCTCTCAACCAATCACCTTTGAGAGTGCTCGCGACAGACACCTCCTCCAGCCAGGTGGCTATAAGTCCAAACTACAGACTAATAAAACACGGAATATATTTGGGGCCATCTATTCAAACTATCTCAGTATGTTCAGTAGTTTAATTATAATATGGTGAGAAGTTCTTCGCTGGTTTTCTGTTTGGTTCTAAATCTTCTGTTCTAAATGGTTCCTGTATCTATGTTGGCATCTCTTACTCTTATTTGGGGGAAATATTTTTCTATGATTTTTTAAAAAACACCTATTAGGCCTATAGAGTGAAATTGTTCTCCTACTGTACTGTGAATTCTGAAGTTTGGTCTGTTCATAGTGTCCCAAATGTCTTGAAATTCCCATTCATACCTTCCTATTTGTTTGTCTTTTTCTTTGTTGGACTGTTCTAGATGTGCTACCTTGTCTTCTGTTTTAGATATTCTCTACTTGATTCATTCTATTGCTGAGACTTTCTGTAGTGTTTTAAAATGTGACTTGTTATGTTTTTCATTTCTAGTATTTCTGATTGGTATTTCTCCCAAATTTCTGTTTTCTTACCCATGTCTTGTATTGACCTCCTTATTTCATTTAGTTGGTTCCCTGTGTTCTCCTTTGGGAGTTTGTTTTCTTCTTTGATTCCTTTGACTTCTTTGAGCCTATAGTTATAATTAGTCTTTTGCATTCTTTGTTTGGCATTTCATGTAAATCAGTCTCTTTGAAGGTCATTTTTGATTGATTTATAATTTTTGGTGGAATTGTCTTGATGTCGTGTGCTTCTTGTTTATAATGTAAAGGTTTTTGCATCTTGAGTTAATTCAGTGTTTGTGTTTTCTAATTATCTGCTGTGTTCTTAAATGTGTACATCAGAAGTTATATATCTTCAGGATAGGAGCCTGAGGGGTGGCTCTTACCTTACTCTCAAAGTAATAGTGGAAGTGACACAAGCATTGGATTTGCCTGCTATGCAAACATTCTAGTAGGCTGGGTGGAGACAAATACTGGTGAATTCTAAAATTCAACTGAGCAATGAATACATACAAACAAAACCAGCAAGGAATATTTATGCAAGAGTATTGATTAAAACAAACACGTAACCTATTAGCTGTAGTGATCAGGAGTGACCAAGACCACGGAGGCCACTGTGAGGCAAATATGGAAGCTTTTGTTTAGGAAAAACACAGCTGCCAGGACTGACTCTCAAGAGTGGAGCAGTCAACTTTGGGATTGCATACAGTGGACTGTATAGAACTCTTCACCTGGGGGAAGGTGGGGAAGGTGAGGAAGGGGGAAGTAAAATAAAGGTTTCTTTAGGGGAGATCTAATATAGCCACTATATGACACCAGAACAGTAACCTGGTATCCTGAGGGATAAGGGGGCAGGAAACCTAGACCTGGGCATTGAAGGGATAATGGCTGGGTGGTTTCTTGAGGAATGTGGATGACCCACTTCCTTATGTCTCTGTTGCCCTCCTGCTGTAACTCCATTTTGTCCTGACCTACCACTAACAATGCTGAAGTCCCTAAGAGTAGGTGTTCTCTCACACCCCACATCCTGTCCACTGGCAGGCTGTGATTCTGGGTCTGTAATGGGTTACACATCCGTCTGGCCCTGAATGAGACCCTGCCCCCAAGAAAGAAGAAAAAGACAAGAGCAGTATAAATCAAGAAATACCAAAACTGACAAAAGTCAGCCACAAAACACAGCTTACTTAATTATGGCTATGTTGACCAAAGTATATCACCCAAATACAGCACTTCAGAATTTTTGTCTTAAGTGTGCTAGGTTTCAATTCATTTCTTCCCTAGGATTTTTATTTAGTGACTTGCCCTGACATGCACGTGCAATTAGCACTTCCAGTGCAGGCCTGTAGTGTTTTGATTCAGGTGTCCCTCATGAACTTAGTTATTTTTGAATGCTAGTCTCCCCAGCTGATGACAATTGGCAATTAAAGCCTCTTGGAGGCAGTTTATTGTTGGAGGGGGTGGGCTTATGGGTGTTATAGCCAGTTTCTCCATGCCAGTGTTTGGCACACTCTCCTGTTGCTATGGTCTATCTGTTGTTGGCCAGGACATTGATGTCCACCCTTTGCTCATGCCATAGTTTTTCCCTGCCATGATGAGCTTCCCCTTCAGTCTGTAAGCCAAATTAACCCTCGTTTTCCCCAAAAGCTACTCTTGGTTAGGTGATTTCTGCCAGCAATGCAAACCTGACTACAATAAGCTACAATACCCAGCTTTGGAGTAGGTATTGGACTAGTTTTAGTAGGCTCTGTTACCTTTGGTGGTGGCTTCCTGGCTCATGTATGAAGAATACCCTTCTGGTTCCTTCTGTTATACTGTGGGCTCTGCTAGGTTGGTTGGTTTGGTGGATTTGCTGTTTAGATGGGCTGTGCTGGCTGCTGTAAGGCTGAGGGGTGGCCAGATCCCTTGGCATTCGCAGATCTCAAGTGGTTCCTGATACTGGGGGTTGGAGGAAGGTAGGTTTTGGAGAGTGTCTGAAGTTATTCTGGAGCTGTTCTGCTGGTCCCTGTTGTCTTTTTCAGGGTTTTTGACTTTGTGAGGCTGATGTGTGTGGAGAATGACTTCCCTTTGGTTCTGCTTGTGCTGGCTCAGACAGGTCTAGGTGCATAGCTTTTCCCAGTGGACCACTGATACTGCAGCTGGAGCCAATTCTGGCTGGTTATGTGGTTGGTAGAAGCTACAGGTCTCTCCTGCTTCTTAGCTTGAGTTAATGAATCCTTATGCACTTTACTTTTTGGTAGAAGAGTGTATTGTGTTTTCTTTTCTTTTCTTTTCTTTTCTTTTCTTTTCTTTTCTTTTCTTTTATCTTATTTTATTTTATTTATTTATTTTGTCTCTCCCCCCACTAGGCAGCTTTGGTGTGGCTCTTGTGCTTCCATCTTAGTAGGAAATTTCCTTCTCTGTTTATTTTTTAGCGGATGACCTTTCAATTTTGAGAGTGGGGTATTGAAGTCACCACTGCTATTGTGCTTGCTCATAGTGTTTGTTTCATGAAATCGGGTACACCCATATTCAGTCCAATATGCTTAGAATTATAATGTCCTCTTGTTATGTTGTTCTCTTAATTAGTATAAAGTAAACTTCTGACTAATGTTGATTTGAAGTTGATCGTTTCAGATATTAGAACAGCAATATCTGCTTGTTTCCCAGACCCATTTGCTTTAGTATAATTTTTCATGCTTTTACCCTCTGGAAGTATTTGACTTTTATGCAGAGAGGTGAGTTTCTTGGAGGCAACATACAGAAGTATTCTGCTTTTAATCCAGTATGTAAGTCTATATCTTCTGGTTGGGGCATTGATACTTTTGATACTAAGAGTTATTGAAACATGTTCCCTAATTCTTGTTATTCCCCTAGGTTTTGTAGCACTAGCTGTTTTTCTGTTACTTTCATGCATTGAGTAAAATTCAAACATGTTTTCCTCCCCTGTGGCATTCTATATGTACTTTTCCTTCTCTTCAGTCTGAATATTTGCTATGGAGATAGCTTAGTGTTCACATATTCCTATAGCCTGTTTTTACATAAAGTTCTCCTCCTTAAGTTGTGTGAGTAAGCTTTGTTGAATATAGAATTCTGGGTTGGCAGTTGTTGTCTTCTAGAACTTGGAATATATTCCAAGCTCTTCTGGTTTTTAAAGATTGTGTTGAGAAATCTGTTACTTTTCTTATGGGCCTACCTTTATAGGAGTCTTCTCTCTTATTGGTTTCACTATATTTTCTCTGATCTGCATGTTTAATGATATAATATGATGAGGACAAATTCTTTTCTGGTCTTGTCTGATTCTAAATGCCGCCTCTTCTTCTGTATCTGTATTTGCGTCTTTTTCACTAATTTTGGA
Organism: Jaculus jaculus; assembly: GCF_020740685.1. Taxonomy (NCBI): domain Eukaryota; kingdom Metazoa; phylum Chordata; class Mammalia; order Rodentia; family Dipodidae; genus Jaculus; species Jaculus jaculus. Next base: position 53,810,283 of record NC_059112.1, read on the forward strand.
AAAATTCCTTTTGTGATTTTTTTTGTGTGTAAAGTTTTTTCAAAAAGTTTAATTATTATCTCTTAATAATAATAAATTGCATATTTTTGTTCACAGATAAAACTACCATATGATCTAGTTATACCTGGGCATATATCTAAAGAGTTTGTCTTACTACAGAGATACCTATACTTCCATGTTTATTGTTGCTGTCTTCACAATAGTAATGACTTGGAACCAGCATAGATACCACCAACTTGATGACTGGATAATAAAGATGTGGTACATATCTGCATTGGAATGCTACGTATCTGTTAAGGAAAATGAAGTTATGCAATTTGTAGGAGTATGAATGGATCTGGAAAGATAATAAGTGGGATGACTGAGACTTGGATAAAAATTACATGCAGATTGTAAGTTTTAAGTTTGTATGTAAATAAGGGGATGAGAGATTGTGAATAGGCTATGAAACTAGATAGTAGACCAGCCGAGAGGAACAAGAGGTGTTGAGAAGTTGGTGGGGGAATGTCAACAGGATGCATGAGGAAGAAAGAGGCCCACTGGATGGAGAGCTAAGGGTGATTGGAGGTAGGGAGAAACAACACAAACATATTTTCTTTTTAAAATGTCCCATTGAAGCATAGTCCTTTGTATTACAATACATATGCATATATCAAAGCATAGTATGCTAAAATATGAACATTGTGTTTTTCTTAATAATTATATAATGTGTTCTGCCATTTTAATCTCTAATAGAAGCAGACAATACATAGCCCAGATTCTAACTGAAACCACTTAGATTCAGATATGGGCTCATTTATTAACTACCACTAGAATAGTAAAGTATTTACCATTGTGTACCTCAGTTTTTACATAACAGGGCTGATTATAGCCTATAGAATCATGCTTGTAACATAGTACTGTTACAAGTGGTAGTTGTTGCTATTGTTTTTCCTATCAGGTAATAAAAAGAGACTCTGCTAAATGTATGTATGTCTCTCCCATCCCCCTTCATCTTGGTAGTGCTGAGTATTGAACTTATGACCTGATGTATGGTAGACACGTACTCTACCTCTGAGCTACATTCCCAGTCACTATATTTTTTTTTTATCATGTAAGGATTAAAAAAAATCAAGATCTTAAAATTTTGTGAAATATCTTTGATATATATGACTAAAATGTTGGCTATAAGTAATGTTTGGAAAGTAAACCTTCTTTTAAATGTATATATTTTTTGAAATAAAATATTTAAATTCAGTTGATAGAGATGATATAATTTTGACATCTAATCTGAATGACAAAAACTGTTATACTGTTGCTGTGCATTTTTATCTCAGTTTATTTTGCTATAGGCATGTGTGTATTTAAAAAAGATGCTGCAGGAACCAGCGCTTGAGTTTGAATGCACTTCTGTTTTTGGTTGAGTTATAAATGTTATTACTGGCTGTGTCCTTCATACTTAGCCTTTCTTACAACAAATGGAAAGTCCTAAATTGTTCCTAAGGGAATAGTTAATCCACAGTGGACATATGGTGGACAAAAGCTGAGTCTATTAGTTGGAAACATTATAAATGGCAAGCATGTGAATGCCTATGGAGCCTGGAAGTAATAGCAGATCGAGTATTTGTGATTAGGAAGTTTTAGGTTCAGTGTAATACTTTTGGGGGGCACGTTTGTGTCATATGTGGGTATATAAGCACAATGAAAATGTTCTCTCAAGTTAAACATAACTGTATTTCTTTTATACTGTTAAATTTGGAGATGTGACTCTGGTACCGACAGCAGAGACTGATGGTTTCACCTTCTGGAAAGTGACTGCTCTTTTGATTGGATGCAGTTAATTAACATTAACCCAGAACAGTTTTTGGGCTTTACGGATTTGAGCACATCTATGTGGTTCACTGCTCCAGCAAAAGGTTAAGTATTAATGGGAAATGGTCACAGCCCTTTCACATAAAGAAAACATGTTACTTGTAAGTTTTCTTTTGATTTTATGTTTACAGTTAGGTTGAATGTCTTCATTCACTGAGCCGTCCATAAAGCAAATATTATTGCACATGCAGTGGATAATGTGTCTTTTTGGGACACTCTGTGTGGCATGCCACAGCTCATTAACTGCACGTTAACCACCTGACTCGAGGGAAGCCTGGATGCATCATTATAGTGCAATGAGCTGTTCATTAGGTATCATTGAAGCACATTGATTTATAGAAATGTCTCAAGTTGCTACCATGAAAATATTTTTCATTGTCATTTAGGTACTAATAGAGATTAACTTCTGTAAACTTTAAAAGAGATTTGTTAACAACAGTGGAAAATAAGAATAAGTATTATTATGGTTTGTGTTTTGTCTAATAATTGTTATTAAAAGAACTATGAAGTAGTTAAGCTAAATAAGGTGATTCTTTAGAATTCATTGTATGTGATGCTGTAGAAATATTCTAGGCATGTTCAAAGGCTTCATAGCAAAGGAATAGAAAACTTTTTGTGATCATTTTAACATAGTCAATGCATAAAACACTAACTTCTCTCTGAGTCTATAAATGCTTTTTATTGTACATATACCATGAATCTGTCTTTAGGAAACTAAAGTCTTGTAGGAGGAAATTTTTCCATGTGAAGAGAAATTGGTTATCTTACTTCCACAGGAAGAACTTTAGTCTACAAAAGAAAAATAACATTTAATTAGTTGTATCACTTAGAGGGAAAAATTTTCAGCTAAGAGGTAACAGAATAATAGAACTCAAAACTAGATCTTTATAAACAGTACAGTTCAAATAAGAAGTAGATGTACTAACATTTAGGCAGATTGTTATATTTTAAATATTTTATTTATTAATGTAAGGAGAAGGAGGGGGAATGGGCATGCCAGGGTCTCTTATCACTGCAGATGCACTTTAGATGCACTCATCACTTTCAGCATCTGCCTCTGCATGGGTACTGGGAAATTGAACCTGGGCTATCAAGGTAGCTCCTTTAACTGCTGAGCTTTCTCTTTAACTCCAGATTGTTGCATTTTAAAATAAGACCTAATTAGAGTGAACTAGGTAGAAATCTTGAATTCTTACATATTTGATTCACTGGAGTCTATGCTAGCTTTTACTGTTATTTAAATGACTAATATGAGCTTTTGCTTTAATTTTGTTTTACTTGGGCTTTATTATCTAACTCATATGACAGTACAAATGTATATTATAGTACTTGGGAACATTGGTAAACTTTAATTTTTGTTAGTAGTTAGGTAGATAATGCTAGGCATCATGCTCACTGAAATTCCATTTTAAGATTCTGGACTCTTAAGAAAGTAATTTGCCTATTTTTAAGTAGCTAGTGAAAGAGAGAGGTAACATTTAAACCCACTCCTCTCTACAATCACATCTATTTTCTGTCTTGTCACAGACAAGTCTTGAACCAATTCATGAACCATCTTTCTATTTGGAATTTAGTATTGGCTGTCTTGCTATTAAAATAAACAAACTAGGGTTTGGAAATTGGGTGTCAGTAAAGTGCTTGCCATACAATCATGACGACCTGAATTTGGATCCCCAGTACCTACCTGTAAGCTGGGTATATGGTAATTCCCATAAATCCGGCTCAAAAACAGGATGATCCCTAGAGTTCACTGGCTAGCTAGTCTAGGTTCAGAATGAGGCATTTGTCTAAAAAAAAAAAAAAAAATCAAGGTAGAAAATGATTGAGGAGGAACCTAACATTGACTTTTGACCTCCACATGTGCCCCCACACATACAAAGAAAAACAAACCTAGGTATACATCTACCATAACACCAAAAGCTAGTAGCAGCCCGATATAGTGGCACAGACCTTTAATCCCAGCATTCGAGGGTTAGATGTAGGCAGATTGCTGTAAATTCAATACAAGTACATAGTGATTTCTTGGTCAGCCAGGGTCAGAGTGAGACCCTATCTTGAAAAACAAACAAAGTCTAAAAATTAGTATAATATTAAGCTCATATATAATGAGTGCCTTTCTCATTAAATAACTAATGAATAGGGTTCTCTCTCTGATCACTTGGGAACTTCCAGCTGTGCGTGAGCTTTTTCCTCTGCTGGGCCTGGGCTGGCTTGGCCCAGGCCCAGGCCCATCCGGGAGGGCCCCCTCTCCCTTACTCTCCACATGGGTTCTTTATCCCCTCTAGCTCCCCACATTGCAGGAACTCCTTGAATTTTCTATTCTGTTCTTTCCATGTTTGTTTTCCCCTGATCCGTATCTGGTCACATGGACTGCTGAGATACATGTGGTCCACATGGGCTTTTGGGCTCCACCTGATGTACTTCTCTTCTCCCTACTTTATCTCCCCTTTCCTCCCAGCCTTCCCCTTTCTGCACTCCTTTGTAAGATTTGAATGAAATGTGGGATTTTAAAAATCATTCTCTTGAATCTGGAATTGCCAGTTCTTTGGTTAGTTTGCAGATACGAACTCACGGTTTAGGGTTCCAGGAAGCACCACAAACCTCAATTTCCCCATTACATAATGGAGGTTCCACCAGTATATTTTGAGAAGGATTTTTATAGAAATAGCCACATTTTTATTTGATGTCCCCAGTTTACTTTTGTGAGCCACTGGTACGCTCATCTGCTGTTCCTGTTGGTTCCATGGTACTCCAGATTCTTCATACTTCAGCAGTTTCTGGCAGTAAACAAAAATCCCACAAAATTTTACTCATTTCTTGTAGCCTTACACTGAGGAAGATAGAAACTGAACAGAAATGAGATTTATGGTTTGCATTTTGTGCTCACGCACACATTCACTTACTCACTTTCTCTCTCTCTCTTAACTCTGCCATGCTGTATGACTATACAAATAATTCCGGACCTAATCCTGACTTACCTTTCTTTCTCTCAAATTTAAATTTAAAATACGTCTTACTTTTCTCTGGAATACTAAGACGTATGTTTTACAAAGTACTAATGAACACATGGTTAATTAAAGATGGCATGTACCATGTGTCTTTTCCCTAATCAAAGATGGCCTTTCCTCCATTAAAGATGATGTCTGCCATATGGTCTTCCTGGATGGAACAATAGATTGTCCTTCTGTACTCTAACCTAATAATCTCTATAGCTAATTTAAGGGGATTTGTATAGGATTACTTCATTCCACTGAGAGGATGAAGCCACCAAGCTGGTTTGTAAGTTGCATTTCCATAATACTGGAAAACAACAAGGCCATCACCTGGGAACTGGCATCAGGGTTTGCTATGTTCCTGGTTTAAGGTGATACCCAACGTATGATAACTGTTCTTAATATTCATAATTGTTATTATTTTTTCTAGACAATCCTATATTAAGGAAGTTTTTTGGTACCATAGAAGTCAAAGAGGAGATAAAAATAAATAAATGGATTTCACTTTTTCTCTTTTCCCTCTACATTTTTTCCCTTTACATTGAGGTCTTAATATGTGTTTTACATAAAGTTGATGAAAATAAATCGTAAATGTTGGATGACATAGGATTAATAAGAAGGAATTATTTCAGTGGTACTTTTAAAGAATAATAGCAAGTGTTATGTTGGTAGCAAGTACTAATGCCATTGGCCAGGCAGGCCCAGCTACCTGCCATGGCTTCTCAGCCTGGCCTGCCCCACTCTGCTGGGGATTGGAGCCCTTTTGCAACACACTGTTACCTGAGGCCAAACTGGTATAGTCCCAAACAGGGATGCTTTGTAAAGGTGACAACATTTTTAGTGAGATGCACTGGGTTGAGCTTCTCTGACCTCCAAGACTGAACTCCATAGCTTGGGAGCTGGTTCTGCTGAGCTGAGGGGGAGAGGCCTCATGGCCACATGTAGGCTCCAGAACCAAATACCCCTGGCCTAGTTTTTTCTCCTCCCTTTTCCACTACAAGCCACTGTGCCACAAGACTCATGGCTGCCTGGGGGATTGGTGATGGCAGGATGGAGCTCTGACTCCTGCTCTGGGCTCTACCCATCCTGCATCATTGGCCTCTGCCCTACCTAAGTGGAGATTTGAGACTTCAGAGCTTCTTGGAAAGCTGAGATAGGAGAATCACCAGTGATAGCCTGACTCCACATTTTTACATCACGTGACTTTTAAACTGCTTGGTAATTACTTCTTTGTCAGTGGGTAATAGGATTAATCAATTTGGTGTAGTTTCTCTTAATAGACTTATAAGAAAGACGGTTAATTGTGGATTGAGATGAGATGATTGAATGAACTAGGAAGGAGTTTTTCAACGTTGGACATAGAATGCTTATTAAAAATGATTTTTTGGGGCTGGAGAGATGGCTTAGCGGTTAAGCGCTTGCCTGTGAAGCCTAAGGACCGCGGTTCGAGGCTCGGTTCCCCAGGTCCCACGTTAGCCAGATGCACAAGGGGGTGCACGCGTCTGGAGTTCGTTTGCAGAGGCTGGAAGCCCTGGCGCGCCCATTCTCTCTCTCTCCCTCTATCTGTCTTTCTCTCTGTGTCTGTCGCTCTCAAATAAATAAATAAATAAATAAATAAAAATGATTTTTTGAGTGAAACTTAGGTCAGTATGTTAAAGTATGTGGGTGAAGGTATGCATATGTAAAAGTATATAGGAGATCTTAAAAGACTAAATTTTGCCTAAAATTAAATTTTCTTTTATAAGGAATCAAAAGGTAATTTTCAGGCTAAACATAGATAAATACCATACCTAAAATTAAAGATTTTTCAAGTGTTTACAGACTTAAGGATGCTCTAAAAGTTTTATATAGGGATATAGACTTAATGTAAATTCAGCTTACATTAGACACAGGTGATATCCTTTGCTAGGTGGATCACAAAATCATAAGAACAGATATAACTCATATTCTTTGGTGGTCTAACCAGGTTAGACATAGACAAGACCCTCTCACATAATGTACTACAAATGGGTAAAATAAATTTGCTAGATAGACAACTTCAGAATAGGGTAACGAATGTCATGATGCTTAGCTCTCTGCTCTAATGTTTCCTTTTGCTTTTGCTTACTGTTATATGCTGTTTAAGGTCATGGCACCCCTGGACTCTGGAAAAAGGGATGGTATCCCCTTTATCTTAGAGCCCATGCAAGTTTAAGCCATGTGTCCCCCAGACTCTGTCCAGAGACAAAATGGCCAGTTGTCTCTGACAAAGAAAAGGGAATGATAAACAGCATATAACTTTTCCTTTGTAGTTCCTTTTTTTGAACACCTAAAGTCTCATCTGCTAGATAAAATTTTTTCGGTAGACAAAATGGTTAAATAGGTAAACTGAGTCAAGGTACTTGATCAGGTTACAAAGTCCTTATATAAGACAAACATCAGACTTACATAAAAGTTATATCAGAGTATAAACATTATAAAGCATCAAGTAAATGATGGATTAGCAGTTAAGGTGCTTGCCTGGGAAGCCTAAAGAACTAGATTTGATTTTCCAGTACTCACATAAGCCAGATGCACAAGGTAGCACATGTATCTGGAGTTTGTTTGCAGTGGCTAGAAACCCTGGCATGCTCTCTCTCTCATCTGTTTCTCTCTAATATCAATAAAGGGTAGGATCCCTTATATATAAGGTAATAAAACCAAAGATTACCTTTAAAATAATACCCGTTAGTCCCTAGACCATTCTGAAACATTTGCAAAAGGGGGTGGTATATCACAGGATCCCACAGAGCAGAGAAGGGAAAGCAGTCCCTGGAAAGCCTTCTGCCAGAAGGGCCTGTCTGTGAAAAGTCTTCACACTTAGGTCTATCTTGCCAATGGCACTACTTACATGCCATGATGTAAGACACATTGAGGGCTGTGGAACTACTGGAGGTACTCAAGCATGGGAGCTGTCAAGGAGTATGAGCACAGACATCCTGTACTGGACCTTCCTTGCTCCTGGAGGCACATAGACCACACTATGTCCCCATGCTATGCGGTTGGGGAGAAAACAGGGAAATTTGGGTGAGACCTCCTGTAGGAAGGAGATAAAACAGCCTTAATTTCTTCTCCCAGAGGTAGTCCAAGGGATGCCCCCCCCCCCCTTCTACAAGAAGATGCGAGCCAGGATTGGGTATAACCTGACTCTAGACTCTTCTTTTTACTTTCCTCCACTTTGTTTCAGATGGGACATTCTGCTTCCAAGATACAACAAAAGTCTCTGCTACCCTGTATCCTTAAAAACTGGGCTTATTTAGATAATACAGGAGAATAGGAATTGTCCATTAGTACTCTCTAGAGACTTAAGGAAACAAATAGAAAAAATACCAGTGTAACTCCAGATACCAGGGAGAACAAAACTCTTCTTAAAGGTAAATTCTTAACTCAGTCAACACTGGATATTTGTAAGAAATTACAAATATGGGTAGCCAAACCAGATAAGAACTTAAAACAATTGCTCCAGGTGGCAGCTTTTTTTTTTTTCTTAGTTACAGACATACGCAGTATGTAAACAGCACTTCTTGTTACCATCCTTACCCTCATCCGTGACCCCCTCCAAATTTGGTGATGCTGGTTATATTCCCATGGGGGTTGTGGGTCATGTGTTGTGGGGAGTAGCTATCAGTTATGGGGAAGAGGTAATGTCCTGTGTGTAGTATCCCAACTTGTGGCTCTAACAATCTTTCCACTCCCTATTCTGCAAAATTCCTTGAGCCATGTTGGGGTTCGTTTTAGGTCTACTGTGATAGGCTCTTAGGAGACTCTGGATCTCTGGTTTGGTAGGAGCTGAGTGTACTCAGTGTCTTATCTCCTTCACCCTTGTAGTGATATCAAGTTCACAGAGAAAGCAGTGCTCTTGCACATTTCTCCAATTCCTCTATGGTTTCAGCTGCAGCCCTGGTGAAGTGTGATGGGCTGTTTCTGTCCTCTGGTTGGTCCTGCTTCCATCTGAAAAAGAGAAGCAGGTTCTCTAATGGAGAATGAGGTCAGCTGAGGTTAAATGGGATAACCATTGTTAGTTTAGAGAGAATTTAATAGGTGTAGGTCCTCTTGTAGCCCAAGATTGATGGGAGCTTGATATTGGAGAGTAAGCTTGTTATCTGTGTATGATTCAGACTTGTTTCCCAGCTCCAGATACGGTTTCCTTTCCACTGAGTGGATCTGTTAGCCAATCCAAGAGCAGTTGGTTACCCACCATGGCAGTCTGCCACTATTGCACTTGTGTGAGCATCACGTCAGGTTGTTTGCTTCTGAATAGCTTAGATTTTGAGTTACTTGGGCAGATGATGGCCACTTTCCCCCATAGCTCATGAAGTGCCTTCCAGCACTAGACAGGCTGTCTGGAGACTGGCTGATTCCAGCCAGGTCACTCCATGTTCATATGGTGTCTTCAGCAGTAGGGTCATACCATTAACCTCTGGTGGGTAACCTAGTGCTCTGACAGAAGTCTGTCTTCATTTGGGAAATCTTATAGGTCTCTCTGATCAGTAGCTCATTGTGTGTTTTAACTGCATCCTGGTACTGGGAGTTACAGGCCACTACAAAGGGAAAAGAAAGAAGAAGGAGAAAAGGAAGGAAGGAAGGAAGGAAGGAAGGAAGGAAGGAAGGAAGGAAGGAAGGAAGGAAGGAAGGAAGGAAGGAAGGAAGGAAGGAAGGAAGGAAGGAAGGAAGGAAGGAAGGAGAGGGAGGGAGGGAGGGAGGAAGGAGAGGGAGGGAGGGAGGGAGGGAGAAAGGAAGGAAGGAAGGAAGGAAGAAAGAAAGAGAAACGGGAGAAAATTAAGGTTAGGCTTCATCTCACCCTCTTCAGGGGTCTTTGATTCAGGTGTTCCGGTTCAAACTTTTAGTCTGTCTTCTAGGATATAGTATTTTATGGTACCAGTTCCATTTGGGTTCAGTTTTGTGTGGTACCCCCCCCCCCTTACACTCTTCTCAAGCTCTACTTTCCCCATTGTTCAGTCTTCAAGATGCCTATTAGGTATGTCAGCATCATGGCTGATCCACGTTAGGAGCCACCGATGAGTGAGACCATGTGATGATTGTCTTTCTGTGATTGGGTGAGTTCACTGAGTATGATCTGTTCCAAGTTTGATCATTTTTCTAAAATTTCATTGTGTCATTTTTTTCTAACTGCTGAATAGAATTCCATCATGTAGATTTACCACATCTTGGTTATCCATTCCTCCAATGATGGGTACCTGGGTTGATTCCAGTTCTTAGCTATTATGAACTGAGCAGCTATAAATATGGTTGAGCAAGTGTCTCTGAACTGAGATGTGGAGCTATTAGAGTAAATGCCCAGTAAGGGAACAACAGGGTCTGTTGGTAACTCTATAGCCAACTTTTTTTTTTAAGGAGTCTCCATATAGCTTTCCATAGTGGTTGTACCAGCTTACATTCCCATTAACAGCCAGTGAGGGTTCCTATTTCTCCACATCCTCTCCAACATTTCATTTATTTTTTTCATGTTTGCTATCCTTACTGGGGTAAGGTGTAGTCTCATAGTTGTTTTAATTTACATTTGTCTGATGGTTAGAGATGTTGAATCTTCTCTTAATTGTGTATTTGTCATTTGTATTTCTTCCTCTGAGAACTCCCGATTCAGCACTCTGTCCCACTTTGTGAGTGGGTTGTTTGATTTTTTTATTTTTATTTAGGTTTTTGAGTTCTTTGTAGACTCTAGAAATTAGGCCTCTGTCAGTTGTATAGCTGGCAAAGATTTTTCTCCCATTCTGTAGGTAGTCTATTGGCTCTGCTTGTTGTATGTTTGTCTGTGAAAAAACGTTAGTTTCATGAGATCCCAGTGGTGCAATGATTGTTTAAGTACCTGGGCTACTGGAGTTTTTGTTAAGGAAGTCTTTTTCATATATTGTAGAAAGTTCCTTCTGTATTTTCTTCTAGTAGTAAGAGTTTTCAATCTTATATTGAGGTCTTTGATCCACTTGGTCTTGATTTTTGTGCATGGCTAGATGAGTGGGTCTAGTTTCATTTTTTCTGCATATGGTTATCCAGTTTGTCCAGGACCATTCCTCAAAGATACCGTCTTATCTCACACCTAAGTGTTTAGTTTCCAAAGATGAGGTACTCATACCTAAAGACACTGTGACTTTGTGACTTTAAAAGGTTGCGGGGCTCCTTCCCGGTCAGGTAGTGCCTAGGGAAGGACCAGGCCTGCTGGTTCCTCCCTAGGGGTTGAAGGAGGATGATAAACGTAGGATGACTCAGAAACCTCTCCTGGCTACCAGAGAAAAACCACACTGAGTCGGGAGTCTTTTCAATGCAAGAACTCGCAGAAACAACTCACTTTATTACTCTGAGCAGTTGCCTATATCATGTTAGGGACGAAGGCGGGGATTTTAGGATGGGGGAAGAGGTAAGGGCCAATAGTAAACTGTAACTATTAAAATGGTAATTACAATTACCACATGGAAGTGGCAGGCCAGAAGCCATTAGGAGTCTTGCTGAGTCCTAGCTGGCCAGAGACAGGTCGCCAAACTTTAGCTAGGCTCAGGAAGTTCCACTAGGCCTCACGCCTGGGCCTTTCAGAGCCCAACAAAAGGTAGTTTCTGTTTTATTCTAATTCAATTGAATGGTCATCACTAGGTTTAATCACTTAGGCTTAAGTGATTTATTTTCAGTAATGATAGCTTTCAACTTCTGTTAGATAAAATATGTTAGGATAGCTTACCTGCCTTACCAATTTAAGTCTGTATAAGACATAAATTATTTTATGTTAATAAAACTTTATATTGTACATAAAATGAATTACTATCAAGATTAAGCTAAAAGCATTGGTTGTCAAATGATGTTTTCTCCTTCAGAACAGATTTGTCAAGGCTTATATTAGAGCTTAGCACTTTTGACTCAAAAATGACCAGACTTCTCAATTATATGTAAAGTAACTGTCTCATTTCTGGCATCTCAAGTTCAGTGCTTATAACAAAATTAATTCTTAACACATTTTTGCTACTTTAGGGTACAGCCTCATGCTCAAATAATGGTCTTCATCTGAGAGAAATAATTTCAACATCTGTGGTTCTGTTTTCTGGGTAATTGGTACCCGCCCAAGTATCTGTAGTGATTCAAGATATTTTCATACATAGGTGCTAACCCTTTATACTATCTTACTTGTCCATTTCTAACAATTTCTAGGTTAAATTAATTGTTTAGATTTGTATTGTTTTTAAGACTGATAACAGGTTCTGCCTGTATTTATAACTATTAGATATTTAAAGGATAAATGCCTACTCTCTGTGACTCAGATATGGCCTATGTTGCCAAAGGACAGCCACATTGTAAAAGGTTGGACCAAATGACTTTAAGCTCTTGTTCCATTCTTTAAGTCTGTTTCAGTAATCAAATGTGCTGTATATGTGCATACATCCAGGTTGGTGTAACTTCCTGTCTAAGTGTATTAATAACCTATGTAGAAGCCAAAGCCAATTGGAACATCAGAGCAAACAAGGCCAATATTTTGGCCTTTACTGTCAGGTCAGGAAGCTTTTGGAGATGATGGGACACTTCTCCACTGGGCCCTGATAAGTCACCTGTCTCTCTTATCAGGGTTGATATGGAGACCCAGAAAAAAAAAAAAAAGAAAAAATATATCAGTGTACACCGGAGAGTCACAACTGAAGAGCAGTCAGTTCTTCTGGCTTCCCAAAGAAGGGAAAGCTACTTGGCCAGTCAGGCCATGTCTCATTCTAACAGACAACACCAATATTAGAGAAGCTACTCCTGTGTCCCTAACTTTCCTTTGGAGAGCCATTAGGGACCTCCAAAATTAACCCTTGTTTAAATTTTGGCTGCCTACTTAGTATTAAACACTCAAAGAGGAACATAGATAAAAGAATACCTCAAATATCTGGCCTATTAAGTAATACAACAAGCACTTTCCAAGAGGGGAAACAAAGCAAGGCCTTAAGACAAGTTGTCCCCAGCTTCAGTAGTTCTAATTCTACAATAAGGAAAAGCAACCATAGATGTCAAAATGGTTATTTTCAAATCTGGAGTGTGTGTGTGTGTGTGTGTGTGTGTGTGTGTGTGTGTGTGTGTGCCTCTGACCAAAATGTGGCTTAACTCAGAAGACTTCCTTATGCTTGGAACAACATTGAATCTCTTCTAACATGTACCAGGACATCCGTAAATAAGTCCTGAGCCCAAAAATATATTGGTACAGCTTTTATTTGCACTCAGTGGCTCTGTGGTACCAACCTTTGGCCCTGGCTAGGCCCAGGATGAATTCTGAAAGGTGCATTCTGGGAAGCCATTATTAAGGTTAAATGTTGTGTACATGTTTTTAATAACTCTGTTAATATCTTGTCTGTTTTTTAAGCCATACACAAACAGATTCAGACTATATCAGACACTACTGTGCCATTCAATGAACAGTTCTGGGAGAAAATCATAGCCAGCTCATGCTCAGATAGTCCTGAGACAATCCAACTGTATCTACCTGGGTTCCCTCGAATGCTCCCCAAGGCCTAGAAGTCCACAAGAAGGACAACCCTAAAGGCAACTAGTTTGCTGTGTGCTCACTTCTCATTAACTCATTACTTTTATTCTTTCTCCCTAATATTCTCTTCCAAGGCTATCTTCCTGCACTCCATCAATACACTTCCAGGGTCCTTTAGAGTAGTTCCCCTCTCTGGGAGAGACTCTGCAACTGCCACAACTTTGTACCCAATTCAGCAGGAAATAGCCGACCATCTGATGTCATCGCCCCATGTCCTCTAACAGCAGTTAGAGTGTCTTCTCATAAGAGGCAGAAGTGGGGTGAGTAGAGTTAGGAAGACTGAATCTCTGAAGGTAAAAATGGCAGTAAACTTTGCACTTGGTAGAAATCTGATCTCCTGCCTAGTTCCCTAGAAATGCTTTTCCACAAACAGGACCCCTTCTTGGTGGAAAGTCTTTCATAGGATTTAAACGTTGTTTAATCCCCCAGAACTTGGTGTCAGAGCTAATCTCTTCATGTGATAGCCTTCAGCCTTAACTAACCAGCTGGCCCTCTGGTTCACATGGGCCAAAAGATAACCCACCTCCCTAATATTATACATACCTTTGCAAGGAGAGGTCAGTTGCTTTCTCTGATCACCTGGGACCTTGCAGCTGTGGATGAGTTTTTTTTCTATCCTGGTTCAGCCTAGTCCCAGGCCCAGCTGAGAGGCCCCCCTACCCCTTACTCTCCACATGTGTTCTCTTTTTAAAAAAATTTGTTTATTTATTTGAAAGTGACAGACAGAGAGAATGGGCGTGCCCGGGCTTCCAGCCACTACAAACGAACTCCAGACACGTGCCCCCCCTTGTGCATCTGGCTAACATGGATCCTGGGGAGTCAAGCCTCAAACTGGGGCCCTTAGGCTTCACAGGCAAGAGCTTAACCGCTAAGCCATCTCTCCAGCCCTCCACATGGGTTCTTTATCTCCTCCAGCTCCTCACATAGCAGGAGTTCCTTGAACTTTCTTTCCTCTTTTCTTTCCATGCCTTTTACCCCCAGATCTGTATCTGGTCACACAGGCTTCTGAGCTACACGTGGCCCACATGGTCTTTTGGGCTTCACGTGGTGTACTTCTCTTCTCCCCGACTTATCTCCCCTTATCTCCCAGCCTTCCCCTTTTCTGCACTCCTTTGTAAAATCTGAATAAAATGTGGTATTTTAAAAATGAAAATAATTAATGGAAAACTTAAAAATAGATCTAGTACTAAGGTAGTTTTTATATTTTTATTTCATATTAATTATAACAGGTTATTGTCTTTTATCCCTTTGCCTCAGTTATATATATGTTAATAAATGAGCAAATGACTATTCCTAAAACCTCACAGTACCTAAACTGATCTCACCTTTTGAAAAGGAGATCCAGAGTCATTTTATGTCTTATTTATTTAGACAGGTTTCATGTATCCATCCCAGTTTGTCCTCAGATTTACTATGTAGTAAGATTGGCATTGAACTTTTGATACTCCTGCATCCTCCTCCTGAGTATTAGGACAACAAGAATGAAGGAGGAAGGAAGAAAGAGGGGAGAAGGGAGACATTCTTTTTACAAACTTAGAAACAATTAGAAGATCATAGTAGAAGATCAGGCCCTTTAAGAATATTGTGTACTTCAGGAGCAGAGTATGGGGATTATAGGGTGGAGTCGTTTTTCTTACACCCCACATTTGCTGCATCCATGTAGTATGTAGAGGAAAAGAAGGAGGTTGATGATTAAAAACATACTGCAGGGCTAGGAAGATTGCTTACTGGTTAAGAACACTTGTTACTTAAACAGGAGGGTATGGAAGGTCTGAGACTGCCCAAATTCAACTCTCCAGAACCCACACATGTCTGTTAACCCCAGTTGACAGGGAGTAGAGGCACTGGAGAATTTGTGGTGCTTGTAGACCAAAATGCAACAGCTCTGAATTGGAGAAGAGATCCTATCTCAAAGAAGCATATGAGCAAACAGTTGTGGCAAGCCCCAGAAGTTCTCCTCTGACTTCTGCATGTGTGCACATAGCAGGTGTGTGTCTGCCCACACATGTATACATAATACAACACACATACTCTACTCTCTGTCTCTCTTCTCCAGCATGCTTGTTTTAGGGGATGGCCTTGAAAATCCTTTTAAGTATGTGTCGGTTCATAAGTCAAGTTAACCTACCTGTTCGGTGAAAATGTACTTATTAGTTGTAATTTTGAGAGTAAAGATTACCAAGATTAGAAATAATAATGAAGTATTTTTAAAGTCCACCAGATATTTTGACTATTACTTTCAATGATATGAGTATATTCTTATTAACACAGTATGATAATGTATTTATTTAGCAACCATTTCTTTTCAGAATGTGTTATCTTTAGGAGTCATGTTAAATACTAGAATTCAGAAAGAATAAGATATGATCTTTGTCCTTAAGGACTTGACAATTTTCAAGGTATAGACACAAAATTATGTACAGCCAGGGGAAGATGGGATATTTAGCTGGTGATCAGAGTAGAGATTTTTTTTGTTTCTTCTTCCTTCTTTCTCTATCCATCCCTTCCTTGAAAAAAATGAGCAAAAGTTCAAGTTCTTGTTAAGGGGAAGCTTGAGGTATCATGTGGGATCTTAGGAAAACCTTGAATCTTCCTTACCATGGTTCTTTTTTTTAAATTTAATTAATTTATTTATATGAGAGAGATCGAGAGTGAAAGAAGCAGAGAGAGAGAATAGGCGTGCCAGGGCTTCCAGCCACTGCAAACGAACTCCAGGCGTGTGCGCCCCCTTGTGCATCTAGCTAACGTGGGTCCTGGTGAATTGAGCCTCGAACTGGGGTCCTTAGGCTTCACAGCCAAGCACTTAACTGCTAAGCCATCTCGCCAGCCCCCTTACCATGGTTCTTATTATTGTCATCTTTTAGAGATTGTTGTTCAAGGTTACTCTCTATTCATTAATATGTCTTGTCAGATTAGATGAGCCTAGGTATTGTGTCTATTCTTATTTGCTTGCATCAGCATGACTTTTGCACTGCTTTGTGAGGAATCACATAGAGATTTTTTTCAGGAGATGAGGATGTCAGAGATGATATTCATGTTGAAACTAGGCAGTAGGGTAAGCTTTCTTTATTTTGAAATATCAAAAATTTAAACCGTAGATATGATAGGTAATAATAGAAGTTACAAAGCAAGTTACATAAAGTTACATGTTAAGATTTCATCTTGCTTTTTGTGCAAGCTGTAATTTACTTTTTATATGCTTTTTGCTATCTTTCAAGCAAGGGTTAAACAAGAATGGAAGAAGGGAGTTATACCTCAAAAATGCTAATCCTGTTATGATCAATACTTGTGTATTGTTTAGAATTAATGCAGCTTAAAAGTGCCATGCTGTGATATCAGAATGTGTTGCACCAGAACTGTGTGTATATGTGTTTAATCAAAACAAAACAGAGGTTAGTGTTTTCTGTTAGCCTCTAAAAAGACAGAATTATCTGTATCTTAAAAGTATTTATGGACCCAATTTGAATTTCTTCCTTATGTGCACAAGTAGATATCCATACATGCAAGTGTGTGCATAGACATGCATATGCAGCTTTAAAGCAGGATCTTGAGTCTTTTTCATAACATTAGAGATTGAATTTTCTAATATAGGGGTTTCTGAAAAAAGATTTCTGTTAAGGGGCTGGAGAGATGGTTTAGCGGTTAAGCACTTTTCTGTGAAGCCTAAGGACTCCAGTTCAAAGCTCAATTCTCCAGGACCCATGTAAGCCAGATGCACAAGGTGACATATATATCTGGAATTCATTTCACTGGCTGGAGGCCCTGGCCTTCCCATTCTCTCTCTCTCTCTCTGTCCCTCTCCCCTCCCTCCCTCTTTCCCTGTCACTCTCAAATAAAATAATAATAATGAAAATATCTCTGTTAAATTATTGTGAAGAGAACCTTTTGAAAGCAGCATTTGTTAGTGTTTTATATCATATTCAGTCTTTAATTTTAGTATTATTCAAGGGTATTTATTTAATTCCAGTCATTCATCTGCTTTGTGCTGATAAAGTTAATATTGTAATGTCAAAGAATATTTTAAAAAGTTCTACACAAGGATTATTTCCAGAGCATATCAAAGAATGATTTTTGTGTACTTCTGACACCAAGAGCATATTATTGTAAGAAAGCTATACAGAAGAGAATGTCCCAAGGAGGGAGAAATCAGTGTTTTTTTTAATGCTGCTGATAGATAGAAACAGAGTCAGTAACATCCAGTTGGAGTTCATGATAAATTATTGTTTACATTTATAAGAATAATTTTGGATAAGTAGTTAACATAAAAGCTAAGATGGCTTCAATTGGGTTGAATTCCTAGGATGGACACACACTCATAAAAATGGAGATGAAGGAGAGAGAAAGGAGAGGGATGGAGAAAGAAGGAAGAAGAGAAAAAAGGAAGGAAGAAAGGGAGGAAGGGTTGCAGATAGTTTCCATGTCACTGAGATGAACTTCCAAACCAAGCACAGTTATGGAGGAAGGGACTTATTGAAGCTTACAGATTCAGGAGACGTTCCATAATGACAGCAGAAGTTGGCCCCCTCTTAAACACCCAAGGAGAAAGAGAGAGAGAGACAGACACACAGAGAGAGGCAGACACCTGAAGCCAGGAGCCAAATGGCATACAGCACACTTCAGGAACTCCAGGTGGAACTAGGCACTTTGCATATTTTTAGAGTGGAATTTCAATCTCACTACCTCACCTTAGGATCAGTTCAGTGATACCTCCTCACACCAGGTGGCTATAGATCCAAACTACAAACTAATAAAACACTGAATATTTTAGAAGTCATTTATTCAGACTACCACATTTTGCCCCTGGCCTCAAGTAGATTCAGAACCATCACACATTTGAAATTGTATTTAGTCTAGTTTCAAAGGTCCCCACAGTCTTTACTAACTTAAGACAGTTCTAAAGTCCCAAGTCTTATCTGATATTTAAGGTTGTGTTTTAGATATGAGACCTGTAAAATCAAAAAAGCTCAATACTTTGAATATATAAAGTTACAGAGTAACCATTTTCAATTGGTATAATGTATAACAAGGGGATACTAGAACAATGTAAACTTAACAGCCATCTAGGAAACAAACTTCTGAAGTTCAAGTTCAATATAACCAGATATTGACAGTCTCAAGATTTTCCAGTTCTACCCCTCCAGCTGGCCTGAGTAGCCAGGGAAAACTTCCCTTCCTAGCCAACAGCCTCTGTGGTAGCCCTTGCACAGTTCTGGTATGTCCAAAACATCTCCAGGGCTACGTGCATGCCACAGTCCATCTTCCAATGGATTTCCCAGCTTATCAGGGTTATCATGCTCTGCCTCATGCTGTTATCATAGCTGTGGCATTTTTCATGCTTCTAAAACCAATACCAGGTGTATAGAACACAGCCATATTGGCTTAATTCAGAAATAAGTAAGTCATGATCTTGACAAGCAGGTTCCTTCTCCAGTCAACTCTTTTTAAGAGTTTGCATTTCTGTCAGTCTTTCCTCAGGTATCTTCTCCATTGTTTTATGTAAAGCAGTTGGGCCATCTTCGTAAGATTGCTAATGTGTATGACAGTAGCAGCTTTAGTAACCTAAAACCAGTGTTAGTGCCTGCACCTGTAACTTGCTTGAGTTTTTCCAACTTAAAATCTGAAATCTCAAAGCCCAGTATCTTAAGCCAAGCACATCAGTCCATTACATATTTAGTGTCGATCAGTCTCGGTGGTCCTGGGCAACAGAACACAGCCAGTCCTTATAACAGTAGCCCAGTTCCAACAAAGTTCACTGCAGTGTTTCCTTCCCCTTAATAAGCCAAGCCTCCAAGTTCACAAGTCCAGCCTTGAAATATAATTCTTGCTGCACTTAGCATTCTCAAACTCTTACTAGAATAGTCTGTAAAACTTGGCTTGCCACTCCAGAATGCGTCTTCAGCTGTAAGTACCAAGTCCATGCCCATTCTTCCAAAAGACCAAAGTCTGCATGGTCAAATTCATCTCACCCCACATTGTGGTACCAATTTCTATAGTAGACAACTTCCAGGTCACTGTGTTGTAATTTATGTCTGACTTAATGTCTTGTAAATTTGGCTTTATTAAATTTGTTGCATGCATGTTTATGATATCCTATTGTTGAATTGTTCTCTGTATGAGTATAAAATGTTCATCTTTATCCATTTTGATTACTTTAGGTTTGAAGTCTGTGTTTTTAAATATTAGTATAGTCAGTTACACCTACTTTTCCCCCTATTTCTACTAATTTGGCATATCACTTCCATCCTGTCATGTGAAGATAGTGTTTATCTTTAATGGTAAAATGGGTTTCTTGAAGATAGCAAATGCATAGATCCTGTTTTCTCATCCACCCTGTTAACCTGTGTCTTTTAAAGAAAACATTTTATTTACTTGAGAAAGAGAGAATGAGAATGGGTTGTGCTCAGGGCCTCCTTCCACTGCAAATAAACTCCAAATGCATGCCCCACTTTGTACATCCATCTTTATATAAGTATTGGGGAATCATTCCCATGCTATCAGGCTTTGCTAGCAAGTACTTCTAACTGCTGAACCTCTACAACCCCAATTTGTGTGTTTTGAATGGAGAAGTACTTCAGAGTTATAATTGAGAGATACCAGTTAATCTCTGTCCTATTGAAGATTTTGTTGAGTTTGATGTTTTCTTGATCTTCATTTCCTTTAACATCTCTTCTAGTTTTGATTTGTATAGCTTGAATATTTATGTCCTTCTTCTCATTATATAGCATTCTTTCCAGTATTCTTCATATACTGACTGAATGTTTGTTCATTCTTTAAGCCAGATCTTACTGTAGACATTTTTACTCATTGCTTCTATTATCAGGGATAATTTTGTTGGGTATAGTAGTTTGAATTTCCAGCTGTGTTATTTCAAAAACTAAAATGTTCTTTTCAAAGTTTTTTGGGCTTTTAGAGTTTCCATTGAAAAATTGCATGTAATTTTGATGGGCTTACATTTGTAAAGGAGGGACTGTTTTTCTCTTGTAGCTTTTAATATTCTGTGTTTGGTACTTTAAGTATAATGTGATATGGTATTCCACACAACCCCCCCCCCCCCCGGTCCTGGTTATTTGGTGTTCTTTGTGCCTACTGTACCTGAATGGGCCTCTTTCATAAGATTTGGAAATGTTTCTTCTATAATTTAATTGATGATATTCTCTCTGCTTTTGCCTATAGTGCTTCCTTTTGCTGTATGTCCATCATTCAAATGTTTGGTCTGTTCATGATGTCCTCTTTTTCCTTATGTTCTATTCATAGTTTTTTATTTTTATTTTTATTTTAGCCTCTTGGTCTCCTTCCTCTCTCTTGTCCTCATGCCCTGATACTCTATCCTCCAAATGATCTATTCTGTTGGTCAGGCTTTCTTGGGAGCCTGAATTGAGTTATTTCATTTTGATTTCTATTTAGTTTTTACTCAGCGTCTGTATTTCTTTAAGTTCCATAGTATGACTTTCTCATTGCAATTGGTTGATTGTCTGTACTCTTTTGGAATTTATTCAGGTATTTGATCATGCCTGCTTTGAACTCATTGTTCTTTTGAGTTCTATATGGGTTTTTTTTTTTTTTCCATTTTATTCAGCCTCTTTTTTTTTTTTTTTTTTTTTTTTTTTTTTGGAGGTAGGCTCACTGTAGCTCAGGCTGAGCTGGAATTCACTATGCAGTCTCAGGGTGGCCTGGAACTCACCATGATCCTTCTACCTCTTCTTCCCAAGTGCTGGGATTAAAGACATGTGCCACCATACCTGGATTATTCAGCCTTTTGTTCATAATCTTGTTTAGTTAGTTGAACATGCTTATCCTAATTTCATTTTAAAATTCTTTGGAGTTTCCTCTGTGTAGTTTTCATTGGGGGGTTCCACTCTGGGACTAGGTGTTCTTGGAAGGTATATCTTACCTTGGTTTGTTGTATTGTTTTGCTTTTGAATTTGTCTATGTGGAGGTCATCACTTTGTATTGCTTTTGTTTATAATATAGCAACAGTAGCTCTTGTGATACCTGTGTTGAGAGGCATGGTAAGCCTTGATCCTGGTGTTCATAGTCTTGTGGTTTGTCACATGGCACAATAGAAGCTGAGCATCCTGTTCTGTGTAAGAGCAGTATTGACAAGGGTCCAGATTGTGTGCTTTCGGGGAGGTCTGTGCTCATAAATGAATGGGCACGTGGGGGCGGGATTACTTGGATACTGAGCAGCCTCCTCTTTGGATTGACTGTTTCCACACTCATATCAGCTCAAAACATATTTTTATTTATTTACTTAGTTTATTTGATTTATTTGGGAAGGAGGGAGGAAGAGCGGGAAAGAGTAAATGGGTACACCAAACCCTCCTGCTACTGCAAACACACTACATTCATGTGCTACTTTATGTATCTGGCTTTACCAAGGTACTGGGGAATTGAACCCAGGTCATTAGGCTTTGCAGCAGAGTGCCTTAACTGCTGACTTTATTCTCCAGTCCCCTATCAGCTTTTCTGAATTTTTTTCTGCCCTAGTCAGTAAGATAAGTCTAATAAGTGATAGTATCTGAACCAAGTGACACATTAATATAAGAAAGCTACCTATTCAGAACATTATGTTTTCATAAGTTTTTTTTTTGACTTTCTACATAGATTTCATTTATATTGATAGCTTGCTTTGACTTCTTTTTCATATAGATCCATGTGTTCCTTCCTTCAGCTTCTGAGAGCA
Source organism: Jaculus jaculus (assembly GCF_020740685.1). Lineage (NCBI taxonomy): Eukaryota > Metazoa > Chordata > Mammalia > Rodentia > Dipodidae > Jaculus > Jaculus jaculus. The sequence continues at coordinate 53,832,343 of NC_059112.1, forward strand.
CATTGTATATATGGGATAAACTTTTATCTTAAATAAGGAGAATCCTCTCATTTCATAATACATCCTAACCAAAAAGATTGGTGATGTTAAGTCATATTTTTGGACTGAGATTTTGGTTCTTCCTTCCAGTCCCCAACTCTTCTAGCAAAAGCCATTTACTTTTAGTGATTCTCTTTGGCAAACAGACTACACAAAACACTGACTTTTTTGAAATGAATACTTGAATGTGAAGTTTAAAAATTCCTCAAGAGTTAGGGAGCATTCCCTCCTTTTCAATCCTGTGATATAACTTGAGAAGCAGAAGTCCTAGTTCTATAAATGTTTGGTAGAATGCAGCAGTGAATTCATCTGGACCTGGGTGTTTTTTCATTGCTTGGGTTTTATTTTTTTATTTATATTATATAAATTTTTTAAATTATTCCAGACAGAGAGAAAGAGGCTGGGGGGGGTGGTGGTGTGAGTATGCAAATGGGCACACCAGAGCCTTCAGCCACTGCAAACAAACTCCAGACACATGTGCCACCTTGTGCATCTGACTTAGGTGGGTCCTGGGGAATTAAACCTAGGTCCTTTGGCTTTGTAGGCAAGTGCCTTAACTGCTAAGCAGTCCTTCCAATCCCCCCTTTTGTAATTAACTATTTTCATTTTCACATAGGTTATAGTCTCATATTCCCTCTGTCTGGTCCCTCTTTTCCCATGGCCCTTCTCAGCAGTGTTATTGATGTTCATAGTGGGGTAATTAAGGCTCAGTCAGTCTCTAGAGGCAGGAAGGGGTGAGCTGTGTCTCAGGATATTTTTAATCACCCTGTAGCTCTTACAACCTTCCCATTTCCCCTTCCGCAGCAGTCTCCAAGCCTTGACAGTTTTGTTAGCAGTTTGGTTTAGTGTTGAGTTCTTTGTATATTTGTATATTTCTGCTTCATTATGTTTTTATGTACCACCATGCTACCATTGGGGGTAATACTATGTTGATGCTTCCTCTGCAATTTTTCTGAACCTCAGTAAATGTGGTAGAGGTGGCATGTTTCATGTGGTTGGCTTTTATTTACTGCTTCAATTTCATTAGATAGTATAACACCATTTATATAACTTACCACTTCTGAGGTTAGTTTTGGTTGGTAGGTGTTTAGAAATCCATTTCTTCCAGATCTTCCAATTTGGTAGAATATAATTTTTTGAAAAATAACTTTGATTCTGCCAATTTCATTGGTATCCACCATTTCTGTGCATGTATACTAAAGACTGCCAAGATGCCTATCAACTGATGAATGGTAACATAGATGTGGTATGTATACACAATGGAATTCTATTCAGTGGTAACAAAAATGAAATTTGCAGAAAAATGGATGGACCTAGAAAAAACATCTTTCCAAGTGAGTTAACCCAGACTCAGAATGACAAATGTTGTATGTTCTCTTTCATCTTTTTCATACGGAGATCCTGGCATGGAACAGTTTGATTTCTTTATAATTGTAGTGAGCATCAGTAGAACTGGTTAGAATGGTAGAATGAGGACTGGAGAGAGGAGGATATAGTAAACAGGCCAATTGAGCAATGGAAAGTTTTCTGGAGGATAGGGATAAGGGAGGGAAGTAATGGGGAGATACACAAAAGTAAAGATGGCATGAATTACAACTATAGAATTATATATCTTTGTTAGATATACCTCTCTTAAGAAGGGGGGGGAAGGGTGGGAAAAGGGAGATATTGAGAGAGATTGGGCAGAAGCCTCCTGCAGGGGTGATAAAACCTTTACCCTAAAACTATAGGCTGTTGCTAGTAAATCCCAGTACAAGAATTGGGTTACTCCCCACAGTAAGCTGTTGGGCAAAGAGGTCTATGAGCCCAAAACAATGTAAACAATGCAGGCTCCTGCCAAAGTACTTGGTTATTCACTGGAACTAAGTGGTAACACACTATTGCTGAAGACACCACAGATTGTGGTCACAGGACTTTAAGAGCTCATGCTGGAACTGAGTTGGAAGCTACCTCCTTACTTGCTATCTCCTAGTGTTAAAAGCACTGTTTGAGCTGCCAGTGGTGTCAACAACAGTGTGAATAAGCAGTGTATATTCTAAGCTACACAATCAGCCAGTGAGGCATGATGTACCCACTGGTACGTAGTGGCTTGTGTTTGGAGGTAATCATATGCTCTTTCATTGGATATGAGGCAGAAGTCAAATGGCTTGGAAAGTGATTGATCCTTCAGTGAAGCTCCCATTGATACTTGGTATTGAAAGTGTTTATACCCATCAGAAAGTTTTCTAAATAATTTTGGTTATCACCTTTGATCTATGCTGCTCTCACTCTGTGTTAGAGAATCTGCTATTTATTTATTTATTTATTCATTTGTTTGTTTGTTTTTGAGATAGGGTCTCAATCTAGACCAGGCTAGCACAGAGATCCTTCTGTCTCTGACTCTTGAGTGCTATGATTAGAGGCATGTGTCACCTGTTAAGATCTTTTTTTCTTTATTAGTTATGCACACACACAGTATGTAAACAGCACCTGTTGATACCATCATTAGCCATCTCCCTGTCCACCTTCCGAGGGGACCCTCTTCATTGGGGATTGTGGGTCATGCATTGTGGGGGTAGCCATCAGTTATGGGGGAGAGGCAATGTCTATGCGCATAATGTCCCAATTTGTGGCTCTAATAATCTTTCTACCCCTCTTCTGTGAATTTCCCCGAGCCATGTAGGTCTACCTCAGTGATGAGGTCTTGAGAACCTATGTGTCCCTGGATCTCTGGTTTGTTAGGAGATGAAGGTTCTCTATGTCTATCTCTTTCACGCTTGTGCTGATGCCAGGTTCACCAAGAAAGCAGCACTCTTGCTCATTTCCCTAATTACTCTATGGTTACAGCTGGGGCCCTGGTAAGGTGCAATAGGCTGATTCTCTCCTCAGGTTCTGTGACCATCTGAAAAAGAGTAGCAGATTCTCCAACAGGGAGTGAAGACAGCACTGTATAAATGGGATAATCATTATTATTTATAGAGAATTAAATAGGTGTAGGTTGGTAGGGGCTTGATATTGAAGAGTGAACTCATTTTTTGGATATGATTCTGACTTGTTTCCCATTTCCAGCTATGGATTCCAGTCTACTGGTCAATACTCTTACATAATATTGAATTTTTTTTATTAAGTCTTAGGTTCATTCAGGAATGAATTTTTACTTTATTTTCCAGAGTTTTGGGGGACTGAAGAGATGGCTCAGCAGATAAAGGTGCTTGCTTGCAAGTCCTGAAGGCCTGGGCTTGATTCCCCAGTATGATGTAAAAGCCATATGTACAAAGTGACACATGCAGCTAGAGTTCATTTGCAGTGGTGAGAGGTACTGGTGTGCCCATACTCTTTCTCACTCTTATAAATAAGTAAATAAAATATCTTTTAAAAAGAGTTGTTTTTTTTTTTTTTTGTATTAGGAATTGTTTGTTCCTGGAGTAGATTCAGTTTTTCTTTAAAGGAATCATATTTTTGGACATCCATTGTATTATTTTTTTTTCTTGCGACATATTAAGCTAACATCACTGTCTGAGAGAGTTTGCTACACCAGTTTATTATTAAAAACTAAGGAAATTACGTATGGGACAAAACAGTTTCTAGCTTTATTGGAATTTAATATTTCTCCGACCAGCTTCATTAACATCAGTTTGTTTATTTATTTTGGCTTTTTGAGGTAGGGTCTCATCTAGTCTAGGCTTTCCTGGAATTCACTGTTTTCTCAGGCTGGCCTTGAACTCACAGCGATCCTCCTACCACTGCCTTCTGACTACTGTGATTAAAGGGATGTGCTAGCATACCCAGCTTAAAATTTAATTAGTATTAAAACAACTATATGTTAGAATTTGGTTCTCATAGGTTGTAAGCATTTTTATACATTGTTCCCTCATGCCTTTTTTAAATGATTTTTGCTATTGTTGTTTTTAAAAAAATAATTATTTGCAAGCAGAGACAGAGAGAGGGAGGGAGAGAGAATGGCCACTCTAGGGCCTCCATCCACTGCAAGTGAACCCCAAATGCGTATGCCACTTTGTGCATCTGGCTTTATATGGGTACTGGGGAATCAAACCTAGGTCGTTAAGCTTTGCAGGCAAGTATCTTAACTGCCAAGCCATCCCCATAAGCCCCTCCTATCTTAAAATACTCATTCACTCATTGATTTATTCATGAGTACCTTTTACATACCAAGCACAGTGGTAGGAGAGGCAGCATGATAATATTTTCAGTGATTAGGTCCTTTACAGGGAGATGTGCTCTGAGAAGATTTTACAGTAGAGGTAAGAAACAGATTGTGAGAAAAATGCCATAAAGAAAAGGGTGAGAAAGAGAAGGTCAAGAAGAAGTGAAGGAAGAAGAAAATGTAAGTTAGAAAATAGTCTGAAAGAAGGGAGGAGCATTATAGTATTGTGCTACAGCTGAAACCTTAGGTATAAGGCAAAAGAATTAAAAATGGAGACAAAATATTTGAAGGAATTTGCATTTTTATCATGAGAATTATGGAAAGACACTAAAAGGTTTTCGGCAGAGGAATTATTTGAGCTATGGTACAGAACTAAGGTAAACAAAAGAACCTGTTTTCATTTTATTTATTTATGAGAGAGGGGAGGGGGCAATGCCAGGGCCTCTAGCTGCTGTAAATAACTCCAGATGCTTGGGTCACCTTGTGCATTTGGCTTTACGTGTATACTAGGGAATCAAACCCCAGTTCTTAGGTTTGTAAGCAAGTACCTTAGTCACTGAGCCATCTTTCCAGCTCCCAAATAACCTGTTTTTATGTGATCCACTTCCAGAATGTTTGTGCACTCAATCACTGCAAATACAACAATTCATGACACCTGAAAGAGACATGGAATCAAACACTAATGTCTGTAAATCATTGTATTGGAACAGAGTCACACTTAATGTGCTTATAGGGCTGATTTTTCACCAAAATGGTAGAGTGATTTTTTCAAAGAATATATAAAACAAAACACAGTCCAAAATATTTACTATTTTTCTTTTATAAAATAGTGTGCAGTTTCATTTTCACTATTCCAGTTAAAATAAGTAGTTAGAATCAAGTGTGGTGGCTTAAGCCTTTAATCCCAGCACTCTGGAGGCTAAGATAGGAGGAGCCTCATGAGTTTCCAGCCATGTAGGACTGCATAATAAATTCTAGGTCATCTTAGACTAGAGTAAGTCTGCCTCAATCCTCTCTCCCTCCAAAACCAAACCAACAAAAAATACGGTAGTTGTGTATTTATAGAAAGTAGGCTCATCTGATATGCTGTTTATAAGGATCACATTTAAATACTAATGCTGATACTGATGTATTACAAAGAGCAAAGAATGGAAACTGGTGTATTCCACAGATAGTAATCAGGAGAAAGCTAGAAGAACTGTATTGATGTGAGAAGCAGGAATTTAGTAGGGGTAAAGTAGAGCACTTACATATTACTAAAAAAAATCAACTCTCATAAATGTGTATAATGTCCAAAATGTGTATGAAACCAGAAACATAACCTGAAATTACAAACAAAACCTGATAGAAAAGAGATATAAATAAACCCACCATTGCAGTTGATACTTCCACATTCCTTCACTATCTACTCTGTTAGAGTGCAGAGCAAAGCAGTCAGCAGGGTGTAGATGCCCAAACAAAATGAACTGTCTGGACCTAATTTCATGTTGATAGTGTTTTCTAACCTGGGTGAGATGGCTTATGCTTGTAATCATAGCACTTGGGAGAATGGGGCAGGAGGATTACCAGAACTTTAAAGCCAGCCTACCTTGTGAGTTCTAGCCTAAACTAGGGTATAGAGTGGGATCTTGTCTCAAAAACAAACAAACAAACAAGCAAAAAACCACAAAGAATAAGCAGCAACAATAAAAGAACAGGAAAGGAAAAAGTCATCTCTTTGACAAAAGAAGAGAATACATGTTGCATTCAAATTTACATGGGACATTTACCATAATAGAACATATTCTTACCTGGAAAGAAAAGGCTTATTAACACATTAAAAATAATTGGATATATTCTGTGACATTAATAATGAACTAGAAAATGTTTCCAGAGAAATTTCTATAATATCCTCAAATCTTCAGAAATTGAGAAACTCATTTCTAAATAGCCTATAGGTTAAAAAGTCATGAAAAATCTAAAATATTTGAATTAAACAAAAAAATCCAAGACTGATTACCGAAGTTTATGGTACTCAGTTAAAGCAGTGGCTAGACAAACTTGTTTTTCATTAAAAAAATTTTTTTGCTCATTTTTATTTATTTATTTGAGAGCGACAGAGAAAGAGGCAGATAGAGAGTGGGGGGGGGGGGGCGTGCCAGGGCCTCCAGCCACTGCATATGAACTCCAGTCGTGTGTGCCCCCTTGTGCATCTGGCTAACGTGGGTCCTGAGGAATCAAGCCTCGAACTGGGGACCTTAGGCTTCACAGGCAAGCACTTAACTGCTAAGCCATCTCTCCAGCCCTTGTTTTTCATTATTAAATCCTTGTATTTAAAAAGAAAGAGGTCTCAAAAACAGGGCTCTACCTTAAGAAAATTTTATAAAAATGAATGGCAAATTAAAACTCAAAGCAAGCAAAAAGGAAGGAAACAGTGAAGGTTAAGAGAAGTCAGTGAAAGGAAAAGACAATCCTTTGAAATGATCAATAAAATTGACAAATCTTTAGCCAAACTAACCATAAAAATTAAAATGCAAATTACATTATCAGGATGAAAAGATAAACCACTTAAAATTCTTTAGGTATTAAAAGGAGAATGGGGAATAGTTTAAAATTTTTACTTCTATTAATATCATAGTTTTGATTAAATAAACTCCATTAAAGACACAAACTTTCAAAATATACTGAAGAAGAAATAGCTGATAATATATGAATGCCCTTATTTTTTATGAAAAATTGAATTCGTAATCTAAAATGACCCTCACATGTAAACTACAGGGCCTGTTATTTTTTTTTTTCTGGAAAATTCTAAGAAACATGTAGAAGAGATAAGATGGAGTAGCATTGTCCCTAACTCATTTTATAACACTACTACGCTAAGAGGGACAATATCCCTCATTGTATCAGGGTGCTAGGGGTCCAGGGAAGTTCTAGAACCCCATACCCTAGGTTCATTTATAATTTTAATCAGAGTTGAAAAGAAGGAAGACTGAGAAAGATAATTATTAAATTATTATATTTATTGAGAAGAGTACAGAGCCAAGGAATGGCACCCACGTGGCAAGAGATCCCTTGTGGAGGTCTGGCACAAAAAAAAACCTGGGGAGAGCAAAGAGAGAAAAGAAAGTTCAAGGAGCTCTTGCCACGTGGGGAGCTGGAGGTGCTAAAGGGACCCATGTGGAGAGTAAAGCCTAGCTGGAAGTTCCCAAGTGGCTAAGAGGGCCTGCCCTTCCCTAGCAAAGGTCTTTATAATCTTACAGTGGCTGGTTTTCTTCTGGCTCAGGTGAACCAGATGGACAGCCGGTTGAGTAGCATTCGGGGCTGTCTCAGGAAGAAGCTAGTCCTATCACCAAGTTTCAGGGGCTGAACATGATTAACCACAATGTTTAAATCTTATGAAAGACCTCCCTGGATGCCAGGAGGGGTCCTGGTTGTTTGTGGAACAAGTCTAGGGAACCAGGTAAGCGATAAGAAGTCAGATCATTTTTTGATTTCTAGCAAGTGCAAACTTTCCTGCCTTTTTAACCTTCAGGGGCCCAGTCACCTAACTGTATCCCCCACTCATCATGACCATAGATACACTAATCATTTAATAAAATATTGAGTTGAATCCAGTAGTATTTAAAAAAGACACCACACCATAATCAAGTAGGTTCTATCTTGGGAATGCAAGGCGTAATTTGTGTCCGAAATAAATTAGTACAATGTATATACTGAGAGTCTTCAGGGTAATCACAATGTATGCATGAAAACCATTTGATAAAATATAAACAGAGTTATTCTAGGTGGTTAGAGAGGGTATTTAACTCAATCACAGAGCTGTCAGGAGTGCTGAGCTGCCAAGCTGGAGAGCTGTTTGAAGGTTCAGAGCTGCTAGGCAGCTGGAGGTAGGCCATGACAAACAAGAATTGCTAACTTGAAGTACTAGAAAAGGGACAGAGGTGGGGCTTTGCTGCCTGTGCTGCATATACCTGGTGGCCTAACATTGGGTTGGTGGGAGACACTTCTTTGGTATAGTCTAGGTAAGGGGGTTGTTTCATTCATTGGTAGCAATCTATATAAGCTCACAGCCTGGTTTCTCTGATAAGGTCTTGATATTTCCTTTTGTCCATGTATTCCTGATTTAATTGGAAAAACTTGCAAGTGGAATTTTACAAATAAGGTTTTTTATCAGTCTGTGCCTCCTGATTTGTGCTGGACAGATATTCACTTGCATAAGCCGGAACAGAGTCATTCTGCTGCAGCAGTGGTACTCAAAGAATAGCGAACTGCTGCTTTTTAAGATGAACTCTTAGGATAAGGCACAGGCTACTGTCCTGTTAGAATGTGGAAGAACTCAGAGTAGGGTGTAGCTTGAGCTCCAGAAGAATCTGCATGTGAAGAAAAAGCAGGGTGGTAGTAAAGAAGGCAAGACTACCTGGGAGTTGAGCTCTGTATTCTCTTGTCAAATGATCACTGTCTTGTTAAATGATTGAATCCATACAAAGTGTTCATAAAAAACAAGCAAACTGTGTGCTGCTAAGTGATAGCTGTTCTGATTACTCTGAATTCTATTGCTTTTGGAGCAATTTTCAATTCATGTTTTGTTTTTTATTATTTTCAGTTATATTCTGTCACTTCCCCTTCCCCAGTAGATGTAATATATGGTCATTGTTGATAATTGGAAGAGAATAGTTTCAAAACCACACTATACTAGCTCAGTGAAGTCATTGCTTAGTATGATAGTTTTTCTTTGCAAGATTCCATGATGTCTAGGCAGAAGGAAATTTTTAAAAATTTTCATGCAGGTATTTTATATATATATATATATATTATATATATATACACACACACACACACACACATACATACATACACACACACATATGGCATAAGTAAGGTATGCTTTATTATCTCTGATTATACAAAAATTTTAAACAAAATCTATATAATGCTGTCCGCATATATAATTGTATAGTAAGAATTCCTAGGGGAAATGCACAAAACATGAATTGGAATAAAGACAGACTATTAATTTCCCTGTTTTATAAGTCTTTTAGGATGTGGGCAAATACTAATTTTCATGATTGGTTTATGTATAGATGTGATAGAAAGCAATAAGAACTGTAGTCAGCACAGAGATTTTACTTATGTTTTTATTACTTAGACCCATTATTTCATTTCTACTGAGACTGTAGACATGTTTATGCACTACCATCAGGGCATTTCAGTGACCTTGGAAATAATGGAAAACTTTAATACTCCTTTCTCTGTTTTGATACTGGCTTTTGGTGGGAGTTTTTAGTGACCTTACAAAGACAAGAATATAATCCTTGTGGGTTGATTCATGAGTATATATGTGACTGTACAATGCAAACACAATGCAAATTGAGAAGGCAAATTTTGGAACAGTACAGTCTATAAAAGAATACTAGAAGCAAAGGATTAACGAAATTCTTTAGAAAAAAATGATGAAAATTACATGTATTTTTGTCACAGAGATCTTTTCTTATGAGTATATGAAAAGTTAGATTTTTTTAAACCAAAAAAAAATATATATAATAATAAATAAATAAATAAATAAACAAATAAACAAACAGTCTAGAGACTGGCTTTCTTCTGGATTTCAGCCAGGTCTTTCCATGCTTTGTATCAGTAGCATATGGTATCTTCAGCAATACCTTCCGCCTCAGGCAGGTGCTTTGACAGAGCTGTCTTGTTTTGGGGACCTTATTGGTCTCCCCAGACAACAGCTCATTGTGGGTAGCAACTGATTTCTGGTACTGGAAGTTACAGGCCATCAACTAAAAAAAAAAATTTTTTTTAAGTTAGGCTTCCCACCCTCTCACGGTATTTTCAGATGCTACCCCTTCTAAATTTATGGAGGCATACTTTATGGCCTAATGTATGGTCTATTTTGGAGAATATTCTGTGGGCTGCTGAAGAACATGTGTATTCTATAAAATTGGGGTGGAAAGTCCTGTAGATGTCCATCAGGTCTTGTTGTTGAGCTCTATTCTTTCCCTGTTGACTTTCTGCTTGGATGATCTGTCTGTTGATGATAGTGGAGGATTGAAGTATCTAACTATGATACTTATTTCTGTTTGTTTGTTTGTTTATTTATTTATTATATATTTTTGGTTTTTCAAGGTAGGGTTTCACTCTGGTCCAGGCTGACCTGAAATTAACTCTGTCATCTCAAGGTGGCCTTGAACTCATGGCAATCCTCCTACCTCTGCCTCCCCGGGGCTGGGATTAAAGGTGTGCGCCACCACGCCCGGCTTTATTTCTGTTTTGATGTCAAGTAGGTTTTATGAATTATGGTGCACATGTTTGGTGCATACAGGTTTGTGATTGTGATGTCCTCAGGCTGTATCGTTCCACTGATAAGTTAAGAAGTGGCCTGTTATGTCTTTTTTTGATTACTTTTGGTTTGAAGTCTATTTTATCAATATTAATATAGCAACACCTGCTTGTTTCCTGTTTTCATTTGCTAGGAGTATCATTTTCTATTCTTTCACCCTGTAGAGGTGATTGTCATTAGTGGTGAAGTAGATTTCTTGAAGACAGCAGATAGAAGGGTCCATTTTTCTGATCTACCCTGTTGACTTGTATCTTTTGATGGATGAGTTAAGACTGTTAGTATTTAGGGATATAACTGTGAGGTTCAATTTAATCCTGTCATAATGGGGTACTTTATGGGGCTTGGTGCTTTTTGGCGCTTTGTACTTTCTGAGGCTGCTGTAGTTTTGGTTAGTGTCATCTTTTTCTTACAGGCTTTTGAGATTGGTTGTTTGACTCCTATGTGTGAAGTATTCCCTGAATTATTCTCTGTATGTTTGGCTTTGTGTTCATATAATCATAGAGTTGACCTTTTTCATGGAAAGTTTTCTTTCCACCATCTATGATGAGGAATACTTCTGGTGGGTACAGTAGTTTGGGTTGGAAGCTATTGTTTTTTAGGTTTTGAAAGGCCCTTATGGCTTTCAAGGTTTCCATTGAGAAATCTGAGGTAATTCTGATGGAATTGCCTTTGTATGTAGTGAGTTATTTCTCTTTTGCTGCTTGTAGCACTCTCTTTGTTTTCATTGTCAATAGTTTTAACTATGATGTGCCATGGAGAGTTTCTTCTTTGTTTCTGTTTTTTGGTGTTCTGTAGGCTTGTATCTGGATGGGCTCTGGAGAGATTGGGAAAATTTTCTTCAATAATTATTTTGAATATGTTCTCTATGCCTCTGGCCTGGATTTCATTTCCTTCTGATATATCCATGATACTCATGTTTGGTTGTTTGAGGGTATCCCACAGTTCCCTCATATTCTGTTGGCATGAGTTTTTGAACTTAGCAAAGTTTGTGGCCTCCTGATAAATTTTTTTCTGTCTTGTCCACTCAGAGGTTCTGTCTTCCTTCCACATGAGTAACTCTGTGAGGGGTTCAAGAGATGTTTTTAAAAGCTCTATTTGATTTTTGTTTTCTTTTGTGTTATTTTGCATCATATCCATCTGGTTTTTGAGGTATGATTTCAGTTTGATTTCTGATTTTCTTGATGCTTCCTAGAATTCATTCTTGCACTTAATAATTTCTTTGTTAAGCTTAATCAGTTGGTTGGTGAGATTGGCTATTTGTTAGCTTACCTTCAGTTCATTTACATCTCTTTTGAGGCTTCTCTTGTTTTGTTCAATTAAGTTTAGCCTAGTGACAAAAGCTGAATGCTCTAAGAGATGATTCTGCTCAATTTCACTTATGGGATTGTTGGCTTTTTATGGTTTGCTTCCAGCTCAACAATTCTTTTGATCAGTGTCACATAGCTTGTTGTGTTACCATTTTGGAATTCAATTTCTGTTGTTTTCTCTATGATTTCATTGGAGGCTTCCATTGTGGGATTAGGCATCCTTGGTGGAGATCTCTCAGTTTTCTTTCGTGTGTGTGTGCGTGTGCGTGTGTGTGTGTGTGTGTGTGTGTGTGTGTTGTAGTCGACCCATCTTGTGGACAAGTTTTATTTTATTGAGGGGGAAAGGAGGATTTGTCCTTGTAGGATCATCACTGGTTTTTTTTTTTTTTTTTTTTAAATGTGAACTGGACTAGTGTATGATTGGGTTACAACCACAAATGATGTAGATTGTAGAGATTGCATATACTTTTAAGTTACCTAGGGAACTAGTAGGTGGGGAACTGGGATGTCCATTCTTAAGCATAAGGGGACCAGTGGTTGTTGACCTAGGATACAGGAAGCTGGGGAGCCAGCAGCAAGAGGCTGGGTTCCACCATGGCTGGGTTTTCCCTCTGGCTCAGGGGCATAGGGATTTGGAGATGGGGGTGGGGTAAGTAAGTCATTAGGAATATGGGCATAAAACTGAATGAGACCCTAGGGGTGTTAATAAGGAAACCCAAGGAAAAGGCCTGATTCTGTGACATACAAGCAGGGACCAGGCCAGTCCCAAGCCAGCAGCAGGAGTACTGGGACCATGGAACTGTGAGGTGGGGATGGAACTGGGAGCTCTGGCCTACTCACTCCCTGGGCATACCCTCTGGAGCAAGGGATCTGGGAGTTGGGGACTCAAGGCCTATTCATTCAGGAAGGTGGAGCAAGGGCCCTGCTTCTGCAGCATGCTTGGAGGGTCCAGGCATCCCCGAGCCAGCAGCAGGGGAGGGAACCAGGACCAGGGAACTTGGAGGCCAGGAAGGAACTGAGCGCTCTGGCCTATTTACTCCCTGTTAACACCCTCTGGAGCAGAGGATCTGGGAGTTGAGGAACTAGGGGCCATTCTGAAATTCTTAATACAATCAGATACCAATGTAGGAGAACAATTAAAATTGTATTTAATAGTTTAAAGAACTTTTATCAGGCTAAGGCAGAGCATTGCCAGCATCTCAGAGTTTTTCTGATCCAGGGCTTTTTTTTTTTTTTTTTTTTCAATCCAACCTTCATCCTTTATCTTAATATTCTTCCCTCCCTTACACTTTCTTTTTTATCACCTACATGGGCTTCACCAAATAGCTGGTTTCTCCAAGTCAGAAATTCATATGACTTCAGTTATATATCACATTCTTTTTAGTTTTGTCAAATTTATGATACGTACTTTCATTCTGGTGTAAAACTTGCTAATTTTTACTCCCCAGTAGTATTCCTGTAAGATGATGAAATAGCTATTATTTTAGGTATGATTAATGTTTTACAGCTATTATTGAGAAACTAAAAGCATTTTTCATTCTACTAATACTTTTGCTGTTGTATTTGGGGGATTTTGTTGCTGTTCCTCTGCTTGTTTTTGTTTTTAGCTGCATATAACAAAAGAGTAAAATAAATTTGGTTGAAACAATAATAACCTTATTTCAAGAGTATTTGACTTCATGAAATCACAGTTTCTGCTTTTCAAAAGCATAGTGAATCATATAAAAGGAAGATCCATCCCAGCCTGAAGGGATCTTGAAATAAACAATGGCAAGTACCATTCTCTTGTAGTTCTTATAGAACACACTTTAACAAATTGATGAGAAAACGCATAAAATACTAGGAAATGGGAAGAGAGAAATAAAGACATTTCATTAAGAAACATAAAAATGATTATATAGGGAGAATGTTAAAGTGCACTGATCTTCAAATTTATGCTGTAAATTAGAGAAGCTTCCTTGCTGATTTGCTTTTCTTTTATCTGTTTGGGGAACACTAATATTCAGGTGGTTATTTTTGTTAAAAGGTTGGTTTAAGGATCAGCAAATCAAAGTCAAGTTCTAGTAAATTTTGATTTCCTTTCATTAACAGCTCTTCTCATAGGGCGTGATTTACTGGGCTATCATGGAAAGACTGTGCATGGCTAAGTAAAATTAAAACACATGCTCACAATCAAATTAATGTATTTCATCTGTCTTCAACTAATAACAATCTGTCATGTTATCTATCTGAGTAGGGGCATAAACAGTTTATTTTGTGTTTAGAGTAACTTCCTGGAGGTAGTTAATGTGACAGGTAGTTTGTTTGAATTGAGTATAACCAGATCAACACTCTAGATTTTTCCTTGATAACCTAAAAATTACTGTGAAAATCTGTACAAGTGCTGTATTTACATTTTGCTTTTGCTTCTTTTAAGTTAGACATTTTTTATAATCATTTCACTGAGAATGTTCCTCTTGTTATAGATGGAGAGGGGAGCAAAAACAGTTTATACTTTTAATATGTTCTTCCATTGATAGGGACAGACATTAGTACTGTAATTTAATTAGCATCATGTAGTACTTTCCCTTTTTTCAAAACATGAGGTAACTTTCTGTTTTGAATGAAAACAGTGATGTTCATTATAGATTATGCTCTTATATTGAAAAGTGAAAATTTTGGAAAACAGGAAGCCATAAAGTTTTAGGCTAGTATGAAGTGTTTCAATTTTTAAGTTTTATATCATTTACTCTGATCAGTAGTTTTGGTTACATTTTATATATCTAGTTTTTAAAATCTATTTATTATACTTACTAAACTATCTTTGACAATTCTGTATACATTGTGATCAGTGATTATATAGGTAATGGCAGGGAAATTTTTGAACAAAATATCCTAATTGCCAATAAACAAATAGGCACTTCAGAAGTAAAGTTATTTTATAGTTGGTATTAGCTTGTGTGTTTTAGAAGTCAAAATATATACTATTTTTTAGCACATGTAAATCATATTTAGTACATTGTGGGAATTTTTGTGTCATGTTTGGCATAATCATGGTGGATCATTTTCAAATATAAAATTTCATTGCTGGTATGTACAGTTTCAAAACTATGTAATAAACTTAATATAATCAAGTAAATGACTGGATAATGTTTCCAAGGTAAAGCATTTCTGTTGTTCTGCTATAGTGCTTATATGCAGTTTTGTAATTACTGTTAATAACTGCAGAATACTAACAAGTAAACAACCAGTGCTACATGGATTCACCTTTTAAAATAATAGCAATTGGGATTCGAGAGATGGTTCTATGGCTAAGACACTTGCCTGCAAAGCCTAAGGACTCAGGTTCAAGTCACTAGTAACCACATAAAGTCAGATGCACAAGGTGGCACATGCATATGGAGTTTGTTTTCAATGGCTAGAGACGCTGGTGTGCCCATTCTCATTCCTGCTCTCTCTCTTTCCCTCTCTCTCTTCCCTCCCTCTGTCTTTCTATCTGCCTCTTTCATAGTCTCAAAAATAAATAATAAAGAAAACTAATAGCAACTAAAGTGTTTTTTGAATTGTTTTTAAAATGAAAGATAAGATGTTGATGTACTTTCGTCTTTGGACACTCTTCAATAATGTAGTATGATTCCACTTTTGATACCACCAGTGGCTAGTACTTAAGTTTTAGGCAGTTCATTTAGAAATTTTGGTTTTCGGTGCATGTTAAACTGGAATAATGTTTGCCTGTTCTCCAGGGCCATTGTGAAGACCCAAAGAATTCTGCAAATTTTGAAGTAGAATTTGGATAGTTTCAGAAGTTTTCTCATATGTTTCCTGTGCTTCTGCTTTTGCCCTCCATTATCTTTTCCTTCTTGTGGCAGCCAGAGTAGTTTTACCAAAATGCAGAGATCATATTATGCTTTTTCTTTTCTTTGCTTTGCCTTTTCTTTTTCCTTTTCTTTTTTTTTCTCCCTCCACCCCCAAAGGTAGGGGCTCACTCTAAGCCCAGGTTGACCTGGAATACATTATATTCTTAGGCTGGCCTCAATCTCACAGTGATCTTTATATCTCTGCCTCCTGTGTGCTGAGATTAAAGGCATGTGCCACCATGCTTGGCAGAGATGTTGTGTGCTTGGTTGTAGTCTTTGGGTAGCTTCTTCCTCTTGCTGCATCTGAGTAAGTACTATCATTTGCTTAACCAAAATCAGCTTTTACCTCCTAAGGATTCTTGTCTGTGTTGTTTCCCCCCTTCAACCTCTTCTCGTTTGACTTATTGTTAAAAAATATATATTTCAGAGAAAGAGAGAGAGAGAAACGAATATAGGTGTACAAGGACCTTGTGCTATTGCATGTATGTGCCACTCTGTGCATCTGGCTTTACATGGGTACTGGGAAATTGAACTCAGGCAGTCAGGCTTTATAAGCAAGTACCCTTAACCACTGAGCAATCTCTCCAGTCCAGTGACTTCCTTATGTATTTATTTAAAGGTAGGGTCTCACTGTAGCCCAGACTGACCTGGAACTCACCCTGTAGCTCCAGGCTGGTCTCAAACTCACAGTGATCATCCTATCTCTACCTCTTCAGTGGAGGGATTTAAGATATGCACCACAACGCCCCTGGCATGACTTATTTTATATTAAATCTCAGACCAACGAAGGCTATATTTCATGGCTAACCTATATAAAATTATCATAGTTGTTTTCCTGGTTCCTATTCTCCTCCATTCAGCTACTCTTTATCTGGTCACCTTTTTGCCTCCGCATTTTTGAATAGGATTAGTGTTGTAATTTTCTTACTTATTTAGCTGTTTCTTTTTCCAGTAGGGATTTTCTTATGAAACCTAGGCTATACTAGAACTGATTATGTACCGTTGGCTGGTCTTGAACTAACAACTCTTCTAAGTGTTGGGATTATTGATATGTACCACTGTGCCCACTAAATTTCATCATTTATTTACATGTCTGCTTGTTTTTATTAATTGTGTCTTATAACCGTGAAGGTAATGAAGATATATGTTTGTTCAACTGTTTATTGCTTGTGCATGCAAAATGGGTCAACAGAAAAATGTAATATTCATTACATCAATGTGTATAACATTTAAACTATGTATTGCTTTTGAAATTAGAAACAATTGTTACTCTGTTTAGTCAGTGGGAGTACTTTGACTCAAATGGACATATTGAAAGTTATATCACATATGTCATCTATAAGGATTTCATTTTTGTGCATATGTGGGTGTATGTATATATGTATGTATATGTGTGTATATATGTCTGTGTGTATATACACTTTCTGATCAGGTAGATTGGAATGTGTGAGGTTAAGAATAGGTAGAGCATGGATACTTTTCTGGAGATCCTTCCTGTTACCACCCAAGCAATTTGAGAAATTTTCTTTCTCTATATTCCTGTTATACCTAATCATCTGCAAACCTATCCATTTTAGGATTATGTCTCAATATATACCCCTTTTACATGTGTTCTTCTTAGTCTACCTAGTACTTTAAGCACTTAGAAAAGATGCTGGGTAAATGGCTGAGCAAATGAGTGTATGAGCAAACTGCAGCAACGCCAGGCCATACCTCATGTATTTCTGTTACACAAACATGTACCTCACCATGTCATTAGTCACTTTGCTTTGTTTAAATTTTTAGGTATCTATTATTTTTCACAGCAATCACCTTATGAAAGCAGTACATCACTAACCCATTTTATACATAAGGAAGCAGAGTAAAAGTTTATACCCAAGGTCCCACAGACCAGGACTGGGAAGTTTAGGTTTCTCAAATTTTTTTTTAAATTTTTATTCATTTATTTATTTTATTTGAGAACGACAGGCACAGAGAGAAAGATAGATTGAGGGAGAGAGAGAGAATGGGTGTGCCAGGGCTTACAGCCTCTGCAAACGAACTCCAGACGTGTGCGCCCCCTTGTGCATCTGGCTAACGTGGGATCTGGGGAACTGAGCCTCAAACTGGGGTCCTTAGGCTTCACAGGCAAGCGCTTAACCGCTAAGCCATCTCTCCAGCCCGGTTTCTCAAAATTTTTAAGGGTCTTTATTTGAATTATGTTTCAATAGCAATTTGCATATATTGTCTATAACATTGTATTTTAAAACATGTATGCGTTATTGGGTGAATAAATTGTAACTAATATATATTATACACACATTTATTACATCACATATTTCTTTTGCAATTTAAAGTGATCTTCAGGAATACAGTACAGTAATTTGGCACTGATGTCACTGTCAGGCTTGCCCTCTGCACAGCTCTCAGTAGGGTTGACTAGATTAGGCCCTCTTTGAGTTGCTGGTACTCCCCAGCACAAGTTTCTGTGAAGATTGTGCCTGCACTGACTAGGCCATCCAGGGTGAACACTCTCCCCACTGTTTTCTTTCAGCTGCACTGGACAAACACAAGCCCACAAGCACTGATTGGGGTTTCAGTCTGATTTGGTGCTAATCTTACTACATGGCCTTCTTTTGAAAGAGAGGTTCACATCTGTGTACAGGAAACATACAGAATACCAAATAGACAGGACCAGAGGAGAAATTTCACCACATCACATTGTAGTTAAAACCAAGCAGAAAGCAGAAAGAGAGTTATGAGAGATAAGCAATTCCTCACTTACCAATGCAAGCCAATCAGAATTATATCTGATATTTCATTGGAAACTCTAAAAGCTAGAAGTCTTTGGAATGCTGTAACTTGAATTTTGACAGACCACAGCTTCAACCCCAATGTACTGTATCCAGCAAAATTATTCTTCATGATTGAAGGTGAATGGAAACTTTTCATGATGAAAACTGCCTTTATGAATATAAGACCACTAAACCAGGCATATAGAGAATGCTGGATGGGATACTTTGCACTAAAGAAAAGAGTAAAAATATTCAAGAAGCTACAGGAAGGACAAACAGTACCCAAAACTAGAACAGACTTGAAAAATCAAATGAAGACCAAGAAAACATCAAACTCTGTGCTGGAGAAATTGTTCAGTGGTTAAGGCACCTGCCTGCAAAGCCTGAGGACCCTAGTTTGATTCCACAGTATTCATGTAAAGCTAGATACACAAAGTAGCAAATGTATCTTGAGTTTATTTGAAGTAGCTAGATATCTTGGCATGCCTATTCTCTCTCTTTTTCTCTTTTGCTTCTCACTATCATTCTTCACTTGCAAATAAATAAAAATTTAAAAAATAAAACACCAAACTCCACAAAGTCATCAACTTGTTAGTGATTAACTGACACCTCTCAGTTATGAATATGAATATCAATGGACTCAATTTCTCAATGAAAAGACACTGGTCAAGAGGCTAAATTAGAAAAGAGGACCCATGTATTTGCTGTTTTCAAGAAACCCACCTTGTTAAAAAAAAAAAAAAAAGAAATCCACCTTGTAATTTAGCATATACATCACTTTAGGATAAAAGAGTGATTACAGGTAATCCAAGTAATGAAATTAAGAAACAAACAGGTGTGGCTATACTAGTAACTGACAGTATAGATTTTAAACCAAAAGTAATCAAAAAAGATAAAAAGGTTGCTACATAACTCATCAAGGGACAACTTCTACAAGAGCATATTACAGTTATTCTTATATATGCACCAAACATAGGTGCAACGAATTTCATAAAGCTGAATCAGATATCTCAACACAACGAATGATGGGGGACTTTAATACCTCTATTATTCATAGACATATCTCCTTTTCTGCTTGCCTGTGGTCTGTGTTAACTTTTACTACAGAATAAGAGCAAAGAAATGGAGTACAGCTGCAGTCCAGTACCTTTTGATACTTCTAAGTGATGTGGTTGAAAGTAATAGCTAAATTAGAAGTTCAGAGTGTTTTTTTTTTTTTTTGTTTTTCTTTTTCTGGCTGCTTATTGGCACTTTCTACTGGAGAGTGGGAGTTTAGGAGCAAGAATTAGTAACAAAATTTACATAAATGTATTGAGGTTCTTGGGAAGAAGGATCGCAAACACTATATTTTAAGTTATGCAGTTATCATTTTAAGGAAAATTGCTTGGATAGAATTTATTGAAGCAAAAGAAAAGCAGTAAGAGAGAACGCCCTATCTTTCTTTTACTTCTAAACATTTATTATGTCATCTGCCAGACTTAGATCAGTGTGCTGTCATTTTAACATGTTTTCTTCTATTAAAAGCATCACTCTGCCTGTTCCTTGTCATACGTGGATCCTAACATGGAATAGTTTGATTTGTTTGTAAGTTGGTTGTCTCAGTAGGACTGGTAAAGAAGGTAGATTAAGGCATAGAGAGGAGAAGTGCAGATAGATCAGAGGAGGGGATAGTAGATATGCAAATGGGGGTATTGAATACCAGGGATGAAAGTGTCTGGGGGGAACAGGAGTAAGAGAAGAAGTGGAGATAAGGTATGCACAATTAGTGATGGTGTGAATTAGCACCATAAATAACTACCTCTTCGTTAATAAAAATTAATTCAACTTTAATATTAATTGAATTCCTCCTAAGGGGAGGGATTAAGGCAGAAGCACTTTGTAGGTGTGAGGAAGCTTTACTCTAAAACCATAGGCTGTTGCTGATATAGTTCATTGCCAGGTATGTGTTATCCCTTGCAGGGAAGCCCACAAGGCCCCCAAACAATATATCCCAAATGGCCAGAGCACTTGATTATCCCCCAGAAATAAATAGTAAGACCCTAGTGATGAAACCACAGGCTGCAGTTGCAGATCATTGAGAGATCATATTGGAACTGAGATGGAAGTCCTGCACTCAGTAATATTTACGCTATTAGGAGGTATAAATCACCAACAACTGAACAAGCAGTATTTCTTATATCCTACAAAATTAACCCATCAGACAAGATGCATGCACTGGTACAATAGTGGCACATGGGTTATGGGACATTCCTCCTACTTCTGCCTCCAAAATACTGCCATCTGAAAAGAGAAGATTCTCTACCAAAGTGAGACTAGCATTAATATAAGGGTGTGAACATTAACAGAAGTGCTTACTGGGCAGTTTGATAAGCATAGTATATACATTTGGACAGACAACAGCAGATGTTACACCCTTAAGGCTCATGACTACCCCTGTTTTAAGTTTTCATTATCAGGGATGTATTCCCTTCCCATGGAGAGGGCCTCCAGTCCAATTAGAGGGCAGTTGGTTTCCCCATAACAGACATGCCATTATTGTACCCATTGGCTCATTTGGCCTGGCTGGCCAATTATAAGGCTTGCAGTGTCCATTAATGAGTATCTTCACTAGTGATTTCTCTTTCTCCCATTGAACTGCATGCAGAATGGCTTCTTCCAGCTTTCTGCCAGCTGGTCTACATGGAGGAGGTTATCAACTCAGATCCAGAAAGATTTCTCAGAGGCCTTGCAGCCCAAGTACATAGAATCTTCAGCAATAGGATCTTACCATCTATTCCTGGTAGGAAACCTAGGGCCTCAGCAATGGCCTATAATGTTTTGGGGGCATCAGGGATCTCCCTGGCCAACAACTCACTGGAAGATATCCCACCCCTAGCACTGAAAATTTTCTAGCAACAGTCTCTGGCTCCTGAGTGTTCCATTGTCAAAAAATGTAGGATTACATATGTTTTATTAATATCCTCTTAGATTTTGATTAGCTGTCCCTCCACCTTTCCTTTACTCAATCTCTTCCCCAGACCTCATTTTGGGACTTTCACCCCATTAATCTATTCTTCTACTTACATATATACAATACCATCCTATTAAGTACCCCCCCACTTCCTCTTCCCTTTCTATATCTTTTCTAGCTTACTGGCCTCTGATACTCAGTTTTTTCCTTCTCACACAGAAGCCCAGTCATCTGTAGCTAGGATCCACATATGAGAGAGAACATGCGATGCTTGGCTTTCTGGGCCTGGGTTACCTCACTTAGTTTAATCCTTTCCAGATCCATCCATTTTCCTGCAAATTTCATAACTTCATTTTTCTTTACTGCTGAGTAGAACTCCATTGTATAAATGTGCCATATCTTTATTATTTTATTATTACTATTCACTATTATTATTATTATTGCCTGAGCAATTGGGGTTATATTCAGAAAGTATTTGCCAATACCAATATGTTGAAGGGTTTCCTCTACTTTTTCCTCTAGCAGTTTCAGAGTTTCGGGTCTGATGTTAAGGTCTTTAATCCATTTGGACTTAATTCTTGTGCATGGAGAGAGAGAAGAATCTATTTTCATCTTTCTACAGATAAATATCCAGTTTTCCCAACACCATTTGCTGAAGAGGCTGTCTTTTCTCCAATGAGTATTTTGGGCATTTTTATCAAATATCAGGTGGTTGTAGCTACCTGGACTTATATCTGGGTCCTCTATTCTGTTCCATTGATATACATATCCGCTTTTGTGCCAGTACCATGCTGTTTTTGTTACTATGGCTCTGTAGTATAGGTTAAAATCAGGTATACTGAGTGATACCACCAACCTCAGTTTTGTTGCTCAGTATTATTTTAGATATTCAAGGTTTTTTTGTGATTCCAAATGAATTTTTGGATTGTTTCTTTCTATTTCCATGAAGAGTGCTATTGTAATTTTGATGGGGATTGCATTAAATGTGTAAATTGCTTTTGGTGAGATTGCCATTTTCACAATATTGATTCTTCCGATTTAGGAACAAGGGATGTTTTTCCATTTCCTAGTGTCCTCTGCAGTTTCTCACTTGAGTGTTTTATAGTTTTCATTGTAGAGATCCTTTACTTCCTTGGTTAGGTTTATTCCAAGGTACTTTAATTTCTTTGATGCAATTGTGAATGGGAGTGATTCTCTGATTTCATCCTCTGTGTGTTTGTTGTTAGCATATAGGAATGTTACTGATTTCTGTGTATTTATTTTGTATCCTGCTACGTGGCTATAGGTGTTTATCAGCTCTAATACTTTGCTGGTAGAGTCTTTAGGGTCCTTTATATATAGAATCATGTCATCTGCAAATAATGATAACTTGATCTCTTCCTTTCGAATTTGTATCCCTTTTATGTGTGTCTCTTGCCTTATTGCTATGACTAAGACTTCCAGTACTATATTAAATAAAAGTGGGGGACTGTGGACCCTTGTCTTGTTCCTTATTTTAGTGGAAAAGCTTCCAGTTTTCCCCATTTAGTAATATGTTGGCTGTTGCTTGTCATAAAAAGCCTTTATTATATTGAGATATGATCCTTCTGTTGCTAGTGTCTGTAGGGTTTTTATCATGAAGTGATGTTGGACTTTGTCAAATATTTTTTCTGTGTCTAATGAGATGATCATATGATTTTTGTCCTTCAGTCCATTTATATAATGTATTACATTTATTGATTTGCATATGTTGTACCATCCCTCATTTTTGGTATAAAGCCTACTTGGTTTGGGTGAATGATCTTTCTGATATATTTTTGTATTCTGCTTGCCCATATTTTATTGAAAGTTTTTGCATATATGTTCATGAGGGAGACTGGTCTGTAATTTTCTTTTTCTTTTTTTGTTCTATCTTTGCCTGGTTTGCGTATCAGAGTGGTGTTGGCTTCATAGAAGGAGTTTGGTAGGATTCCTTCTTTTTCTATTTTATGGAAAACCTTAAGAAGCAATGGCGTTAGTTCTTCCCTGAAGGTCTGGTAAAATTCAGCAGTGGGTCCATCTGGGCCTGGCCTTTTTTGGGGGGAGATTTTTTTATAACTGCTCGGATCTCCATACTTGTTATAGGTCTTTTTAAGTGATTAATCTCATCTTGATTTAATTTAGGTAGGTCATATAAATCAAGGAAATCATCCATTTCTTTCAGATTTATATATATATATATATATATATATATATATATATATATATATGTTTTTATAGTATGTCCCTATGGTTTTTTGAATTTCTCTAATGCTTGTTGTGATATTGCCTTTTATCTCTAATTTTATGAATTTGTGTCTCTTCTCTCTTTCTTTGGTTCAGATTTGCTAAGGGTTCATCAATCGTGTTTGTCCTTTCAAAGAACCAACTCTTTGTTTCATTGATTCTTTGTATTTTTTTTGTTACTATTTCATTAATTTCTGCCCTAATGTTTATTATTTCTTCATGTCTACTGATTTTTGGCTTGCCTTGCTCTTCTTTTTCCAAGGCTTTAAGGTGAAGCATTAGGTCGTTTACTTGCGACCTTTCTAATTTCTTAATATAGGTACTTAAAGCTATAAATTTACCTCTTAGAACTGCCTTCATTGTGTCCCAGTGATTTTGGTATGTTGTGTTCTCATTATCGTTTGACTCTATGGATTTTTTGATTTCCTTCTTGATTTCTTCATTGACCCCATTCATCATTTAGTAGTGTATTGTTTAGTTTCCATGATTTTGTGTATGCTTTATAGCCTTTCTTGTTACTGATTTGTAGTTTGATTCCATTGTGGTCAGATAGAATGCAAGGAATTATTTCAATTTTCCTGTATTTGTTAAGATTTGCTTTCTGTCCTATTATATGGTCTATTTTAGAGAACGTTCCATGTGCTGCTGAAAAGAATGTATATTCTAAAGCATTTGGATGTAATGTTCTGTATATATCTGTTAGGTCCATTCCTTCTATGACCTCATTTAGTCCAGATGCCTCTCTGTTTATTATTTCCCAGGATGACCTGTCCATTGATGAGATTGGGGTGTTGAAATCCTCCACTACCACTGTGTTATCCAGTTTTCCCAGCTCTACTTGTTGAAGAGTCTTTCTTTTCTCCAATGAATATTTTTTGCCATATTTGTCAAAAATCAAATGGCTTTAGCTGCCTAGATTAACATCTGGGTTCTCTGTTCTGTTCCATTGATCTAAATGTCTGTCTTTGTGCCAATACCATGCTGTTTTTGTTACTATGGTTTTGTAATTTAGCTTAAAATATGTATACCACTAGCCTTATTTATTTTGTATCCTGCTATGTAGCTGTAGGTGTTTATTAGCTCTAATAGTTTGCTGGTAGAGTTATTTTTGTTGCTCAGGATTGTTTTGGTATTTGATGTTTCTTGCGCTTCCAAATGAATTTTAGGATTTATTTTTTCTATTTCTGTGAAGAATGTCATTGGAGTTTTAATGGGGATTGCAGTGAATGTGTAGTTTAGTAAGACTGACTTTTTCTCAATATTTCCTTTTGTCTTCTGCAATTTCTTGCTTGAGTGTTTTAAAGTTCTCATTGTAGAGATCCTTTGCTTCCTTGGTTAAGTTTGTACCAAGGCACTTTGTTTTGTTTTTTAAAATTTTTGTCTATTTTAATTTTATTTTTTGAGAGCGACATACATACAGAGAGAGAAAGAGGCAGATAGATAGCATGTGCCCCCTTGTGCATCTGGCTTATGTGGGTCCCGGGGAATCGAGCCTCAAACTGGGGTCCTTAGGTATCAAAGGCAAGAACTTAGCCACTAAGCCAACAGTTTTCCTGATTTCATCCTCCACATGTTTGTTGTAATATAGGAAAGCTACCGATTTCTGTGTGCTTATTTTATATCCTGCTATGTTGCTAAAAGTGTTTATCAGCTCTAACAGTTTGCTTGTAGAGTTTTTAGGATCTTTATGTATAGAATCATATCATCTTCAAATAATGATAATTTGATCTCTTCCTTTCCAATTTGCATCCCTTTTATGAGTGTCCCTAGCCTTATTGTTATAGCTAAGACTTCCAGTAGTATATTAAATAAAAGTGGGGACAGTGGACACTCTTGGTATGTTCCTGAATTTAGTGGAAAAGTTTCAAGCTTTTCCCCATTTAGTATTATGATAGCTGTAGGTTTGTTATAAATAGCTTTTATTATGTTGAGATATATTTCTTCTATTTCCACTGTCTGTAATATTTTTATCATGAAAGGATGTTGGATTTTGTCAAATGCCTTTTCTGCATCTTTTGAGATGATCATGTGATTTTTTTCCTTCAGAACATTTGTATGATGTTTTACATTTATCAATTTGCATATGTTGAACCATCCCTATGTCCCTGGGATAAAGACAACTTGGTGACTAATCTTTATGATATATTCTTGTATTTTGTTTGCCAATATTTTGTTCAGACTTTTTTCCATCTGTGTTCATGAGAGACATTGGTCTATAATTTTCTTTCTTTTTGTTCTGTCTTTGTCTGAATTTGTTATAAGGGTGATGCTGGCTTCATAGAAGGAGTTTGGTAGAATTCCTTCTTTTTCCATTTTATGGAAAAGTTTGAGAAGCATTGGTGTTAGTTCTTCCATGAAGGTCTGGTAAAATTCATCAGTGAACCCATCTGTACCTGGACTTATTTTAGTTGGGAGAATTTTTATAACTGCTTGGATCTCTGTACTTGTTATAGGTCTATTTAATTGGTTTATCTCATCTTGTTTCAGTTTTGGAAGGTCATATTTATATAGGAAGTCATCCATTTCTTTCAGATTTTCAAATTTCAAGGCATATATATTCTTAAAGTATGTCCTTATGATTTTCTGAATTTCTTTGGTATCTGTTGTAGTGGTGCCTTTTTCATCTTTAATTTTATTAATTTTTGTCTCCTTTCTGCTGGTCAGATTTGCTAAGGGTTTATCAATCTGGTTATTCTCTCAAAGAAACTTCTGTGTTTCATTGATTCTTTGGATTTTTTTTGTTTCTTTTTCATCAATTTCTGCCCTAATCTTTATGATTTCTTCCTGTCTACTGATTTTTCGTTTGCCCTTTTCTTCTTTTTCCAAGGTCTTAAGGTGAAGCATTAAATTGTTTATATGTGAACTCTTTAATTTCTCAATATAGGCACTTACAGCTATAACTTTCCCTCTTCAACTGCCTGCATTGTTCTCAATGGTTTTGGTATATTGTATTATCATATCAGTTGATTCAATGAAATTTATTGATTTCCTGTTATTTCTTCAATGACTCATTCATCATTCAATAGTGTACTGTTCATTCTCTATGAATTTCTGTATGCTCTGTAGTTAAAAAAATTTTTTTTATTTACTTTTATATTTATTTGGGAGCGACGGGGGGGGGAGGGGGGCAGAGACAGAGAGAGAGAATGGGTGCGCCAGGGTCTCCAGCCATTGCAGATGAACTCCAGACATGTGCACCCCCTTGTGCATCTGGCTAACATGGGTCCTGGGTAATTGAGCCTCGAACTGGGGTTCTTAGGGTTCACAGGCAAGCGGTTAACCATTAAGTCAGCTTTCTGTAGCTTTTTTTTTGTTGCTGGTTTTCAGTTTAATCTGATTTTGTTCAGATAGAGTATGAGTGATTATTTCAGCTTTCTTGTATTTGTTGAGATTTGCTTTCTTTCCTAATATATCATCTATTTTGTTGTATGTTCCATGTACTGCTGAGAAAAATGTATATTCTTCAACATTTGGATGGAGTGTTCTATAAATATCTATTGCATACATTTGTTCCATGATATCATTCATTTCATATCTTTGTGTATTTTTTGCTGGGATGTCCTGTCAATTGATGAGAGTGGGTTATTGAAGTCACCCACTACGATCGTGTTTGATGTTATCTGTGACCTTAAGTCTAATAGTGCTTTTTTGATGAAACTGGGAGCCCCCATGTTAGGTGCATATACGTTTAGGATTGTAAGGTCGTCCTGTTGGAGTGTTCCTTTAATCAGTATAAAATGACCTTCTTTATCTTTCCTCACTAATGTTGGTTTGAAATCTATCCTCTCAGATATTAGGATAGCAACCCCTGCTTGTTTCCTAGGCCCATTTGCTTGAAATACCATTTTCTGTCCATTCACCCTAGTGTCTATCTTTTATTGAGAGATGACTTTCATGGAGGCAGCAAATGGCAGGATCCTCCTGTCCTTTAATCTAGTCTGTGAGCCTGTGTCTTTTGGTTGGTGCATTGAGGCCACTGATATTAAGAGTCTTTATTTATTTATTTTAGCCATTCTTCTTATTTTGTAGCGTTTACTATTTCCTCTTTACTTGGTTGTTTTAAGTGTTGAGTGTGGTTTATTTTTTCCTATTTCCTTCAGTATGTGTTTTGCTTTCTCTTCAATGTGAAGAATTCCTTCAGTTATTTTCTGTAGAGCTGGTTTAGTTGTTGTAAGTTCCTTTAGCCTGTTTTTTTTTCTTTTTTTCTTTTTTTTTTGTGGAATGTCCATATTTCTCTGTCAATTTGTATAGATAGCTTTGCAGGTAAAGTAATCTTGGTTGACAGTTGTTGTCTTTCAGAACTTGGAATACATCACTCCAAGCCCTTCTGGCTTTTAAAGTTTGTGTTGAGTAATCTGCAGTCATTCTGATGGGTTTTCCTTTGCAGGTGACTTTGTTTTTCTCTCTAACTGCTATGTTTATATATTTCCTTTGTTTTGCTTATTTAGTAGTTTAATTATAACATTGCGAGGAGAGGTTGTTTCCAGGTTTTGTCTGTTTGGTGTTCTAAAAGCTTGTATCTGCATTGGCATTCCTGTCCCAATTTGGGGAAAGGTTTTTTGTTTGTTTGTTTGTTTTTTATATGATTTTGTTGAAAACACCTATTAAGCCTCTGGATAGAAATTCTTCTCGTTCTATTATGCCCTGAATTCTTATGTTTGATATTGTCCTGGATATCTTGAAATTCCCATTCATACTTTCCTATTAGCTTGTCTTTTTATCTTTGTTTGACTCTTAAGACTGTCACCTGGTCTTCTACTTTAGATATTCTGTTCTCTCCTTCATCCATTCTTCTGGTGAGACTTTACTCAGCGTTTTTTATTTCATTGACTGTGTTCTTCAGAGCTAGGATTTCAGTCTGTTTTTCTTCAGTATTTCTCATGTCTTATAATGACCTCTTCATTTCATAAGCTGGTTTCCTGTGTTCTCTTTCAGAAGTTTGTTTTCTTCTTTGAGTCCTTTCTTTTTTTTCTTTGAAATTTTTGTCAGACATTTCACCTAAAACAGTCTCATTGGTGATCATTTCTAATGGATTTATAATTTTTGGTGGGACTGTATTGTCTTTATTCTTTGTGTTTCTTGTATTATAATGTAGTGACTTTTTCATCCTAAATTGATTTGATACTTGGGTTTTCTACTTATCTCCAGTGTTCTCTAGATGTGGCAATACTCATAACTTCAGGATATGAGTTTAAGATGCCAGGTATAGCTCTTGTACCCCAATCCAGCCACAGAATTAACTTCAGGTGTTGTTTGCTTGCTAAGCAAGTGTTCTAGTGGACTGGGTGGAACAATATACTGGCAAGTTCTAAACTTCAAGTGAGCAATATACACATTCAATAAAAAGAAGCACAGAGTATGCAATTATGGGGATTAAAACAAACAGCTAGTCTTATAATGCCAAAAACTCTAATGGTGTTTGTTGTTCTACACCCTTAATCTTGCCAACTGGGATGTAAGAGATTTCTGTTCTGAATTGGGTTCCCCGTCAGCCTGATCTGGGTCCGACCCTGCCCCCAATAATGACAGAGGTAAAAGACAAAGGCCCTACCAATATGAAAGCATCAAAGGCAATAATATTCAACCCCCAAATACAGTTTATTTGAAAATGGTGAAGCCAACCAAGAATATGTAACCCATAACCTGTCCTAACAAAGAAAGAGAGATTAGCTCTTCCAATGCAGGCCTATGTACCTGGTTTTGTTTTTGCTTTTGTTTTGGTCGGTCAGCCTTCTTCCCTTTTGGGGTGGCTTCCAAACTCACCAATGCTGAGTGCCCACCTTGATCCCTCAGTGTTGTGCTGTCGAGCTAGAGTCTGATCAGCTGTTCTGGTTGCGCTGCTCCTGGGTGCTAAATGCTGGAGTTTTGTAACTTTGATGGTTGGGGGACAGGAAAGTGCACACACCTGGAGTTGCTGACACAGTTCCATCTGTGTCCCTTTCAGTAGCTCCTTAGTTGATCTTCAGATTTATGAACTTTGCAAGAAGGCTGATGAAGTTGAAAAATCCCCTTGTTTGGTCTCTGCTGCTGCTGCCACTTGGCATGCCTGGAAGGTTCTTGCTGGGAGTGTGGACCTGCAAGGCCCAAGTGTCTCAGTGGGATTCTGACCATTTTCCTCCTTTCTGGTGGGTCTTGGCCTCTCCGGCTTCTCCACTGTGTCTAAGAATAACCCATACTCCTTCACCTTTCAGAAGAAGAGTGTATTTTGCTGGGATTTTGCTTAAGTCTCTCTCTAGGCTAGTTTGGCATGGTTCCTATGCTGCCATCTTACCCGAAGTCCTCTCCACATTCTTACTGACACTTATTATTCACTTCTGTATTGTTTTGATGGTAATCCTTCTTACAGATTTGATGTGGTATCTTTTTGTTGTTTTGATGTTCACTTCTAAGGTGATACATTGCCTTTGAAGAAATGTCTATATAAGTCATTTGCCTACTTTTAATTAAATTTTGAGTTTTTATAGAACTTTAAAAATATATTAAAGATGAAAAATCAAAATATAGTGTAGTTGTTAATCCCTTATATATATATTATCTTCAGACTGAATATGTAGCTTTTTTGGTAGAATGCTTGCCTAACATTCACAAAGCCCTAGGTTTGATCCCACCACTGCAAAAAACAGGTGTGCTGGTACATACTTGTCCTCCTAGCACTTGGGAAGTAAAAATGGGAGGAACAGGAGTTCAAGAACATGACCAGCTCAGGTTGTAGCCCATGCTGACCTCAATCCTGTAATCCTTCTGCCTTAGCCTCAGTGTCCAGATTATAGGGATGTGCCATGGCCTTCTCTTTATTAATTTAAAGAATATTTCAAAATTAGTGTCTTCACCTTCCAACTTGCTTCCTGTTTAGTCTGTCTTCCCTTTTCTCAAATCCTGTATTCATCCTCTTCACTTCTGACACTGTTCTCCTGGGGCTTTGGTAGTTTATAAATCAGACTTTATTATTGTTCTTAAGTAAAAGAGTATTTAAACTTCTTCCTCTGAGCCCTCCTCCTCCTGTGCTGTCTTCTGAATCTCTTTCCAAGAGTTAAATATTCTCTAGTCCATATTCCCTACCACTGGGCCTAGAGGTAGAGGATATAAACTTCATGTACATTACTCTTTCCATGTACTCTCTTTCATCTCTCTCAGAAACCTTTATAGTCTGCCTGCCTTCCTCCCTCCCTCCTCCTTCCCATCTTCTTTATTTCTTGTCTCTTTCCCTTGTTCTAAATAAACTAGTGTAACAACACACCCTCTGAAAGGCAAATATTGTAGACTGCTTCATGTTGCTGGGATGGACTTCCAAACAGACACAGTTTACAGGAAGAATGGTATATATTTTAGCTTACTGATCCAAGGGGATGTTCCATCAATGGTGGAAGAAACTGGCTCCCATTCATAAATCTGAATGATAAGAGAGATCACCAAACAGCCGACACCAAAAGCAAATATAAAACTGGCAGCAAAAGCAGCAGGAGACTTCAACAGCTCTCAGACTTCTCTACATACCTTTGGGCTGGAATTCATATTCACCCACAGTAGCACCTTATAGCTGGACCCCTGGACCCAGCCCCAGTTTTATCTCCTCCAGCCAGGCAGTTGAAAACAAGTTTTAATAAAACACCTGCAGTTATTGGGGGCATACATTCAAATAACCACAGCAGATATAGCATGCTTCCTCTCATCTACTAATCCTAGCTCTTAATATTATATTATGTATATTTATGTGAGAGTAAAGGTAGGTATGGTTTGTAAAACAAGAAAGAGGCCCATGATAGGTGAAAATGAAGCTTTAAGGAATGGGGTAGGCCATGTGTGACATGAAAAAGGAAAGGGGATTAGTAGGGAAAAATCATCTAAGCAGAGAAGAAGTAGGGAGTTGGAGGAGAGGAGGTAGGGCAGATCATCCAAAACTAAGTATGTATGAATATAACATAAGAAAACTTGTTAGTTTGTAGGAAGACCTATATATGTGAATTTTAAGCTATCAACCTATTCATCTTGCTATTTATATTTGTTAGAGTCATCAACAAAGCCCAAGTGATTTCCATGAGCTTTTTAAAGATTCTGGCTCTTGGATTACAGTTTTGATCCTTTGTGATTTCAGTGTCTACATAGAGAACCCTTCTCCTAATATGTCAGGACTCTTTTTTGGGTTCCTCATGTCCAGAGTCATCTTGCCTTACACCACTAACAATTATTCTCTCAACACCTAGTTGATACCAGTTTTTGTACCCTCACTACAATGTCAGCATCAGCTTCATGCATCTTGATTTCTATAATCTTCTGTCTTTCCATTTCAGTTCCTGTAGTAACTCCATCCTCAGTAATATATTTTAAACCCATACCAGACCTTAAAATCAGTGGATCTTAACAGTGTTTTCCTCATCTTTGTCCTTATCCAGTATATATGTTGTGCTCCATTATTTGATCTCTTATTATTTTTATTGTCTTCAACTTATCTGCTTCCCCCCCTTTTTTCCAGGTACCATACATGATTGGGAAAACCTCAGCTATACTTAAATATGAATCTTCTTTCTTAGCACCTTCAGTATGAAGCTGGAACAACACATAAAATACACTGTGTTTTACTTCAGATCTAGAATAACTATCTTCAAGTTACTTCTCTGTTTCTTCCACATCAACTCCACTAACATATCCTATCCACTTTGTATTACAAAAGTGTCTCAAGAATATGTACACCTTTTGTCATCTCAACTTCAACTAAACTGGTCCAAACTATCATCTCTTTGCTAGGTATTTACAAAAGCCTTCTTTCATTGGTTATGTGCTTTACATAGTTTTTTTTTTTTTTTTTTTTTTTGTAGCTAATTTGCAACATAGCAGCCCAGGCAAACTTATAAAATGTCATCTTGTTCATTTAGTTATTTTTGTATAACACCCTCTAGTAACTTCCCATCTTTTTTTTTTACAGTAGCCTACATGCCACATGGGAGCTGGTTCTTGGTTTATCCTGTAACATTAATTCCCCACTATTGCCCTTTGTTGTTCATTTTCAGCTATTCTAACCTAAGTTTTCTTTGAATCTGCTAAGCAGGTGTTGCATTTGGGCCATTGTTATATTTGCAGTTCACCCTGCTGGAAGGTTTCTTCTGGATGTCCTTGCTTTCTTGCTTCTTAAGGACTTTGCTTACCTACTTAAATGATAATCTCCTCATGTTACCATTTATTTTTCTCAATAAAATCTCTTGGCATTCACTATGCTATGTATTTTACTTGGTAGTTTCTTTTACTAAAACATAAACTTACTGCTATATCTACAATACCAAGGATAGTCCTTCTCATACTAGGTACTCAAATATTTGTTAATGAATGAAGAACCAAAAAAGGGGTTATCTATTGAAATGGCTAAGCACATGCTTAAGAAATATGCATTATTGTGATAGTCAAAGATTGCTTAGATATTGCAAAGATATACCCAAATTATTTAATATTTAAAGTTAATATTTAAATTTTATCTTTCTTCGTATTTTTTTTGCACAGTCTGTGTGTGTGTGTGTGTGTGTGTGTGTGTCCATGCGTACATGCACATGCACCAGGATCTTTTCTTACTACTGCAAATGAATGTCAGATGTACTTTGCTTCTGGCATTAAATGGGTGTTGAGGAATCAAAGCTAAGCCAACACGCTTTTCAAGCAAGCACCTACAATCACCAAGACAAAGCTCCATCCCCCTTAAAATTTATTTTCTCAATTGTTTCTCATGTATGAAGAAATTTTAGTTCTATGCTAAAAGTAGTATGTTAAATGTAAACAAATGATGTGATTAAATAAAGGACCTAAGGATGTTCAGTCATTCTAACAGCAAAAATTTTATCATATGTATGATAGACGGGTACTACATAGTGATTTTTTTCATTTTCAATTTTAAAACACACACACACACACACACACACACACGTAGATATATATGTATAGTTTTTTACATAGTGTAATGGAGAAATTGGGATTCTGGGGTACTTCCTGGAAACCCAGGCCCTGAGTTTATATCTGCAAACTAACCAAAGAATTGGCAATTTTGGATTTAAGAGAATGATTTTTAAAATACCACATTTTATTCAGATTTTCCAAAGGAGTATGGAAAGGGGAAGGCTGAGACGTAAAGGCAAACAAAGTGGGGAGAAGAGAAGTATGCCATGTTGAGCCCAAAAGTCTGTGTGGCCCACGTGTAGCTCAGGAGTACATGTGACCAGATAGGGATCTGGGGAAAAAAAAGTATAGAAAGAAAATTCAAGGAGCTCTTACCATGTGGGGAGCTGAAGGAGATATAGGACCCATGCTGAGAGTAAGGACTAGGGCCTAAGCCTGGGTTGAGCCAGCCCAGGCCCAGCCTAGGGAAAAACTCAGCCAGGGCTGGTAGTTACCAAGTGATCAGAGAGTGAATGCCCTCCCCTTGCAAAGATATTTATAACCTTCAGGTGGTGGGCCCAGGTAAACCAGAGGGCCAGCAGTTTGGTTAGGGCTAAGGGCTGTCTCAGGGGCTGAATTTGACCAACCATAATGTTTAAATTTTATGAAAGACCTTCCTCCCAGTAAGGGTCCTGTTTGTGGAAAAACAGTTCTTTGAAACCAGGCAAGAGGTAAGAAAAACGTTCTTGCCCTTTTTACCTTCAGGGGTCCAGTCACCCTAACTCTAACCCTCTAATAGGTTATTGTCTTAAACCCCCTTATCTCCACTCTGTTTCCCTGCGGGCTCTCCTCAGTAGATTCTTTGGTGTTCACTATGGGATAATTAGGCCTAATTTAGTTTTGAAGGGGCTCTACTTCAGGATATTTCCACCTACCCTGTGGCTCTTAAAATCTTCCTGTCCCCTCTTCTGCAAAAATCCCTGAGCCTTGGGTATGTTAGCAGTTTGGTTTTAGTGTTGAGCCTTTGTATTTCTGTTACAGTGTGTTTCAGTTCACCTCCATGTTTTGTTGTTATTTCCCTAGAGATGATTGCTATCCTGACTGAAGTAAGGTAGAATCTCAAAGTTATTTTAGTTGCATTTCCCTGATGTCTTAAGGATTTTAAATATTTCTTTAAGTTAGTAACTAGATAGTAATTTTAAGGATGCTATTAAAAATAGAAGAAAATGGACTGGAGTGATGGCTTAGCAGTTAAGTGCTTGCCTGTGAAGCCTAAGGACCCCCGTTTGAGGCTCGATTCCCCAGGTCCCACATAAGCCAAGATGCACAAGGGGGTACATGCATCTGGAGTTCATTTGCAGTGGCTGGAGGCCCTGGCACGTCCATTCTCTGTCTCTTTCTCTCTCTGTCTGTTGCTCTCAAATAAATAAATAATAGAAGAAAAGATTTTATTAGTGTCTCTCTATAATTTCCATTTGTCCATCTGTCTTAATTTAGAATGAACTGATCTAGTGTCTGACTTTGTTATTCCACATAAAACTACCTGAAACTGAAATATAAACAATTATAAACAATAGCAACTTGTTTCTCACAGTTCTAGATGCTGAGAACTTCTGGATCAAGTCACTGGTAGATCAAGTGTCTGGTCAGAGGACCATTTGCTAATGTGAGAATATTAAGAGATAGGGTCTTAAGAGGTTCTGGTGTACCAATTTCTTTTTCTTTTTTTCTTTCTCTCCCTCTCTCTTTCCTTCCCTCTCTCCTTTGCTTCCTCCTCTCTCATTCCCTATTAAATAATTGATATATATATTTAAAGATGTGTGGTCTTTAGGACATAACTAAATCAAAAGGGCTAAGATCTTCATGGATAAGGCTATACTGAACTTTTATTAAAAAGCTTGAAGAAGTAGGTTTGCTTCTCTTCTGCTCTTTCTCTATGTAAAGACAATGTTAAACCTCTTTTGCCTTTCTGTCATCTCACATTGGAAATTAAGTTTCAACAAAAATTTGGAGGTGGACATATTCAGACCATACAGTTTTGTAGCTGAGTTATCTTAAATGTTGTGTACTAAATTCTAACACATTAGAGGAAGAAAGTATAGGGAAGTGCTATGAGGGCCTTTCTTTTAAGCCTGCTTACCCCTATTTGTGAGAATGTCAGCTATTGAAAATAATTATAAATTTAATTATAAGTGGAATTCTTTATGGTCTCTTATGTTGACTGGGGGTAGCTTTTTGAGATAGTGGATTGTCTAAATGTTGGCTTCTCACTGCAAAATACAATTTCTGACATGTGCCCAACAAATGCTTGATGAATAAACCCTGTTTTTGATTGGCAAGTAATAACTACCCTCCTCATGATTATCTTTTATAAGAAAAAAATGCTTTAGTTTGAACAGTGAATCTATCAAAGCTCCATATGGATATATGTGGTAGTTAGAGGAGGTGGGAAGGAGAAGAAAGACAAATGCAAAAGGACTTTAAAGATACAACTTTGTGGTTTGTTTTTTTTTTAATAGATAGAAATTCCACTGGGGTTTTACTTAACAATATGATTCATTCTTATTCTTTTTGAATCAAGATTTTA
The DNA here is from genome assembly GCF_020740685.1 of Jaculus jaculus. Classification (NCBI taxonomy): domain Eukaryota; kingdom Metazoa; phylum Chordata; class Mammalia; order Rodentia; family Dipodidae; genus Jaculus; species Jaculus jaculus. The sequence goes on from NC_059112.1 coordinate 53,868,401, forward strand.
TGATATACTAGATATACAAATGTCATTCTAATAACTTAATAGTTTAATCTTCTACAAATTGATGTTTGTGGCATGTTTCCGTTTTTATAATTAGGCTATTTATGATATTTTAGGAACAGAAACTGTCCAGAAAGAAATAAAACAAAACAAAAACACTTTATGAAAGTGAGCAATATAAATGGGACTCAGGAATCCCCACTGGCTCAGGGAAAGGCTTTTGGCCTAAAACTCTGAATATTATTTTAAACAAAGTCCTGAATAAAACAGAGCATTTTGGTTGATAATCAGTTGCCACTGTTCCATGGGCAACTGGACTTGTAGATTTATAAGGTTTGCAAGTCAGCACGGTACCTTCCTAAGGAAACCAGTTTCAGGTTTTGTTGTTTATTTCTCTCTTGACTCAAAGAGCCTAGTTGTTCTTCAATACTATAACTATATTTGCCTATTTGCTTTACAGTTTGATGCATTGGGTCAACACCCTTATAGTAGTGTTAAAAAAAGGAAAACTATTCAGTAAAGGAACAAAGTATTTGAAAAGAATATTATGTATCTGTTAATATATAAAAGCTCATAATAAATATTACAGAATTTTCTAATTATTAAATTACTCTATAGTTAATATGTTTCAAGTCTCATACACTTGTCTGTATCCACCTTATCCTCAACTAGGCACTGTGTTTCAATGCATTCTGTTAAGTAGATCTGCCTTGAACATTGTCATTGTGCCTGAATTTATGTAGATAACAATGAGAGCATACATTTCTGAGTACCTATATGCTAGCCTTTGTTTATTATTCATGGACTAATTCTGAAAGAACTCTACTTTAAATAGGTATATTTGTTGGTCACAATATATAAATATGGAAACTGAGGCATAAAACGTTAATAAATCGCCCCAGATTATCCAGCTATTGTTTAAATCAGGATATAATTTTGGAACACAAATAAAATTTAAACATTAATGTATTTTAATTGATTTTAATATTGAATTTTATTCTCTTTTTAACACTTTTCTAGTTGACTTGGAGCATATGCGAACAGTAAAACCTGAGAAACACTTGCGATTTTGTCAGGAAAATGGTTTTAGTAGCTTCTTTGTCTCAGCCAAGACAGGAGACTCTGTAAGTAAAATAATAAATACTAAATATTACAAGTTATGTTTCACTCTAATTTGCTAGCATTTCTTGGAAATACATGTCTGTTTACTAACAAAAAGCAAATCAATGCTTATTCAAGACAAAATACATGAAAATGTTTACTCCATGTTAATTTTATAGTAAATTTGACAACATTCATTCAGTTTAAGGACTCTAAGCATGCAGAAAATTGTAAAGTATATATAAATCATCCATAATCCCAGCATTAAGAAATTGCCATTTTTAGCTTCAGATGATTCCTTTACTCTTCTGATAATTACCATTGGGAGTGCTACTGCTTTGCTATATGATTTTGGTTTTGAAATAGGAAGTTGTCATTGTCATGTTAAATCTTTAAAAATGTGGTGTGTGGGGAAAATATAATTTGTGTATGGTGTGTACACATGTGTGCAGATGCATGTGCCCCATGCCTGTAAATGTCAAGGCCAAAGGAGAACTTCAAGAGTCACTGCGTAGCTCATCCACATGTGTCCTTGAGATGGGGTCCCTCATTGATTCAGGTGCTTATGATGTTATGGAGCCCCAGCAATTCTCCAGTCTCTGCTTCCCACTTGGACTTGGGTTACAGATATGTGTGACCACACCCAGCTTTTTATGTGGATGCTGGAGAATTGAACTCTGATTTCCTCAGGCCTTCATGATTATGCTGGAAGTACTGTTACCTTTTGAAGTACCTCTCCAGCACCTAAAAGTTTGTTTTTAAAGATAAAGATAAGACTGGGCATGGTGGCGCACACCTTTAATCCCAGCACTTGAGAGGCAGAGGAGGATTGCCATGTGTTTGAGGCCACCCTGAGACGACAGAGTAATTTCCAGGTCAGCCTAAGCTGGAATGAGATCCTACCTCAAAAAAGAATAAAGAAAAAAAAAAGATAAAGATAAGTTTAAGCTAATTCAGTGAACTGTATGGATTTTCAAATTAATGGTTTTTAAATGCCATTGTCAGAACATTTGCTGTTTTATCTTTTTTAAGAATTTTAATATATTTGAAGATAACATAGACGTGCTTGTTTCAGGTCATTGAAACCTATTTTTGTTTTGTAGGTCTTCCTGTGTTTTCAGAAATTTGCTGCAGAAATCCTGGGAATCAAATTAAACAAAGCAGAAATAGAACAGTCACAGGTGATTATTTTAAACTTTTTCATTTAAGAAATTTCTTATAAAATATTAACTTTGATTCATGAATTCTTTCCCATTTATTCATCCTATGCACATGCCCCTAAAAGTTTTGGAGATCGATTGTGCATATAATTTAAGAAAGTGAATAGAGGGTGTTGACTTTCTACAAATTTTGATACTTTAAAACTCCAATTTAGCCAGGCGTGCTGGTACTCACCTTTAATCCCAGCACTTGGGAGGCAGAGGTAGGAGAATCACCATGAGCTTGAGGCCAGCCTGAGACTACATACTGAATCCCAGGTCAGCCTGGGCCATAGTAAGACCCTACCTTGAAAAACCAAAAACAAACAACAACAACAACAAAAACCCTCCAATTTATCTCTTTTGGTGAAAAGCAGTAAAAATTGTATCAGTGGTTAATTGAATTAAGGTTTTGAGCCTACTATTTTGTACTTTTGTGTTTGTTCTTTTGAGACTGTTTTAGCTTAGGCTGACTTTGAACTCATGGTCCTTCCACCTCAGCCTCCAAAGTGTAGGAATTACAGGTATATGCCACTATACCTTGCATGTACTTTTTTACTTAAGAGCTCTCTCTCTGTTCATTTTTAAAACAGATTCATATTCATAAACAAATTCATATTTAAAATAGATTCATAGCCATCTCATACTATTACTTGTATTCAGTCCAGTTTCAAAGATCCCCACAGTCTTTACCAACTTAAGATAGTTCCCAAGTCTCAAATCTTATCTGAGATTTAAGATTGTCTCGTAGCTGTGAGTCCTGTAAAATCAAACAAGTTATATACTCTCAACATATAAAGGCACAAAGTAAACATTTTCACCTGGCATAAGGCATAACAAGGAGAGACTAGAACAATGCAAACTCAACAACCAGCAAGCAAACATCAAATTTCTGTAGTTTACGTCCAGTGACTGACAGTCTCTGGATTTTCTAATTTTGCCCCTTCGGTTTGACTGAGTAGCCAGGGAAAACTTGCATCCCTAGCTAACAGCCTCTATGATAGTCCTTGCACAGTCCTGATATATCCAAAATATCTTCAGGTCTCCATGTAAACCACAGTCCATCTTTCAAAGGCTTTTCCAGCCTATCAGGGTCATCATGCCCTGCTTTATTCTACATCTCTGCAGCAGCTCCTGGAACTGTGTATACTTCTTGACCCACTCCATGTATTTTTTCAATCTTCTAAAACTAATACTAGGTGTGCAGGACACAGCTATATTCCTAGTTCAGGGACGAAATAAATTGTAACCTTGAAAAGCAGGTTCCTTCTCCACTGAACTCTTTCCCAAAAGAATTTGCATTTCTATCAATCTTTCCTTAGGTATCTTCTCCATTGTTTTAATATAAGCAGATAGGCCATTTTCCTTTAAGATTGCTCATGTTTTGACAATAGCGCTTCAGTAACCTAAAACCAGTATCAGTGCTTATAATTTTAACTTGCTTGAGGTTTTCCAACTTAAAATCTTAAATCTTTCAGTTTAATATCTTTAGCCAAGCATATCAATCTATTACAAATTTAACCTTGATCAAACTGTCTGGGCCTGAGCAGCAGAATGCAGCCAGCCCTTATGCCAGAAGCCCAGTTCCAACAAAGTCCTCTGCAGTCTTTCCTTACACTTAGAAAGCTAATAAGCCCAGCCTTGAAGTTCAGTACTGTCAGCTGTTAGCATTCTCAAACTCTTATCAGAATAGACCATAATACTTGGCTTACCTCTTCAGAAGGTGTCTTCTTCTGGTATAAGTACCAAGTCCATCCATATTCCTCCAAACCAAAAGTTCCAAAAGACCAAAATCAACATGGTCAGATTCATCACACCCCACATTCTGGTACCAATTTACAGAAGTACATATCTGAGCAAGAGTAGTTTCATTAAAACCAACAAACTGACAACATTTGTCTTCATCTTCCTTCACCACCTTCCCATACAATAGCAAAAAAAAAAAAAAAAAATTCACTGTCCTTCACCATATCTTTAAATCATTAGAGTCAGTTCCATGACAGTCACGTGGGTGTGTGTGGGTGTGTGTCTGTTTGTTTAAACAAATATTAATTGAATATTGTTGCATTGAGGCAGCTGATTTTAGGACATAATTAAGATATTTGAACTCTAGAAATTTGCTACTTTTCATTCTTATCATTCACTGACATTTATTTCAGCTCTTGCTATGAGCAAATACAAAGATAACATATTTTGTACTATATAAATAGTTGCCACACACACAAAATAGTTTCTTAATTTTGGCTCAGATGAATCTAAAACAGACTTACAAGCATTTAAAAATGTCCCTGGGCTGGAGAAATGAATGACTTAGTGGTTAATTCACTTGCCTTCAAGGTCAAAGGACCCAGGTTTGATTCTCCAGGAACCACGTAAGCAAGATGCAGTTTGTTTTCAGCCAGAGGCCCTGATACACCCATTCTCATTCTCTCTCCCTCTCTTGCCTCTTTCAAATGAATAAATAAAAGTAAATATTTAAAATGTAGTCCCTGTTTCTAGTGAAAAGAATAAACATATGTGCCAGGCTCTGTGTTACTTGACTACATTTTTATAATAACTGTCAATGGAAGATGGCATTTCATCATTTTATGACCATGACACAGACTGTGGAGAAGCCAGATAACTTGAACCCTAAGAGATGCAGTAGTGGAGCTGGGATTTGAATCCAGATTTGTCTTATACCAGTGCCCTGCTGTTTGTACCCTGCCATATTGGAGAAGCTATGATGTGCAATTTGGAGTTGAGATGGAGAGCATGTCTGAAAGCTGAGCTGCATGAATTTTGGCAGAGAAAGCTTTGGGTAGAAAAACTTAGGTTATATTTGGAGATAAGTGACTATAGTGAATAGAAGTATAAAGTAGATTTTAGAAAAGAATATGGAGATTCATGCATACCAAATTGATGAATTTTACCTAGGATAGAGGTTCATAAATATTTTTAGACAGGGAATAAAATGAAAGCAGTTTCTAGATAGAATTAATTTAATAGGGCATTGTGGGGTATGGCTGGATGGAAAGGAAATTGAGATAGAGACTGTGTTACTGCTATCATTCATGTGATTATGGACAGAGTCATAATGACTACATTGGAGAGAGAAAGAGAAGCCCAAGATAACATTGGGATAATCCTCCCCCCTCACCATGTGTGTTTATGTTTGTGTGTTTATATTAGAGATGGTAGAGATGAAATTTGTGGTTTCATGCAGTCAGGTTTGCATTGCTGGCAGAAATCACCCGACCAAGAGAAGCTTGTGAGAATAAAGGTTTACTTTGGCTTATGGGCTCAAGGGGAAGCTCTATGATGGCAGGGGGAAATGATGGCATGAGCAGAGGGTGGACATCATCTCCTGGCCAGCATCAGGTGGACAACAGGAATAGGAGAGTGTGTGAAACACTTGGAAGGGAAAACTTGCTATAATACCTATGAGCCTGCCCACAGTAGTACCCTGCTTCCAGGATGTGTTAATTCCTAAATCTTCATCAGCTAGGAACCTAGCATTCAGAAAACCTAAGTTCATGGGGGGGGGGGGGAATGCCTGAATCAAACCATCATATTCCACCTCTGTCCCCCATAAACTAATAGCTATCCATGATGTAAAATGCAATACATTCAGTCCAACATCAAAAGTCCCCATAGTTTTTATCAGTCTTAATGATGCTCAAACATCCCTGTAATCCAGGGTCTTTTAACTGAGCCATAATACCAGAAAATCCCCCCAAAACTCATAATGGCACAGAATAAACACTCACACTGCAAAAGATGGCATTCATTGGGCATAGCAAAGCAATATTCAACCAATACAAGAATTAAAACAACCAGGGCAAACATCAAACTCTGTAGCTTCAAGTCCAACAACTCTAACCAGTAATAAGTCTCCAAGCCCTATAATTCTAACCAGCAACAAGTCTATCAAGTTCCAATTCTGCCCCTCTAGCTAGGCTATTCATACTCCTGGAAAACTTCATCAGGGCTGGCAGCTCTTCTTAGCAGCCATTTCATGGTCCTGGCATCTCCACTGCGTCTTCACTGCAACCCATGGTTCATCCTTATAGGTCCATTGGGTCTCCATGCAGGCAATCCAGCCAACCTACTTCACACTGCCTGTGGCCATTTCCAAAACACTGACTATGTTGCAAATTCAGTGACACACTCTTTCCTGCATTTCTATCTCCATAATACCAGGTAGGGTGCCCAGTTTGTTAATCGAGGGCAAATAAAGCAGACTTTGAAGTCTAGAACAACATCTTCAACATTCAAGCACCTTTAAAAGACTGCATTTTTTTTTCTTTTGTCCCAATGCAGGTCAGCTGGCCCAGTCTCAGTGGTTGTGCTGAATGGGCAGCAGTTTTGGCCCAAAGATTTCATTTTTTTCTCTGTCATATCCCTCTGCTCACATCAGTCTATTATTTATTTATTTATTTATTTGAGAGACAGACACAGAGAGAAAGACAGATAGAGGGAGAGAGAGAGAATGGGCGCACCAGGGCTTCCAGCCTCTGCAAACAAACTCCAGACGCGTGCGCCCCCTTGTGCATCTGGCTAACGTGGGACCTGGGGAACCGAGCCTTGAACCGGGGTCCTTAGGCTTCACAGGCAAGCGCTTAACTGCTAAGCCATCTCTCCAGCCCACATCAGTCTATTTTTATGCAAAACAGCCCAGCACAAGTTCTCAGGACACAGGTGTAACAGCAAGCCTCTCACACAAACTGCTTCCAGCCTAGTCCAGGCAAAGTTGTTTCTCATCCTCACAAGCCAAACCTCAACAGTCCATAGTTCTTACTGCATTCAGGTTTTTCAACTCTGACCAGAATAGCCCATCAAGCTGTTCTTACAGCACTGCGAGGTATCTCTTAGACCAAGGTTTCAATTCTTTCCACATTCCTTTTGAAAAATCAGCTCCAAAAGGCCAAAGCCACACAGTCAGGTGACTAGCAGCAATCCCACTCCTGTGGTACCAACCTTACTGTTGTAGTCAAGTTTGCATTGCTGCAGATATCACCAGACCAAGAGCAGTTGTAGGAAAGAGAAAAAAAAAAAGTTTACTTTGGCTTATATGCTTGAGGGGAAGCTCCATGATGGCAGGGGAAATGATGGCATGAGCAGAGGGTGGACATTACTTCCTGGCCAACATCAGGTGGAAAACACGAACAGGAGAGTGTGCCCAATATAAGCAAGGGAAAATTGGCTATAACCCCCGTAAGCCCACCCCCAACAGTACCCTGCTTCCAGGAGGTGTTATTCCCAAATCTCCATCAGCTGGGAACCTAGCATTAAGAACACCTAAGTTTATAGGGGACGTCTGAATCCAGCCACCACAATGCATATTAGATAAGGATTCTACCTCTGAGCCACATCTACAACCCCTTAAATGTGTTTTCCTTTTTGGTGTTTGTTGTGTAGGAAATTGAATCTAGGGCCTCACATTTGTTAGACATGTTAGTTTGAATCAGGTATCTCTATAAACTGTTCTGTGCAATTGGTCCCTAGCTGGCGGCATTTTGGAGGTGAAGCCTTGCCTAAAGAAGAGTGTTGTTGGGGATGGCCTTTGGGGTGTTATGATCAGCTTGCTTTTGTCCAAAGCTCAGCTCACTTTCTTGTTGTTTCCTGTCACCTTCTGTGGTAAGAAGTGATACCCAGCCAGTGCTTTACTATCCTTTCTCTACCATCATGAAGCTTCTTCCTGAGTCTGTAAGCCAAAATAAACTTTCTCTCCTTAGCTGTTTTTGATCGGGTGTCTTTTTTATTACCCAATATATATATATATATTTTTTATTTATGTATTTGAGGGTGGGGAGAAGGCAGAGAGAATGAGCACACCAGGGTACCTAGCTGCTGCAGATGAACTCCAGAGGCATGCACCACCTGGTGCATCTGGCTTATGTGGATTGTGGAGAATCGAACCTGTTTCCTTTGGCTTTGCAGGCATGTGCCTTAATCTCTGAGCTATCTCTCCAGCCCTGATCAGATGTTTTATCCTAGCCACACAAAGGACTACAACATTAGGCAAGTGCTCTACCATTTAACTATATCACTAGCTCTTAAGCCTGAGATTACTTGTCTGGAGGAATAGAGACAACCTCAGAGACTCTTATACCTCTTAAAAGTAATAGTTGAGTCAACATGGATGTGCAGGTCTTTGTGGTATGTTGCCTTAGTGTCCTTCAGTTGTATGCCCACAACTAGTATAACTGGGAAATGTGGTAGTTCTATTTTCAGTCTTTAAAGAAATCTCCATACTTCCACAGTAGGCGGACTTATTTATATCGCCTCTCCCCAGTAGTGTTGATACCCCCTACACACAGTCTTACCAAAATTTGTTACTTATTGCTTGTTTTCTTTTTTCTTTTTTAAACTATGTTATTTATATATTTAAGTGAGAGAGAGAGAGAATGGGTGTGCCAAGGCCTCTAGCCACTGCAAACAACCTCCAGATGCATGCACCCCCTTGTGCATCTGGCTTACATGGGTCTTGGAGAATCAAACCAGGATCCTTTGGCTTTGCAGGCAAGTGCCTTAACCCCTAAGCCATCTCTCCAGCTCCTTTGCTTATTTTCTTAATGATAGCCATCCTGACTGTCCCAATAACTAGAGCTATTGAACATTTGTATATATTCATTTGTTCATTTACTGATTGGATTATTTTATTGGTGTTTGATTTTTCAAAATTATTTAATTTATTTATGTATTTATTTATTTGAGAAAAGGGAAATAGGAAGATAGAGAGGGAGAGAATGGATGCACCAGGGCCTCTAGTCACTGCAAACAATCTCCAAAAACATGTGCCACCTTGTGCATCTGACTTATGTAGTTACTGGGGAATTGAACCTGGGTCCTTAGGCTTTGTAGGCAAATACTTTACCCTATAAAAGCCATCTCTCCAGCCTAGTGCTCTCTCTCTCTCTCTCTCTCTCTATATATATATATATATTTTTTTTTACTTCTTTATATATTCCTTCCAAATTCTCTCTCAGTTGTATAACTTGTAAAGATTTTTTCCTATTCTGTAGGCTGTCTTTACTTTTAATTGTTTCCCTTGTTCTGAAACTTTTTAATATTTATGCTATTATTTCTTAGGCTGTTAGAGTCCTTTTTAGAAAACTTTTGCTTATGCTTATGTTTTGAAGTATCTTGCCTATGTTTTCCTCTAGCAGTTTCAAAGTGGGGGTATGCATTTTCATTTGAATTGATTTCATTTTCTTTTTCTATTTTTTGGTTCAAGGTAGGGTCTCACTCTAGCCAGGATGACCTAGAATTCACTATGTAGTCTCAGGCTGGCTTCAAGCTCATAGCAGTCCTCCTCCTACCTTAACCTTCACAGTGCCTGGATTAAAGGCATGTGCCACCACATTAGGCTGAATTGATTTTTGTGCAGGGGAAGAGATAGGGACTTAGTTGGCTTTTTCTACATTTGGATATATACTTTTTCCAGCACCATTTCTTTTTTTTTTTTTTTAATTTTTTATTTATTTGAGAGCGACAGACACAGAGAGAAAGACAGATAGAGGGAGAAAGAGAGAATGGGCGCGCCAGGGCTTCCAGCCTCTGCAAACGAACTCCAGATGCGTGCGCCCCCTTGTGCATCTGGCTAACGTGGGACCTGGGGAACCGAGCCTCGAACCGGGGTCCTTAGGCTTCACAGGCAAGCGCTTAACCGCTAAGCCATCTTTCCAGCCCCCAGCACCATTTCTTAAACAAGCTTTCCTTTTAGAATTTAAGTCATTCATTTGAAGGTTAAGTGAAACTCCTGGAGCCTTTCTCCGTTCTGTTTCTCAAAATTTTGTGTATAATGAAAGCATCATTATTCTTTGTTAAGCCTGATGAGTTGGTGCCCTTGCCAATTCAGTGATTGTTTCACAATTGATATTTCTCAGTGGAAACTTTTCTGAAAGTTCATTTAAGGGAATAACAAGTCCTAGGTGGGTGTAGTGGCATGGATCTGTAGTCCTAGCACTCAAAAGACTGAGGTAGGAAAACTACTTGAGCCCTACATTAGGGTCACATAACAAGACTGTAGCTGAGAGAGAGAGAGAGAGAGAGGTAGAAAATAAATAAGAATTCCAGATAGTGAGTGTATGTATATATCTTTCACTATCTTTATGACATTTGACAGATTGCTGGGATAGAAATTGATGTCTGAAAGTATTTTGTATTATTTTATGAAGAATTATATGTCACACTCAGTCATGTAGGAATTTATACATAACTTGGTTTGTGATATAAGTATTTATAATGAGGTTTCAGTTTTTATTCTATTCACTTCTTATTGACATTCTGATGTTTTTATAATAGACTCTTACATTTCATTAAAAAAAGAAATCACGTAGTACTTCTGTAAGTATCTGCAACACAGAGACTATTGATTACTTTTGAATGAATTGTGGTAGCACGCGTTTTCATTTTTGAGTGTATTTACTCCATATTCTGGCTATGACAAACTATGACTTCTGCAGTGGTAAATACTATATCAGATGCTATTGCATGAATGACCAAATTCATCTTTAATGTCTTCCAGTAAGTCATATTTTCTTTTCACCTTTTACCTGGACTCCTTAATTACTTTTTGTGACATAGCTGATTACCTTTATCAATTCTTCCCAATGTTTACTTGCAAATACTCTTCATCAAGGTCAAAGTTAAGCTCTGATCTTTATTCCCCTCCATTGACCAATAGCTGAAATTAATTGTACATTTTCTGCCTTCATAAATAAAGGCTGGCATTTTGGAGGGAATATTTCTCTCAAAAATTTTGGTAAATGGCTCATTCGTAAGAGAACTACCGTGAAACCACCTACTGTGAACTGTGAAGTTTATGATTGGGGAATTACATTTTTCTATGCATAATAAGCAAAGTTTTGAATCTGCAGAGCCTTTGTTATGGCTTCAGGTTTGGAAAACTTATATATAGCTTTATGGCACAGTAAAAACCCAAAGAAAAATTTTGCCTTTTGAATTATTTATTTGGTAGGAAGAATGATGCAAACCTGTCATTTATATTAGCACTTTGACCTAAATGTCTTAAGTATAGGCATCAACATTTTGATGAATTGAGTTGTTTACTGATTATGAAAAACTCCTCTTCATTGTAATCCATAGTTTGGAACGATACATTTAGACTGTGGGAGATCAGACAATGGTATATATTTCACAAGTGTGCCCTCCCCACATCCTACCTGGCTGTTGTAATACTTGTATTGATGGCATCAGTCCAAGTGCCTAGAAAATCATGAACCATGGCCAAAAGATAGTACTGCTTGTGAGAGGATTTCAGCAGAACCCTCATTCTTGTACTCTAGCATCAAACTGTCTTTATACACAGCAACTTATGTGAAGGTATTTTTCTGATGACTTACTCAACAAAGCTATTGTGAAAGGATTTTCTGAAGCATGATATTTGCAATCACATGTAAAAGCAATGATAATTTGAAATCAAAAAACTTGAACATCTTATGTTAATCTGTATCTGGTCCTTTTTTTTCCTCATGTAGCCCAGGCTGAACTGGAACTCTGTATGTCGCCAAGAATAAAGATTATTCTTTACATCCTGTTCCTCCTCCTTCACCTCCCAAGCGGAGATTACAAGTGTACACAATAACTGCCTTCATGCATTTAAAAGCATAACACTGGTTTTCATTTTTGTTTAGAAAAATTTAAAGGTTTGAAAGTCACAGCTATTCTGTTTAATATTACATTGCATGATTGTTACATCTCCTATAACTATACGTTGAACTTGTTTATTTCTGTAATGAATTTGGAAATATGGAGATTGCCGTTAGGAGAATGGGAGAGAAAATACAAAAATTATAATTAGCATATGGCTGCTTCTGATTTCTGAAACTATATTGCCCTCTTCTCCAATGATAGTTAATTACTGTTTTTCCATGTTCTTACAGAATTAAGTCCATTCATAAAATGCTTGTTTGACAGTTTGTTGTGTATGTGTTTCTTTTCACATTAGTTTCTCAGCAGTGTTCAAATACATCCTGCATAGTGTGTTCATTCCTTCCCAGGATAGAGTGATTGGCACATTGTAGATCCTCAGTAATGCTATTTAAGTGAAATCTGATTAATACTTTTATTTTACATTAACATAGAAAGTCCCAATAATTCTTTATAGCCTTCGGAAGTTACAGATGTGTAGTTGGTGTGTCAAAATAGAACTTGGGAACTTCATGAGACATCTGCTTCAATAATTGAGTAAAATCATGAATAATGGTTTTGGTTCTTTCCTTTTCCTTTTATGTATAAACATTTTGTTTCTTTGTGATTTGTTTAAATTTATGTGTTAATTTCCTTTTCTATTTTGGTGTTCCTTTCTATTTTTAGTCATTAAATATGATTTTTATTTTCTCTTTCTCTCTTCCCTTTCCATCATTTTGTTTATGTTGTATGGATTTGACTGACAGCATATTGTCAGGGCAGAAATAGTCAAGTACCTGGAAGAAGATAATCAACATAGCAGCTCTTCTCAGAGTAGAACCTGTTCAGTACAGTAGTGCAGGTATTAATGGATACATTCTTGGAATTTGGGGAGGTGGGTGGGGAGGGCTACTCCTCATGAATAGGTAAGTTATTGTACATTTTGTAAATTGACATTGTATAAATCTTGCTTATCAAGATACCTACATATTAAACCAGAATTGAGAACAAAAAAAGTAAAACAAAATGAAAAAAAAAATTGAGACCAAATTAAAATAACAGATCAGTTACTTTCAAGCATATCCATTTTTATAGTTGTGTTTATTGCACATGCAATGAAGTAGAAAATTAGGCAGTTATCTTTCTCATTCTTTATTATTCTATTCTTTTATATTCCTAAAATAGCTGGTAACTGAAAGTATATTTTGTTTGTTTTGTTTTAGTTTTTGCTTTGACTTTCCCTTCTTTGTCTGCTTCTATGTGCAGACTTACAAAAGAGTTGAAAACAGTAGGGATTTGTTTAAATTTAGGTAATTGCTTAGAGATGAATGTTAGAAAATTTTTCTGAATGCATTGTTTCAGATTTAAGTATGTATTAAAGTGATGGAAGGAAAAGTAGAAGTGTCTTTTGGTTTAAGTTATTTTAAGCGTGACTGAGTTAATTTTTTAAATTCTTTGGGTTTTTTGTTTGTTTGTATGTTTGTTTGTTTGTTTTTATTTTTTCTTTGAGGTAGAGTCTCACACTAGCCCATGTTGACCTGGAATTTTCTATGTAATCTCAGGTTGGCCTTGAACTCATGGCAGTCCTCCTTCCTCTGCCCCCAAGTTCTGGGATTAAAGGTGTGTACAACCTTGCCCCGCTAATTTTCTAAATTCTTTTTTATGCCATATTTTATTAGAGTCATTATTCATAACCCAGTGGTGGACTGTTTGAAGGTAAGAGTTTGTGAAAGATAAACTAGAAAAGTTTTAAAAATTGGGTTGTCCAAGACACTTCTACTTTATATGTAAGTCCTTTAGAACATTCCTTTTTCCTTTAATTCACATGTCCTCAAATATCCTAAGGAAAATTAAGGCTGAGTATAATGGCTCATGGGAATATTAATAATGAACACATTAGAAATCATCAAGTCTTATCTATAAAATAAAGTGTATATTACTGATTAATTCTTTAGCATACATTTTAATCACAGTTTAAATTTCATACTGACTTGTCAGTTTTTATTGACTTGTTAAAGACCTTTGTTAAATTTGTAAAATTAGGGGTGACTCAGTAATTGAGTTGACTCCATTAAAAAAGGAAGACAAACAAGTAAACAAAAAAATCCAACTCTTTAGTAGTTCTGATTGATTTTTTTTTTTTTTTTTTTTTTTTTTAGTATTAACTCCTGCTTCATTTATGACATTGGTCATCAGGAGTTCACTAAAGTTCACAAAATAAAAGTATGCTCTCGGGAGCTCTTTCAGCTGTCCTGATAATAGCTCTTTTCTTTTCTGGCAGAGGGTGGTGAAGGCAGACATTGTGAACTACAGCCAGGAACCCGTGTCAAGAACTGTTAACCCGCCCAGAAGCTCCATGTGTGCAGTTCAGTGAGCGCATTTGTCTTTTGTGTGGATAGTGCTGGCTGCCCTTCACCTTAGAGCGGGCCCAGGCTGTCTAGGAACGTGTTTTATCAGTGACCATTTCTGTAGTGCAGTTCACACTTTCCTCAGCTCCTTCATCATTAAGCTTGCCTCACAGCCGCAGGCAGCTCTTTGGACTGGAAAGAATTCAGCTTTGGGACCACACACTTTGAAATCAAAATGGAGAGTCTATTTTCCAGAATTAGACTGCTTTACTGCAGAAGACAGATGCTGATCCTTTATGTCCTTGCTTTTTTCCAGGTGTAATTTTTTTTTAACCAAATATGAAAACTCTTAAAGTCTTAATCATTAGCCAGAATTTCCCCACAACAAGATTCTTACTGGGACTGTCATGTATGTCAGACGGCACTGCAGAGCACTAATATTGAAACAATGGACAGATTTTACTTACTGTTACTTAAGAAAGCATTTTTTTGCAAAAAGAATATATGAAGTTGAATCTAGCTGGAAATGCCTGAAAGAAGTTGTAGTAAAAATATTTTTTATTTTTTAAAATGGAGGCTAAATTGTTTACATTGTAGTTTGTAATTCACAAAGCTGTATTTGACAGTGTATTTTTATGACTGCATCATGGTCGGTACATATTTTATCATACTCTGCTTAGATGGCTCTATGAATTTTGGTACTTGTTCAGCTTCACATGGCATTTTTCCTACAAACTGCATAAAAGCACCACCAGAATGAGCTGTGACATCCTGTTGGATCATTGTGGATCACACTGTACCTGATATTTTACTCTCAGAAATAAATTTATTTAAATTACTTTTTATTGTGTTCTTGAATTTTCTTTTAGCCATCTTTCTTTTTATTATTAAAAAAGAAACAGTATATTTGAATACATAGTCAGAAATCCTGTCAAGTCTATTATACAGTCAGCTACTCTGAGTTTTTATATTGTTTTCTTATACTAATTACAGTCCAGGTTCCACAGCCTGGCATTTTGGTGGCTTTTTGAGTTGCTATCCATTTTCTACCTGATTCATGCCACTCTTATCTTTGTGCACATAAAACTGTTGTATGATATCCTTATTCTACAGGTCCCTCTGCTAGGAATTTTTCCTCCCTTCTTCTCACCTTCCCTCTCCTCTTTTGCCTTTTCCTCCCTTCCCTTTCCTTCCTGTCTTCCATTTTCCCATGCTTTGTCTTGGTCATAACTGTGTTAGGTTTGTGCTGAGGTCAGGTACACAGCTGCTGCTGAAGCAAGAACAAGCACCACCCTGTGCAGAGTTGTTCTCATCTTCACAGATGAAGATTCTATGTTGGTACCTTATGGATACCTGCCCCCCTTCCTGCCCTAGATCATAGCTTTTACATTCTGGTCTTTTATAAGAATACACACTGAAGAGCAACTCTGAGTGTTGGTCTCTTTCAAATTTTTTTTTTTTTTTTTAATTTATGAGAAAGAGAAAATGAGCATGCCAGGGTCTCTGCCACCCACTACAAACAAACTCCAGATGCATGTACCACTTTGTGCATCTGGCTTTATGTTGGTACTGGGATGTCAAACCCAGGATAGCAGGTTTTGGCCATCTCCCCAGCCCTGATTTAGTCTTTTCATTCATGTCTTTGTATATGCCAAGCACTGTGCTTGTCTTTGGAGATTTGTCAAAAGTGTGTGCAAGGTCAGGCATGGTAGTACACACCTTTAATCTCAGCACTTGGGGTGAGGGGTGCATAGAGCTAGAAGAATTGCCATGAGTTCAAGGCCACCCTAAGACTACATAGTGACTTCCAGGTCAGCCTGGGCCAGAGTGAGATCCTACTTCAAGAAACAAAGAAACAAAAAAAGTGTGTGCAAAAATTTTGGGCATCTAAGTTTAAAGCTGTTCTGATTTTACAAAAACTTTATATCTGGAGCTAGGAAAATGGCTCAGTGCATAAAGTGAACATGAAGGCCTGCATTTATCTTCTGCATTCATGTAAAAATGGGTGTGATGGCACAAGCCCATAATTGTAGCCATGGGGAAGTAGAGACAGGAAGGTCCCTTGGGCTTACTCACTAGCTGATCTAGGTTAATTGCTGAGCTCTGTGGTAAGTGAGAGCACCCCCCCCCTTATAAAAACGTAAGGTGGAAAGTGACTAAGGAAGATTCTAGACATTTGACTTACGGCTTTTACATGCATGTGCTCAAGCATTTGTACACACTACTTATATGCACATGCACATACTACAAAAAGAGAAGGGAAAAGTATATATCTATGTGTCTAAAGAAAATGAATTGAGGGGAGGAAAAGCATCTTGTCAGATGTCATGCTATCTGATAGCTAGACCTGATATAATAGATCATCTGTCTCTGGACCAAAGAATTAAATTTAAAATATTTAAAAATTATGACTGTTCTCCATAGGTAGTGGGTCTAATCTCTTATTTTGATTACCATAATTTTTTATTTTATAATAATTTAGCACCCTTTTAAGCCCTTCAAGGTGATAACTCCTTCACACTGGTTCTGTTTATACTTCTTTCAACATCTTCCTAACAGGTGAAGGCATTTAGGAGAAAATGAAGTTGAATGAGGAGATCTCAACCTTCAAGGATTTCACGGGCTCCTAGGAGAGAGGTTTTCTGTTAATGCTGTGGTTTTAAATGCTGTGGCTGGTCAAAGCCCACTATTGTATTCAATCTGACTGAAGCTTTACCTTGAGTAAAGGATAAGCCATGTTCATTTTGTGTTATTTTTTTACATTTTACTTTCAGAAGTTCTTTTCCCCTGATACTGTAGTATTGTAGATATGATTTCAATCATCCATACAGGTATCCAGAGGGAATAGAGAGAGAGATACATTGACAATGAAACTCTACTTGTGTTCTTGTAAAGTTAGCATTGACTGGGACTCTGCAGGGTGACAGGGAGAGAATAACCTGTATAGGTCAGATATAGGCATGTGAACTGTTACCGTTTTATATCAATCTATGAGAAAAGAACCATTGTCCCTTCATGGAGGAAAACAGAGTTGAGAGTAAATAATTGTCTATGGTTAAGTGGTCAGTTTAAAAGCCACAAAAAATACTTCTCAAATTGGAGGGAACTGGCTGGTACTGATTTTCTGATGGCTATGCATGTGTATCCTTCCTAGGAACTAAGCAAATCTGGATGTAGCCCTTACCTTCTCATTGTTGGGACAAAACACCCAACCAGGGGCAGCTTATGAAAGGAAAGGGTTTATTTCTAACTTACAGTTTGAAGGGAGAGTTTCATCATGGAGGAGCAAATGGCTGGGAGTCAAATATGCACATCAGCAAGGAGAAAGTAGACGGCTGGGCTCCTAGCAACAAACCTCCATCAAGGCTCTATCTCCCAAATTGCCACGGGTGGGGGAACCAAACATTCAGAACACATGAGTTCCTGGAGATATCTGATTCAAATCACCACTTTCTGCCCTGGCTCCCAGTGACTCATGGCCATCCCAAGATGTGAAAGTTCATTCAGTCCAACTTCCCATATTGATATATTTTAATCAATTCAACCCTATTCAAAGTTCAAGATCTAATCTGATATTCAAGACAGTCTCTTAACTGTAAAACAGAAGTTAAATACACATAATGATGCAGAGTAAACATTCTACTGCAAAGGGCATAGCAAGAAAAGTGAACAATTGCAAGATCCAAACATAGATGCTCCATGTGCAGCATCTATGACCAGTGATGGTCTCTGGGGTTCCAATTATGCATCTTCAACTGGGTTGCCTATAGTCCTGGGAAAACTGTCCTGAGTCAGCAGCTGTCCTTGGCAGTCTCAATGTGAACAGTACTAAGAACCTCTTGTTATAAGAAAAGTAGGCAGAAGTAGCAAGTAGGAAAGCACAAGGAGAGAAGACTTCTGAATTCCATATTACAATTTTCCCATACCTCAGGGTTTATTTTTGAAACAAAAATGTAGAATTCATGCGCATTTCCTTTGTTACCTCTTCTGTCTATAGTTTTTAATTTAAAAAAATTACAAGTCTTTCCATCTAGTTTTAGGCATTTTGTCTCCTGAAGAAACATGCTATAAGGTTTCAAACACATTGTGGTCACATTTGCTGCTTATTGAGCTTTTGGAAAACAGAAGTCTTCAGCCAGAACTGGTCATTGGACACTTGCTGCCTTTCAAATACACCCTATATTATGTGTGGCAAACCACTCTGGCATGGTTTTTGGAGTGGCCCAAAGAAGTCCTGTGACTATTCTATTATTCCAGAAGTTTGTAACTGAGATCTCTTTAAGGTTGATCACTGAAACAGAGTATAAAAATTTATGTGCCATTTAAAAAAATAGTAAAGGGTTTTGGATATGTCCCATGCTAATAATGGCTGTGATATTGGATATAAGCGTCAACAGAAATAGAAATATAGGCCTATTCAGTATCATGATAGAGATCTGTCATGTCTATTCCCATTCTCATTTAAATGGTTTAAGCACATTAGGACATAAATTCCCTCTTGTATCAATGGTTGGTGCCTATATGAGCTGATAATTCTCTCAGAGCTAATGACAGGAGGTGATGTTTGCTGAGCTTTCTGAGAAAGAGAAATGAAAAGAAACTTCCTTTCTAGAAGTTTCCATAAGACTATATTTTAGACTAGAAGAATGTAACTTTGAGGGACTTTGACAGCCATTTTGAGACTAAAGAAGCAAAGCCTACCCAAGGAAAGAATGGGGCTTAGCATGTCAAGTGTGGTAGAGGCGGCTAGTCTGTCATTATATTGGAGCCCTGGATGAAGCCATGCCTTGAATTGTTTAGTAGTTATATGCCAATTTATCTTTGAGTCTAGCATTTATTGTATGTTTTGGTTATTTTCTTGCATAAACACTATTATGTGTTAGAGGTCTCTGCTTTACACCCAAGATAGAGATTAATGTGGCCTGTTTTGCCTATCAATCTTAGATTAGGCATGTACATAATTCATCAAAATGTAACTCACCTGTTACGTGCTTCAATAAAATAAGATGTGACTTTGCAGGAAGTCTGGGAAAACCATGGATTTTATATACGAAGAAATAGAGCCAATAACAACACAACTACCTTCAAAAATTAATGGAATCTGAGACTATATTCATGTGGTCTGAGCACTTGGGTGCTGGTGGGGCTTGAGGGTCAGCATCTATAGCAAGTTCCCAAGTAAGGCTACTTCTGTTGGCTTTGGGATTCTAACCTGAATTGCACGAGATCAGACCATGCCTGCAGCATTTTCCCCCTTGATAGATATCCCTCTTCTAAGAGGGTAACAGCACTGTGGTGGTTTGAATGTAAATGGCACCACAGCCTCAGGTATTTTTAAAAAAATTATTTATTTATTTGGGAGAGAGAGAGAGAGAGAGAGAATGGGTGCACGAGGGCCTCTTGCTGTTGCAAACAAGCTCCAGACACATGTGTCACCTTGTGCATCTGACTTACATGGGTCCTTGGGAATTGAATCTGGGTCCTTTGGCTTTGCAGGTAAGTGCTTTAACTGCTAAGCCATCCCTCTATCCCTAACCTTAGGTATATTTGATTAAGCTTCCTACTTAGTCTCGAGCCTTGCTGGAGGATGTGTGTCCCTAGGGTCAGATTTTGAGTCCATTCTTAGCCAGAGCCAGCTTGTGCTTCCAGACAGCAGTCTGTTGTTGTCTCTATTGTGGATATATGATGAAGTAAGTCAATAACTTCTGCCATGATGAAGCTTCTCTTGGAAGCTGTAAGCCTGAAATAAACCCTTTCCTCCCATGCTGTTTGGGTTGGGTGTTTGTCCTAACAACAAGAAGGTAACCTACAACAAGCACCTTCTGCATAAGGTATAGTGATTTCAATGCAAATGAAACAATTGGAGGAAGAAGACAACATGGAAAGGAGAATGCCTTGGAAAGATTGCCATAGAATTGTTTACACAGCGTACAATGTAAAAACAATTATTTTACACTCAGAATTAAGATAAGTAGGAATAAGCTGAGAAGATTTGAGTCAGGCCTGGGAAAGAATCTTGCAAATATTTGCTCCCCAAAGATTTAGGCTTCACTTTATGAGCTGCTATGCCCTACTGCAAGGTTGTAGGGTTGTGGACCCATGTATTCTGGGGCTATCCCGATAAATGAATGAAAAGCAATTAAGAATATGATAAAATTCAAATTGTGATAGGTAAACAATCACAGCCTTTCTAATCCAATTTTTGAAGTTCTTTTAACCAAACTTCAGAAAGCTTTAGATGGATAGGTTCACTCCTAGGCCGCATGGAACCTTTATACCAGATTTAAAATATATCTCCTTTCTCAAGTCTGCTTCTTTTTTGTAAAGAATATTCTTACTGTTTTGTTGAAACAAGATGTTTTTCTGTCCTTGAAATTTGATGAGTCTAATAAACACTGCTACTGTGAATGAGGGTCAGGTGGGTAGTTTTCTGGACTCACTATAAGCTTCAGTTTCCATTTGTAAAGTTGATTAACTTAAAGAAAATCCAGGCTAGGCCTAGAGACATGGGGTACCCAGAGCTGGTGTCTGCCTCTAAGAGGTCCTGTGCTGGAGGTAGAAACAGATGGACTAGCATGACCTCATGGCATCTTGGGCATCAGGAGATGCCATCTGAGGGAGATGTGGCTCGCAGAGCAGGATAGGGAGTCAATTCCATCTAAATAGGGTGGGTTGGAGTGTGGAGCTATCAAAGCAGATTTAAGGGAAGCGAAGCTTAGACTGACAGCCTTGAGTGTGAAAGCCCTTCTCCTTGGTATCTGGCTTCTGTGGAGCAAGGGCCCTGTGTACTGAGCTCAGAACCACACACACACTTATTCTTCCTGCAGTGTACCAGCTTTCTATATTGGAGACCTGGAAATGAGAAGGCAGGTGGTTTTTGTCTTGGTTCTAGGTTCCTGATTCTCCCACACTTGCTTTCTTCATGGGAAGAAGCAGAGGACTGGACCAGAGCAGTAAATGCTGAGTGCAGTTGCTCTTTTTTTTTCTGTCCCTGTAGCTCAGCCAGTGCATGCAAGGCTTTCTGTGGTGTAGATTAGTCAACTTTCGAGGTAGTCTTACAGTTCCTACCTCCTGGTATTCACACCTTTGTTTCACCATTACATCAGCTAACCTCATGACCTTGGGAAGTAGTGGCTTGTGATTTTTAAGGAAACCACATAAGGGTGGCTACTTCCACCATGGTGTTTGGAATTGTTTCTGCTGAATGAAGTCAGGCAATGTGGACATGTAGAAAAGACATGCCACCAACAGTCAAACCCATCTTAGTAGTTCATTGGTACAACTAGCTTGGAAGCAAATCCCCCAGCTTCAGTAAGGCATTCTGGTGACTGCAACTCCATTATTTCTGTATTTATTATTTATTACCTCTTTAATATGTGTGAGTGTGTGTATATGGACACAAATGCCACAGTGCACAGGTGAAGGTCAGAGGACAACTTTGAGGTGTCTGTGTGCTCCACCTTCTTTTATGTAGGGTCTTTTGCTGGTGCAAACAAACTGACAGACTACAAACTAAGGGCAGGCTTATGAGCTGCAGATTCTTCTGGCTCCACCTCCTACTGTCTTAGGTGTGTTAGGATCACAGATGTTTTCGCCACTTTGCATTTGGCTTTAAGTAGGTGCTGGCCAGTTGAATCTAGGCCAGAAGGCTTTGCAAGGAAGGAACATTAACCACTGAGCCATTTCCCCAGGCCCTATCCTTTATCAGACTTTCAGACTGAAGTCTTAGAGAAGAACCCAAGTTAGAAGTATGTATCCGAACTTCCCAAATTCCTGATCCAGAAAAGCTAGGAGCAAAGAAAACTCATTAGTGGTTTCCAGCTTCTGAGTCTTAGAGTAATTTGTTTCATAGTGTCTCTGACGGATGAGAAAACTGAGGCTGTATACAACATGATAAGCCATCTTAGGCTGTGGAGCTACTGAGTTACAGGGCAGGGATGCTAACCCAGACCATCCAGCTCAGAGGTCTGAACTGTTAAGCTATAATGTCATGCCCCAATGTCACTGTGCCCATATTTATTAGTTTCTAAAGAATTAAGAGACTTTTCATGACTGAATTATGTGAGTATATATTTATTAGGAAGCTAGTGAAAATACAGAATGAATATTTGTATCCTCCATTACATTAGGTTTAATTAGGTTAAATTTCTTCAAAAATATTAATCTCCAAATAAAACTAACCAAATCATTTGTTCTGATGATATAAATATTGTCAAATAATGCATAAAAAGTCAATTAAGACCACTGCTTTCCATGTTCATTATTCTTGACATTTAGGTAATAGACATCTTCTACTCATATATGTTTAAATATACATTTTCAAAAGTTGTATTTACATATAAGTTACTTTGTATTAAATAACCAACTTGAAAATTTTCTTCTTATTATGTGATATTATAGATATTTTCTTCTATCCATGAGCAGAAATATATATCATTGTTAATGACTTTATGATTTTTAAGTATATTTCTTTCATCATTTTACCAATGTTCATTTTCCCCCAAGTTTTCACTGCTATTAAAAAAACTAGGTTGCATATAACTTTTTATATATTTACCCTCAGTATAATGTAGAGGTATAATGGTCCAAAGAATATTTTGAAAATATTGTATAATTTTACAATTTTGCCAGCCTATCCTTTGAAATAATATCCTAAATTATTTTACTAGTCACATGAGACTGTTCACCTTCCTATGACCTTGTAACTTACACTAGAATTAGCAACTTGCTTCTGTAGACTTAAGGAGTGTGTGAATCTGTTCAGTCTTTTGTGCAGCACTGACCAAGTCTGACTTTCACCAGCAGTGCTGGGCAAAGGCAGGTAGATCCCAGAAATATATTAAAGAGCCACACTTATGAAGCCATTTCCCTGGTGTCTCTATCTTTTTTCCCCCCTTTTTTCCACTTTTTATTTCAATGATACTTAGGACTCAGTGAAGAGATAGTCAATAGTATGCCTTTAATAAGGGTGATGATCCAACAGTTTCCATAAACCCATGGCTAGAGAAGTTACTGACCTCTCTGAAAACAGAGGTCAGATACTGGAAAAATACACTAACCCAGCTTATATAGACAGTAAGAAGATGTGATCAGAGTTGCCACTGGCAAGTCGTCCTAAGGAAATGGGTAGACATTGACAAAGAAGAGCTTGAAGAGGCTTGGATGGGTCATGTAGGCCATCCTCTCGCTTCTAAACAAGATAAATGTCTGCAGGAGTAGCCTGCTTAAGTCTCTTGGAGTCAACATTTTGGGGGGCAAGGGAAGGAACATGGTCTCAATATGTAGCTCTGGCTGCTTGAACTCTATGGAGATGAGGCTGACCTCAAATTTGTCAGATAATCCTCCTACCTCCACTTCCAGAGTGCAGGGATTATAGGTGGATACCACTGTGATCCACCTTTGTATTTATCTTTTCAAAGTTCCTAAAGGTAGTATCTTTGCAAGGTGAAGCTGAAGAAGTTCCAGGGGCTTGCTGGGCATGGTGGAGGTAAAAGTAAGATTGGAGACACGGGAGAGTACCTGAGGTGGTGCAGGGCAGGACAGCACCACACCAGGGGTTGGGGAGCCAGGAGATGACCACTTGGCAGACTGCACTGTGGACTCCCCCAAGATCCAGTGACGTGCACTCTCTCTTATAGCAGTGTCCTCAACAGGGGACAATTTTTCCCACAGGGGACATTTGGCAATGTTGGAGACATTTTTAGCTATCCTCACTGGGAATAGGGTGCTACTGGCATCTAGTGGGTACAGGCCAAAGGATGTTGCTGACCACTGCACAAGTCACAGGACAGTCTCCTACAGAGAATTACTGAAATGACCATAGTGCTGAGTTGATAATCCTTGTTCTAGATGGGGAAACTTTTCTCTTACCATTCCCAATCTAGTATGACCCAAGATCCTTGGAATGCACAGTGAGTCAGACCCTCTATCTCAAGCCCTACTGGTCGGTCATGCCATTGCCATGCTGAACAGGAAGATTCCCAGTGCCCCACAATTTCCAGTTGGCTGCTAGCAGCTAAAATTCCAGCTAATACAACAATGGAAGCCTTGGGTCCATTTTGTCTTCTTTTTTCTTCTAAAACTGTCTACTTCTTTCCAAGTGTGAGAGCCACCCAGACTGCCACTGCCAGGATGGCCACAGCCGCAGCCCCTTCAAATAGCAGTACTGCCTTGCCCTCAGTGGGCAGCGCGGCTTTTGCTCCTGCAACAGGGGCGGCCTCTCCAGTGAGGCTCTCCTTCCTACCCAGGGTCGCCTCCGCACTCCGCAGGGCAGTGTGGCTCACGCCCTCCACGGCAGCAGGCCCCACTGGTGCTGCCTGTGACTCTTACACACCACGCTCCACAAGCACAGAGGGAGTGAGACTGGCTTCCTCAAGGGAAATCATCCCTGCAGCAGGTTCCCTGGGCTCCAGCAAAGACGTGGCAGAGATCTGTGCAAGAAAGGGAGCAGGGGCTCCAGGAAGCGCTTCCTCAGCACCCTCCAGGATTTCTCTCTTCTCCACGTGCACAATGTCATAGTTAGAAGAGTTGTTCTCACTCTTCTCTCTGGCTCCATTGCTGTGTAAGCTTTTGACTTTTGGATCCTTTGCAGTCTGCTGCCAGGACTCAGGACCGAGGGACACTGGGAGGCTTTTTGTGTGCCAACTCTGGCTAGTACACAGTGAGACAGGCAGACTTTCAGATTGCCAAGAAGTTGGAGACTGGGTGACTGATTTGTCCACAGTTGTCACTAGGCAGAATATATAAATGTCCTTGCTATCTTCTGCAATGATTCCAGGACATTCTTCCTCCTCAGACTCAAGATTAAAGACAGTGCCCCAGCCACCTTGCTGAATGATGTACTCTGCTGCATAGTCCTCCAGATATGTCACAGCAAACTGTAGCAGTGCATTCAAAGGCTCTTGACCACATCTTGTTAACTCCAAAAGCATTTGTTGCAGTAAAACCAGAGGTGCCACAATCTTGTTTCATCTACTAGCATGAGCTGCGGTCTCTGCTGGGCATTCACGGTATGCCTGATATGTCACTGGCTGGCTGAGGAGCATTTGGAACACTTTTTGCAGAGACTCTTTAAGTTCCTGGGACACTTTCTCCGAGATGGGCCATGCAGCCCTCTATTGAGCTTTTGGGATTAGCAGGACTGAACACTGGAAAGGTATGATGTCAAGGCCTGTGCTCATAAAGGTTTCAGAAATTTCTTTGTGCAAGAATTTTAATTCTTCAATTTCGGATTTAACTTTTAATAAAACTTCTGGATTCAGTGAGTGTGAAGCTATATCTAGTTGAACACCTTGGGGTGAGGGACCATGACATTCTTGCAGACTCTCCTTAGAGAGGAGTCTCAAGTAGCCGAGAATAGTGTATTTTGTTTCTAGAAAAGTACTAGAGGCACAGTAGAAGATGCCATTGAACTGATTGGCAGAGCTTCCAAGAAGTCTATTTAAAGATGTATAAAATGTGAGCCGGTGCTGGAGAAATGGCTTAGCAATTAAGCACTTCCCTGTGAAGCCTAAGGACCATGGTTTGCGCCTGGATGTGCATCTGTGTGTCTGGAGTTCGTTTGAAGTGGCTAGAGGCCCTGGCATGCCCAGTCTCTATCTGCCTCTTTCTGTCCATGTCTGTCCGTCACTCTCAAATAAATAAATAAAAATTTAAAAAATTAAAAAAAAAAACCTGCGCCAGCCATAACCTACAGGAATGAAGCACACATTGGCAGCCGTGGCTGCTTCCCACGGGGTCCCCCAGAGCCTGCTCTGATATGCCGCCGCCTTCATGTTAAAGGTCTCTATCTTTTTAAACATTTTAAAAAATTTTTTGTTTTATGTTTATTTATTTATTTGAAAGTGACAGACAGAGAAAGAGGCAGAGAGAGAGAGAGTGAAAGAGAATGGGCACACCAGGGCCTCCAGCCACTGCAAACGAACTCCAGACACATGTCCCCATTTGTGCATCTGGCTAACATGGGTCTTGGGGAATTGAGCCTTAAACCAGGGTCCTTAGGCTTCACAGGCAAGTGCTTAACCGCTAAGCCATCTCTCCAGCCCTTTAAATTTATTTTTAAAAATATTTATATATTCATTTTGTAAGCAGAGAGAGAGAGAGAGAGAAGACAGAGGCAATGGGCTCATCAGGACCTCAAGCCACTGCAAATGAACTCCAGTTGCATGCAGCACTTGGTACATCTGGCTTTTTTTTTTTTTAAATAAGAATATATTTTTAAATTTTTTTTAATTTATTTATTTAAGAGTGACAGACACAGAGAGAAAGACAGATAGAGGGAGAGAGAGAGAATGGGCGCGCCAGGGCTTCCAGCCTCTGCAAACGAACTCCAGACGCATGCGCCCCTTGTGCATCTGGCTAACGTGGGACCTGGGGAACCGAGCCTCGAACCGGGGTCCTTAGGCTTCACAGGCAAGCGCTTAACCGCTAAACCATCTCTCCAGCCATACATCTGGCTTTTTGTGAGTACTGGGGAATCAAACTCGGATCGTTAGGCTTAGCAGGCTTCTGCTAGGGCATCTCTCCAGCCTCTGGTGTCTTTATTTTTATCCTAACACTTTTATCAGATTATTATATCAAATTGTTTCAACACAATAATGTTTTTTAAACATCCTTAGAGTTATTTAAATTATTTATGAAATATAAATATATAAAATATTTAAATTATTTAAACATCCTTAGAATTATTTCACCCAAGATTGCTTATTGTAATTTGTATGTCATAAAGTTGTTATGGGATTTTGGATCATGAGGGATCCTTCTGGACCTGTGAACCTCAACTTATAGGTTGTTGCCCACTTTAACAAATAATTGAGGAAATGCACTCTGAGAAAGGTAAATTATTAATTATGAGGTTTATATAGGAAAATTAGTATCTGGGAAAAGGCTACATCAGTTAAACACACATGTGGATTTGAGATCCCATGCTAAAAGATTTGAAAGAAACACATGTACACATATGAGAAGTGGAGCATGGGACTATAAGCCCTTCGCTCTTACAATCACATAGAGGTCAGGAAAAACACACACACAAAATATGATAATGAAGGACTCAAGGCTTAAAGAAAGATTGCACAGGTAGCAGAGCACAAGAGCATCAAAGCAGAAATTAGGAGTCCATTGCCTGGAGAAAACAGCCAAGAGGGTATGGCAGATCCAGAGTTAAGAGAAAAATCATACCTATAACAGCGAGAAAGCATCTGAAAACAAAATACACGTAAGAAGCAAGCAGAGAAATATCAGGCAAATGAGAGATCTTTCTCATTACCAGTCTGGCCAAAGAAGTAGGGTCCTTGTGATTCAGATGCTAGGAAAATGAATAGCCAAGAAACTAGTTATGAATGGGACAAGCTGGTTTTTAAAAATTATTTTATTTTCCCTTTGTGTTTTATTTTAATTTTTTAAAACTATTGACAACTTCTATAGTTATAAACCATGATACTCCCCCCCCCTCCACTTTCCCCTTCACAATTCCACTCTCCATCATACCCCCTTCCCCTCTTAATCAGTCTCTCTTATTTTGATGTCATCATCTTTTCCAACTATTATATTGGTCTTGTATAGGTAGTGCCAGGCACTGTGAGGTCATGGATACTTGGGCCATTTTTTGTCTGGAAGAGTGTATTGTAAGGAATCCTATCCTTCCTTTGGCTCTTACATTATGATTGCTACTTCTTCTGCAATGGACCCTGAGTCTTGGAAGGTGTGATAGAGATGTTTCAGTGCTGAACACTCCTGTCACTTCTCAACACTTTGGTGCCTTTTGAGTTATCCTAGAGATCACCACTACCTGAAAAGAGAAGTTTCTCTGACCAAAAGTGAGAGCAGCATTAATATATGAGTAAGAACATTAAGGAAGGTGCTTACTTGGCAGTTTGGTGACCATAATATATGCATTTAGCCAAACACCAAGAGGTGTTACAACCCTAGGGCTCATGACTCCCTGTCATAGGTTTTCAGTATCAGGCATGTATAATCCCCTCCCATGGAGTGGACCTCCAGTCCAATTACAGAGTTGTTGGTTTTCCCCATAACAGATGTGCCACTATTGTACCCATTGGCTCATTTGGCCTGGCTGGCCAAACAAGGCTTGCAGTATCCACTGTTCTTTATCTACGTTGATGACTTCTGTCTCTCCCATGGAGCTGCATGTAATGTAGCTCTATCCAGATTTCTGTCAGCTGGTCTCTTCCAGGCAGGAGGTTTTCAGCTCAGCTCCAGCAAGATCTTCAGCAATAGGGTTTTACTATCTATTTCT
Organism: Jaculus jaculus; assembly: GCF_020740685.1. Classification (NCBI taxonomy): domain Eukaryota; kingdom Metazoa; phylum Chordata; class Mammalia; order Rodentia; family Dipodidae; genus Jaculus; species Jaculus jaculus. The sequence continues at coordinate 53,896,939 of NC_059112.1, forward strand.
GGTGGAAAACTAAGATCCTTGGCAATGGCCTGTAATGTTTGGGAGCATCAGGGATCTCTCTGGTCAACAACTCACTGAAAGAAATCCCATCCCTGGCACTGAAAATTTTCTAGTAACTATCTATGAATAAGTCATATCAAACCCATTTTGGGGGGCAGTAGGGTATCCAGAAGCTATAAGTTGGGACAAGCTATTTATAGTTAAGTAGGATGGATTTTCTTATTAGACTCAGGTGTGTGAGGGAGAGACCTGATTGGTTGGTGGACTCAAGGGGCTGACACAGGAGGGGCCATGACAAAGGTGGACTACACTGGGGAAGATCTATGGGGGCCACTGTTGCTGAGGAATTGTTCATAGCCATCTTAGGTGAAACTGGGTCAAATGACAGTTCTAGGTTTGCCAGGGTAGGTACGTTGGTATTTTCTCATTCCTTCTCTTTGGGCCTTTGTTCCTGACTGACTGCCTACTAAAAAACTACATTGTGGGCTGGAAAGATGGCTAAGTAGTTAAGGCACTTGCCTACAAACTCTTAAGAACTTATGCTCAGACCTCCAGGACCCACGTATCCAGACGCTGTGACACAAGCACTCATTGTTGCATATATGCACAAGGGGCACACAGGTGTGGAGTTTGTTTGCAGCAGCTGAAGGCCCTGGCATGCCTATTCTCTCTCTCTCTCCCTCTCTCTGCCTCTGTTTTTCTCTTTCTCAAATCAATAAAACAGACAACAAAAATACAACTACCTTACTCCTATTTCTCCTTTAAAGTTACAGCACACAAATGACTTACTAAACAGAAGGAACCAGCATGGCATGAAAGAGCCTTTATTTTCTTATTTTTCTTTGTCTTTCTTCTAAAGACTTCCAGGCAGATGTTACTAACCTGCTTCATCTCCTCATTTGTACATCAAGCCACCTGTAGAAGCAACCTCTAGAAGCACCACCAGGCCATACTTCTGCCAGGAGACTACTTGTTCCATTGAGTCCCTTAAGACCAAAAACATGGGTCTGGCTCAAAATTATACTATAAAGGTTTGTTAAATGAATAAAACCTTTCTGCATTGTAGGTTGTCAAAAGAAGCTAACAGCTCATGGGTGAGCTTGGTGACCTCTGTTATGGAGACTGTATAGGTGGAGGAACAAATGCCTTGACCTAGCCAATAACCAACTGAATGACTCTGGGCAAACTCCTTCTCTCTGTCAGGCTCTGTTTCTTTATCTACAATGAATCTGTTGGGCAATATCAGAGTTTCCTAAACTGGTTTGATCATCAGAATCACAGAGAACGCTGAAAACACAGCTAGTCCTTGGGCATAGCCCAAATGCAGGGCACGAGATTCTATCTTTTTTTTTTTTTTTTTTTTCTGGTTTCTCTGCCTTTCTTTTATGTGACTAACAGTATACTCTCAGTGATGAGTGTCAGTTGTCAAATCTGTAAAATGGGGTCAAACCACTTTCTCCTGGTGGTGAAAAGAGGCCCTGATATATAAAGCTTGAAGAGATGAAAATATAAAAAATCATTCCTAACAAGTAAGTGAACTTTGCATTTGCTTGTCTCAGTGGGACTTGGAAGACAGTTTTGGAGAAGGGGTTCTGGTAGAGAACTAATGGCTTTCCCTTTGTTATGGCTACTTAATGATTTTTTTTTTCTTTTGGTTTTTTGAGGTAGGTTTCACTGTAGCCCAAGCTGACCTAGAATTCATTATGTATTCTCAGCATGGCCTCGAATTCATGGCAATCCTCCTACTTCTACCTCCATAGGGTTGGGATTAAAGGTGTGTGCCACCATGCACGTAATCTTTTCTTACTTTTTTAATTAAAAATTTTTATTAACATTTTCCATGATTATAAAATATATCCCGTGGTAATTCCCTCCCTCCCCACCCCCACACTTTCCCATTTGAAATTCCATTCTCCATCATATTACCTCCCCATTACAATCATTGTAATTACATATATACAATATCAACCTATTAAGTACCCTCCTCCCTTCCTTTCTCTATCCTTTATGTCTCCTTTTTACCATACTGGCATATGCTACTAAGTATTTTCATTCTCACACAGAAGCCAAATCATCTGTAGCTAGGATCCACATATGAGAGAGAACATGTGGCGCTTGGCTTTCTGGGCCTGGGTTACCTCACTTAGTATAATACTTTCCAGGTCCATCCATTTTTCTGCAAATTTCATAACTTCATTTTTCTTTACCGCTGAGTAGAACTCCATTGTATAAATGTGCCACATCTTCATTATCCATTCATCTGTTGAGGGACATCTAGGCTGGTTCCATTCCCCAGCTATTATAAATTGAGCAGCAATAAACATGGTTGAGCACGTACTTCTAAGGAAATGAGATGAGTCCTTTGGATATATGCCTAGGAGTGCTATAGCTGGGTCATATGGTAGATCAATCTCTAGCTGTTTTAGGAACCTCCACACTGTTTTCCACAATGGCTGGACCAGATTGCATTCCCACCAGCAGTGTAGAAGGGTTCCTTTTTTTCCACATCCCCGCCAACATTTATGATCATTTGTTTTCATGATGGTGGCCAATCTGACAGGAGTGAGATGGAATCTCAATGTAGTTTTAATCTGCATTTCACTGATGACTAGTGACGTAGAACATTTTTTAGATGCTTATATGCCATTCGGATTTCTTCCTTTGAGAACTCTCTATTTAGCTCCATAGCCCATTTTTTGATTGGCTTGTTTGAATCCTTATTATTTAACTTTTTGAGTACTTTGTATATCCTAGATATTAATCCTCTATCAGATATATACCTGGCGAAAATTTTTTCCCATTCTGTAGGTTGCCTCTTTGCTTTTTTCACTGTGTCCTTTGCAGTGCAAAATCTTTGTAATTTCATGAGCTCCCAGTGATTAATCTGTGGTTTTATTCCCTAAGCAATTGGGTTGTATTCAGAAAGTCTTTGCCAAGACCAATATATTAAGGGTTTCCCCTACTTTTTCCTCTAGCAGTTTCAGGGTTTCAGATCTGATGTTAAGGTCTTTAATCCATTTGAACTTAATTCTTGTGCATGGCGAGAGACAAGAATTTATTTTCATCCTTCTGCAGATATATATCCAGTTTTCAAAACACCATTTGCTGAAGAGGTTGTCTCTTCTCCAATGAGTATTTTTGGCATTTTTATCGAATATCAGGTGGCTATAGCTACTTGGGCTTACATCTGGGTCCTCTATTCTGTTCCACTGATCTACATGTCTGTTTTTGTGCCAGTACCATGCTGTTTTTGTTACTATGGCTCTGTAGTATAGGTTAAAATCAGGTATGGTGATACCACCAGCCTCATTTTTGTTGCTCGGTATTATTTTAGATATTCGAGGTTTTTTGTGATTCCAACTGAATTTTTGGATTTTTTTTCTATTTCCATGAAGAAAGCCTTTGGAATTTTGATAGGGATTGCATTAAATGTGTAGATTGCTTTAGGTAAGATTGCCATTTTCACAATATTGATTCTTCCAATCCAGGAACAAGGGATATTTCTCCACTTTCTAGTGTCTTCTGCAATTTCTCACTTGAGTGTTTTAAAGTTCTCATTGTAGAGATTCTTTACTTCCTTGGTTAGGTTTATTCCAAGGTACTTTATTTTTTTTGATGCAATTGTGAATGGGAGTGATTCTCTGATTTCATCTTCTGTGTGTTTGTTGTTAGCATATATGAAGGCTACTGATTTCTGTGTATTTATTTTGTATCCTGCTACATTGCTGTAGGTTTTGATCAGCTCTAACAATTTGCTAGTAGAGTCTTTAGGGTCCTTTATGTATAGAATCATGTCATCTGCAAATAATGATAACTTGATCTCTTCCTTTCCAATTTGTATCCCTTTTATGTGGGTCTCTTGCCTTTTTGCTATGGCTAAGAGTTCCAGAACTATATTAAATAAAAGTGGGGACAGTGGACACCCTTGTCTTGTTCCTGATTTTAGTGGAAAAGCTTCCAGTTTTTCCCCATTTAGTAATATGTTGGCTGTAGGCTTGTCATAAATAGCCTTTATTATATTGAGATATGTTCCTTCTATTCCCAGTCTCTGTAGGACTTTTATCATGAAGGGATGTTGGATTTTGTCAAATGCTTTCTCTGCATCTAATGAGATGATCATGTGATTTTTGTCCTTCAACCTGTTTATGTAATGTATTACATTTATAGACTTGCATATGTTGAACCATCCCTGCATCTCTGGGATAAAGCCTACTTGGTCAGGGTAAATGATCTTTTTGATATACTCTTGTATTCTGTTTGCCAATATTTTGTTGAGAATTTTTGCATCTATGTTCATGAGGGAGATTGGTCTGTAATTTTCTTTTTTTGTTCTATCTTTGCCTGGTTTTGGTATTAGGGTGATGCTGGCCACATAGAAGGAGTTTGGTAGAATTCCTTCTTTTCCTATTTCCTAGAAAAGCTTAAGAAGCAATTGTGTTAGCTCTTCCTTAAAGGTCTGGTAGAATTCAGCAGTGAATCCATCCGGGCCTGGGCTTTTTTTTAGTTGGGAGATTATTGATAACCGTTCGGATCTCCATGTTTGTTATAGGTCTATTTAAGTGATTAATCTCATTTTGATTTAATTTAGGTGGGTCATATAAATCAAGGAAATCATCCATTTCTTTCAGATTTTCATACTTTGTGGAGTATATGCTTTTATAGTATGTCCCTATGATTTTTTGAATTTTTCCGGAATCTGTTGTGATGTTCCATGTTCATCTCTGATTTTATTAATTTGTGTCTTCTCTCTTTCTTTTGGTCAGATTTGCTAAGGGTTTATCAATCTTGTTTATCCTTTCAAAGAACCACCTCTTTGTTTCATTAATTCTTTGGATTGTTCTTTTTGTTTCTATTTCATTAATTTCTGCCCTAATCTTTATTATTTCTTCCCGTCTACTGATTTTTGGTTTGCTTTGTTCTTCTTTTTCCAAACCTTTAAAGCGAAGCATTAGGTCGTTTACTTGCGACCTTCCTAATTTCTTAATATAGGCAATTAAGGCTATAAATTTACCTCTTAGAACTGCCTTCATTGTGTCCCAGAGATTTTGGTATGTTGTGTTCTCATTTCATTTGACTCTATAAATTTTTTGATTTCCTTTTTGATTTCTTCATTGACCATTCATCATTTAGTATTGTATTGTTTAGTTTCCATGATTTTGTGTGTGCTCTATAGCCTTTCTTGCTACTGATTTGTAGTTTAATTCCATTGTGGTCAGATAGAATGCAAGGAATTATTTCAATTTTCCTGAATTTGTTAAGATTTGCTTTGTGTCCTAATATATGGTCTATTTTCGAGAATGTTCCATGTGCTGCTGAAAAGAATGTATATTCTCCAGCCTTTGGATGAAATATCATATATATATCTGTTAAGTCCATTCCTTCTATGACCTCATTTAGTCCAGATGCCTCTCTGTTTATTTTTTCCCGGGATGACCTGTCAATTGATGAGAGTGGAGTGGTAAAGTCACCCACCACCACTGTGTTTGGTGTTATCTGTGACCTTAGTTCTAATAGTGTTTGTTTGACGAATTTGGGAGCCTCCATGTTAGGTGCATATATGTTTAGGATTGTAATGTCTTCCTGTTAGAGTGTTCCCTTAATATAAAGTAACCTTCCTTATCTTTCTTGACTAACGTTGGACTAAAGTCTACCCTGTCCGATATTAGGATAGCAAACCCTGCTTGTTTTTCTAAGCCCATTTGCTGGAAACACCGTCTTCCAACCTTTCACCCTAAGGTAATGTCTATCCTTTGTAGAATGGTGAGTTTCTTGGAGACAACAAATTGTAGGATCCTGCTTTTTAACCCAGTCTGCGAATCTATGTCTTTTCATTGGGGGCATTGAGGCTGTTGATATTAAGAGATATTATTGAAAGGTGTGTATTTATGTTTGTCATTTTTTTGTGTGTGTGGTTCTGGTTCTACCTATGCTCTCTTCTGTTAACTAGTATTTGAGTATTGCTTGTTTTTTCTAGGTTCCTTATATGTGTGCTTTTCCTTTTCTTCAGCATGGAGGATTCTATCAAGGGTTTTCTGTAGAGCTGGTTTTGTCTTCAAATACTCCTTTAACCTGCTTTTGTCATGGAATGTCCTTATTTCCCCATCTATTTGAATGGAAGGCTTTGCAGGATAAAGTAACCTTGGTTGACAGTTGTTATCTTTGAGAACTTGGAATATATCACCCCAATCCCTTCTGGCTTTAAAAGTTTGTGTTGAATAATCTGCTGTAATCCTGATGGGCTTACTTTTGTAGGTCACTTGATTTTTCTCTCTAACTGCTTTCAATATTTTTTCTTCGGTTTTTGTGTTTGGAAGCTTGATTATAATATGGCAAGGAGAGTTTCTTTCCAGGTTTTGTCTGGCTGGGGTTCTAAAGGCTTCCTGTATCTGTATTGGCACCTCTTTCCCAATTTGGGGGAAATTTTCTTCTATGATTTTGTTGAAGACACCTACTATGCCTTTTGAGTGAAATTCTTCTCCTTCTACTATGCCCTGAATTCTAATATTTGATCTTTTCATAGTGTCCCGAATATCTTGAAATTCCCACTCATACTTTTCTATAAGTTTGTCTTTCTCTTTGTTGGCCTGTATTAGATCTGCCACCTGGTCTTCTAGCTTAGATATTCTGTCCTCTCTTTCATCCATTCTACTGGTGCGATTTTCTACAGAGTTTTTTATTTCATGAACTGTGTTCTTCATTGCTAGTAATTCTGACTGTTTTTTTTGTATTATTTCTATTTCCTTATTTATGTTTTGTATTGCCTTCTTTATTTCATGAAATTGGTGCCCTGCATCTACTTTGATTCCTTTGATTTCCTCTTTAAGTTCCTCTTTGACTCCTTGGATTTGTTTTCTGACTTCTTTGAACATATTTACAATCATTCTTTTGAAATTTTTTTCAGGCATTTCCTCTAACTGGTTCTCACTGGAGGTCATTTCTGATGCATTATTACTTTTAGGTGGATTTATATCGTCTTGCTTTTTAGTGTTTCTTGTGTTATAATGTATATATTTTTGCATCTTGGATTATGTTAATGCTTGGATTTTCTAGCTAGCTGGGTATTCTTAGCTGTATCAGTTGATTTGATGTTATATATTTTCAGGGTAGGAGCTTAAGGTGTTAGATGTGGCTCTTAAGACTCTGAGAGTATCTACAAAGGTGCTCCTAGGGGTTGAGTTTCCCTGCTATGGGAGTATTCAAGTAGGCTGAGTGGAATAAAACACAGGTAGATTCTAAAAGTTAACTAAACACTGCACCCATTCAGTCAGAAACAGCCCTAAGTATGTATGTCAGAGTAGTTATTATAACATCCAGATCCTCTATCAACACAGAGGTTAAGATTTCTGGTCTGTTGAGGGATCTCAGTCAGCTTGTGACCAAGTGAGACCCTTCCCTGTTGCAAACCCAGTTACCTTGGATGAGTTTGGACTCAGTCAAGTTGCTGCCTGGGTCGTTGGGCTGCTGTTCTGATTTCTGGAGTTGGGCACTGGCTTTTCCTGCGGGGCAAACCAAGCCTGGCAACTGTGGCCCTGCAGATCAGCACCCCCACTGCTGGGACTGCTGCTGCTTCTGGGTCTGCTGTTGGTGCCGCTCCTATGTCTGCCACTGCTGCCCTCCTGGGTCTGTTGCTGCTGGCGCCGTTGGTACCGGTTCCAGAGCTGCTGATGCTGCTGCTGGACTCTGCTCCTGCTTGGGTCCTGCTGTCGGTTGAAGTTGGCGTGGTCGGGTCCCAGCACGCTGCTCTGTTCGTTGGAGCTGGGCTCAGGCGGTGGGGGAGGGGTGGGAGACGCAGCTGATCCGGTTCTCTCGCTGCTCCACCTGTTCTTCTACCTCGCGGTCTGCTCCTCCGCTGCTCACTGCCGCTCTCCCTTCACGTTTCCTGAGTTGCGGAGAGCGCGGTGTGAGGGGAAAGTCCCACACCTGTCTTTTCCTGCGGCTGGAGCCGAGTCTGGCGGCTTTCTGGTGCACCGCCGCCGCCGCGGTTGGCGGAGCTGCCAGATCCGCTTTTGCCAGCCTGTGTGGGCTCTGGATGCCCTGGATCTGTCTTACTCTTCCGCTGCCACTTCAGTTTCCTATACACTTCACTTTTTAGTAAAAGTGTGTATTTTGCTGAGGTTTTTTGGTCTTTTTTCTCCCCAGGCTGCTTTGGCGTGGTACCTACGCTGCCATCTTAACCGGAAGTCTAATCTTTTCTTAAGGTCCTCTTTGTTGTATCTCCCACCAACCATCCAGCAAACTTGAAATCCCCTCATTGTTAGAGCTCTCTTGAAATCCACTGTGACTTTGGGCAAGGAAGATTGTGTCCTCTTAGCCTCAGAGACATTGGCTCTTTTTTTCCCTTACCCTAGCACCACCCCTTTGTTATTCCCATCCCCTGACTTTTTCAATGTTACCTTCAAAATTGGCTTGCTATCCTGCATTGGTTAGGCACCGGTATGATTCTATTAAAAGTTGCCACAAAACATAGGAGTTCAGAAGGAGGCTCAGAGGCTAAAAGCACTTGTTTGTAAAAGTTGCCAGAAAGCTGAGCAAACCAAGATGTGGATATTGTCTCATTCCACAACCAGCTGGAGGGAACACCTTTGGTTCTGGTGCTACCTTTGCAGGCCACCTCTGAAGACAGTACAACCAGGAGGGAAGACAAAAAGAAGAAATCAAAAGATGGAATCAATAGCTACAATGCACCAGGTACCATGCCAGGCATACTGTTGTATTTTTCTGATAAAGGCCAGCCCTCATGTGCACCTGTCCTGTGATGCAGTCAACACAGGTCCTTTGATGCCATCCTAATCCCAGGCTGCAGTGAGATTTTCCCTGTTCTCTGCTTTCAGATAAGGAAGCTGAGATATGGAGCAGGAATGCCCAAGGTAAATTTCCAGTAGGAGTCAGGGAGAGGACTTGAAGCTATCCCACAGACTCTGAGTCTGTCCTCCCTGACAGGACTAAAAGTGATTCAGGCTCCATATTTACCATTTACATTTCTAGGGAAATGAACCTAGAATGGGATTTCTTTTAAATTCTTGTAGCCAAAATTATTTTAATTTTATGGCTGGGAAAAATGTAAACTTACATTTTCAGCAGAGCAGAGATGATGAAGTATATGTTTGTCAAACAAAATTCTTTACTGTGATAAAGTAAATCATTCCTTGGCTTTGTAAAAGAAAATGAGGCTTCACTTGAACTGCTTTCACTTGGGCCCTTAGTAATATTTCTGTTATCTCCACTAGGGATTACAGTGACAAATGCCTTTTATTTGCATCGTTAAGCACTTGGGTGAATGTGTGAACACATGGAGCTTCATAAGTCATCGGGAAATGAAACAACATGGTCTAGAAATAGTTTGAGAGCCCCACAGATGGGGTTAGCCCTTGCCTCTGCCACTCAGGAACTACATAACCTTTGTCAGATTCCTCACCTTCTCTGAACCTTAGTTTTACAGTGGGTAAGACATGGATATTACTGTTTCTATGGGTGTTTTCTCAAAATATGTGTTCGTGTGTGTGTGTGCACAAGTATGCATAAACACGTATATGAAGGCCATAGGACAAACTCAGGTGTCACCCTCAGGAATACTTTCTACCTTTTTTTCTTCTTTGACACAGAGCCTCTCATTGCCCTGGAGCTTGCCCAATAGGCTAGACTCACTGGCCAGCAAGCCTTAGGGTTCCATTCCTCCTATCTCTGCCTCTCCAGTGTTTCTGGGATTACAAGCATGGGCACTGTGTATGCTTAGAATTTTCATGTGGGTACTGAGGATCGAACTTAGTTCTTCATTCCTGTGAGATAAGTACTTCACTGAGCTATTCCTTGACCCTCTCTTTGAGAAATTTTAAGAATGTGATAAGGAGGTACTTTATTTTATAAAGTTCCTGGTATGGAATGAGCATACATAAAATGTCATGATGATTATTGGGATAGTAATAATTCTCAAGGTAACTGTTTGATGAACACACTTACGGGTTCACTGTACTAAAATTTCTTTGAGAAAAAGACAGGTTTGGCCTAGCTGTGGGAAGCCCCAAGTGCAAAGATGCTTCTGTCCTTCTGAGACCTGTAGAAGCCAGTTGGCAGGTGGAGCTCATTGGCCAATAGACCTACTGAGATCCATATCAGTAAAGATCACAAAATGTCAGACTTAGTATGTCCTAAACAACTTAAAAATGTCAATTACCTCCCACAAAAAAGACTGTAAAGATAAGGTGACTCTGTGGTGGTTTCAATAAGTTGCCCAAAGTTGCCATACTGTTCTAAGATTCTTCCTTTGCTTCCCCTGGCACCTTCAGCAAGTGACTCAGAGTATATTTTTCATGGTTCCAAGAAAGCTGTAATGACTGTAAGCATCACATCTTTGCATTCCATAGCTAAAAAGTCAGAAAAAGGAGACAGTTTATCTTGTACTGTTTTAAAGAAGGAGAAAATTTGCCCTCAAATTTTCACCTCACTCCTTTTACTGGCCAGAATTTCATTAAATACTCATCCAAGATCAGTGGTAAGGGAAATAATTAGAGTAAATGGTGATCAACTCTGGCTGAGAATTGATTAGGAATCCCTAAAATCTTTACAGATATTTACATCCTGTCTTTAAAAGGGAATATAATTAGACTTGCTTGGGGCCCTGTTATACACATAAGTTTTTGTGCACATGTGCCAGAGAGTTGGATTGAGCATCTAGACTGTCAGTGTTTTGCCCTCTGGGAATGGAAGCATCTTAGTCTTCTCTGAAGCACATGGCTGCCACATTATATGCATCCAGATTGAAGTTCTGGAGAAGATAAGAGACTGCTAAATGTATGTATGTATGTATGTATGTATGTATGTATGTATGTATGTATGTATGTTTGTTTGTTTGTATGTTTGTATATTGATATTGTGTGGTAGTTTGAATGTATGGCTCCATAGACTCAGTCATTTTTTTAATGTATAATTTTATTATTGACAATTTCTATACTTATAATCACCCCTCCTCTCCCCCACTTTCCCCTTTACAACCCCACTCTCATTCTTATCTCCTCCCTCTCTCCATTAGACTCTTTTATTTTGATTGCATCATCTTTTTCTCCTATTATGCAAGCCTTGTGAAGGTATTGCTAGGCACTGAGAGGTCATGGGTATTGAGGCCAAGTTCTATCTGGACAGCTACACTGTAAGCAGTCCTGGCCTTCCTTTGGTTCCTACATTCTTTATGCCACCTCTTCCGCAAAGGACCCTGAGCCTTGGAGGGTGTGATAGAGATGATTCAGTTTGGTAGGAATTGATTTTTCTCTGTGTTGATCTCCTTCCCTCTTGTGCTGGTACCCGGTCCACCAAGAAAACAGCACCCTTGCTTGTTTCACCAATTTTTCTCACTTTCAGCCAGGGCCCTTTTGAGGTATGATGGGGTGGCTCTCTCCTTAGGATCTACATCTATCTGAAAAAGAAAAACAGATTCTCTAACAGAGAGTAAGTTAGCACCAGACAAATGAGATAACCCTTGCTTTTTTTTTTTTATAGAGAATTTAATAGGTGTATGCCTTCTTGTAGCCCACAATTGGTGGTAGCTTGATAATGGATAGTGGGCTTATGTTTGGATATGGTTCTGACTTGTTTCCTAGCTCCAGCTATGGGTCCCATACCACTGAGGGGATCAGTTAGCCAAATCAAGAGCAGTTGGTTTCCCACCATTGCTGTGCGCCGCTATTTCACTTTTGTGAGCATCATGCCAGGTTATTTGCTGCTAAGTAGGTTAGACCATGAGTTGCTTAGACAGATATTGGTCATTTTCCCCCAGTCACCCATGTAGCACCTTCTGGCACTAGACATGCTGACTGTCTGGGGACTGACTCTCTTCCAGCTTCCAGCAATGCCATTCCATTTTACGTGTCAACCACATAAGGTGTCTTTAGCAGTAGGGTTTTACCACTAACCTTTGGTGGGTCATCAAGTACTCGGACAGAAATCTGTCTTTCTTTTGGGAAACCTTGTAGGTCTCTCTGATCAAAAGCTCACTGTGGATGGTAGCCACGTGCTACTACTGGGAGACTTTTTAAGTTAGGATTTTTTTTTTTTGTTTTTATAACTGCTTAGATCTCTGTACTTTTATAGGTCTATTTAAATGGTTTATTTCATCTTGATTTAATTTTGGTAGAACATATAAATCTAGGAAACCATTTCTTTCAGATTTTCAGACTTAGAGGCATATATATTCTTGAAGTATGTCCTAATGATTTTGTGAATTTCTTTGGTATCTGTTGTAATAGTGTCTTTTTCATCTCTAATTTTATTAATTTTTATCTCTTCTCATTTATTTCTTCTTATTTATTTCTTCCTATCTACTGGTTTTTGATTTGCCTTGTTTTTCTTTTTGCAAGTCCATAATGTGAATCATTAAATTATTTACTTGTGAAATCTCTAATTTCTTGATATAGGCACTTAGAGCTATAAATTTCCCTCTTAGGACTGCCTTCATTGTGTCCCAACGGTTTTGATATGTTGTATTCTCATCATCATTAGATTCTATGAATTTATTGATTTTCTTTTTTATTTCCTCAATGACACATTCATCATTCAATAGTGTACTGTTTAGTCTCCATGAATTTCTGTATGCTCTGTAGGTTTTCTCATTGCTGATTTGTAGTTTAATCCCATTATGGTTAGATAGAGTCCAAGGGATTATTTCCATTTTCCTATATTTGTTAAAGTTTGTGTTGTGTCCTAATATATGGTCTGTTTTGGAGAATGCTCCATGTCCTTCTGAGAAAAATGTATATTCTGCAGCATTTGGATGGAATGTGCTGTAAATATCTGTTACATCCCTTTGTTCCATGATATCATTTAATTCAGATGTCACTCTGTTTTTTTTTTTTTTTTTTTTTTTTTGCCAGGATGACTTGTCAATTGATGAGAGTGGTGTCACCCACTACAATTGTATTTGATGTTATCTGTGACCTTAAGTCTAACAGTGTTTGTTTGATGAAACTGGGAGCCCCCATGTTAGGTGCATATACGTTTAGGATTGTAATGTCCTCCTGTTGGCGTGTTCCTTTAATCAGTATACAATGACCTTCTTTATCTTTCCTCACTAATGTTGGTTTGAAGTCTATCCTTTCAGATATTAGGATAGCAACCCCTGCTTGTTTCCTAGGCCCATTTGCTTGAAATTACTGGTTTCCATCCATTCACCCTAAGGGAGTGTCTATCTTTTATTAAGAGATGAGTTTCCTGGAGGCAACCAACACAAGGATCCTACCTTTTAATCCAGTCTGCATGCCTGTGTCTTTTGGTTGGGGCATTGGGATCATTGATATTAAAAGTTATTATTGAAATATCTGTACTTATTCTCACCATTCTACTTGTTTTGTAGTGCTTCCTGATTTCCCTTACTCTCTTGTTTTTACTGTTATTTGAGTATGGTTTATTTTTTCCTGTTTCCTCATGTGTGTGCATTTCTTTCTCTTCAGTGTGAAGAGTTCCTTCAAGTATTTTCTCTAAATGTAGCTTAGTTGTCATAAATTCCTTTAGCCTGTTTTTGTTATGGAATGTCCTTATTTTTCCTTTAAATAGGTAACTTTGCAGGATAAAGTAATTTTGATTGACAGTTGTTATCTTTCAGAACTTGGGATATATCATTCCAAGTCCTTCTGGCTTTTAAAGTTTGTGTGGAGTAATCTGCTGTGATCCTTATGGACCTGCCTTTACAGGTGACTTGCTTTTTCACTTTACTTTCAATATATTTTCTTTGGTTCGTGTGTTTAGTAGCTTAATTATAACATGGTGAATAGAGGATATTTCTATGTTTTGTTTCTTTGGTGTTCTAAAAGCTTCTTATATCTGCATTGTATTTCTTTCTCAATTTGGGGAATAGTTTCTTCTATGATTTTGTTGAAAACACTTAGTATGTCTTTGGATTGACATTCTTCTCCTTCTACTATACCCTGATTTTTTTTTTTTTTTTTGAGGTAGGGTCTCACTGTAGCCTAGGCTGACCTAGAACTCACTATCTAGTCTCAGGGTACCCTCAAACTCACAGCGATCCTCCTACCTCTGTCTCCCATGTACAGAAAGCACAGAAAAGAGAATATAGGAAGGAGCCTGGGCAGAATACATTCTCCAAGGATATACCCTATTAACCTACTTCTTACAGCTCAGCCATACCTCCTAAAAGTTTTTGGAGACTCCCAAAGCAGTGTTAGCAGATAGAAACCTAGCATTCAACACTTGAGCTTGTCTGAGGCACTTTATATTCTAAGCATATCAGAGATCAGGGAGGTGAGGACAACAACACTATGGTAGGGATGGTGAGCTTTCTGTATTCCAGAGAAGAAAATATAATTGGGCCTACCCTGGGATCCCTATGGCCTGATTCATGTAGTTGGGATATTTTTACTTGATTGTAAAATTCCTCTATACTATTTGGATATGAGACCCCTTTGAGAACTGTTTTTCCTAGACAGAGTTGGATGAGAGATTTTCTGTTCCCATTTAGGAAGGAGTGAATTGTGCATTCTGGGTAGCTTCTAGGGTAGACAGGCCTCTAGAGTCCATTCTTAACTGCTTAATGGGAGCTCTGGTCATAGCCAGTTTCCTTCCAGTCTACACAATGGCCTCTTTATCTGTCTACTGACCAGTAAAAGAGTCAAGCATAAACTAACCATTCATGTAAATGGGCTGTCAGGTGACTGAACCAATGTTATGGTTAATCTGTTAAAACAGTGAAGTCTCCCCATTTGTAAACACCCCTTGATAAGCTCCTTATAGTATATACAACCTCAGAAAATGAATGGCATCCCACCACCTGCCCTGGATTCACTGCTTGCAACCCCACTGTTTGTATAGAGGATCTCTCAATTAATTCAGCTCAGTTCAACTTCACCCTACTCAATTCCCATGGCTGTCTGAGCTCAGCTCTGTGCTGCTTCTGCAATGGAGTCAGGAATTCCAAAGAGCAATAGCAGAGGACCTCCAGCTTTAATAGGGTTAGAAAATAAGAGATGAAGACACTCTGGGATATTGTTTGGTATAAGATCAGGCAACCCTGGGCTTGAATCCTGATTCTCAAGCTTATATTTGGTAAGAAATGAGTCATATCTCATAAGCATGTAATCCCATAGATATTAACTCCACACATTTGATATAAGAAAATGAGAAGAATAGAGATTACTATAGATGCCATGGGTGCTTTTGCCTGCTAGTCTATTCAATGAATTCTATTCAATGAATTTCTGTACCCTGGAATGAGAGAGGCTGTATTAGTTACTTTTGCCTGGCTGTGACCAAAGTATCTGGCAGAAACAACTTAGGGGATGAAAGATTTTGGGGGACCATGGTTTTAGTAGATTGTTGCCCATTATAGCATGGTCCTCTGTGGCATGGGAAATGTGAGGCAGCAAGTTTGAGTGCATGGTGGTGAAACAGGAGTAGAGCTGGGGACTAGACTCAGGACTTGGAGATAACCTTCAAAGGCCTGCTGTTGTGGTTTGAATATGCAATGTCCCCCATAGGTTCATGTGTTTTATCACTTGGTTCCCAGTTGTTAGTTCTGTTTGGGAAGGATGTGGAACTTTTAGGAGGTGAAGCTTGAGGGAGCTTCAAAGTGAGTCATTAAAGGCAGGCTTTGAGGTTTAATAGCCTGGCCCCACTTCCTGTTCATACTCTGCTTCATGGTTGTGGAGTCGTATGACCTTCCAGCCTTCTTCTCTTGGTGTCATGCCTTCCCTGCCATAATGGAATGTATTACCTCAGACCTGTAAGCCAGAATAAACCCTGTACCATCCTTAAGCTGCTTCCTATCAAGTATTTTGTTACAGCAATAAGTGCACCTGCCTTTGTTTAGCTACTCCCACAAGCCAGGCTTCAAGGCTCTAGAATTTTCAGAATAGCCACAAGCTGGAAGATGAACATTCAAAACATGAGCCTCTGGGGGTGGGGGAGACATTTTAGATTCAAATTATAACAGAGAGATTTGGACCCGGTATGTCTGGGTCACTGTGGGATGGGCTTGCCTCTCATGCCTGAAGCACTTTGATGTCTGTGTGTGAATCAAGTCTAGGGCATACTTATTTGCCTTATTTTTGCCCTGTTTTCTAACTTCACAGTTCAACCTCAGTGTAATATTTCCTGGCATCCCATTTAACTCTTCACTCTCTAAAGTGAGAGGGACCTTAAGGGGAAATCTGCCTCTTCTCTTTGTTTTTGTTCCCTCACTGCTTTTGTCTTTTAAAGCTTAACATGGAGTACTACACTTACAAAATAGTAAACTTAGTGCTTGTTGACTATGGTAGACCTTTCTGCCCCCATCTTATCCTTAAATGGAAGCAGAGAGAAAATCCTGATGTGACCCACACTCTCTAGCCAGGTTGGTTCGCTCAGGAATGAGTCATTTTCTAGGATCACAGAATTTAAAAATAGAACAGTGGCTTAGAAATGAAATGCAGAAATAGAGGTTTTGGTGGCATTTAAATATCTGAGTATGGTATGTCTTAGAATTCAAACACATTTGTCCTTGGGGTCCATGGGACCCAACATCCTTATAAGAGACTCAGACAAAATGAATATGTCTGATTTTCATAACCCAGGTCTCATGCTTATTTCTTGACCATAAGGAAGCCTAGAAAGACAAGCTTTGTACTTTTGGGCATGGAGAGGTAGGACACCTAATGTAGACAATTACCAGCAAGTGAAAGGGTATTCAAAAAGTGATGAGCAGC
Organism: Jaculus jaculus; assembly: GCF_020740685.1. NCBI lineage: Eukaryota > Metazoa > Chordata > Mammalia > Rodentia > Dipodidae > Jaculus > Jaculus jaculus. The sequence goes on from NC_059112.1 coordinate 53,913,621, forward strand.
ATAGTAGCCAAGGTTGCTGCACTCTTCTTTTTAGCCAAGGCCCAAAAATTGATCATTTCTAGGCAGATTTACCTTAATAAACTTGCTTCTATACTCCTTCTACTAGGTTTGCCACTGCTTTTGCCATTGGACACCACAGAATCTCTGATTAGGTATGTGACTCACTGACATGCAATATAGTCACTGTGCTTACTGTAACAAAGGCACTTTGATGTAAGCATAGAATGAATGCCTGCCAATTGTAGATTTACTGTCCAGAGGCAGGCAATATGTGTTTCTGGCCATTATTATATTACATTATGTACTATAGTTTCTTGCTCTTCCCATGTGCTAAGCACTTTTATAATAAAAAGCAACAAATTGTATATGAATAGTTTTCAGGCATAGGTAATCAGAGTGGCATTTTATTTTATTAGCCCTATTGAAACCTATCTCTGCTCTTCGTAGCACTTGGGTTACAGATGTACGGAGCAAGTGAGAGAATAGAAAAAGAAGATAGTGTAGCACCTTGTTTATGATGTCAACTTATTTGTAAATGACCACATCCAAAAGCAAACACTCAGGCTGATCTGTACATAGATGTGTAGTCAGGTGTTAAAATGGATAAAATAAGATGCACACATTGGTGATGTTACTTAAATTCTAAGAAGCCAGTAAGGTAGGTTTTCTTGCTTCCCTTTTTACAAGTGCAGAGATGGAAGCTATATTTTCTTCACTGTCTTATCATAAGGAAGCTGAGAGATTCCAGCTCAATTTTGTCTCATGTTGGGCCTTGAAAGGCCCAGGCGTGAGGCCTAGTGGTACTTCCTGAGCCTAGCTAAAGTTTGGCGATCTGCCTCTGGCCAGCTATGACTCAGCAAGATGCCTAATGGCCTCTGGCCTGATACTTCTGCATAGGAGTTAGAATTCCCGCATGCGTGCTTAGAACCAATCATTTCAAAAGTCATGGTATACTATTGGCCCTTACCTCTCCCCCCATCCTAGAATCCCACCCTCATTCTCAACACTATATAGGCAACCGCCTGTAACAATAAATTGAGTTCCTGCTTCGACAAGACTCCCGGCTTGGTGGTATGTTCCTGGCCATCAACACTCACCCTCCTCCTCAACCCTTTGGGAGGAACCAGCTGGCCTGTTCCTTCCTCAGCACTACCTGCCGGGGAGCCCGGCATCTGGCGCCCAATGTGGAATAATTTTTTTAATTTTTTAAATAGATAAATAAAGTAAACTTCTACTTAGTGCAACTGAATGTTGTATATATTAAAGTATTTTGTTAAAGGAAGAGATTGCCAGACATGGTAATGCATGCCTGTGATTCCCAAATGTGAGATAAGTCATAGTACTTTTAAAGTTTTTGAGGTAAGATAATCTAAAAACAAAAATATGTGTAGGGTATAATCCTATCACCTGAGAATGTGGACACAGGGTGATTGAAGTTAAGTGCTGTCAGGTGTGTGGCACGCACCTTTAATCCCAGCATTCCAGAGGCAGAAAGCTAGGAAGATCTCAGTGATGCAGGGCCAGCCTGGAACTGCATAGTGAATTCTAGGAAGACCTGGGCTATTAAGTGCTATCATTTATCCAATTTAATGTCGTTTGGCTGTTCTTTCATCTTTCCCCCACTTTCAAGTAAGAAAGAATTGGTAAACTTAAGGAAATTTTTATATTTGAGGATTTTTTTCCACTGTCAGGTGCTAATTTGTTCAGTATAAAAGGCAGGCTTTTGAAAAAAAGCAATACAAGTAATTCTACCCACAGTGAATAACTATAATTTTTATAGACTTGTGTGAAATGTTCACACATTCTACTCTTCCTAAAATGAAAGAAAAAAAAAAAAGCTTTGTTGGAAGTATTTGCCTGTAAGCCCAGCATGTGGGAGGTGTGGAGGCAGGAGGATGTAGTTTGCTACACAACAAGACCCTGTCTCAACTCCCACACCCTGAGAAAAAAAGAGAGTCTAATTAGTGGTGTCATTTACTTAAAAGACAAACTTTGTTGGTGGTGTACACCTTTAATCCCAACACTTGGGACACAGAGAAGTGGGAGGATCTCTGAGTTCAAAGTCACCCTGAGACTACATAAGTGAATACCAAGTCAGCCTGGGCTGGAGCGAGATCCTACCTTGATAAACAAAAAGCAAACAAACAAACAAAAAACTTTAACCATATAATTTTGTAAGTGAACTCATTTTATTTCTTATCCTATATATAGCTTGTTTAATGAGAATGAAATTACATGAATAATCATGATAGTTTACTAGGATCAGTATGACTGGAAAACCTTTAATATCTTGAAGGTCCTCAGGCATCACATAATTAACCCTGGGACCTTTGAAAAAAGTATATATTCCGATGCAAAATCAGTTAATAATGTTCACAAGATGGTTCATATGTCTTAACAGACTTAGTATGATAGTATTAGAGGTACAAGAGATTATAAACAGTAGAAACTTGAGCAGAAAAAAAAAGGCAGTGTAGTTCTTTGCTCCTTCTGATGAGCTGCATATGCTTGTGTACAATATGACACAAAAGATTAAAATACAAATAGAAAATACTATAATTGGGTTTTAGTAATTTAGTTTTAGTTACTATCTATTGGCTTTTAATGTAGCCAAACCCCACCTGAGACCATAAAACTTGTGGATCATTTTGTTTTTGACACAGGCCTAGTCTTAGGTAACATGCAAACTGACCCTGAATTTGTTATATAGCCAGAGATAGCTTTGAACTCTTCTAATATTTCTTCCTCAACCTTGGGTGCTGGCAGGTGCCAGTGTTAGGGATGAAACTTAGGGCTTTATGTGTGCTAGGCAATCACTCTGCCAGCCAGCAATAAACTTATTTTCTCCATCTTTAAATTTATTTTTATCATTTATGCAGCATATTTTTAAATATATAATGAAGCTGAGTATGGTGGTTTGAATAGAATAGGTGACCCCCAATATATTCAGTTGTTTATTTGTTTGTACTTTGCATTCTGTAGCCACCTGGCTGGAGGCAATGTCACTGGGTGGATTTTTAGGTGTGGTGGTGGGTTTCAGATTTCAATCTAAAGATATGCAAAGTGTACCTAGCTGGAGTTCCTAAAGTGTGCTGTACTGTGTGGCTTTTTGGCTTTTGGCTTGTACTTCTCTCTCTCTTCTTGGTCCTATGAAGGCAGGCCAGCTTCTTCTGCCATTATGGAACTTTCCCTGGATCTGTAAGCTTCAATAAATCCCTTCCTCCCTAACTGTGCCTGGTCTGGAAGTTCATCTCACTGAACATGAAGCTGTCTGCTACAGAACTTGGTACTGGGAGTGGGATGAGATGAACCTGACCATGTGGATGTTGATCTTTTGGAAACTTTGTTTTGGAGAAATGGGCATGGATTTGGTGCTTACAAATGAAGATGACTTCTGGAGTGGTAAGCCAAGTTTTATGGACCATTATGATGAGAGTTTGAGAATTCTAAATGTAGACAATATTCAACTTTGAGGCCTGGCTTATGAGCTTTCTAAGGGGCAGGAAAGACTGCAGAGGACTTTGTTGGAACTGGGCTACTGGCATGAGGGCTGCCTGCGTCCTGCTGCCAAGGCCCAGAGAGTTTGTTCAAGGTTAAATTTATAATGGACTGATGTGCTTGGGTATAGATATTGGACTGAGAGATTTAAGAGTTTAAGCTGGAAAACCTCAAGCAAGTTAAAATTACAGGCACTGAGACTGGTTTTAGGTTACTGAATCTGCTATTGTCAATACATTAGCAATATTAAAGGAAGATGTTCCAATTGCTTTACCATGGAAAGGATGCCTGAGGAAACACTATCATAGAACTGCAAATACTTTTGGAAGGAGTTGACTGGAGAAGGAACCTGCTTTTCAGGGTTATGATTTGTTTTGTCTGTGAGTTAAGAATATGGCTGTGTCCTGCTCACCTGATATTGGTTTCAGAAGCATGAAAAATGTGAGGAGTGGTCGTGAATTGCACATGGTCCCAGAAGCTGCTGCTGAGATGTGGCATGAGGCAGGACATAATGCCCTGATAATCTGAAAGAGTCTTTGGAAGATGGACCATAGTTGGCATGAAGACCTCAAAATGTTTTGGATATACCAGGACTATGCAAGCGCTACCGTAGAGCACACTGTTGGCCTGAGATGGAAGTATTCCCTGGCTACTCTGCCCAGCTGGAGGGGCGGAATTGAAAAATCTGGAGACTGTCAGTCTGGTTGTGTTGGACTTGAACAGCAGAAGTTTGATGATGGTTGAGTTTGCATTGTTTTTGTCTGTCCTTGCTATGCGTTATGCCAGTTGAAAATGTTTACTCTGTGCCTTTATATGTTAGAAGTGTTTAACTTGTTTGATTTTACAGGTCTTACTATCTTAAATTGGTCAAGACTGTGGGGATTACGTTGTTTATTTGTTTATAGTTTACATTCTGCAGCCACCTGGCTGGAGGCAATGTCACTGGGTGGATCTTACATAAAAGCCATGTCCAATGCTATCCTTGATCTCCAACAACAGCTAGATTCCCTGGCTGAGGTAGTCCTACAAAGCAGGAGGGGACTAGACCTACTAATGGCCGAAAAGGGAGGCATATGCTTGTTTTTACAGGGAAAATACTGTTTCTATGCCAATAGATCGGGAATCATTCAGGACAAGATCAAAAGACTTCAAGAGTACCTGGAGAAGAGACAGTGGGAGCTCCAGGACAACCCACAGTGGATGGGCCTGCAAGGCTTCTTACCCTACCTTCTACCTCTACTTGGGCCTCTTCTTCTTTTCCTTATCCTCACTGTCAGGCCTTGTGTAATTAACAAAATTACACAATTCATTCACCAGCAGCTAGAGGCAATAAAACTCCATCAGATTGAGATACATTACCACAGGCTGGCAACTCAGGAATTAAGTTCCTCAGATGACCCACTGCCACCTCCTCTGCCCTCCACGTGTCTGATGACGGGTAAGATCTCAGACTGACTGAGAAAACCTAAGACAGGCCATGGAGTGGGTTCTCAGCTAGCTAAACACCTCTACCCAGTGATGGATAAGATCCACAGAGGGGGACAACCTAAGTCAGGGCCATGGTGACTAATGCTCTTACAAAAAAAGGGGGAAATGTTGGGCCTTGAAAGGCCCAGGCGTGAGGCCTAGTGGACCTTCCTGAGCCTAGCTAAAGTTTAGCGATCTGCCTCTGGCCAGCTATGACTCAGCAAGATGCCTAATGGCTTCTGGCCTGCTACTTCTGTGTAGGAGTTGGAATTCCCGTATGTGCGCACTTGGGTCCAATCATTTCAAAAGTCACAGTTTACTATTGGCCCTTACCTCTCCCCCCATCCTAAAATCTCCACCCTCATTTTCAACATTATATAAGTAACTGCTTGTAATAATAAAGCGAGTTCCTGCTTCGACAAGACTCCCGGCTTGGTGGTGTGTTCCTGGCCATTGACACTCACCCTCCTCCTCAACCCCTTGGGAGGAACCAGCAGGCCTGGTCCTACCTCAGCACTACAGCCTGGCAGTCTCATTGTCAACTGTGAGTTCGCACTTTAAAATTCGTGACATTACATTTCCAGGATTAGGAGAGACCTTACGCAAAGTGTCAAAGAAAAAGTGTTATCAAACACTCAGATCAGCCATTTACCCTGTGGTATAGACTGGAATTCCATATCAGTTCCTGCTTCATTTCTCAGCATCCTACAACACAGCCTTTGGTGTCTTCAGTGTCTTATCATCTAGTTCTGGTGGTAATCAAGTGCTTTGGCTATGATCCACAGTTCACTGTGATGGGATTGACTCTGTTCTGGCACTAGGACTTAGAAACACCAGGCTATGGTTATAGGGTAAAACTTTCTCTACTCAAGCAGAGAACTTTCACCTACTTTCTCTCCCCCCACCTCTCTTTATGAAAGTTATACCAATTAACTAACAAAGAACTGATTCATGCTCTTTTGTGTATTCCGCTTCCCTTTCCCCAGATACTTTCATCCCCTGTATTGTGTCTCTCCATTTCCCTGTCTTCTATCTGCTCCTATAATCCCTCCTCACATCTCCGTACAAGCCTCATTCTAGCCTCTTCACCAGTACTACAGATGCTTGCTACTAACTATAAATAAATAAATAAATAAATAAATAAATAAATAAATAAACAAACAAACAAACAAATCTCTTCCATGTTAGTATTGTATTGAGGGAGAATATGTGGCATTTGTCTTTCTGAGCCTGGGTAACCTAGGAGTATAATTTTTCCATGTCCATCCATCATCTTGTGTATTTCATTTTTCCTTACCATTGAATATACATTGTGTATATGCACCACATCTTAATTATCCATTCAACAGTTGATAGATATTGGGGCTGATTGTGTTTCTTAACTATTGTGAACGGAACAGCAAAAACCATACATAAACAAGTATCTCTACAGAAAAGTAAAGAATAATTAGGGTATATACCCAGGAATGGTACAGCTGGGTCAAATGAATGTTCTACTTTTAGATTCCTAAGAAATATCTATGCTGATTTTCATAGTGACTATACAAGTTTACACTCCCATCAAAAGTGAATGAAGCTCTCTTTCATGAAAAAACTTAATTTAAAATGAAATTTAAAAAGCTCTTTCTGGGCTGCAGGGTTGGCTTAGTGTTTAAGGTGCATACCTGAAAAGCCAAGGACCCAGGTTAGATTCCCTAGGACCCATGTAAGTCAGATGCACAGGGGGGCATATGCATCTGGAGTTCATCTGCAGTGGCTAGAGGCCCTGGCATGCCCATTCTTTTTTTTTTTTTTCCCTCTCTCTCTCTCTCCCTGCCTATTTCTGTATCTCTCTTTCAAATAAATAAATAAAAATAAAATATCTTTTAAAACCTCTTTCTCTCTTATAACAAAAAGGTAATTTAAAACGAACTGATAAAAGTGAAAGTTTCCCTTTTACTTAACCATTGCCAGCATTTGTTGTCATTTTAGTTTTTGTAGCCATTCTGAGTGGAATGACATGGAACCCCAAAGTGTTTTAATTTGTTTTCCCTGGTGGCTAAAGATATTGAATATTGTTTTAGATGTTTATAGGGTATTTGTATTTTTCCATTGAGAATTCTCTATTTAGTTTCCTGTTCCATTTTTTTGAGTGCAAGCATTGTAAATTCTTTTGTTGCTTAGTATTTTGAATTCTTTTGATAGTATGGATATTAAGCCTCTATTAGAGTTATAGCTAACAAAGATTTTCTCCCATTCTGTAGGTTGTCTATTGACTCTGTTGATGGTTTGCTTAGCTATACAATACAACTTTAGTTTCATAATCTTCCAGTGGTTGAGTGTTTGTCTTAATTACCTGGGGTACTGGGGTCTTATTTAGAAAGTATTTCCCTGTGCCTATATCTTGCAGTTATTCTCTCTCTTTTTTCTTCTACTTTTTTTTAGAATTTCAGAACTTATATTGAGGTTTTTGGTCCATTTGCAGTTGATTTTTGTGCAGGGTGAGGGAAGAGGCTTTATATTTGTTCTTTCACATGTGATTATTCAGTTTTCCCTGGATCATTTGTTGAAAATACTATCTTTAGTCCAGTGTGCATATGAAGTTTTGACCTCTGTCAAAGCTAAGGTAGCTGTAGTTACTAGAACTTATGTCTAGATCTTTTATTCTTTTTCAATATTTGATGTTTATTTTGTGCCAATATTGTGTTCCTTATTTAATGTATAATTTTCATTGACAACTTCTATACTTATAGGCAATAAACAATGATAAATCCCTCCCCCACTTTCCCCTTTACAACTCCACTCCATCATATCTCCTCCCTCTCTCCATTAGTCTCTCTTTTATTTTGATGTCATCATCTTTTCCACCTATTATGAGGGTCTTATGAAGGTATTTCTAGGCACTGTGAGGTTGTGAGTATCAAGGCCAATTTCCGTCTGAACAGTGGCATTACAGGAAGTTGTACCCTTCTGTTGGCTCTTGCATTCTTTCTGCCACCTCTTCTGCAATAGACCCTGAGCCTTGGAGGGTGCAATAGAGATGTTTCAATGTTGAACATTCCTCTATCATTTCTTCTCAGCACTATGCTGCTTTTTAGGTCATCCCAGTGGTTACTGCCATATGAAAAGAGAAGCTTCTGTAACCAAAAAATGAGAGTAGCATGAAGATATGAATATGAATATTAAGTGTAGTGCTTACAGGGCAGATTGGTGAGCATAGTATATGCACTTAGCCAGATAAAAGCAGGCTTTACATGCCTAAGGCCCATGATCTCCCCTACTATAGGCTTTGATTATGTTTTCAGTACCAGGTATGTTTCCCTCCCATAGAGCAGCCCTCCAGTCCAATTAGAGAAACGCTGGTTTTCTCCAGAATAGACATGCCACTATTGTACCCATTCAGTCATTTGGCCTGTCTAGCCAAACTTGAGACTTCCAGTGTCCACTGATTTCACTGCTGTTTACTTCTGTCTCCCATAGGGCTGTATGTAATACAGCTTTTTCCTGTTTTCACTTGGCTGATCTACAGGGAGAAGGTTTTCAGCTCAGCCCCAGCTTGATTTCTCAGTGACCTTGCCACCTAGGCATGTGGAGTCTTCAGTAATAGGGTCTTACCATCTGTATCTTGTGGGAAACTAATGGCCTTTGCAATAGACTGTGTTTTAAAGGCAAAAGGAGCCTCCCTGGCCAACAACTCACTGGTAGGTATCCCATCCCTGGCACTGAAAATTTTCTAGTAACAACCTATGGCTTCTAGATGTGCCATTACCTGGGGAAAAAAAAGTAGGCTTTCATATGTCTTATTCAAAATATCTTGAATTTTGATTGAAGCCCCCCCCCACCTCCTTTTTACTCAATCTCTTCCTATGGCCTATCTTAGGCCATTCCACTCCCTGTAATCTATTTTTCTAATTACATAAATATAATACTATCTTCCTTTTCCTCCCTCCCTTATAGCCTTTTTCTAGCTTAATAGCCTCTACTACCAATTTTTGGTTCCAGCTAACACACAAGTCTAAACATTTGTAGCTAGGATCCACATGTAAGAGAGAACATGTGATGTTTGACTTTCTGGGCCAGGGTTACCTCACTTGGAATAATCCATTCCGGATCCATCCATTTCCCTGCAAATTTCATAATTTCATTTATCTTTACTGCTGAATAGAACTCTGTGTAAATGTAACATGACTTCATTATCCACTCATCTGTTGAGGGACATCTAAGCTGGTTCCATTTCTTAGCTATTGTGAATACAGCAACAATAACACGGTTGCGCAAGTGTCTCTAAGGTAGCAAGAAGAGACATTAGGGTATATGCCTAGGAGTACTTATAGCTGGATTATATGATAAACCTATTTTTAGCTATCTCAAGTACCTCCACATTGATTTACACAATGGCTATACTAGACTACATTCCCACCTACAGTGTAGAAGGGTTCCCTTTTTCCACATCCTTGTCAACATACATTGTCATTTGCTTTCTTGATGATAGCCATTCTGAAATGAGTGAGATGGAATCTCAAAGTAGTATTTTTAAATATATTTTATTTATTTATTTAAAAGGGAGAGAGAGAAAGAATGGGGACACCGGGCCTCCAGCCACTGTAAATGAACTCCAGATGCATGTGCCCCCTTCTGCATCTGTGTGGATCCTGGAGAATTGAACAGGGATCCTTTAGCTTTGCAGGCAAGCGCCTTAACCACTAAGCCATCTTTCCAGCCCTCAAAGTAGTTTTAATTTGCATTTTCCTGATAGCTAAGGTTGTAGAACACTTTATTAGATGTTTATATGCCATCTGTATTTCTTCTGGTAAGAACACTGTACATAATTCCAGAGACCATTTTTTTTTAATTGGGTTGTTTGAGTACTATTGTTTTGTCTTTTGTGTTCTTTGTATATTCTGTATGTTAATCCTCTGTCAGGTGTATACTGGCAAAGGTTTTCTCCCACTATGTAGGTTACCTGTTTGCTCTATTCACAGTGTCCTTTACTGTACAAAAGCTTTATAATTTCATGAGATCCCAGTGGTTGATTAGTGGTTTTAGTTCCTGAGCAAATAGGGTTATATTCAGAAAGTCATCATCTATGCCAATATCTTTGAGTTTCCCCTACTTTTTCCTCTAGTATTTGGACTTGTTTTTGTGTATGGAGAAAGTCAAGGATCTATTTTCATCCTTCTACATATAGATATCCAACTTTTCCAGCACCATTATTGAAAAGGCTTCTTTTTCTCCAATGAATATTTTTGTCATTTTTTGTCAAAAATCAGATGGCTGTAGCTGCTTGGATTAACATCTGGGTTTTCTATTCTGTTCCATTGATCTATATGTCTTTGTGCCATACCATGCTGTTTTTGTTACTATGGCTTTGTAATATAGCTTAAAATCAGGTATGGTGATACCACCAGCCTTATTGTTGTTGCTCAAAATTGTTTTGGCTATTCAAGGTACTTCGTACTTCCAAATGAATTTTAGGATTGGTTTTTTTTTATTTCCATGAAGAATGCCATTGGAATTTTAATGGGGATTGCATTAAATGTGCAGATTGCTTTGGGTAAGATTGAAATTTTCATAATATTGATTCTTCTACTCCAAGAACATGGGATGTCTTTCCATTTCCTAGTGTCTTCTGCAATTTATCACTTGAGTTTTTTAAAGTTCTCATTGTAGTGATCCTTCACTTCCTTGGTTAGGTTTATTCCAAGGTACTTAATTTATTTACTTTGATGCAATGGTGAATGGGAATGATTCCCTTATTTCATCCTCTGCATATTTGTTGTTAGTATATAAAAAAGCTACTGATATCTGAGTATTTTTTCTGTGTCCTGCTACATTGGTAAAAGTGTTTTTCACCTCTAACAGTTTGTTGGTAGAGTCTTTAGGGCCCTTTATGTGTAGAATCAAATCATCTGCATATACTGTTAATTTTATCTCTTCCTTTCTAATTTGTATCCTTTTTATGAGTGTCTCTTGCCTTATTGCTATAGCTAAGCTTTCCAGTACTATATTAGATAAAAGTGGGGACAGTGGAACCCTTGTCTTATTCCTGAATTTAGAGGTAAAGCTTCAAGTTTTTCCCCATTTAGTATATGTTGGCTGTAGGTTATTAGGCATTGCAGGCAAGTGCCTTAACCACCGGGAAATCTCTCCAGCCCCAGGTCAATTTTCTTTAAAGCTTCAAGTGTCATCCTTGCCAAAAGCTCTGCCCAATAGCCTTCAGCTTCTATGGGATCTTAGTAGATCATTTATGTAGTTTGATGTTCATACAACTCACTGTTAATCTGTTCATATCTGCTTTTCTAGAATTCAATTAAACATTGAATGCATTGATTTCAAGAGCATTTATATGCTTCAGTGTTTTTGATTACTCAAATTCAGAATAATTTGTTGGGTGCCCCATCTTTAAACCAGGGGAGAAATATGTCTTGAATATTGCCCAATATTCAACAATTAGACAAAGTGTTGGAATTTTACCTTTGACCTTGGGACTTTCCCATTTCTGGCACTGATTTTAAGACCACAGCAAAGCTCCCAGAATTTTGAGGCATGGGACTGACTCTTTCTTCCCAACAGATTAATTTTAGAATCACTGAAATTCCGCCAACTCTTGGGGGAATGATTGGGAGCCAAGCTGACAACCAACAAAGAAGGAAATTACTCTCTGTCTATTTCAAGATGAGAGAGTTGTAACCATGTGCTTTCCCTGTGATGATGTTCAAGAACACATAAATTTAATACTTTTATGAAATTCAATCTTCTAACCATAAGTATTCCAGGACTTGCTTTGATGCTCAGTGAAAGCAGTCCAGTGCCAACTTGCTTTGCGCATATGGAAAGTACACTGTCTTACACCTAAGCAGAGCATGTGGGGTCCCTCAGCTCTCTGGAAGGATCACCTTTTGCTTGTACGACTTATTAAGTGCTTAGCTAGTGCCAACCACATTCAAAACATATTTTGTTGTTGGCAAATCACATGCATTTTTATGTCAGACAAAAGTACATTTTGATTCTGTTGTTGGTCAGGTATAGATCACATCCATGATTTCTCTTTGGCATCATTTCATCACATGTGAAATGGGTTGTATTTACCTTTAAGGAAAATAGTAAGGAATATGTGAAGCAGAATAAGGAGGAGCTAATCTTGCATAGTGGCTGGTCTCTAAATGTGTATATATGAGAAATACAAGGAGAATCTACTTCTGTGTAAATATATAAGCACTGAGTTAAGTTAGAAATTAAGAAAAATATTACACAGTTATAGCATTTTCTTTTCTTTAATACTTATTTATATATTAGAGAAAAGTGTAATAGGTATGCCATAGACTTCTGACTCTGCAAAGAAACTCCAGATGTATGCACCACTTTTAGGTCAGGTTTTACTTGGGTATTGGGGAATCTAACCAGAGCCATCAGGCTTTGCAAGCAAACACCTTTAATGGGGAGACATTCTGGATAGGTGAACTATTACCACATGACAGGGTCTGCTTCGTGGGAAGTCAGATGCCCTGTACCTGGTGATCTGGTGGCAGCTTACATCTGCCATACCTCCACTCTTTGGTCTGTGCTCTAAATGGACTGCAGTATGTATTGTGTACCTGTTTATGTCCAGTGGCACTTACCCCCACCCCAGTTTCCTTTAGAGTCATTGACTCCTGAAATAGACCCTTTAGAGGATACCAAGTTTTCAAGGACCCCAGACCATCCTGCTCCCCTGCTCCCCACCTCACATAGAATTTGGACAGGAGCCATGTCACTGCTCAGCAGCATTCTGGCCTATTTTAGGTAGAGGCATCCAGGTATTTGTGCACCAGAAAGAATCAATGATAACTTTTTACTAATGTACACCACAGGCACATTGTGGAGAAGCAGGTTTGCTTTTTAGTTAAATGGAAGAAAATTACCTCTGCTCAAAAAGCTTAAGTTTTTCCACCTCAACCTTAAAAGCATGTCAAGAAATCCTTGTCAAATGCCATAGACATGAAATTTGGTTACAATCTTAGTGGATGGGAAACTGAATAAAAAGTTTGCTGTCCTCCTCAAAAGATTCCAAAATGTCAAGGTCATTGATTGTGTTTAACTGTGAACAATAAAAATGTATTGTTAGAAATGTACTTGGGGCTCGGGCAAGGCAGACTAGGATCCCAGGTAAGTGTACCTCTTATACCCAATCCAGTGGCAAATGAGAATGACCACCACTGCCTGCCCAGAGACAAGAAGGAATAGATAACCTCACCCATGTCCCCATTGAGTGAAACCATAGGATCACCCTTGTTGTTAAAGGAGGTAAATGCCAAAAAAACACCAAACTTTACAAAATCATCAACATGACAGGGATTAACTCACTCCCTTCAATAATAACTGAATACCAGAACACTCATTTTCCCAATCGAAAGAAACAGATTATCCGACTGGATCAGAAAACAAGATTCATCCATTTGCTGTCTTTAAGAAACCCACCTTCCTATTAAAGACAGATTCCACCTTAGGGTGAAAGGATGCACAAAGATATTCCAAGCAAGTGGAAATAGGAAATAAGCAGGTGTGTCTATACTTATATCTGACAAAACAGATCTTAAACCAGAAATCAAAAGATTTAATGAAGGCCACTTAATACTCATGAAGCAAACAATTTAACAAAAAGATATTACAATTCTGAACCTATACCCCACAAATACAGGTACACTGAATTTTATAAAGCAAAATCTATGAGACAAATTAGACATAAATCCCAAGACAATAATAATGGGTGATTTCATCAGTATCATCAATAAACAAATAATATAAATAGAAAAACAATAGAGCTAAGTGGCACCATAGATCAAATAGATTTAAAAGACATCTACAGAACATCCCACCCAAGCACTACAAAATACACAGTCTTCTTAGCAGCTCATGGATAAGACAGATCATATATTAGGTCTTAAAGCAGGTCTTCACAATTTTAGGAAACTTGGCATATCTCTTTATGTTGTACCTGGCTACAATGCAATAAAGCTTTAAATTAACAAGAGAAATAACAGAAAACTCACTAACTCCTGGAGATTTAACTGCATACTATTAAACAATGAGTGGGTCATTTAAGAAACCAAGAAGGAAAATTTAAAAATCCTAGAATTGAATGAAAATGAAAACACAATGTATCAAAACATAGGTGATAAGCTGAAAACATTCCTAAGAAAATTCATTACATTACATTACAACAATGGAGAGATCCTAAATCAGCGATCTCATTATCCATCTCAAGATTTTGGAAACACAAGAAAAATCCAAACCCAAAAGCACTAGAGAAAGAAATAATCAAGATAAAGGTAGAAATCAATGAAATAGAAATGAAGAAAATAATTTAAATATTGATGGAATAAAGATATGGTTCTTTCAAAGATTATCAAGATTTGTATAGACCTAGTAAAATTAACCAAATGAAAGAGAGGAAAGACCCAAATTAATAAGATTAGCAAGTCAAAGTAGATATTATAAAATGTTACCAATGAATTTGAGATAATTATAAGGACAAATTTCAAAAACTTACATTCCACCCAAATGGAAAATTTGGACGAAATGGATGAACTTCTTGACATATATGTTCTACTAAGTTAAATCCAGAATAGATAAACAATCTAAATAAAGCAATAACATCTAACAACATTGGAGCAATAATTAAAAATCTCCCAACATTCCAGGCCCATATGGATACATAGCAGACTCTACCTTATAGAACATCCTTTCTTGATTAAAAAAAAAAAAAATCCCATGGGGAAGACTAGAACTATACTGGTCTTGTGGAGGTATCAGTAACCACTGAGGGGAGATATGAAGTGATCATATCTCAACATCATTAAGACCATATACAAGGAACCTAACACCCATATTATCCTAAATGGAAAAACTTGAAGCATTCTCACTAAGTTCTAGAGCAAGACAGGGTGTGTGCTCTCCCTACTGCTATATAATGTAGTACCTAAAGTCTTAGCTGAAGTGACAAGAGAGAGAAATAAATGGGATAAAAAGGAAGAAGTTAAACTAGCCTTATTTTATTTTATTTTTGTTTTTCAAGGTAGGCTCTCACTCTAGCTGAGGCTGACCTGGAATTCACCATGGAGTCTCAGGATGGCCTTGAACTCATGGCCACCCACCTAGTTCTGCTTCCCAAGTGCTGGGATTAAAGATGTGTGCCACTATGCCTGGTTTAACTTTATTTTAGACAATATGTTTGTGTATTTAAGAGACCCCCCCAAAGATACCACAAAAGTACTTCTAGAGTTAATATGGCATTTTCAGCAAAGTGGCATAATATAAAACTAACAAACAAAAATCAGTAGACCTTGCATATATCAATGACAAACATACTGAGAGAGAAATCAAGAAAACAGTCTCATTTACACAATAACCACAAATGTTTAAATATATTGGAAATTCCCTAACAAAGGAAGTGAAAGACCTCTACAATGAAAACTTTAAAACACTGGAAAAAAAATTGAGTAAGACACAAAAATAGAAATATATCCTAGGATTATTGATTAGAAGAATTAATGTTCTGAAAATGGCCATCTTACTAAAAGCAATATATAGATTTGATGTAATTCCAATAAAAACCAGAACCATTCTTCACAGAAATAAAAAAAAAATCTAATAATTTAAATGGAAGGACAAAAGTCCTCAGATAACAAAAAAAATATCCTGAACAAAAAGAATATTACTGGTGATATTACCATAACTGATTTCAAGATATGCTACAAGCCAGACTGATATAAACATTATGGTACTGACCAAAAAAAAGACACATAGATCAATTGAATAGAGAAGATTCAGGTATAAGTTCTTGTTGTAACTACAGCCAACTGACCTTTGACAAAGAGGCCAAAAATACACACTAGATATAAGACAGCATTTTCAACAAATGGTGCTGGAGAAACTATAACTACTTGTAGAAGAATAAGTCTGGATAATATTCTCTCTCAATGCATAAAAAATAACTCCAAATGGATCCAGTCCTTTAATATGACTTAAAACTAGGAAATAAATAGAGGAAATAGTAGAGAGAATATTCCAAAATACAGGCATAGGGAAGAACTTTCTGAACAAGACTCTAAGTGCCCAGAGAATAGAAGAAACATTCAAATACTGGGATAACATGAAATTAAAAGAATTATTGTACAGCTAAACAAACTATCAACAGAGTCAGTAGACAAATTACATAATGGGAAAAAATGTTTACCTGCTATATCTCTGTGGGTGGGACAATGCCTCAGAGTACATGTTCTCACCCTGTGGCTCTTACATTCTTTCTGTCCCTCTTCTACAATGTTCCCTGAGGTTTAGAGGGTGTGTTAAAATTCTTATTTAATGTTGAGCTCTCAGCAGTGTCTCATTTTCAGTTTTGATGAGTTTTTGAGTATCCTCAGTGCTATAACAATCTTCCTGGAGGAGGTTCTCAAGCTGCCTATAACAGAAGCACTAATATTTAATATGCTTCTTCCTCAGCTTGTTTTCTGGGCTTTGTCAAATGTAATAGAGAGGACTTGTCTCCTGCTATGTAGCCAAGTTTCTTTTCATACTGATGTAGTGAGACAGCATCTTCCACCATGATGAAACTTCCCCTGGACACTGTACGACTGAAATAAACCTTTTCCTTCTATAAATAGCTTCTGATTGGGTTTTTGTCCCAGCAATGAGAATAAAACTACAACAGAAATTTAGTGTTGACAACTGGGATTGTTGCTATTATGACTTTGACCATGTGGTTTTAGGTCTTTAGAACCTGTTTAAAGAAGAAATATAGAGGATTTGGTACTTTGGACTGGAAAAGTTTTCCAGTGTTGTAAGTAGAGCTTGATGGGCTATTCTCGTGAGAGTTTGAAATTGCTAAATGCAGAGAAAATTGTGGACTATGAAGGCTTGGCTTATGAAGTTTCAAAGGGGAAGGAAAAAACTTTGTTCGAACTGGGCTATGTGTAGAAAGGCTGGCTGAATTCTACCTGTGAATTGGAGCATAGTTGAATTTAAAAGTAATTGACTAGTGCACTTGAAAAAAATATAGAGAAGAAAGATATGAGAGATACAATGTTTGCCACAGGAAAAAACATAAGCAAATTAAACTAACCTAAGTTAGGATCCATTGAAATAAGCATGCAGTATTGATGAAAGAGAACATGCAGTATTTGTCATTCTTACCCTAGGTATCTCATTTAGTATAATTTTTTTCTAGGTCCATCCATTCTACTGCAAACTTCATAATTTCATTTTTCCTTACCACTTAATATAGATAGATAGATAGATAGATAGATAGATAGATAGATAGATAGATAGATATGAACACCATATCTTCACTATCCACTTAAAATTGACTCTTAAGCAATTTTAAACTATACAGCACATTTTTAACTACAGTTGTCACTGGCAAGATCACTAAACTTTCTTTCTTTACAGACTTTTTATTGAAAATTTTACTATATAAATATATAATAATTTGTTCATGATCCTATATCTTTATTCTTTTATTTGTCCCCTCTCTCCAACTTCCATTCCCTAAAGACTCTCCTCTTTAAATGTAGTCCTTCTATTTTTTGTCTCATTTATTTTTTTTTACTCCTATACCCCTCCCCCCATGTCAAAATGTTGATGGGCTCAGAACTATACTGGTCTTGTGGAGGTATCAGTAACCACTGAGGGGTCATGAATGTACCAGTCAGTTTGTGTTAGTAGGACATCTATGTGGCTCTTACATTCTTCATGCCCACTCTTCTGAAATGTTCCCTGAGCCTTTTAGAGCATAGTAGAAATCTCCTTTAGTGTTGAGTTCTTAACATCCTCTTATTTTCTACTTTGAGGACTTTAGAGTCTACTCAGGGTCTACAAACATCTCTGTAGTGATGATGCTCTGGCTAGCTATAAGAGCAGCACTCATTCTTTTCATGACTACATCTGCAATGTTTCATGAGCCATGGCAGGTGTGATAGAAATGACTTGTTCAGTGCTAAGCCCTGGGTTTACTCTTCTTGTCATTTTGATGAGTCTCCCAAATATCTAGGCATGTTTTTTAAATTCATTGCTATTCTCACAGATGCCAAGAACAACTCCATTAGAATATTCATGAGTTAGAGAATGAATTTAGTAGAAATACATTCTTTTTATGTTGCCATAACTCATCCTCAAATGCTAGGTGTTGTATTTACCTTCACATTGCTGGGACAAAGCACTGGACCAAAAGTAACTGATAGAAAGCTTTTATTTTGGCTTATAGACTTGAGAGGAAGCTTCATGATGGTAGGGGAAAACATGATATGAGAAGTGTCTGGACATTACCTCAGCCACAGCAGTTGGAAAACAGCAGCAAGAGAGTGAGCTAAGCTCTGGCAAGGGGGATCCTACTACAACACCCATAAGCCCACCCCTAACAACATACCTCCTAGCAAGGCTCCACCTCCCAAATTGCCATCAGTTGGGGACTAAGTATTCAGATCATTCAAACCACCACATTAGTTTCTAGAGTTGATTCAGGCAGGGATACTTTGTTAGTTCCTACCTCATTAGTAGCTGAATAGAATATAAAGGTTTCTGTGTGCTTTTAGGTCCATATTGTATTTACTGACTTGTTTTCAAAGGGAACTTACATTGAAAATGGATGGATGATAAGACAAGAATATATCTGACTGCCCACCACAAGACTTTCCACCTTTTCCACATGCTTAAAGTCACACAGCTAGTAAGGATTCAGAGCCTAGATAGTTGGCTAAGAAAATAAATGTGTGTCGCTAGAATTCTGTGTAGCTTTGTGGCAGTATGGCTTTCTTATGGAAGGAATGTGACAGTTAGAACTGAGAATAAAATGGATAAGGAGGACTTCCCAAGTGAGTAGAAAGCAAAGTGCATGGATGAAACGTTTCTGGGTGAGCTCTCTCTCTAGTCGCACAGTTGACATGGCAACACATCAACTAGACTGGGAAAGTGCAGCTCATGTGACCAAAGGGATGGACTCCTCATAGCGTCTAATTTTAATAACCTTCATTATAAATTGCCGCATGTGACTAGAGATATCCATAGTCAGGTTGAACAACATATCCCCAGTGATCTTCCGCATTAAGGCCATGTGCTCATGGGAGCATGGGAAACTCTCTGTTTGAGAGTAGAAGTAAGCTGAGTGAGGGAATTGCCAGCAATCAGAGGAGAAAAACCGATGATTATAGATGATGTGGTTAAAAGAGGGAGCTGACTTTTGTTTTATTTTAAATTTTAATTTGTAACTGCATACACACACTGAGAATGAAACTCAGGCCCTTGCACGTATTAAGTACATGCTCTGGCAAAGGGATCTGGTCAAAGTAATATATGAAGGAAGTAACTTGATAAACCAAGACTTTAAGGAAACACAGATCAGGGTGAATTTGAGACTGGACATTGATCCATGTATTGATCATTGGAGCAGTGATCCATGTATAAGGCTATAGTAGTCATAATTCTTTATGAAGGTGGTTAAGACTACTAAAAACTATTACATGAGGCTGGGAAGGAGGCTTAGCAGATGAAGGCACTTACTTGCAAAGCCTGCCATCCCAGGTTCAATTCCAAAGCCACTCTACATGTTGGATGCAAACGATAGAACAGGTGTCTGGTGTATGTTTGCAGGGCACAGATGCACCTGCACACATGAACAGAAATATTAAATTAAAAATTAAAAAGCCAGACATAGTGGCCCATATCTTTAATCCCAGAACTTGGGAGGTAGAGGTAGGAGGATTACTGTAAGTTCAAGTCCAGTCTGAGACTACATAGTGAATTCCAGGTCAGCTTGGGCTAGAGTGAGACTCTATTCTACCCATCCCCCCAAGCAAAAAGGTTTTTGAAAAAACTATTAAATGAACTGTGAAAAAGTAAAGAATAAATAAACTAAGGACCTAAGGTCCTATGTTAATTTCTTCTCTCTGTCTTTCCTTTCTCTTTTTGAGACATTTCTTTTATGGTTTCCTATGTTGTCTCAGCACCCCTGAGCCCAACTAATCCTTCTACCTCAGCCTTCAGAATATCTGAGACGGTAGGTACATGGAACCACCACACTCTGGGGGGGTGGGGTGGGCAGTGTAGCTTCATTTGCTTAGCTGTAACTATAGCCTTAAATCTTAGCACAAACTCTATTTATTGTAAGTGTTTGAGTCAGCTTAAGCATTATTGGGCAATCAGTAGACAGATGACTAGTAACTACTAGAATCTAAGAGCTTCAGGGTGGGGAGAGAGGTGGCACTCTGAAAGAACTGGAGCCAAAAGCTAGAAAACGAGCAGCTCCCTGTCCTCTTGTGCTGTTTTACTATATATCCAGTGTGTCCACTTTGTAGGCTGCTCACCCAGCTGCAGTTGGTTGCAGAAAATGATGATTGCATTAAAGGTTATGAATTGGAATTGTTTCAGCACAACCACACGTGAAAACTCACCACTGTCTCAGAAACCTGGAGAAAGTGTACTTTGTTATAAGCAACTGCTGCCAGAGATAGCAACTCATTGGCTGGGGAGACATCTCAGCAGTTCATTTTTTAAATTTCTCTCTCAAATAACTAAATAATTTAAAAGAGATGTACAGTTATGATACAAACATGGTGGCAGGATCAGCCAGGTATGAAGAAAGATTCTCAGACACCAAAAACCTTTATACCCTGCACAAAAACACAAAAAGTTGGCTGTCACAGTTCACTTTTAAAAAACTTAAAAATTAATTAAGTAGTTAATTAAATTACAAGGAGCAATAAAGAGAGAGGGAGCAAAAGAGGGAGAGAATGGGCATGTCAGGTTCTCTTGCTATTGCAAATGAATTCCAGATGCACGCACCACTTGTGTATCTGGTTTTACATGGGTACTGAGGAATTCAACTCCAGGCCAGCAGGCTTTTCACTCAAGTGCCTTTAAGTGAGCCATTTCTCCAGTCCTACAGTTAACTTTTGCTGCTCTCATGTGAAAATGTTGACTGAGCTTCAGTGCTAATTGAGAAATAAAAACCTGACAGGTATTTATGCCAACAATAAACAGAGACAGGAGTTCAAACATTAGAGTTGGTAGCCAGGATGTAAGCATAGCCCGGACTGGCCAGCATGGTTAAGTGTTCTTTCCTACCAAGCTCTTAGCTTCCCTCTGACTTTTTAGAGTCTGTAGAGCTTTTTACACTGCATTCCAATTTGGGAAGCAACACTTTAATGTGGTTAGGAGACAGCAGCATTATTTCCCCCATTATCTACGTGGAAAAATACAAGAATATAGTGGTAAAGTTATAGTAATATCTCAGATTTGGGGTATTATTTTGTTGAACAACAAAATAAACATGGAAAAGAATTCCATATATACTCACTTCTCAGTTTTTAAAAAATAATTTTCAATATTTTGTATTTTAATCTTTCAAATGCTGTATTTCCTGGCATCACATTGTGGTTTTAATGTGCATTTTCCTAATGATGAATATTTTAATCTGCTATTTTTCATTGTAATTTGTTATATAAAACATAAAACTACAAATCTGTAGAAGAAACTATAGGAAAATATTTTTTTTGAAAAAAAATGTTTATAACCTAAGGAGTAGCAGAGCTCTTTGACATGATACTCAAAACATAATCCAGTCAAAAGTTTTTGGTAGTGCTCACTTCAGCAGTACATATTCTAAAATTGGAATGATACAGAGAAGATTAACATGGCCCCGTACAAGGATTACACCCAAGTTTATGAAGTATTCCATATTTTAAATTTTTTAAAAAATTTTTGTAGTCAGTGAATACAGTCAAGTATTCAAGTCCCTGTTTGTTGGGGAATATGGGTTGTGCATTGTGGGGTGAGCCTTTAGTTTTAGGTAGGAGGAAATGTCTCTGCCTATCATGACACAATGTGTGGCTCTGACATTCTTTCCGCCCCCTTTTCTGCAAATTTCCCTGAGCCATGTTGGGTTCATATTAGGTTTGCTGCCATGTTGAGATCTTGGGTACCTCTGTGTCTCTGGATACCTGGTTTAGTAGGGGTTGATTGTTCTCTGTGTCTATCTCCTTCACCATTGTGCTGGTCCTGGTTCGCCAAGAAAACAGCATACTTGCACATTTCTCCAATTATTCTTAGTTTCACCTGGGGCCCTTTTGAGGTATGATGGGGTGGTTCTCTCTTTAGGATCTTCATCTATCTGAAAAAGAGAAGCAGATTCTCCAACAGAGAGCAAAGTTAGCACAAGTAAATGTGATAACCATTGTTTTTTAGAGAGAGTTTAATGGAGAGTGGGTTCAATTTTTTTTTTAATATTTTTTATTTATTTATTTGAGAGTGACAGACACAGTGAGAAAGACAGAGGGAGAGAGAGAGAATGGGCACGCCAGGGCTTCCAGCCTCTGCAAACGAACTCCAGACGCATGCGCCCCCTTGTGCATCTGGCTAACGTGGGACCTGGGGAACCGAGCCTCGAACCGGGGTCCTTAGGCTTCACAGGTAAGCGCTTAACTGCTAAGCCATCTCTCCAGCCCCGAGTGGGTTCATTTTTAGATACGGCTTTGACTTGTTTCCCAGGTCCAGCTACAGGTTCTGTTCCACTGATCAGAACAATTAGGCAAATGGAGAGCAGTTGGTTTCCCACCATGGTGCAACCCTATTGCACTTGTATGAGGGTCACATCAGGTTGTTTGCTGCTAATTAGGCTATACCATGCATTTCTTGGGCAGATATTGGTCTTTATCCCTCAGTCGCTCATGTAGCACCTTCTGGCACTAGACACTCTAACTGTTGGGGGACTGACTCTCTTCCAGATATGTTGCCCCATGATACATACCAACAGTGTATGGTATCTTGAGCAGTAGGGTCTTACCACAAACCTGTGGTGGGACCTCAAGTACTCTGACATAAGTCTGTCTTCTTTTGGGAAACCTTGTAGGTCTCTGTGATCAAAAGCTCATTGTGGATGATAACCACCTGCTGGTACCGGAATATACAAGTCAGCACCCAAGACAAGAAGGAAGAACTGCATAAGTGATATAATAGAGATAGAGAGATAAGAGAGAAGAGGGAGGGAAAGAGAGAGAGAGAGAGAGAAAGAAAGAGAGAGAGACTGAGAGAGAGAAAGAGAGAGAGAAGCAGAAATAGGAGGAGATAATGGACAGTTTACATCACACCCTCTCCAGTGTCTTGTGAATCCAGTGTTCCCTATAA
Organism: Jaculus jaculus; assembly: GCF_020740685.1. Classification (NCBI taxonomy): domain Eukaryota; kingdom Metazoa; phylum Chordata; class Mammalia; order Rodentia; family Dipodidae; genus Jaculus; species Jaculus jaculus. Next base: position 53,936,718 of record NC_059112.1, read on the forward strand.
GGGCCTAATGGAAGTTCAACCATTTGGCCTGTCTTTTAGGATGTAGAGTTTTATGGTGCCATTGCCTTCTAGGTCCAGTTTTGTGTCTCCTCCTCCCTTCCTTACCATCCCTGTCCTCCACGGCCTCCCTATTGTCCAGTCCTCGAGATTCTTGGTAGATAATGTAGTCAACTTAGATATGCCACATCTTAGTTATCTGTTTGTCTAATGAAGGACATCTAGGTTGATTCCAGCTCATGACTATTATAAATTGAGCAGCTATAAATATGCTTGAGCAAAACTCTCTGAGTTTACTCTAAGGGCCTGGTGAAGGTTCAACCATTTGTTCTGTCTTTTAGGATTAGAGTGTTATGGTACCATTGCCTTCTAGGTCCAATTTTGTGTCCCCTGTCCCCTCCTTTACCCTTCCCTCTCTCCCACCCTCACTGTTATCTGGTCCTCAAGATGCTTGGTAGATATGTCAGCAACTAGAGTAGATACAGACCATATATATATATATGAGACTGTGTGGTGATTATCTTTCTGTGATTGGGTGAGTTCACTGAGAATGATCTATTCCAGGGTCAACCATTTTTCTTCAAATTTTAGTGTGTCATTTTTTCCTTACTGATGTGTAGAATTCCATCATGTAGATATGCAACATCTCAGTCATCCATTTGTCTAATGAAGGACATCTAGGTTAATTCCAGCTCATGGCTATTACAAATTGAGCAGCTATAAATATGCATGAGCAAAACTCTGTGAGTTGTGGCACTGAGCTTCTAGGGTACATGCCTGGTAAGGGAATAACTGGGTATCTTGGTAACTGTACAGTCAGTTTTTTTAGGAGTCTCCATATGGCTGTCCAAAGTGGTTGTGCCATCTTACATTCACACCAACAGTGGATGAGGGCTCCTATTTCTCCACATCCTCACCAGCATTTGTTTGGATTTGATTTTTTGATGTTTGCTATCCTTACTGGGGTAAGGTGGAATCTCAGAGTTGTTGTAATTTGCATTTCTCTGATGATTAGGGATGATGAACATTTCCTTAGGTGTGTGTTTACCATTTGTATTACTTCCTCATTGAACTACCTGTCCAGTTCCTTTCCCCATTTTGTGATTGGGCTGTTTGACTATTCATTGTTCAGGTTTTTGAGTTCTTTGTAGATTCTAGAAATTATGCCTCTGTCAGTTGGATATTCAGCAAATACTTCTCCCATTCTATGGGTAAACTGTTGGCTCTGGTTATTGTATGTCTGTGAATAAACATTTCAGCTTCATAAGATCCCATTCATTGACTGATTGTTTAAGATCCTGTGCCACTGGGATTTTGTTTAGGAAGTCTTTTTCCATTCCTAACTCATGAAATGTTCTTCCTAACATTTCTTCCAGTAGTATCAGAGTTTCTGGTGTTATATTGAGGTCTTTGATCCATTTGGACTTGATTGTTGTGCTTAGCAAGATGTGTGCATCAAATTTCAATTTCTTGCATATGGTTATCCAGTTTGTCCAGCACAATTTGTTGAAGATGCTGTTTTATTTCCAGCCTATATGTTAGGGCCTTTGTTAACATCATGTAACTGAAGTTACTTTACCCAAAATCTGGGTCCTCAATTCTATTCCATTGGTCTATATTCCTGTTTTTATGCTGGTACCATGCTTTTATTTGTTTTCTTACTATGGCTTTGTAATATAGCTTTAGATCAGGTATGATGATGCCTCCAAAGATATTTCTTTTGCTGAGGATATGGTTGGATATCTGAGGCCTTTTGCTTTTCCACATGAATTTTGAGATCAATTTTTCTATCTCTGTGAAGAACGATGTTGGGATTTTGATGGGAATTGCATTAAATCTGTAGATTGCCTTTAGAAGGATTGCCATTTTCACAATGTTAATTCTGCCTATCCAGGAGCATGGTATGTCTTTCCATTTTTTAAGTTCTACTCAGTTTCTTTTTTTGAGTGTTTTTATGTTTTCATTGTATAGATCTTTCCTTGGTTAATGTTATTCTAAGGTATTTTTTGTTGCTATTGAAAATGGGATGTCACTTATTTCTTGCTATGTATCTGTTTTTGCATATAGAAAGACTACTGATTTTTGTGCATTGATTTTTTTTACCCTTTTACTTTGCTGAAGGAGTTTATCACCTTTAAGAGTTTTGGAATAGAGGCTCTCAGGTCTCTTACATATAGAATCATGTCTTTGGTGAATAGTGCTAAGTTGGCTTCTTCCTTTAAAAATTGTATCCCCTTTATTTCTTTCTCCTGTCATATTGCTTGAGCTAGGACTTCCAGTACTACATTAAAGAGCAAAGGTGAGAGTGGACACCCCTGTCTTGTTCCTGATCTCAATGGGAATTCCTTCAGTCTCAATCCATTAAGTATTATTTGGGCTTTAGGAGCTTTATATATAGCCTTTCTTATGCTAAGATATAAACCAACCATGGCAATTCTCTCCAATGTTTGATCATGAAGTGATACTGTTTTTGTTTTTTTTAGTTTTTAAAAATATTTTTGTTTATTTCTTTTTGAAGAGAGAAAGACAGACAAGATAAGACAAACAGATGTGTCATGGTCTCTGGCCAGTGAAAATGAACTCCAGATGCATGCACCATTTTGTGCATCTGACTTTATATGAATACTGGGGAAGTGAACCGGGGCCATCAAGCTTTGCAAGCAAGCATCTTTAACTATTGAGCCATCTCCCAGACCCCCTTTTTTCTGTTTTTTCAAGGTAGGGTCTCACTTTAGCCCAGGCTGACCTGGAATTCACTAAGTAGTCTTATGCTGGCCTTGAACTCATAGTAATCCTCCTACCTCTGCCTTCCAAGTACGAGGATTAAAGAAGTGTGCCACCATGCCCAGCTTTTTCTCTTTTCTTTCCTCTTTTAGCTTTGATTTTGTTGTTGTTGTTGTTGGTTTTTTTGTTTTGTTTTATTTTTGTTTGTTTGTTTTGTTTTTTGAGGTCTCACTCTAGCTCAAGCTGACCTGGAATTCACTCTGTAGTCTCAGGGTGGTCCTGAACTTACAGAAATCCTCCTACCTCTGTCTCCCAAGTGCTGGGATTAAAGATGTGTGCCACCACGCCCAGCTTTGATTTTTTTTTTTCTCTTCTTATTTTTTAAAAATTTTTATTAACATTTTCCATGATTATAAAATATATCCCATGGAAATTCCCTCCCTCCCCACCCCCACACTTTCCCATTTGAAATTCCATTCTCCATCATATTACCTTCCCATTACAATCATTGTAATTACATATATACAATATCAACCTATTAAGTATCCTCTTCCCTTCCTTTCTTTACCCTTTCTGTCTCCTTTTTACCTTACTGGCCTCTGCTACTAAGTATTTTCCTTCTCATGCAGAAGCCCAATTATCTGTAGCTAGGATCCACATATGGGAAAGAACATGTGGCGCTTGGCTTTCTGGGCCTGGGTTACCTCACTTAGTATAATACTTTCCAGGTCCATCCATTTTTCTGCAAATTTCATAACTTCATTTTTCTTTACCGCTGAGTAGAACTCCATTGTATAAATGTGCCACATCTTCATTATCCACTCATCTGTTGAGGGACATCTAGGCTGGTTCGATTTCCCAGCTATTATAAATTGAGCAGCAATAAACATGGTTGAGCATGTACTTCTAAGGAAATGAGATGAGTCCTTTTGGATATATGCCTAGGAGTGCTATAGCTGAGTCATATGGTAGATCAATATTTAGCTGTTTTAGGAACCTCCACACTGTTTTCCACAATCGCTGGACCAGATTGCATTCCCGCCAGCAGTGTAGAAGGGTTCCTCTTTTTCCACATCCCCGCCAACATTTATGATCAATTGTTTTCATGATGGTGGCCAATCTGACAGGAGTGAGATAGAATCTCAATGTAGTTTTAATATGCATTTCCCTGATGACTAGTGATGTAGAACATCTTTTTAGATGCTTATATGCCATTCGTATTTCTTCCTTTGAGAACTCTATTTAGCTCCATAGCCCATTTTTTGATTGGCTTGTTTGATTCCTTATTATTTAACTTTTTGAGTTCTTTGTATATCCTAGATATTAATCCTCTATCAGATATATAGCTGGTGAAGATTTTTTCCCATTCTGTAGGTTGCCTCTTTGCTTTTATCACTGTGTCCTTTGCAGTGCAAAATCTTTGTAATTTCATGAGGTCCCAGTGATTAATCTGTGGTTTTATTGCCTGAGCAATTGGGGTTGTATTCAGAAAGTCTTTGCCAAGACCAATATGTTGGAGGGTTTCCCCTACTTTTTCCTCTAGCAGTTTCAGAGTTTCAGGTCTGATGTTAAGGTCTTTAATCCATTTGGACTTAATTCTTCTGCATGGCGAGAGAGAAGAATCTATTTTCATCCTTCTGCAGATATATATCCAGTTTTCAAAACACCATTTGCTGAAGAGGCTGTCTCTTCTCCAATGAGTATTTTTGGCATTTTTATCGAATATCAGGTGGCTCTAACTACTTGGGCTTACATCTGGGTCCTCTATTCTGTTCCACTGATCTACATGTCTGTTTTTGTGCCAGTACCATGCTGTTTTTGTTACTATGGCTCTGTAGTATAGGTTAAAATCAGGTATGGTGATAACACAAGCCTCATTTTTGTTGCTAGGTATTATTTTAGATATTCGAGGTTTTTTGTGATTCCAACTGAATTTTTGGATTTTTTTTTCTATTTCCATGAAGAAAGCCTTTGGAATTTTGATAGGGATTGCATTAAATGTGTAGATTGCTTTAGGTAAGATTGCCATTTTCACAATATTGATTCTTCCAATCCAGGAACAAGGGATATTTCTCCACTTTCTAGTGTCTTCTGCAATTTCTCACTTGAGGGTTTTAAAGTTCTCATTGTAGAGATCCTTTACTTCTTTGGTTAGGTTTATTCCAAGGTACTTTATTTTTTTTGATAAATTTGTGAATGGGAGTGATTCTCTGATTTCATCCTCTGTGTGTTTGTTGTTAGCATATATGAAGGCTACTGATTTCTGTGTATTTATTTTGTATCCTGCTACATTGCTGTAGGTCTTGATCATATCTAACAGCTTGCTATTAGAGTCTTTAGGGTCCTTTATGTATAGGATCATGTCATCTGCAAATAATGATAACTTGATCTCTTCCTTTCCAATTTGTATCCCTTTTATGTGTGTCTCTTGACTTATTGCTATGGCTAAGATTTCCAAAACTATATTAAATAAAAGTGGGGACAGTGGACACCCTTGTCTTGTTCCTGATTTTAGGGGAAAAGCTTCCAGTTTTTCCCCATTTAGTAATATGTTGGCTGTAGGCTTGTCATAAATAGCCTTTATTATATTGAGATATGTTCCTTCTATTCCCAGTCTCTGTAGGACTTTTATCATGAAGGGATGTTGGATTTTGTCAAATGCTTTCTCTGCGTCTAATGAGATGATCATGTGATTTTTGTCCTTCAACACGTTTATGTAATGCATTACATTTATAGATTTGCGTATGTTGAACCATCCCTGCATCTCTGGGATAAAGCCTAATTGGTCAGAGTGAATGATCTTTTTGATATACTCTTGTATTTTGTTTACCAATATTTTGTTGAGAATTTTTGCATCTATGTTCATGAGGGAAATTGGTCTGTAATTTTCTTTTTTTGTTCTATCTTTGCCTGGTTTTGGTATCAGGGTGATGCTGGCCACATAGAAGGAGTTTGGTAGAATTCCATCTTTTTCTATTTCCTGGAAAAGCTTAAGAAGCTATGGTGTTAGCTCTTCCTTAAAAGTCTGGTAAAATTCAGCAGTGAGTCCATCTGGGCCTGGGCTTTTTTTACTTGGGAGATTATTGATAACTGTTCGAATCTCCATGTTTGTTATAGGTCTATTTAAGTGATTAATCTCATTTTGATTTCATTTAGGTAGGTCATATAGATCAAGGAAATCATACATTTCTTTCATATTTTTCATACTTTGTGGAGTATATGCTTTTATAGTATATCCCTATGATTTTTTGAATTTCTCTGGAATCTGTTGTGATGTTACCTTGTTCATCTCTGATTTTATTAATTTGTGTCTCTTCTCTCTTTCTTTTGGTCAGATTTGCTAAGGGTTTATCAATCTTGTTTATCCTTTCAAAGAACCACCTCTTTGTTTCATTAATTCTTTGGATTGTTCTTTTTGTTTCTATTTCATTAATTTCTGCCCTAATCTTTATTATTTCTTCCTGTCTACTGATTTTTGTTTTGCCTTGTTCTTCATTTTCCAAGGCTTTAAGGCGAAGCATTAGGTCGTTTACTTGCGACCTTTCTAATTTCTTAATATAGGCACTTAAGGCTATAAATTTACCTCTTAGAACTGCCTTCATTGTGTCCCAGAGATTTTGGTATGTTGTGTTCTCATTATCATTTGACTCTATAAATTTTTTGATTTCCTTTTTGATTTCTTCATTGACCCATTCATCATTTAGTAGTGTATTGTTTAGTTTCCATGCTTTTGTGTATGCTCTATAGCCTTTCTTGCTACTGATTTGTAGTTTAATTCCATTGTGGTCAGATAGAATGCAAGGAATTATTTCAATTTTCCTGAATTTGTTAAGATTTGCTTTGTGTCCTAATATATGGTCTATTTTCGAGAATGTTCCATGTGCTGCTGAAAAGAATGTATATTCTGCAGCCTTTGGATGAAATGTCCTATATATATCTGTTAAGTCCATTCCTTCTATGACCTCATTTAGTCCAGATGCCTCTCTGTTTATTTTTTCCCGGGATGACCTGCCAATTGATGAGAGTGGGGTGTTAAAGTCACCCACCACCACTGTGTTTGGTGTTATCTGTGACCTTAGTTCTAATAGTGTTTGTTTGATGAATTTGGGAGCCCCCATGTTAGGTGTATATATGTTTAGGATTGTAATGTCCTCCTGTTGGAGTGTGCCCTTAATCAATATAAAGTAACCTTCCTTATCTTTCTTGCCTAACATTGGACTAAAGTCTACCTTGTCCGATATTAGGATAGCAACCCCTGCTTTTTTTCTAGGCCCACTTGATTGAAACACCATCTTCCAACCTTTCACCCTAAGATAATGTCTATCTTTTGTAGAAAGGTGAGTTTCTTGGAGACAACAAATTGTAGGATCCTGCTTTTTAACCTAGTCTGCAAATCTATGTCTTTTCGTTGGGGCATTGAGGCCGTTGATATTAAGAGATATTATTGAAAAGTGTGTATTTATTTTTGCCTTTTTTTTTTTTTTGTGGTTCTGGTTCTATCTGTCCTCTCTTCTGTTAACTAGTGTTTGAGTATTGCTTGTTTTTTCTAGGTTCCTTATATGTGTGCTTTTCCTTTTCTTCAGCACGGAGGATTCTATCAAGTATTTTCTGTAGAGCTGGTTTTGTCTTCAAATACTCCTTTAACCTGCTTTTGTCATGGAATGTCCTTATTTCTCCGTCTATTTGAATGGATAA